>NC_000072.6:11837500-12512500 GCF_000001635.26 Mus musculus | reverse complement strand
CTATTTCTCCCTCTTTCAGTAGCCTCTGATCTTCATCTATGAGTGGGACCATGTAGATTTTTTCCTGTCCATCTTGACATATTAACTGGCATTTTCATTGTGCCAATCTTCTTTAAGCAATTACATTGTTGAGATTCTGTGGGTACACTTTTCCCTTCAAGTCTTGGGGGACAACCTCACTCAGCATCTGTTTTATGTCTTCTGGCTTTTACAATCATTCTCCCCACTCTCCTGTGATTTTTTTCTTAGCCATAAGTGTAGGAGTAACATTGCAGGTACATTTCTTGTAGCTGGACACCCCAGAGTCTCTTATTCTGTATGGTTTGAACAGTTGTGGATCTCTGTAATAGTCTCCATTCGTTGCAGAAATAAACATTTTTTAAATTAGGTATTTTCTTCATTTACATTTCAAATGCTATCCCAAAAGTCCCCCAGACCCCCCCCCCCCACTGCCCATCCACCCACTCCCACTTCTTGGCCCTTACATTCCCCTGTACTGAGGCATATAAAGTTTGCAAGACCAAGGGGCCTCTCTTCCCACTGATGGCCAACTAGGCCATCTTCTGCTACATATGCAGCTAGCGACATGAGCTCCAGGGGGCGGGGGGGGGGCAGGTACTGGTTAGTTCCTATTGTTGTTTCACCTTTAGGGTTGCAGACCCCTTCATTTCCTTGGGTACTTTCTCTAGCTCCCCCATTGGGGGCCCTGTGGTCCATTCAATAGCTGACTGTGAGCATCCACTTCTGTGTTTGCTAGGCCCCGGCATAGCCTCACAAGAGCCAGCTATATCAGGGGCCTTTCAGCAAAATCTTGCTGGCATATGCAATGGTGTCAGCGTTTGGGGGCTGATTATAGGATAGATCCCCAGGTATGGCAGTCTCTAGATGGTCCATCCTTTCGTCTCAGCTCCGAACTTTGTCTCTGTAACTCCTTCCATGGGTGTTTTGTTCCCAATTCTAAGAAGAGGCAAAGTGTCTACCCTTTGGTCTTCGTTCTTCTTGAGTTTCATGTGTTTTGCAACTTGTATCTTGTATCTTGTGTATTCTAAGTTTCTGGGCTAATATCCACTTATCAGTGAGTATGTATCATGTGAGTTCTTTTGTGATTGGGTTACGTCAGTCAGAGAAAGAACCCAGATGTCCCTCAACAGAGGAATGGATACAGAAAATGTGGTACATTTACACAATGGAGTACTCAGGTATTAAAAAAAATTTATTAAAAATGAATTTATGAAATTCCTAGGCAAATGGATGGACCTGGAGGGTAAGATTTATTTATTTATTTATTTATTTATTTATGTATTTATTGATGATGGGTGAGAGTTCTACTTGCCCGAGGGTATAAGAAGGGCTATTTAGGAAACAGAAATTATGTTTTTATCATGATCTCCCTCTTGTTGAGCAGCCTTAGCTCCAAGAAGATAATTCTTGGTTAGCCCCCAAATAAAAGTGCCACTATTTCACAATTGTGTATATCTTGCCAATCCAATTATTGATGAGTTTCACAGGTTTTTGTTTGGATAGAACTGCGAATTCTTCCTTTCTCCTGGCAACTTGCGTAGTACATCCAATGTTGTAAGCACCAGTCCTCAAGGAGGCAATCAAAGTCACTTCCACATCAGTTACTTCACTTACCATGACCAAAGTGTGGTGTCTGCAGCAATAAGGACTTACCTTCAACTTTTGGAGGGCAATTAAGAACAATGACAATAGCCAATACTGTCTTGAGAGATTTTGCATTTCTCCAGTCAAACACTCATGGGGAGATTTCCCATGCCTGCGACTGGGGATTTTAATAAACGTGACATCATTCTTAAGGAGGGTGCAATATCCTTATATGGTATAACCTCATTTTTTTAAAGGAATAAAATAATATTTCTTTATATGTGAGATCATTCTTAAGGAGGGTGCAATATCCTTATATGGTATAACCTCATTTTTTTAAAGGAATAAAATAATATTTCTTTATGGCTTTTCAAGGATCTTTAGTATTATTTATCTCTTCCTTTCCCATCTCCCCCAGTATTACTCTTTCCTCCCAGTTAAAGTCCGCCCTCATTATCGCTATTACCTACTTCACACCGTCTGTCTTCTTTCTAGACCTCAGTAACACCTACCTTCCCTGGAACTCTTTCTCCTCTCCTCATGCCAAGTCCCTTTGTTCTTTCCTAGTTTTAGGATAATTTAGGGTATATGCCCAAGTCTACAGATTTGAGGAGAATCTGAACTAGGAGAAACAAGGAATAGACCACAAGTGGCATTTGTCTTTCTGGGTTTAGGTTAACCTCACTCACTATGGTAGTTTCCAGTTCCATTCTCCATTCATTGACTGGAAATCTTCATGGTTTCCAATTTATTTATAGCTAAATATTTTTTGTAATTTACCGTGTTTTTATTATCCATTTATTAACTGAAGAACATTTAGATTGTTTTCATTTCCTAGCTACTGTTGCTAGAATGGTAATATACAAACTTGGCTGAGAAAGTATCTCTGGGGTAAGATATCAATCCTTTGTGTATAAGACAAGGAGTAGTATAGAATCTGATAGGAACTTCTGAAAAGGAAGCAGGGGTAAAGAATTCCAATCACTTAGGCAGTACCACAAACCAGCACAGTCAGTATAGAAATCAGTATGGAGAAAACTCAGAAAACTAAAAGTACATCTACCGTAGGCCTGAATGAGTGCCTAAAATATAAGCAAAGCGTTCTTTTTAATAGTTTCTTCTTTTATATGTTATATTCTGACCACAGTTTCCCCTCCCCCCTCGCCCCCCACCCACTGCTCCTCACTGCTATTTGTTTTCTTTATATCCACTGTCCTCCTCAACTCTGCAGAAAATAACAGACCTCTGTGAGGCAGAAGCCAACTAGAGCAAAATAAGAAACAATAAGACAAGGTGGAAGCCCTCCTATCCAGGCTGGACAAGGCGACCCAGTAAGAGGAAAAGAGTCCCAAGACCAGGCAAAAGAACCAGAGGCATACCCACTCCCACTATAAGGAGTCCCACAGAAACACTGAGCTAACAGCCATAGCATGCATACACAGAGGGTATACATACATATGCATACACAGATGCAGACCCATCCTGGCCTCATGCTTGTCCATCTCAGTCTGGTTGAGCTCACATTAGCCCTGCTTATGATTCAGTGGGCCATGGCCTCCATATCCTCTGACTCCTTCAACCTTTCCTCCTCGTCTTCTGCAGCATTTCAAGCTCCAAGAGGATCCATGGGGATCTCTAATTCAGACTGTCTCTCTATTACCAGCTCTCTATTATAAGGCCAAGAAATCAATCTCTTTTTTTGTCCAATATATTATTTCATAACAGATTCCTCAATTAAATGTACCTCAATCTGAAGACGTATATGTTGCATATAATTTTTAAAAAGCAAGCTGCCTCCTTGCCCAGTGCTCTGATGGTTCCATTTTCTCTATCTGGCTAGCCCAGGATAGAATTCAACCAACCCCCAACTGAAGAAGGCTGAGAGCTGCTGTCAGCAATACACTGGGTACCTCTTCCTCCAGGCTAGCTTCACCAAGTCTCCATCAACCACCCTGTCTTATCTCTTTTTCTTGCTCCTCCAAAGAAAAACACTAGACAGCATTATTATTTTAAAACCAGCCAGATAACACAATTGCTGGGAGAAGAATCCCCTACCCTAGTCTTATCAGCTAACAGCTAGCTCCAGAAAACCTCATCCCACCTACATCAGAGGCTGCATGCCCAAGGTGCCCCAAGGCTGTACATGGTTGTTCCCACCTCTCCTAATGGGGATGAGATTAGATGAAATACCCAACAAAGGGGAGGGAGATACTGTAGAGATCATATCCAGAGGTTAGGAAAGGACCCTGTTTGGGGGATGGGGCCACCCACTCATCTCCCAATTTTTAACCCAGAATTGCTCCTGTGTATAGAAAATATGAGAAAGTGTGGAGCAGAGACTGAAAGAAAGGCCATCCAGAGATTGCCTCACCTGGGGATCCATCCCATACACAGACACCAAACCCAGACACTATTGCTGATGCCACGAAGTGCTTGTTGACAAGAGCCTAATATAACTGTCTCCTGGGAGGCTCTTCCAGAGCCTTACTGATACAGATGTGGATGCTTGCAGCCAACAATCAGACTAAGCACTGGGACCCCAATGGAGGAGCTAGGGAAAGGACTGAAAGAGCTGATGGGGTTTGCAACCCCATAGGAAGAACAACAACATCAACCAACCATATCCCCTAGAGTCCCCAGGGACTCAACCACCAACCAAGGAGAACACATGGAGGGACCCATGGCTCCAGCTGCATATGTAGCAGAAGATGGCCTTATCTGGCATCAATGGGAGAAGAGGCCCTTGGTTCTGTGAAGGCTCGATGCTCCAGTGTAGAGGAATGTCAGGGTGGGGAGGCAGAGTGGGTGGGTGGGTGGGTGGGAGCCCCCTTATAGAATCAGGGGGAGTGGGGATGGGATGAGGGTTTCCAGAGGTGAAACCAGGAAAGGGGATAACATTTGAAATGTAAATAAATAAAATATCCAATTGAAAAACAAAGCCCCTATCTCCTTCCTTATCGTTCCTTCTCCCCCATAGGACCAGGAAATCCTACCTGACCATTTGCCCAGTTATTAGCTCCTGTCTTCTTTATTGGCACAACACCAGTTAGAGAATCTGCACTTCCCCCTACAGCCCTACTACTTCGTGTAACCTTCTGTGCCTTTCCTCATAGACTTACATGGTTCTAACTTAATTACTCTCATTCTGTCTTTGTGTTTCTGAATCACAGTGTTACAGCTTCTTCAATTATATTTTTAGAAATTTAAGGCATTATAGAAAATCACATACACACACACAAACGCACACACACACACACACACACACACACACACACACACACACACACATGCTTGCACAGATTCTCTTTGTATGTGCCCTACCTCAAATTATGTATTCACAATTAGATATCATTCTCATATTTGTTTAATTTTCTTGCATTTGACGCTTACATTGAAAATAATGTCTATTAGAGAAATTGTTTTTAACTTGTGATCACTCCTTAATTAAATTGGTTCTTTGCAAAACAATGGATGTATACAGTGTACTCTGATATTCTGATTACTTTACCCCTGTCCTCTACTCTTCCTCCTCCTCTTAGCATGCCACCTCCACTCCCACCCCTCAAACATTTATGCCTCCCCCCCCCCTCTCTCTCTCTCTCTCTCTCTCTCTCTCTCTCTTCCTTTTCCAGATTCATTAAGTTTAACTAGTATCATTGCTGTGACTATGGGGTTGAAAATTGTATTTGTTTGGGATTTTAATAGTTACTACTAAGTCACTGTAGAATAAACAAAACACTTGTGAAGCATACATTTGGCACAGACATGGGATTTTGAAGCCCAGATTTCAGTTGGTTCACAGTTTAACTTTGGCATCTGGCTCAGCTAAAGCAGTAACTGCAAAAGCCTTACGATTTAGAACCAGTTAAAGATGTGAGGAGTGCCTGAGAATGGGATGGCTAAGGGACAAGCTCTGATTTTAGAAAAATCTAAGCTCCAGTTCCACACCACAATTTTGGAGTGACGGAACCTTGCAAGCTCTCTAACTTCTGTCAGGGTGTTTCATTGTAATATGGAATTAAGGACACATATATAAGGGTAGTGAAATTATCAAATTAATTGTACGAGTTCAGCTTTAAACTTAGGCTTTACAGAGTATTCAAACTGACAATGCTAAAGAAAGTACCATCAACAGCTAGTGTTGTAAACGTACTAAGAAAGATAGGAAACAGGAAATGGAACCAACTGTAATTGTCTCATTCCTCATCTGGTGGGATGGAATCCAGAGTTGAGATACAGGCATATCTTATTATATGAATAATATATTTATATCTATGTCTACATTTATATCTACATCTATCTATCTATCTATCTCTATATCACTCATATCAGGTAGATGTGGAGATAACACAAAAGCTTCATGGAGCGCTGGAGTTGGAGTCTCTTGGTAAAATCTCATAGACTTAGTCTCCAAACATGCCATAAGAGTTTCTGTTCTAAACGTGTCACATGCATTAAATGCCAGAACTGTGACTGCCTACCTTGTACTCATAGTTCTGAAAGTTGGGCGAACTTTCCTAAAGGGCTCATTTTATCACAATGCCGTAAGACATAGTAACACGGTTGATACGTCAGTTTGTATCAGGTAACCAAAGAAACTGTATAATAGACAGTAAACATTGGTCAAATTATCTAGAAAAGATTAAAAGAAATTATTATTTCTCTTTTCACAGGATATAGACAATGAACATCTAAAGTATTACATGGAGGACAATACATGCTAAATGTAAAGGAAAATAGTATCAAGAAGGGTAATAAATCTAAGAGGAAATGAATTATGTACATTTTGTAAAAATGAGGTTATAGGGGGCATTATTTGGTCATTTATTTTTGCTTGACTCTCAAAAGTAACTCCCGGTGTGAGGAAGAAAAGTTGTTCATCGCAAAGAAAATTCAATAATTAGTGTTATACCTAAGGACAATACTTAATTTTATTAATACCAGTACTTATACAACATTTGAGCACAGGTGGGCTTTGCTCTGTTGTAGAGAAACAGAACTAACTCACAGACTTCTTTTTGAGCATTCTCTGATGATTTTTTTTTTTTTTTGCTCAGACTTTTCAAGTTCAACAAATTGACTTTGATGTTTTTAGCTCTAAGTGTCTTGTGGGAATACAGTTTTCAAAAATATGCATGGTGGTAGGATTAAGTCGACAGGATGTACATTGTTGTAATACAATGGACCTGCCTCCCTCTGTGGGCAATTAAAACAAATTAATATGGAACCTAAATGAGAGGGAATGATCAGTGAATTCTCCCATCAGCCCAGATTACTATCACCACAACAGACTTCCTCTATGAATGTACAATATTGAGTATTGAGTCTGTACAAGAGTCCAGCTAAGCACCAGTACAATCTAGGAAAACTCAAGCTATTTCGACTTTTAGCTGTTAACATTTATAATGTCATCTTATCCCTTATTTGTTGGTATTACAACTTGAATCCATTATGCCCCAGATTCAAAGAGAAATAAAAAGACAAGAATTTGAACACAATATATTATTGGGAAAATAAACAGAGAAAGTACCCAAGGAGCTGAAGGGGTTTGCAGCCCCATAGGAGTAACAACAATATGAACTAACCAGTACCCCCAGAACTCCCTGGAACTAAACCACCAACCAAAGAAAACACATGGTGGAACTCCTGGCTCTAACTGCATATGTAGCAGAGAATGGCCTAGTTGGTCATCAATGGGAGGAGAGGCCCTTGATTCTGTGAAGGTTCTGTGCCCTAGTATAGGTGAATGCCAGGGCCAGGAAGCAGAGGAGGGAGAGAAGATAGGGGAATTTTGGAGTAGAAACTAGGAAAGGGGGTAACATTTGAAATATAAATAAAGGGGTAACATTTGAAATATAAATAAAGGGGGTAACATTTGAAATATAAATAAAGAAAATATCTAATAAAATATATACATATAAAAAGATACCTTTAGAGCATATCTCTATAATATGTAAATAAATAAAAATTTTTATTTATTGTGTATTTAATTGGGATATTCACAAGTATTTTATATTCACTAGAGAGGTTGTTGATTGCTCATTGGTTGAGAACAGTTGATGCTCTTCCAGAGAACCCACCTTCACAGCTCAGCACCTATATCAAGGAACTCACACCAATCTGCAACCCCAGCTCCAAAGATCTAGACAGCCTCTACAGGATGCTGCACACACCATACATGCACATACGTGTACATAGACCCATAAAAAGTGAAACTTAAAAGGGTATAAATTAGGAAGGTTGATATATTTAGATATGCATAGATTATAACTGTAAGTCATAACTGATAGAAAATTATGCTAAGGCACATATCAAATTATGTTTTATATTTCACAAGTACAAAGCTAAGCAGACATGCTTATTTAAATTATTAGATAGAATGGAAGGTAGCATATATTAACAGCTTCAGGTTTCTCCTTCTATAAATTAAACTGAGAATGAATAATAAACAATGTGGTAAACTCATCAATACTCGATTTCTCTATGTCCCTTTATTTTCTATGTCTTGTGAGTGACTTAACAACCAACCCACTCCTCCCACACTCACAAAGGAAGTAAGGCAAATACTTATGTTCAGCTTATTTTTCCATGATACTTGGCCAATGTTAACGTGTTTTCAGTAATATTGTACATTATGCGCCCACATAGAAATTAAACTGTCCAATCTGATTTTATCCTGGAGTCTCTAATGGCCTGAGAGACTAAAGTGAAATATCAATGCTTCCTTACAGCTTTTGCCAGCAAGAGAGGCTGCCCATGACCTTCCAGTCCTGCGTGATCACCAAAGAGTGCCAGGTGTCTGAGTGGTTGGAATGGAGCCCATGTTCAAAAACATGCCACGATGTCACATCCCCTACAGGCACTCGAGTAAGGACAAGGACTATCACACAGTTTCCGATTGGAAGTGAGAAGGAATGTCCAGCTCTTGAGGAGAAGGAGCCCTGTGTGTCTCAGGGAGATGGAGCTGTCCTCTGTGCTACGTGAGTAGAATGAAGAACGTGGTGTGCTCAAATGGCATGTCCCTTCAGCTATCTGACATCACAAATATTTAATAACTGTTATGTCAGTATTTTGACTTAAATATTAGTTCAGACTCCATAGTATGGATTTGCCAAGTTTTCTTACATGTTTTAAGCAGAAAACTAGAATATCTCATTACATAATTTATCTGTTAAAACCATGCTTCCTTTACAGAATGAAAGAATGTTTAACAGCTGCAGGCCAAATCTTCATGAAGGCTTAACTTTTAACAGCTATTCTCTTCGTGTAGTCTATGATACCAGTTGGTGATTATTTTAGTAGATGACACACAATGAACACATGAGACTGGGAAGGCTGCATATGTCTCTGTTGAAATGATTCAGCACCATGGGTAGAGATATAGGCAGTGTGTGAGTGTGTCAATGTTCCAATAAAACTTTATTGACAAAAGAAAGAGACATTTTAACTTTATCTTTGTTCCACCACTTGTCATCCTCCATGCTTTTAAATCATAGATTCCTGTGACTTACTGAAACTAAGTAATGTTTGTAACAATTTTAATTAAGTAAAGAACTTTATCAAAATAAGTAGTTTTCAGGTGTTGGGATTTGGGGATGTTTTGTTTATTCATTTGCTTTTTGTTTCATTGCCAGCATATATCGTAGTACACACAGTAAGTGCCTAATAAATGTTCATTGACTTCAGATGATATAAGATTAATTCTGAAGCCGGGCGTGGTGGCACATACTTTTAATCCCAGCACTTGGGAGGCAGAGGCAGGCAGATTTCTGAGTTCAAGGCCAGCCTGGTCTACAGAGTGAGTTCCAGGACAGCCAGGGCTATACAGAGAAATCCTGTCTCGAAAAAAAAAAAAAAAAAAAAGACTAGTTCTGAAATATTTGCCATTCTATCCTCATTTTTCCTTAAATATACTGTTTCCAAGACATTACAATAAATTATCTTAGTAAAATTTCTTCTTTGAATATAGAATATTATAAAGCAATTTAAAGAATCTTAGCATGCACACGCGACTAGGAGCTTATCTCAACTGTTCATCGATTCAAAGGACATGGCTACAGTTTAAATTTCATAAACTGCTGAAGAGGCAAATTAGTGCTCTTACTCCACCTAGACATGATACCAAAATAGCAAGTGTTTGCATAAAGCCTTCTACTGCATTTTGGAATCATGCATAGTCTGCTCATATAGCAAAGAACTAATAGATCCTGAGGTCCTACTGACTATGGTTGTTCTTCTCTATTTAGGAGTTGAAGGACACTGTCCAGACCTCTAGGATGGTGTCTCTCCCAGCAGTTTCTTCTGTTTTTTTTTTTGTTTTGTTTTGTTTTGTTTTTTGTCTAACACCTTGTTTTTTAATCTCAATTTTTCATGTACCACTGATAAAGCAAACAGATCCTGTTGGTTGTCTTCTCCATTTCCTAGGGCAGCACTTTCCTTAGAATATATCATCTATTTATCATAATGAAAGTCTGTTTCTATCACAGGACTCCTTACATGACCTAGGCTGGAATGCCACCTAGTTTTGTTTTGTTTTGTTTCTTTTAATTTCATTCTAACGCCCACAGAAAACTAGTTATTTGCTTATACTTTTTTGTACCCTATTCCTACATCCAAACTATCAATGATCCATGTATCTAGAAATGCCCTTCCTTTGTAAACAAGTGAGTGCTGTTCCTTGATGGCCCAACCCCACAATTGTGCAGCCTCAAACCCCCACTTATAAAAATGAAAATGGTAAGCAATCTCATCTTCACTGGCAAATTACTCACTATTGACAGAGCCAAGCACCCAGAGCAGACATCTAAGGGCACCTTTAACCTTTCTGTCTAATTGAGATAAGCTCATCCATTTACATCTATGTTAGCTATTAATCTGATCCATGGGGAAGCACCTGGCTTAGACTGACAAAGTGCTTGCTACTTGAGCCATTTCCTCTGGGCTTTTAAGGTATCTGTTTTCCTAGAGGTGGGAAAAATGCCATCATTTTCTACTGTTGGTGACATGAGGAAATGCTTCCCTGTCTCTCTCCTTCTAGGGAAAGTAAGGCTGACAAGCCTAACACTCCCTTCACATAACAATCTTGATTGGGGCTTTGAGAATCAGGGATAATCATTTTTGTGCTCTACTAACAGCATAGTAAGCTCTTCACATCATTCCCTGGCATTCATTAGGAATTCTGGGCTCTACAGAACATGTACATGAAAATGTTCTGATTCCTGACAGCGATGAGGAAGCTCTGAATTGCTGTTATATTTTTAAATCCTAGCATGCAATTATAACTTTGCTCCAATATGAATACGCAATTTTCATGCATTTTTATTAAAGGCAAAACAAGTGTTTGGGCTCATCATCACTTAGAATGTTTGGAATTCTCAGATTCAGCCTTCCTTTGTTTATAAGCATCAAGAAAAGATGAGTTTAATTGCACATAAAATTTAATGTTTTCAGCATTATGTCCTTATTTCATAAAATATTGATAAGTAACTTCCACTAGTTGCAATTAAAATAGGCTTGCTCTGCATTTAACCCCTCTAAAGGGTGCCCAACTGAGAACAATGAAGTAATTGGGACTGAATCAGTCTTTCTTCATCAGCCTGGACTCTATACCAGATCCTCAGGAAAAGGTTTTGTGAGTTTAAGTTTTAGAACAAAACCAGAAAAGAGTGAAGAAACATTTTCCCGAATAACCAACCATCTTTGCCACCATGGCATTCTCCTCATCTAGATATGGCTGGAGAACTACAGAGTGGACAGAGTGCCACGTGGACCCTTTGCTTAGTCAGCAGGACAAGAGGCGTGCCAATCAGACAGCCCTCTGTGGAGGAGGTGTCCAGACCCGGGAAATATATTGCATACAAACCAACGACAACATGCTCTCCCATGGAAATACACAGAAGGACAAAGAAGGTAGGTGGTACTCCTCGGATGGCTGACTCATGAAGAGTGAGCAGGTGGGGGTGCCGTTGAGGAATGTAGACAGACCATGGGGGTGGGGGTGGGGTTAGGAAGATCCCCTAAAATTCACACTGCAGTTGGAGTCCAAACCAGATAAAGAGTAACCTATATCTGAGTAAGTTAAAACAAACAAACAAACAAACAAAAAAAAAACCCAAACAAACAAAACCTTAATACAGCTCTGGGTTTGCTTAGGTTTATTTTTTGACAGGTCTATTTAAGAAAATAGTAAAAGCTTCTTGAGTCAAATTTAGAAGGAATAATTAGTTATAAAACAAAAAATGAAATTGATTTTGTAAGTATATAAATAAAGTAAAAAAAAAATATAATAAAAAATAATGGATAGAAAGTTTACAAACAACTTTTGAAAAATTCTCTTTGACAAACTATGATTATGAATAAATTAATGATACTAAAATTTTCTATGGGTTTTTATTGATGCTGTTTTCTTACATGTATTATATGTAATTTATTATTTGTATATATTATATTACATAATATAGATACTATATATATATATATATATATATGCCTCCTAAATACATAAATAAGATCTGCTCAGTTTATATAATGTTACCTGTAGCTCATTGTCTAGGGTGGAGTCTCCATTATATGAGTCAGCCTTCTATATTAGCATGTCCACTGATGTTGTTCTTGCTCAGGACCTGTTTAGGTAGCTTTATAGATGAGATTTCCTGGGTGTCATTTCTCTGACCTTACTAGGAGACAGATTTTCACAGCAATATTTTGTTCCCTTGACTTTTACAATCTTCCCACTTCTTCTTCTGCAATAATCTCTGAGCTTTAGACACAAGAGTGTTCATGCCTTGTTCTGAAATCCTGACAAATATTTGAGGCTAGTGAAGTCATTGATCTTGGAGGAGAGCCTCCAACCACCACTTTAAACCAACATAATTCCTGACTACATTCCAAATACTTGGCTTTAAACACACAGTTAACTACAGGGCTCACCCTCATTTTATTACTTTTTTTTTCAGTTTAGAGACTAGATGCACAAATATTCAAAAGGGCAAGTGTATTCAAACTGGCCTAGCCAACAATAGAATCCCCATCATTATGGGCTCAAGTTTATACTGAGTACTTTTAAAGAGTTCTTCTCACATGTCCATTGTCTGAGTACCAGCAAAACTCCCAGGACTAATTTTTTTAAACTTTTTCCAGTTTTTTATTAGGTATTCTCTTCATTTACATTTCAAATGCTATCCAGAAAGTCCCCTATACCCTTCCCCCACCCTGCTCCCCTACCCACCCACTCCCACTTCTTGGCCCTGGTGTTCCCCTGTACTGGGACATATAAAGTTTGCAAGACCAAGGGGCCTCTCTTCCCAATGATAGCCGACTAGGCCATTTTCTGATACATATGTAGCTAGAGACACAAGCTCTTGGGGTACTGGTTAGTTCCTATTGTTGTTCCACCTTTAGGGTTGCAGACCACTTCAACTCCTTGGCTACTTTCTCTAGCTCCCCCATTGGGGGCCCTGTGATCCATCCAACAACTGACTGTGAGCATCCACTTCTGTGTTTGCCAGGCCCCGCCATAGCCTCACAAGAGACAGCTATATCAGGGTCCTTTCAGCAAAATATTGCTGGCATATGAAATAGTGTCTGCATTTGGTGGCTGCGTTATGGGATGGATCCTCAGGTGGGGCAGTCTCTGGATTGATTCAACATTTCTTATTGGATATCAGCCAATTGGATATCACCAAAGATCCAAAGATATATAAAGTAGCATAAATATATGAACATAGATTTCATGATGTCATAAAATGGTTAATTTCATCAGAATGGTACACAAAACAATAGTTATGATATAACTATGTTTTAGAAAAACTATTGAGACTGACACTTGAGCGGAATAATGACTAACAAGTTACTTAGAGAAGACAGGGCGAGGCTGTGGAGCACAGGAGTTTCTTCAGGAAGAGGGAATAGTGTGTTCAGGCACAACAATGAAGGAAAGTCAAAACAAAGGGACACACAGAACACGGCACATTTGACAACGGGGAATAGGAAAGACCTTCCTCCAAAGTGTGTAGGTTGAGAAATGGAAAACCAAATAAGACAAACAAAACAAAACAACCTTCCACAAACAAAACACAAACTAGAATGTTTAGGGAAGAGTTCTAAACAAGAATAATCAGGAATAAAAGGGTCAAGGATAACAGACAGAGAAATATATGCTTTTTAAACTCAAGAGTGACTCCTCTGCCCCAGCAAAAAGAAGCCATGTCAGTGACCAAAGATAAGCACTGAATTTCTGCAACTTTTCAAAATAATAGTTCAGTGTCCAATAATTTTCCTCAGCATGTCAGCTCATTTGTGAATATAGCCTTAGGATATATTTTATTGCTAATGTACCTTTAGATTATAAGGTGCTAGCATAAAACACAAATGTTAGTACATTAATATTTTCTTGGCCTCTTTAATGGCTGCCTTTTTGAAACTTTTAGGTAGATTTGTTACAGTAATCTTTCATAGTAGTATAATTTCATTGCTCGATGTAGATCAGATCTTAGATCCTGCCTGTCAATTATGTCTTGTAGGTTATTACTTTCAAAAGATCTTGAAAATTCTAAACAGCAACTGGTTATGTTTTAAATCATTCTTTTTCAGAGTCCCTCAAACCTCTTCCTCCATCCCTACTGCAGAGAACCAAAAGTAATAAACAGGAACTCAGAGTATCGTTATTAAACTCAGAGTATCGTTATTAAACCGAAAGTAACACAGACAGGAACACAAAGAGTATTATTGTTACAATGTATCTGTTAGAATAAAGCAAATGACAAAGGGAGGTCAATAGATACAAAAATAAGTGCTTCGCCTAAAATGAATACTTATGACTGGAATGTGTGCACTAGTTACTTAGGAAGGTGTTTTCCTTTATATTCTAAGAATATTAGTAAACCTCTTTGAGTTTGTTTTTCTGTAAAAACACATGGTTCTTCCTAAAAGTTACTGTTTTCTTCCTCAAAACGTAGATTCCTCCCTTGAAATTGATCCAGTAATCCAGCATCCCAGGGGGAATGCATGTGGCTTACAAATACGAGTGAATGGAGAACAGTTAGACTGTCTGATGCAAATATTGTTCATACTCTGTTTCCTTTAATAAATATGAAAATGCCAGATCTCACTGAGAGAGAGAGAGAGAGAGAGAGAGAGAGAGAGAGAGAGAGAGAGAGAGAGAGAGAGAGAGAGAGAGAGGAGAGGAGAGAGGGATGGCGGTAGAAGAGAGAGACAGATAAAGAGAGAGAGAAGAGAGAGGGATGGAGGTAGAAGAGAGAGACAAAGAGAGAGAGAGAGAGGAGAGAGAGATGGAGGTAGAAGAGAGAGACAGAGATAAAGACAGTGAGGGAAACAGGGAAAGAGAGAGAGAGAGAGAGAAAACTTGATCTCAAATCACCTCCTACACCCAAAGTCCATTAGAATACAATAATCTCAACAAATATTGATTATAATACCATGACCATTTCAAGCCCTAAGCAATGTTTATTGCATGTATTTCCAAGAACAAGTTCCACACTTTCTCTTGTAGATTCTGTGTGTTTTATAGGAGTGTTGTTTTCACAACTAAAAAGGTGTTTTTAACATCAGTTCAAAATAGAATCATTTGACTCGAAATAATCTTTACAGACATACACACACACAAATAAAATTGATATGAAGCTCACATAAACTTTATTATTTTGGCAGGTCTCAATATGAAATAGAATGCTAATGAACATATATTATCATGAAAACAGAGCCATCTTTATCACTTCATTCATTGTTATATGTACCATTGTTAAATAAATCAAACCACACTAGTCAGAAAAAAAATCCTACCAGCTTTAATTTCCCAAAAATTAAAACATAAATGATTAATATACACATATGTTTAGTATAATAAACTCTAAATGTGACAGTCAAATGATTATCAGAATATTGTGTAAGCTAGTGGTAGCATCTATGGGCAATAGGGAAAAACTGTATCCAAATGATAATGGAGAGGTTCTACATTTTATCTATATGCTGGTGGTGGTGGTGGGTAACTCATGAAAACTTAACAATGTTTCTCCTACAATATCCAGCAAGAGGACTGCTGTATACCTTTAGAGGAAAGGCCTGGCAAGCTCCATACTGAGAATTAGATGTGGAAACCCTGACATTTTCTGTTCACCCATCTGATCACGATTCTAGGGAGCTATAAATGGTGGCTAGCTCTAATCGGAGACTGACAGGTTAGAACTAGTAAAGAAGTAGCCTGAGCTTATGTTAGACAGCTGCTACGAATATTCCTCACTGTGCACTCATCATTGGGTAAGCAGGAATGGATTGATTGCTTCCAGAGTTCAAAGAGAAACAAAAGTAGATTTTAAGTACAATAGCCTAGGGATTCTTCCATTGGGTGCAGACTACGCATAGTCTGAATTATAAACCAAAACAACATGAAGCTATAGATCACACTGACAGTGATATGCATCATAGAAAACTTGTACAAGTGTTCCACAAGAAGTAGAGTAATAAAATCTGGATAAAAGTAGAGAGGCTCAGGTTATTAAAAAGGCAGGTGAGACTGTGAGCCTGAGGTGAGATACAACAGCATAAACAATTGATGCTGATAAAAGATGCTTGGAAGGAAAAAATAAACAGTTAAATCGGACCATGTAGACAGAAAGTTTATGCACTCATATTCTACCATGAAATAAGTATAAACTATTTGTATGACTTTTAATTATATCATAAACTCACTGTGCTTATAGCTCTTTATCTATAGTTTTAATAATAAACACACGTCAGCCAATACTTTATCCTGAAAAAGTAAAAAAGGGCTTTGCTTATGGTATTAATTCCTTTTTATCACAGAAAGTAGCTATCACCGTGCCTAAAAGGTTAATGATACACCTTTCCTGTCCATCACTTTTGAAATAACAGACTGATGGATTATTTTACATGATTTTCTATCAAGAATGTGCATTAGAGTTATCATGAGCCTAGGAGAGACTCCACAGCCTCACTGATGAGATGCATATCTGTCTCAGGAAGAAAGGGGTACTGTCACTCTTGGGATCCTAGAAATGTTTCAGGCTACCCCATGGTGTATAAATGGTCTCATGTTTCTCGGAAGTTATTATACCATCATTAGAGGTATAGATTACAGGAAAGAATAATCACTGATTTCTAAGACTTTCAACATGTATTAGTATACATTATATATACATAATAACCCATGCAAACAGATATATAAAGGCCAGCAATAAACACTTTTATTGGGAAAAATTAAGCATGTTCCACATATTTTCATATATCTAAACATTCCACTTTGAGTTTGAGTAAGCCTAATGTGATGTACTGAAACAGAAACAGAAGGCATGCTGACTACATTTTGGAAACAAACTTGCACTGTGTCCACAGTAGTTATAGGATATTGTAAAAATAAGAAGTCTCTGAAAAGTCAGCTCTGTCTTCCCAGGGAGTCCTCTGGAAGGAGCAGGAAGAGGATTGCCACCCTCTGCAGTTTCCCCATGAGAACTGAGAAGGATAACTGAGATGCTAAGAGGTTTCTGCCAAAGGGATAAATGCAAATAAGTACTCACCTGGTGGGAATTAAATTAAGGTAGTTAGTATTTTACCTGAAGGTGACTTTTAGGACTTTTTAATGGAAGGAAGAGCCCACATGTGAGATTTCAGGAAGTATCCAAACAAACAAACAAACAAACAAAAAAAAAATGCGATCAAAGAAAACCTGTATTGGAGAAGTTCCGAAGTCAGCTAAACATGAGAACAGTGACACCATGCCTTTGGCTTAGGTCACGTGCTCGGCGCACTTATAGCCACCACTGTAAAATGATACAATTTGTATGAAAAATGACTGCTCAAATGTTTGAATCCCTCCATCACAGGCAGAGACCACAGTCACGCGTTCTCTGCCCATCTCCTTTCTAGGAAAACTAATGCCACCTCTGAATTCGAATAGAAGTGTTCAATCGAATGATGAGGCAGTGTTAATGTACTTTGACAAGGTTGGCCACTTAAAATTCTGCTTTTGTTGTAAAAGTAGTTGAACATTTAAGAACAAATTTAATCTGTCTTTGAGTCATAGTAGTTAGCTTGACTGTATATTTTACTTTCAACCTTAACGTGACTTTCAAAGGAGACTGAGACAGAACTCAAGAAAGCTAGGGTTTTTTAGTTTCTACATTTTTCTTGTATTCTTCTCTGTGTCGTTTAACTTTATTTTTCTGAATATACATTATTTTGTAAATATATTTTTATTTTTATTTTTGTTTTTTCAAGACAGGGTTTCTCTGTATAGTCCTAGCAGTCCTGGAACTCACTCTGTAGACCAGGCTGGCCTCGAACTCAGAAATCTGCCTGCCTCTGCCTCCCGAGTGCTGGGATTAAAGGCATGAGCCACCACACCCGGCATATTTTTTTATTAGATATTTTCTTTATTTACATTTCAAATGCTATCCTGAAAGTTCCCTATACCATCCCCCCCGCCCTGCTCCCCTACCCACCCACTCCCATTTCTTGGCCCTGGCGTTCCCCTGTACTGGGGCATATAAAGTTTGCAAGACCAAGGGGCCTCTCTTCCCAATGATGGCCAACTAGGCCATCTTCTGCTACATATGCAGCTAGAGACATGAGCTCTGGGGGGTACTGGTTAGTTCCTATTGTTGTTCCACCTATAGGGTTGCAGACCACTTCAACTCCTTGGGTGCTTTCTCTAGCTTCTCCATTGGGGGCTCTGTGTTCCATCTTATAGATGACTGTGAGCATCCACTTCTGTATTTGCCAGGCACTGGCATAGCCTCTTACGAGACGTCTATATCAGGGTCCCTTCAGCAAAATCTTGCTGAATATACATTCTCATAAGTAGCTCCCCCATTCCACTTTCAGCAGAATGACAGACTACATTATGTGGAAATCATCTTTTCAAAACTACTTAGGCGCCCAAGATACAACATTATTTCAAAAGCTTTTAAGGGAAGAAGCAAAGCCTAGATTAAGGAATTCCCAGAACAAATGAGCAAAGTTATGCTGATGCTTTCTGTGGTTGTCCTGGGGTGGGAAATGGTGTCGGTTGAGGGTTATGCATTATGGTGACTTAGGAGCCATGAGATGGATAAGCAGCATGACACAGCACATTGCTGTGTCATCTAATGTGGTTAAAGCTCTGAGTGCTTCAGGAATCCCAGCTTCCCTTTCAGAGAGCTGACAGCATTGTAGGTCAGCCTTAGCCTCAAGTTGTGAAAAAGAGCCTGTCCAAAGAGACATGGTGGTAGGCCTGCAGGCAGGCTGGTTTTACCTTCAAGTTGATAGTCACTTTGGGGGTCCTCAGTGGGGAAATAAAGTTGGGGAAATAATATAACAAATGGTACCACCTAGGGTAAAAAACAAAGGTTAAAATCATTAAAGAACACAGAACACACCATGTCTAAAGACAACACAGGACTCTTCTACAGTACAGTGCACCAACCAAGACCATACATTTCTGTCTGTGAAGAATATCATGGGTGTACACATTATTTTAAATCTGTCAGTTGCCTTTGATAGGATGATCTTTTCCACAACAGTCATTCTGCTAATCCATGAATATGGGTGGCCAGTTCATCTTCTAGTGTCTCCCTCATCTTTCTTCAGAGATTTACAGTTTTCATTGTAGAGGTCTTTCACCTCCATGATTACACTTGTTCCTAGATTTTTTTTTTTTAGCTATTATACATAGAAGTATTTCTGTGATCTCTTTCTTAGCATGTTTATTATTGGTACATAAGTTGATTTCCTATACTAACACTGCTAAAAGTGGTGATCATTTCTAGAAAATTTCTGTGAATCAGTTTTGTATAGCATGTTTGCTATGTTTGCAAATAGGGATAATATGACTTATTCTTTTCTTGACTGTATCTCTTTAATCTCCTTCAGCTGTTTTTATACTTTTCTAAGGCTTCTAGTACAGTATTGAAAAGAGTGGCTTAGTGGACATTCCAGTCCCCTTCCTGGTATTCTTTCACATTTTTCTTCATTTCAAATGATGGGTTTTGTATGTTTGTCATATGTAGTCTTTATTATAGTGGGTTATATTTCCTGTAACCCCATTCTCTCTAGGACTTTTGTCAAGAAGTGTGTTGGATTTTTGCCAAAGTCCTTTTCTGCATCTATTGAAATGTTTATGTGATTTTTGCCTTTACATTCATTTTTAGTATTCATAACATTATCAGATTATGTATATCAAACCATCTCAATAACTTCTGGGTAAAGCCAATTTGACTGTGATGTGATGAGATGTGGTGTGTGTGTGTGTGTGTGACATGCTGGCATTCAGCTAGTAAGTATTTGTGATTTTTATTTGTTGCTGATATGCGTTTTATGAGGCTTTGGCATGAAAGTGGGTGTTTGAAAGTGATCATTTTGTGTCCTATTGTTTGGAATAATTTGAGAAGTACTTGTTGGTTGGGATCCTGGATTATTGATGCCATAACTACAACTGCTGCAAATTAGATGAACTAACATAATGCATTGTATTTAATAATGTGATTATTGATACTATATTTGTTTAGAAAGTACAACTGAAAAATTTATCCTACTAAGGAAATAGCATAATTAGAAGAATAAATGACTATATAAATTAAATGATATTTGATCAAAAATGTTCTTTACTGATCATAATTTCCCAAAATTTTGTGCAGTATCTCTAGAGTACAATAATATATTTGCAAATGTAAGTCCAATGGTGCTTTCAAATGATTAACTCTTTTGAATAAAAGGAATGAAACAACAAAATATTATAACCATCTCTTACCTATTCCATTCTCTCATTCCGGTTTCTTTCTTCAATTTACTGATGGACAATATAAATGCCATTGGTCAAAAAATCATAGAGAGGGCAAAGCAATAATTATTTATGCACATTTCTTGAAAAATGTTGCATGTGATACTATAACAGAATTTATGGAAAACATTATGATAAAAGGATAATGCATAATAGTTCATAATTTTATGATATGTTAAGAAGCTAGAAAAACACATTATGTTCAACAGTGTGAAATTATTGCAATCTTTATAAATATCTAAATATAAATCCCTACTACTCACAATAAAAATAATAGTTAAAACATTTATGATGATGGTCATATTTATTAATGCTCTTTGCTATTTGTTTGCTCGATTGAAAAAGTGAGTGCTTATTCAAGGAAGAAGCAGATGGGACTGGGTACTTGACACTGAACTCATCCCATGTCTGTTCTCTCAAGCATTACCTTTCTGTACCTATGTGCGTCATCAGTTTAGGTATTTTTTTCTTGGTGTTCTTTTATCTGCGCAATGGACTGTAGTTGAGCAACTATTCAGTCACAGCAAAGTTTGATATGTTGAAGAATTTTTTCAAAAACAGCTTTGATCCTTGCCTTTGATCTTTAAGTCCTGATACTATTGCATTTGCAGATTTCTCTACTTGAAGGTCAGAAATTACCCTTCATGAGCCTGACACAGGAAGTTTCTATTGGCATGCCCATTTAGGTCTACCCAAGTAACCTCTGGGTATGCTATACTGCAGCTTAACCATCAGAAAGATGGTCCATATTAGTTAATTTCTTTTTTAAAAACATTTTAATTAAATATTTTATGTACTTACATTTCAAATATTATTCCTTTTCCTGGTTTCCCCTCCGCAAACCACCTCTCCCATCTACCCTCCCCCTGCTTCTATGAGGATGCTCCCCCTCCAGCCTACCCATTCCCACCTCACTGCCCTGGCATTCCCCTATGCTAGGGAATTGAGTCTTCAAGGGCATCACCTATTGATGCCAGACAATGCCACCCTCGGCTACATATGGGGCTAGAGATGTGGGTCCCTCTATGTGTACTTTTTGTTGGTAGTTTAGTCCCTGGGAGCTCTGGGGGGTCTGGATGGTTGATATTGTTGTTCTTCCTATGGGGTTGCAAACCCCTTAAGCTCCTTCAGTCCTTTCTCTAACTCCTACATTGGGAGTGCTAAGTCCAAAGGTTGGCTGTAAGCATCTAACTCTGTACCTGTCAAGCTCTGGCAGAGCCTCTCAGTCAACAACTATAGCAGGCTCCTGTCAGCAAGCACTTCTTGGCATCCACAATAATGTCTGGGTCTGGTGACTGTATATGGGATAGATCCCCGGGTGGGGCAGTCTCTGGATGGCCTTTACTTCAGTCTCTGCTCCACACTTGGTCCCTGTGTCTCCTTTAGCCAGGAGCCCTTCTGGGTTAAGAATTTGGAAATGAGTTTCTTTACTGTGATAAAATACCTATCTGGAATCAACGCAAGGGAGAAACTATTTATTCTATCTTAAAGTTTGAAGTGAGGCCCACCATGGTCAGAATGGCATGGTGGTTGAAGTGTGAGGCTGCTAAACACATTGCATCCAGTCAGGAAATAGAAATGAATGCTGGTATGCAATTTGCCTTCTAGTTTTCATCCAGTACAGAACCCTGACCCATGCCTTTGGTACCACCTAGAGTTAAGGTAGATCTTCATATCTCAATCTAAACCATCCCCACAGAGTGTGTAAACTATCCACAAAAACACTCAAAAATAAAAAATAAAAATAAAAGTAAAAAACTAACCCAGAGACTCCTCTCTGAGCTGATTCTATGTCTTGTCAAGTCAATAATCAATTTTAATGACCATATAAAGACTTATTTATCAGATAACTGATTTCTCTCCAAAGCTTATGACCTCGATGTATCATTCAAGAACCACCTGAATATTTTAAGAAAATGCAATTCCCTGATATTGTCCAGTGGCCATTTTTGTGTGTTGGATTATGGAAACCATAATAATGATTCAACTCTTGAAAACTAGTTGCTAAGCATTGGGAAGAATTGAGACTCCAGAGGAGAACTGAGGACCGAGTTCCAAAGCTGATAGAATGTTTATGGTTTTCTGGTTGCCTAGTCGGCCATCACTGGAAAGAGAGGCCCATTGGACACGCAGACTTTGTGTGCCCCGGTACAGGGGAACGCCAGGGCCAAAGGGGGGGAGTGGGTGGGTAGGGGAGTGGGGGTGGGTGGGTAAGGGGGACTTTTGGTATAGCATTGGAAATGTAAATGAGCTAAATACCTAATAAAAAAAAATGAAAAAAAAAAAAAAAAAAAAAAAAAAAGAAAACAATGACTGAAGCCTCTCAGGATTTACTAACAGAGTTGGTGAGGCCCAGCACATGAAGGTCCTTAACATTAACTTCCTATATGTGCCTCAATTAATCTTGCTTTAATTCTAACAGTGCTATCAGCCTTTGTACATGGACAAACAGAATCACTGTTCTAAGCTGAGAAACAAGAGGTTAAGGGTATATGTCCAGAAAAGCCTTCATCCTATACTTCTTACAATAATAACAGGGAGAAAGCAGGGATGGAAAGAGCCCACTGATTGTTTTCAGAGGTGAAGTTGTCTAATCTATACTCACAGAGTCCTGTTTTACGTTACTTGGCTGTTCCTCTGTAAAAAATCCGATATATCTTGGAGGAAGTTTGGGGATGACAATATTATTTCGTTGTACATGAGCCCTATTTCCTGAGATGGTAAGAATCCACAGCTGTTAGCACAGGACCTTTCATTAAGAGCAGAAAGATGGAGGATCAAATTTCTCCTCCCATGACTTGATCAACTGTCTCTGCTTTGTATTCCTTTTGTAACCCTTAAGCATTATTTTGTGGAGTCTGCTGTAGATGACTGATAGCACCAGAAGGATTCCTGAAACTAGCTCTCAGGGATGTGAACTGGAAAATGAATAGCATTTCTTTCAGAGGCACACTCCTGCTAAGTAAGGATGTAAAAGAAATGGCTTGTGGCTGGCACTAGCTGTTCACTGCCTTGCTAATGATTACTCAATAGGGAGTTGGTACTCTCTCCAGTGTTAACCGAGGAGTACAAACTACATTGTGGAACTCATTAATATTTATTCCTTCTAAAAGCAATGGGCAATAAAAAGGGAAATAAACTGGGGAGAATAGCAATGGGGAGAGGAAGCCATGACAACAGATTCATCTTGGAAAGGTTTCACCATTTATTGCACACACACAGAAAGCTCCATTCAAAATGCAAGGATCCATATTATAATATTATTAGTCTGGAGCCCAGTATTCTATTACACAGAGTCATTTTTAAAATGTATGTGTTGACACAGTTTACTGGATACAAGTATGATATTGTCAGTTTTATTAATTAAAAATAAAAAATTGAAGACAATGCATGACTTTTAAGTATTAACGTATTTTATAATGATATGCATTTGATGTGCTTTTTTATCATTTTATATCTTTGTACTCAACAAAGCTGCATAGCCTCAGTGTAAGAATCTATTCTGTTTATACCCACAAGAAAGAACATAGTGTCTCTGGAAGGTAAGGTCCCTGCAACACAGACAGATTACATCTATTATTCTTTCATCATTTAAAATGCCTTCAGCCACTTTCCTGGTTGTTTAACTATTGGGTCCCACTTTAAGTAACTATATGGTCTTCAATCATCTTCTTTTATTCAAACTCCATAACCTTCTTATGGTCCTGCAAAAAATATTATTTCACTATATTTAATTACATTCTTTTACAATTACTTCATGAATATTCATTCCAAACTCTTAAGATGTTAAGCTTCTATGAGAGTGCATAGTGCTCTCTCTCTCTCTCTCCATTAAGCTTCTTTATTGTAACCCATACTTCTCCATCAATGCCTGGGCGCTTTCACTCTTCTGTCATTGGAAATGGGTTTAAGAAAGGTGGAGAGCTTTCTTCAGTTAGAGCATGTGGACTTACTGGACATCTGGTTTACAGAATATCATCTTGAAACACTCTATTTGACCCACTGGCCACTCCTTCCTTTGTTTCTCTTTCCTCTGACAAGACTTAATGTTATAACACATTTGAGGTCTACCATCAGGATGTGATTTTTAGTACATACAAATAAATATTATTTTTCATTTATATGTTTGCTTATCGGATTTAGTTGAGAATAGGAGAGAAATTTTTAAAATAAGAGTTTTGCTCCAAATCTTTGCATAAAATAAAACAGTAATTGTACGTTGGCCTTGAGGAACCCAGTGGCAGATGCATTGTGCAGAGAGCCATGTTGACATATGCTTACATTATATATAAAATTACTCCTTTCTTGGGAAAGTATAGACTTTCCAAAAGCTTTCACTTTATTATTATAAAGCAAAAAGGAAATATGGCTAATTTTACTTTTGTAGTTGTTGGAGACAGAATAATTGCAGTTTTCCTCCCTTTGTGAGTCACTGTTTGAGAAGTTAAAGAAACACAGTATTGCCAAAAGGTCATAAAAGAAATGTTTGTAATTGGATTATTTAGTTGCTCTGAAAAATTATCTTGACCTTTAACCCACACATTCCATCACACAGAATACCTGGGGTCCTGAAATCTCTGTATCTAGGGACCCTTTATAGCTGTAAACCTCAACTATTATTAACATAAAGTTATAGTGAAAAAATGGAAATATTTAGAAAGGAACTAATTCTTTTAAATGTTTTTCTTAGATCTATTACATGCAATGACTTGGACCCATTACATTCTAACTCCTTGATGTATATTAAATGTACTTTGAAAACAAAGGCTTCATTCAATGAGAAAGATAGTGACTTCTTACTGGCCTCCAAAAATCTATAATAAAAAATAAAGCAAAGTCACCAATTTGCTGTGGTAGACAGTGTTTTGCCATAATTATATGACTAGCTGGTTAATTAGAAAACAATTTTCCCTGACATTATGAAATAAGAAATGACAGAGCCCAGACTCAAAGCCAGCTTTTTCATAACTAAATATAACAACTATTCAAAAATATTTTCCTGCCCTGTGAATCTGATGCCCTGTAAATGTATAAAGCAAATTAACTCTTCATGACTTTCTCAAAATTAGTATTATAAACTTGTTACCTAATTCAAGAAATTTATAGAATCATATGTCACACATTTGAATTTGCCTTTATTATACTACTAGTTAAAGATCCTATCTCTTCGCATTTCTCCTTTGCCTCAAACTACTCAGGCAGTCATCCTTAAATCTTGTCACCCCCCCCCCAGCCCCCATTACTGTATTTATTTCCATATAGGAACGTGGAGCACGGTCGGCATTGCAAAGCACACCATCAAGTGAAGATTTCTTTTTCTCTGTGTGTAAATGCTGCAAGATGAATTCAGCTCACTCTTAAGCCACCAACTTGAGTCATTTTCTCACGAAGAGTGTCTACTATAAAGAATCTATGTATTTTATGGAAGACTATTATTGTTCTCCCTTTCACATATTGCTCATAAGGAAACAAGAACCACAATTCATAACTAGTAAATAGGGGTTTAATCCTGTTAGTGTGAACTCTCGTAACATGGAAAGCAGTTCACACCAGGTGATGTAGTAAAACACATCAAGGTAACTTTTTCTGTTAGTCACATAAAATTACTGTAACTGATTATTCTTAAAATTAAAAATAGCAGTGCCATAAATTCTGACATCCTGGCTCAAATAGACATAACAAGATTCAAGACTGGCTATCATTGAATTCAAGATTCAAGATTGGATGTCATGTTAATGAGACTTTATTGGTGTAGCTTCAGATGTTATGAAGAGACACAATCTCATAGTCAAATTCCTGATTCTCTGACTCTTACAATGTTTGTGCCCACTATTCTTCAAATATATATATATATATATATATATATATATTTGAATATATTTGAATATTTGTTATATATATTATATATGTGTGTGTGTGTGTGTGTGTGTGTATACATACATACATGCAAATACATTTAAGCATACACAAACAGTACAAAAGAGGCTGTGAACATGATATAAGAGAGTTTGGAGGGGGAAATGGAAAGAAATAAAATGAAAATATGGAATGAAATCACAGTCTTAAAAAAATAAACAGCAAAACAAAAATACAAGGCTTGAACAAAAAACTAGAACCTTAAATTTTGCTTGATTTTTTTTTTTTTCTTCATCTCTGTTAGAAGAAATAGTTTTCGGGCCTGGAGAAATGGCACGGTGATTAAGACAGCTTATTGATCTTCCAAGGGATTTGTGCTCAGTTTTTAGTACCTGTATCAGGTGACTCGCAACAACCTGTAACTACAGGTCTGTGTGATCTGATTCCTCTTCTGGCCTGCACAGGAATGAAACGAAATTACAGACTAAAAACTTATTCAGGAACACACACACACAAATACATAGAAAATACAGATTCAGTCTTTAATGCTATTTTTGTTCCTTTTACAGCAAATATTTTTATTGAAAAATATAATATATATGTGATGATTTTATGCATTAATGCAATATATACTACAGTTAATTTTACTAGAAAGACCCCTTTGAAATACTTTCAACAGCATCTCTCCTGTATGAACATAAAAGTATAAGTCAAGGAGAGCAAGGAAGTGGGCTCAACATGATATGGCATAGATGCACAGGTCTCCACTATACAAGACAGTCCACAAATGGGATTAGAGGACTAGCATTCACAAAGGAAAGTTTTAAGACTTTACAAAGACATGAGCTTGCATAAATCACCATCTCTGTTCTACACATGCGTCAGTCCAGGGACACATAAACAAGTTTACCTAGTCAGATGTGCACAAGGCACTAATTCAATATACTTGCAGTGCCCTCTTCATAAAGGCCAACAGGCAATTTTTCTCTCTGGTTTTCCCCAAACCAGAAACTGATGCTTTTTCTCCACAACTAGTTCTTATGATCTCATGGGCACAGTGAACTTCATAATTATTATAATAATTCTTTTTACATTCATTATTATACGTTTAGAGCTAGCATTTGTGATCTAAAAACATTGGTTCAGGAGTCAGACTTAAAGCTAACAAATTTAGTTACATAAACATGTTTGTTTATCATTTTATCTTGAAGACCAGGTAAGAACACTAACTTATCTCTTCTAAGAAATGACATTATTGTTAATTCTGATTTCCCCTGGTATGTTTTAAAATTTTGCTAGTGCTGGTAACAAACATCATAGATTTGAGGACCTTTGATTTTCTTTGATGTAATAGAGACAGGAAGGAAGGAGACGAGAGAGAAGCTCAGTGCTTACCTTATGTGAAACGGTCTTCTACATGGTTTACAGTTATTTGCTCCTTAGACCGCAAGCCTAGGAAGTAAGTACCATTACTGCTATGGAAGGTTGAGGTATAAGAGGAGTTAATAAGTTATATCCATGATTGTCAGTCAAGGAAGGCTGAACCTACTTTCCAACAGTAGTGCTGTAGACTGAGGATCACTAAAAGCTAGCCAATGTAAAATGTTGAAGAGATACTTCCTCTCTAGATACTAATTTTAGAATATGTGCCTTTAAAAATTCTAATTTAGTCGCAAAGCCAAGAATCTCTTAAAGTTATGCCTTTGATGGTCCCAAAAACATTACAATTAATTCATGTGTTCAACTTCTCTTGTCTTCATGTGCTATTGAGTGCTCTGTGCATTATAAGCATTATTCTGCATGCGAAAAACAGAGATGTTAACAACGCAAAAAAAAATTCTCTCTGTCATCACATGATTTATATTAATTAATTAATTAATTTAGGTTTTTTGAGACAGGGTTTCTCTGTGTAGCCCTGGTTGTCCTGGAACTCACTCTGTAGACCAAGCTGGCCTTGAACTCAGAAATCCGCCTGCTTCTGCCTCCCAAGTGTTGGGATTAAAGGTGTGTGCCACCACTGCCTGGCTATCACATGATTTTAATTGAAGGAACTAGATTCTAAACAAATAAATAAGAAAATAGGATATAATCACGTGCATTGTACAGGGGATTAAAATAGGGCTACTAAAGCAAAAAGAACACACAGAAATAAAGCCAGAGTATCAATAAATATGATTACCAGCTAATATTAATTCTAACAGAATGTCTTTCAATGATAGAGACAGGAGACAAAAAACATGTATAGTTATTAACATAACATGAAATCTAGCAGTAAATATTCAGAAGGATCAGCACAACAAATATTTTTGGCTTCTCTTTCCTGCCAAAATAATGTAACTGGAACCATCCCAATAAATACTCTGAAATGTGACAAAATGTGGAAAAATAGCTATTTGTAAGCATCAAGTAACGTTCACATTATGAACAGAGCTTTACAATTTCATCTGTGCCTTCCTGGAGGTTCTACCACAGAGAAGAGATGAGAGGATACGTGTTGGGTCAGGATCAGTTGGGCAAAGAAGTAAAAAATGAAAAAAATCTAAATTCTGCACTGCTGAAGTGGCTGGGGGAATATCAGGACAGGACACAGACTAGGAGAACCTGCTTTGTACATGAATAAGCAGGGTCCAGTTGTCTATATATGCCTCTCAATGAGTCCTCAGTCAAAGTGTGGCTGGCTGTGTATATTCAGGAAGAAATCCTTGAGGCACAATGGTGGCGACCTTTGTCTGCAAAACTAAGCACTACGAGGATACTTGCTGAGTCCCTCAGGTTAAAGGGAAGGACCATACTGTCTCAGTTAAGTTCAAATTTGAAGGATACTAGGCCTAATCTGAATGAGCTTGTCCTTGAAAGAATCATTAGTTTCTTCCAGTAATTGAGTGTGCCAAAGAAACTTAATATAAAGCCTTATAAAGGCAAGACACTTCCTATCCAAAACAAAAAACATCAATAAAACACTGAAATGATGCAGACACTAGAACAAGTAAACAAGGACTTTCAGAAACACCCGCTGAAAGCCTGTCTCGGAAAAGTCATCTGGAAGAATGGCTACATGGAGGTGAGGATCTACTTAGGAACGTGAACATGCGTGATGCTCCATCCAACTCTCTAACAAACAAACACAGAGTAGGCTTAAGGACTGGATTTGGAAAAACAAATATAAATCTAGGTGATGTGAAAGAAACTAGAAATTACCATATTTGAATAAACAAAAGAATTATTGATCTTGAAGATAGAAAAATAGAAACAATCAGATCTATAGGAAAGAAAGACTCGATAGTGAAGGGGCCGAAGAAAAAGACAGTCTGTGACTTGTGTGATATAACAATGTGGAAAGTGTGGTAGTGATATCTTACAGGGAGACTGGTCTGGCAGAAAACATGTTGGAATAAATAGCATTCAAAATTTATTAAATTTTTGAGAAAAAAATCAGCTTACAGATTTATGAATCTCAGCATGTCTCAAGAAGGAAGCACACTAAAGCACACAATAATGAAGTTTATTGTAGAGCAGTCTAGTAACAGAAAAAGGAAACATTCAAGTGCAATTCATACATGGGAATGGAGATAACAAGTGAAGGTTGAAGTTTTAACAGAGCAATTGTGAACCTTGAAACAATGGACCATCAGAGAGAGAGAGAGAGAGTGTCAGAATTCTCTATCCAGTGAAAATACTTTTTTATTATAGACTATGGCAAGCTGACTTCTTGAAAGAAATGGCAGCTAAAAGCATTTGTTGTGAAGCACTTAAGAGTACAGAGTGAAAATAGAATGTGTCAATCATGTGATCTTGGATGGTTTATTACATTTTTCTATGAAAAAAAAATCAGTGAAATTTTAAGTGAAAGAATCTGTCCTGCAGTGGGAATCATGTCTGGCATACACCAAGTCCTCCTTTAATATGACCTGAAATATCAGGTAAAGCCAGTGATTGAGAGTACATTATCCTTCAGCAGGAATGCTAGACACAGTTTAGAAGTATCTCTGTTGGAGGAAAGCCGTGTTCACTGTGAGAGCTGAGCCTAAAGAAGTAAGATTGTAGGGCTCAAGTTCTCTATTCAGCTCAGAATATTACTCATTTCTTGAGGGTCTCTAACCTCCCCCATCTCTGCTGTTGCAGAGAGCTTCATCTGGCAGAACTAAATCATATAGTCTTGTGGAGAAACTCACTTTCCATTTTATATTAGTAGCTCCTCAAATTTGTTTGGAGCCAGGTGGTCAGACCTAAGTCCTGATAAATTAATGTGTCTTCCCATCTGCAGTGCAGCTGAGCCCATTGTAGAATAATTCCCTGACCAGAGAAACAAGCTGAGAAAACCCATCCTGAAGAGGGTCCTGTGAGGATTCCAAGAATGGGCTCAGAGATGATCACAAAATATAAATTTGCTAAATGCTTTTGATAACAGACCTCTGGTTAAGGATGTACCTCTCAATTATTCTCACGTATTCTTCTCACATTGTATACTACCTGATTCCTTAGTAAGGCAAGACCAGAGGCCTAAATCACCAGTCTACTCTGTCCTATATCCCCGATGAATTACTATGCTGACATGCAAGTGTAACGGATATCTAAATATGAGGCTGCCATTTTCACTTTGAGTGACATGAGACACTAGAAAGCACAGCCATTCCGTTTCTCTGTGCGATATTTGAAAACTCCCAGAATTGCTTTGGGAATAAGTGAGAGGTCTAAAAGCTGAGGGTGCTCACCCCTCTCATGACACGGATACTCTCATTTTTCTTGTCAGAGGAGAAGCAATTTTAAATCCATGGAAACACTGAACTTAAAATATATAATGATGATGATAATAACAAAAATAGTAATAGAGACTAATTGAAAGTTGTCAAATTGCAAATGAAGTTTTAGAGAAAAGGTGTTGAAATAAATATGATGCTTAAATATTACAGTAAAGCAGTTCTGCTGCAGCTGAAGAATTGCATGTTGAAAACCTTCCAGGTTTATAGAATAAGACTAGCACAAGCCAGGGCAATTTAGGGAGGCCCTGTCTCAAAATTTAAAAGTTAAGCCAAAGGCCAAAAATTGCTCCTTGGTGTACAGTGTCTTTCTGGAGTATGCAAGATCCCAGGTTAAATCCCCAATAGTAAAGATAATGTGTGTGTGTGTGTGTGTGTGTGTTCTACCATTACAACAACAACAAAAAAATGAAAATGAAAAACAATGGTGAAAGAACAGGTGAGATAACAGTTAGGATTGATGTCAACTGAAATATTAACATGAAAAGCACAGAGCTATTTAAAAAGATAAAAAATTTCACAATAAATTGTAGAGACTATTGATAAGTTATCATAGATTGCTCAACAGACATGGACCAAAACAAGGACACTTTAAAAATCAGCAATAGTAATAATTTGAGAAAGGAAAAGAAAATAATAAAACAGGCCCCAAATGAGCCAGGTTCAGACTCTGTGCAGTAGTTGTGACAAAAGGGTAGGAACAGAGCAATGCTCTGTAATTTCCATTTTCATTTCAATCACGTGAAAAGCTCTTAAAAGTCCTGCTATTCAGGCCTCATTCTAAACCATTACCCTAAACAGTATGTCTAAGAGAGGAATTTGGGCATCAGTAGTTTTAAAACATCTCCAGCTGATTCAATGTACAGCAAAACTAAGAATGACGGTGTCACAGGAAGTGCCATCCAGGGATTTTTAGAACAATGCAATTTCTTTCTGGAGTATTGTGACTTATGGCCTGTACACGGAGACTTAGGACTGGAGACACATAAAAGCCAACACAGCTAGAGCTAGTTCTTAGGGATAATCATGAACGAGGGTTTAGGGACCTTTCTTTCCTTCCTCCTGTTCCTCAGTAGGCTATATTTATTTTTATTTTTTGCCTGAAATGAGGTTGTACCAGCAAACAAAGAAGGGTAGCAGGGATTGTCCTTAGGAAGATTTCTGGCAAGCTGTGAGCTCGGCTGGGATAAATGGTTTAGAATTTCCAACATCATTCCTCCAAGCAGTTGTATTAGGCTGAATACACTATACATCCAAGGAACTCAGTTTATATACTGTAGTAAATAAAAACGGGGATTAGGAATCCAAAAAAAAATCTATAAACCTTTCACCAATAAAAAGAAGTAATATACCCCTTAGGGAACTATCTTTGGAGTCTTGTAGTCAAAGACAATGAATGGTAAGCGGTTTTTCACTGGCATGCATATGGCTGCTCTGGAGTGTGTCTGGTTATTTTCTGATAGGTTAAGATGTAGATGCATGGAGCTTTATGGCAACCTGTGGCTCAATTTAGCTGCAATTCTCAGGCTGTTTTGGAAGAACAATCTGAGTATTGCTGCATGGGGATCATCTGAAGAGCATTTTCAAAGTCTGCGTCCGTAGATCATCCCCGGGTTTTCATCCAGCAAGAGGGAACCTGTGTTTTTGGACTCTGATTCCTAGGAGTGTACTTCTTCCTTTACTGCAACTTTCCCAACAGTTGCCTTGAGTACTAACAATTGAAAAACTACCGTTGCAAACTTGAGCCATGGATCATCAGAATCATGACCGTGTCTCCTGATTTTCTCGCATTTCCAAAAGCTATACTACCATGAGATGGCATTGTCTCTGCAACATTTGGTGTTTATTTTCAAGAAATGCATATTAGAATTGAGATGACTGTAGTGTTTTACTGCAATTTTATTTTGAAGGAGCCTGTGCACAGATTTGACAAATCCAGTTGTGGAAGAAGTAAAGATTAGCATTCCTCATGCTGCAGGCTAGCAAGGGAGGAACATGGGAGAATGGGGTTTTCTGTTGCTGAAATGTGAAATGTATTTGAATCTAAATGCCAGTTCAGTTGCAAGCTACTGAAGGGGTGGAGGGATGGATTAAATAAAGGCATAGCAAAAGCCAAACAGGAATCCAGTAGGACTGCTATATTAACTGTGGTATAGAGCAAAGCCCACTGACATACTGAAAGGAGGTATGGCATATAGACTCACTTCAGTGCAGGTAGTCAAGTGCAGGCAGAAATTAGCCAGTGACAGTCATCTATGTGTGAGATATTTGAACAAAAATCTCTGGTGATGTTCTTGTCTCACCTCTCTCTATCACAATTGCTAAGCAAATCCTCCCGCCTCTATATGCTATCTTTGTTCTATGCTACTATCAGCGTTGGGGCTAAGCCACTTATCCCATGTTGGAAAGACTTTTAACAAATATACCTGTCTGTATCTCTGTTCTCCACAACTGACACTCTGCCAACCAACAGAGCATCATTTTAAGTACAGTCACATGTCACATTGTTTTGTAAGTCATTCCATTTGTAGAAGTTTGTTCTTGAAGCCCCAGCAGACTGAAATACACTGTCATTTGAGTAGCTGCACGTAAGGTAGATCAGTGTGCCAAGCTGGTTGAAGATCTTGTTTGACTGGATATTAATTTCTTTCCAACACTCACTTTAAGAAGGTTGTACTTCATCAAAATTCTAAATGCTAATGCTCTGTCATTTTGTGGATAACATGCATGTTGTGACCTGATTATTTTAATTTAAAGTATCTATTAACACCTTGCTCTCAGTTATGGCCATTATAGGTGGAAATTTGAGAAAATAGGAAGTGTTGGAAGATTTCAGTGAGAGTTTTTATATGCACTGTTCTAGATTGTGTCCTGTTTAAAAGAGGCAAAAGCAGGAAAAATTATATTTTCAGAGCAGCAACAGATGGTGCATCTGTGTAGTAGGACTTGGAGGCCCTCGACAAGCTGCTGAGAGAATGTGTGAGGTTTAAATACTAACAATGATTGGCATTGCTGTAGAGATGTGTATTTTGAAAAGCCTATGTTTATAAGTATTCTTTTATGAAACAGGGTCAGTGAGGAAAAACATACCTGCTTTTGTTTTTATAAGTACTTAAGTGTATTGTACTTTTCTGTCTTATGAATCAGGACATGACCATAGTTACTTGCTGTGGCCTTGTATTGGATTTTGCTATCATGACCAACAGATATAGGAGAAAACACCCCATGGGTACTTGAAGTAAAGAAATAGGTCAGCCAGAGGCTGGGCTCTTGGAGACATTTTTACAGTGTTGAAAGAATTGGACAGACCAAGGCAAAGGACAACTCCTGTAAGACTGAAGAGTCTGTGAGCCATAGGGAAAGACCAGTATCTAGCATTCTAGCGTGACAGTGAAGGCTGAAGCCAAGGCTACCAAGGAGTCCTGACTTGGATGCTCTCCTTCTGACAGTTTGGGAAGTCACTCTTCTGCTGCTGCATTGGGGTAGCAGAGCAGCAGTAACATGGTTGTGCTCTTCCAAAGTCCATTGCCTCAGAAGTCCTCTTCTCCCTGCTGAGAACCTACAATAGGAGAGATCCAAATGTTAAAGCAGAATAGTTCCCAGAGTTCAAGTTCGTCCAGGCTGGCTTGTGATATAGTATGTGATTTTGTCTTGAAAACCCAATCAATAAATAAAATAAAATAACATTCTTAGTGTTGCTATGCCAGCTTCTTCGTCATGCATTCTCAATCTATTCTCTTCCATAATTGTGACATTAAAACTAGAATCTACAGCTGATAAAGACAAGAAAAGAGGCCGGGCAGTGGTGGCACATGCCTTTAATCCCAGCACTTAGGAGGCAGAGGCAGAGGCAGAGGCAGGCAGATTTCTGAGTTTGAGGCCAGCCTGTGTTAGAGTGAGTTCCAGGACAGCCAGGGCTACACAGAGACACCCTGTCTTGAAAAACAAACAAACAAAAACAAAACAAAACAAAACAAAACAAAAAAAAGACAGGAAAACAATATTCTTATTTTAATCAGGACACAAAATCCCTGTATTGGAGTGTTTTAGAACCATATGTATGTTTTGAAATGAAACCATGATCATCGCTTTCACTTTACAGTAGACCAATCAAGAGACACATTTTAGAAATATGGTGCCGGGTGTGGTGGCACACGCCTTTAATCCCAGCACTTGGGAGGCAGAAGCAGGTGGATTTCTGAGTTTGAGGCCAGCCTGGTCTACAGAGTGAGTTCCAGGACAGCCAGGGCTACACAGAGAAACCCTGTCTTGGAAAACTAAAACCAAACCAACCAACCAAACAAACAAAAAAATATGGTAATTCCTAAGAGAGTAACACTCAAATGAATACCTAGTATTAAGTACTCTGATGAAATAAGAAAATGGGAAACATTTACAAACTCCTCACCTGATTTGTGATCAACAGTATTCAAGAAGGGATCCTAACAGCAAGAACACTCTCCAAAGAGGAGTCTTTGGTCCACCACAGATGGCTTGAATGAAAATCAAGGCTAATCGATACATGAAATTTGTTTCTTGATCCATTCATCCAGCCTGTGTCTTTTGACTGAAGAATTGAGGCAACTAAATTTAAAGATATTATTGAAAGATGGCTGTTGATTACAGTTATTATGTCTTTGTTATTATTGTTTGTGTTCTCAGTGGTACTTCACATTTCCGTAATTATAGCTTTTTGGCTTCTTTGTCGTTCCTCTCTACAGCCCTGAGTATTGCTTCCTGCATTATATTTAGATTGGTTGTTAGGGTGGATATCAATGTTTTATATTTAGATTGGTTGTTAGGGTGGATATCAATGTTAGGCTGGATATCAATGTTTTATCATGGAAAGCTTTTCTATCTTCTTCAATGATGGCAGACCATCTTTCTGGATCAGCAATTGTGTTCTTTTAGAACTTGGAATGGATTCTTCCAGGCTCTTCTGGATTTCAGAGTTTGCATTGAGAAATAAACTGTTATTTTAATGCAGTTTCCTGTGTGCACATGCTTGTGTGTGTGTGTGTGTGTGTGTGTATGTGTTTGTGTGTGTCTATGTGTGTGTGTTTCTTTTGCAGCTTTCAGTACTCTTTCTTTATTCTGTGTACATTGAGTTTTAACTATGATATTATGCTGTAGAAAGTTTCCTTTCTGCTATTTTCCATTCGGTGTAGTGTGTGCTTCTTTGTGTTTATATAGGCGTATCTTTTCTTAGTTTAGGTGAGTCGTCTTTAATTTTGCTAAAGATCTTCTTTGTGCCATTGATCTAGGATTCTTCTCTTTCATTTATTCCTAGAAATCAAAGGCTTGCTCTTTTCATGGGGTCCACACTTCCCTCACATTCCTCTCCTTCATACCCTTTTTTTAAATTTTAGGTAGTTTTTTTTTAAAAAAAAAAGATATTTAAATTATTTATTTACATCCCAAATGCCATCCCTAGCTTCCAGTACCCTCTCCCAGAGTTCTCACCACATCCCCATCCCCTTTGCCTCTGAGAGGCATCCCCATTTCCTGGGACAACCAGTCTCTACAGGATTAGGCACTCATGCTCTCCCACTGAGGCCAGGCAAGAAAATCCTCTGCTACATATGTGCTGGGTGCCTCTGGCCAGCCTATGTATGCTCTTTGATTGGAAGCCTAGTCTCTGGGAGCTCCCAGGATTCCCGGTTAGTTGTCACTGTTGGTCTTCCTACGAGGTTGCCATCCCCTTCAGGTCTTTCAATCCTTTTCCTAACTCTTCCTTATTGGTCCCCAAGCTCAGTCCACTGGTTGGGTGTAAGTATCTGCATCTGTCTCAGTCAGCTGCTGGTAGACCCTCTCAGAGGGCAGCCATGTTAGGCTTCTGTCTGCAAGCACAGCGTAGCATCAGTAATAGTGTTGGTGTTTAGTTTCTGTCTATGGAATGTATCCCAATTTGTCCAGTCACTGGATGGCCTTTCCTTCAGTCTGATCCATGTTTGTCCCTGCATTTCTTTTAGACAAGAACAATTCTGAGTCAAAACTTTTGAAGGTGTGTTGGTGTCCCCATCTGTCCACCAGATATTTCTTTATGACTACTAGGTTTGCAGGAGAAAATATTGGTCTGTAGTTTGGAAGTAGATTTGGATGTTGGGAAGTATACATGAAGAGAATGACCAGGCAACCTTACCTACTTAGTTCCAGTCACAAAATATTCATGACTTGGTTTGGGAGTATATATGTAGCATATATGTTTCTGCATGTAGATGTATGTAGTATAAAATGTTTCTGTAGGTTGTGGGAGCATGGGTCCTAGCTAGAGGCTGGAGGTTGAACACAAGCAAAGCTGTCCAGACTAGGCCAGGGGACTGGATATGGAACTCAGAATGCATCTTAGAGTTCAAGTAAAGTAAGTAGAGGGTATTAGGTGGAGTCACTTGTCTAGATGCTGCCAAAAGATATGCAGAAAGTGATAGAGGGTTATGGTGCAGTAAAAGTCCGGACATGGTGGATGGGCCATGGGGTCATGGCCAGAGATTTAAATGGGAGTAATGCAAACAACAACAACAAAACAAAACAAAACAAAACAAACAAACAAAAACTAGACCAAGGTACTGGATAAAGAAGCCAGATTAGGTGTATGGGACAGACATAATTTTCAAACTCACACCCTCCTGTAACAGCCAATGTCATTATTCTGTAAGAGTTTATCACATCTTACCATAGTAAAGTAGATATAATAGGTACCAGATACAACTATTAAAATAAAACATTTAATTTGCAAATCATATTGACTATTGAATGGAAATAGAATTCCCCCCTTTATTGCTTGCTATGATATATTATTTCCTGCCATCTACTCCTCTTGGGTGAATTTGCTTCCTTTTTTTCTAGAGCTTTTAGGTGTGTTGTCAAGCTGCTTGTGTGTGCTATCTCTAATATCTTTTTGGAGGTACTCAGAGCTATGTGTTTTCCTCTTAGAAAGGCTTTCATTGTGTCCCATAAGTTTGGGTATGTTGTGCCTTTATTTTCATTAAACTCTAAAAAGTCTTTAATTTCTTTCTTTATTCCTTCTTTGACCAAGGTATCATTGAGAAGAGTGTTGTTCAGTTTCCATGTGAATGTTGGCTTTCTATTATTTATTTTGTTATTGAAGATCAGCCTGAGATGGGTTTCATGTAAGCAGCAAAATGTTGGGTCCTGTTTATGTAGCCAGTCTATTAGTGTATGACTTTTTATTGGGGAATTGAGTCCATTGATATTAAGAGATATTAAGGAAAAGTAATTGTTGCTTCCTTTTATTTTTGTTGTTAGAGTTGGTATTCTGTTCTTGTGGCTGTCTTCTTTCAGATTTGTTGAAGGATTACTTTCTTGCTTTTTGTAGGGCATGGTTTCTGTCCTTGTACTTTTGTTGTTGTTGTTGTTGTTGTTGTTGTTATCCTTTGAAGAGCTGGATTTGTGGAAAGATAATGTGTGAATTTGGATTTGTCGTGAAATTCTTTGGTTTCTCATCTATGGTAATGAAAGTTTGGCTGGGTATAGTAGCCTGGGCTGGCATTTGTGTTCTCTTATTGTCTGTATAACATCTGTCCAGGATCTTATGGCTTTCATAGTCTCTGGTGAAAAGTCTGGTGTAATTCTTATAGGCCTGCCTTTATGTGTTATTTGACCCTTTTCTCTTACTGCTTTTAATATTCTCTCTTTATTTAGTGCATTTGCTGTTCTGATTATTATGTGACGGGAGGAATTTCTTTTCTGGTCCAGTCTATTTGGAGTTCTGCAGGCTTCTTGTATGTTCATGGGCATCTCTTAGTTTGGGAAGTTTTCTTCTATAATTTTGTTGAAGATGTTTGCTGGCCCTTTAAGTTGAAAATCTTCATTCTCATCCACTCCTATTATCCGTAGGTTCGGTCTTCTCATTGTGTCCTGGATTTCCTGGATGTTTTGAGTTAGGATCTTTTCACATTTTGCATTTTCTTTGATTGTTGTGCCGATGTTCTCTATGGAATCTTCTGCACCTGAGATTCTCTCTTCCATCTCTTGTATTCTGTTGCTGATGCTTGCATCTAGGGTTCCAGATTTCTTTCCTAGGGTTTCTATCTCCAGCGTTGCCTCACTTTGGGTTTTCTTTATTGCGTCTACTTCCCATTTTAGGTCTAGTATTTTTTTGTTCATTTCCATCATCTGTTTAGATGTGTTTTCTTGTTTTTCTATAAGGACTTGTACCTCTTTAGTAGTGTTCTCCTGTATTTCTTTAAGTGAGTTACTAAAGTCCTTCTTGATGTCCTCTACCATCATCATAAGATATGCTTTTAAATCTGGGTCTAGCTTTTCAGGTGTGTTGGGATGCCTAGAACTGGGCGAGGGGGGAGTGCTGTGTTCTGATGATGGTGAGTGGTCTTGGTTTCTGTTAGTAAGATTCTTACGTTTGCCTTTCGCCCTCTGGTAATCTCTGGAGTTAGTTGTTATAGTTGTCTCTGGTTAGAGAATGTTCCTCTCGTGATTCTGTTAGCCTCTATCAGCAGACCTGGGACACTAGCTCTCTCCTCTGAGTTTCAGTGGTCAGAGCACTCTCTGCAGGCAAGCTCTCCTCTTACAGGGAAGGTGCTCAGATACCTGGAGTTCAGACCTCCCTCCTGGCAGAAGATGAAGGCCTGAAACAGGACCTGTCCCAGAAGCTGTGTTGCTTCGGCCTGTCGCAGAAGCTGTTAGCTTCTGTAGTCCACACTCTCACCTGCACAGACTAGTCTCAGAGGGATCCGGGAACCAAAATGTCTCTGACCGGAAGAGTCATTTGTTTTAACTTTCAGTGAAATTAACTTCACAGCATACACTTTTCTGCAAAATATGCATCATTGCTGTCTAGAATTTTTATTTTGTGAGAAATGGAGCACTTATTTCTGTGCTTTCTCTCACTGATATGCAAGCACCTTCCCTGTTAGAAAGTAAGAAAATCATTCTTTGGACCAGCTTTAGCTGGTGTTAATATACACTTACAACATGCCTAGAGTTGAGCAAAAATCCTTGTTGTGCTTTATACTAACCAAAGTTTAGGTGCCTCTCAATTATTTCCATGGTGGTGTATTTAGGGAATGGAAGTGTAAGTACTACTGGAAGAAAAAACAAAAATAAAGTGTGACATATTTTTCTGAACATCTAGTGTAGTCATAAGAAGAGTCGCATAGCCTACAGGACTGATTTCCATTAGATGACTTCATGTGTACAGAAACTTCAGTGGCACACAAGCACTTACAACCTGTTGTAGAGCTTTAACAATACATGTCCATTTTTAGTGCTTTTATTTAAAAGATACATACCTTAAATTACTTTAGTCCTATATGTGTATCTAGATGCAATCATACATAATTAGAAACTAATGGTATTTCTCTACAAAAATGAAAAATACACAGCATGTCTTAAAGTTCTTTAGTCAACAAATCTGGGCTAGCCAAATTCTCAGTTATTTTCTAAAAGAAAGATATAGCCAAAATATTTTTAAACAAAGACAATTCTAGCTACTAATGGTAAGCAGTCGGTGATGGAGGAATAGACAATAGATAATAAGTACAGAAATAATCTTCTTCTGTCCACAGAGCTTATATAGCTTCCTTGCCTATTCATCCTAAACATAAATATATTATTCACATTAACTATCAAATATATGTGTGAACAGAAATTAATCAGTAATCATCAAAAACATAGAAAAAATAGACAGACCAAAGGACAAGCAACTCATACTTTATTGACCAACTTATAAGTAAGAGCAAAACTGTAAGTTGAGTTCCTTAACAGCTCTTAGATTTACAGATATTCAGGTAATAGGGTGGGCAAAATATCTGAGCATCATTGGATTGTTCTTGAACCTGGAAGTCAAAGGTCACACCATTTGATTATCTTTTCCCATGTATCCAAATAATATTTCTCCAACCAGTAGAGCAAAGTGGACAGGATTTTGTTCTACAGAAGCCACTCAATGGATCCTTTTGCTTGTTTAGTAAAGTTATGTACTTCTTCCTGCCATGCTCAATGCTCTAAAAAGTACTCTGTTTAAAATTTGAATGTAGACATTTAGGATACATCTAAAAGATTATTTTGCTAATTAAGATTATTTTGCTAGTAAATTCCTAACTCCATGGCCCAAGCACTTCATCAGACTTCTAGTCCAGTTTTATTTGATGAATAAAATAAAACTGTCTTTTGTTCTTAGAATGTAGCAAAGAAATCTTGGGCTAATGATTTGGTGACACATTCTCTTCTCTGAGAACACATGGGAATCATGTTATTAACCATAACATCTGTTTTTGTCTAATTCTTAAGCAATGTCTTTATTTTTCTCAAAACAGCTTCAAAACCAGTGGACTCAAAATTATGCACTGGCCCTGTTCCTAACACCACACAGCTGTGCCACGTTCCTTGTCCAATTGAATGTGAGGTTTCGCCTTGGTCAGCCTGGGGACCATGTACTTATGAAAACTGTAATGACCAGCAAGGCAAAAAAGGTATGTGATGTTGACATGACCTGTTTACAACACCCACCAATTAAGGCAGTTTTGTAAGTCTCATGTGTTCTTCCAAAACTACCATAAGTTTATCTGAGCAGTTGTCATGTTGTGTTTGGAAAACATTGTGTCTTTGTAGTCATTCACTAACGCTGGCTCCTGTATCACGGAGATCTGTGTGCTGGGGAAAGCGGGATGTGGTACAGATAACTTATGTAGGACTGAGTATACTGCGGTCTCCTTTTCTGTACTTCCACTTGTTGTGAGTCATTTTGTCAATAACTATCGTCTGTGGAAGCTTCTCTGTTGAAAGTTTAGAGATTCGTTATTCTATGGGTATAATGATAAGTCATTAGGATTTTTTCAAATATTATGTCCACTTAGCAGAATAATAGTTTCAGGTTCTTCCCTAAGACCTAGGTTCTCCATTGCTATAAATTGCTAGGCCTGGTGACTTGCCAAGTATGGGATTACTTTTGTGGAGTAGACCTGGATCCAATCAGAAAGTGGTTGGGTGCTTCCATAATATCCATGCCACAACTGAACCAGTAGATACGTCTTATAAGGCTAGTCATTATTTTAGTTTCAGGGTTCACAGATAGGTAAGATAAATGCTTACTATTTCTCGTTGGGTACTGTGCATAGCACCTCCTAGTACGATAAAAAATTTGAGTAGGGCCAAAGCTTCCAGGTTGATATAAGTTTAGAATATTCCATGTCCTATGACTCAGTTATATAATGAATCTTACCATCAAGTTCTGCATGATACCCAAAAGCATTGGTAGTAACCTGTAACGTTTGGAAGTCTATGAGACCCACTGGCCAACAACTTTTAAAGAAATAACACATTACTATAACTGGGCTTTGTGTTTATGTGTGTGTGTGTGTGTGTGTGTGTGTGTGTGTTTTGAAGTAGCATGTGGTATCTAATTATTTTAAATACTTATTTAGTGTGAGTTTATTTATTGTTCTCTTCAATTTATTTATTGTGAATTTATATATTGTTCTCTTCAGACACACCAGAAGAGTGCATCAGATCCCATTACAGATGATTGTGAGCCATGTGGTTGCTGGGAATTGAACTCAGGACCTCTGGAAGAGCAGATATGCTCTTAAGCACTAAGCCATCTCTACGGCCCCTAAATTCTTTTTATATATGAATATACATATAATTTTGGAGAATGTTATATTAATTGGCTACTACATGACTTTTTCAAAAGGTCTTTGTGTTAATCTATTCCTCCTCTAATCTCTGCAAATCCTATCCATTTTCTACAAAATTTAATCCTACATTCTCATTCCCTGGCTTGTTCTGTCTTCACCTATATCTAGCTTGTTCTGTCTGCAACCTCTCTCTCTCTCTCTCTCTCTCTCTCTCTCTCTCTCTGTCTCTCTCTTCTTTCCTTGCTGTTCTCATGTGAGTTGGGAGTATCCTATCTCTGACTCTATCTGTCAAATTGTTCTCTGATTTCAAATATAGTTGCTTTGTTTTAAAAACTAACTTTACCTTCATTGTCAGGGACTGAAGGTGTATACTAAAGGCATGTCTGTAGACAAAACAGATCATATGTAATCCAGGATGTGTTTGTATTCTGGCCAGGTCATATAGACCTAGAAGGTTTTTGGATATGACCTCTTTCCAGGACAGCCATAGATCATAAACTATTTTCATTCTTCTTTCTTTCTTTCTTTCTTTCTTTCTTTCTTTCTTTCTTTCTTTCTTTCTTTCTTTCCTTCCTTCCTTCCTTCCTTCTCTCTCTCTCTCTCTCTCTCTCTCTCTCTCTCTCTCTCTCTCTCTCTCTCCCTCCCTCCCTCCCTCCCTCCCTTCCTCCCTCCCTCCCTTCCTTCCTTCCTTCCTTCCAATAAATGGCTCATGGCTCATATTTAGCTTAAATTTGAGAATACATACACTGCTTTTTATTTGCATATAGCTTCTACCATCTACCTTTGGCCCGCCTTCACTCTGGGGTTTAAATCATCTTTCTGAAATATTAAAACTATGGCATGAACAATATATTTTTTCCTTCCCCAATGACTCAGGATTCAAATTAAGGAAGCGACGCATTACTAATGAGCCTACTGGAGGTTCTGGGGCAACTGGAAACTGCCCTCACTTATTGGAAGCCATTCCCTGTGAAGAGCCATCCTGCTATGACTGGAAATCAGTGAGACTCGGAGACTGTGAACCAGATAATGGAAAATCCTGTGGGCCTGGCACTCAAGTTCAAGAGGTTGTATGCATCAACAGTGATGGTAAGACGCATACTTCATCACGGTTCAGAGAAAAGCTACCTTATTTTAAAAGCAAATCAATCTCTCTCTCTCTCTCTCTCTCTCTCTCTCTCTCTCTCTCTCTCCTCTCTAGTGCATTGTTGCTGAGTACAGTGATTAAATTAGCTATCCAGAATATAGATTTTATTTTGTGTTTTTATTAATAATATTTAATGATAATTTTGTACATTTGCTATCCATTGTTTAAGTTTTGTCTGGACTTGGTCTGTGCATTTATCCCTCAGCAGCCTTTCTCCTCTTCTTTCAGGCTGTCGATCCTGTTTGCTCTCCTTTATTGTCTTACACCTGTTTTCATGTCAAATAGACATAAAGATTTGATTGATCTCTATAAAAAGTTAGAATCACAAATAAAATAAAACATGTGATCTTTATCTTCCTGTGATTGACCTAACTCATACAACACAATTATCTTCAGTTGTATGCATGTTCATAAAAACACGATAATTCTAGTAGTCATCATTGTGTGTCTTGAACATCTATCTTCTTTGCCCATTCCATGGTGGATGAGCAGAGAGTCCTTTTAACTTTGAAAGTAAAAGAGATGAGGTGTGCTCAGATAAACTAGCATCAGCAGGAGAATGTTTTGAAGCAAACATTCAGAAATAACAAAAGGAGGACAATAAGCAAACATTCAGAAATAACAAGGAGAGGACAATTTTTCTTTGTAATATTGTTTCACTCCCTTGACTATTAAATGTAAATAAGCCAAAGGGTTGTTGGCATGACTCCAGAACTCTTTCATTCCTCCTTGATCTGTCTGAGTGATGTTATTTACTGAGCCTCGCGCCCCTACCCCCACCCCCATTAAAAGGCCTATTATATAGCACAGAGGGCTGAAGTCAGCGTCTCCTCCCATCCCGAGATGTACCTGACCCAGTAGAGAGTTGTTGTCCTCAAAGTTCTTTTCATCAACCATAGTAAAATCTTGTACTTTACATTTCATTTTTGTTTAGTAAGATACCATGTCCTGATGTGTTATCTGATATAAGAATTGGACATTCTTCCTAAGAAATGCACTCCCATTTGGGAGACCCCTCTATGTATGCTCAGCAATTCTTGAGCCACATTCTCACTGCCACAGACTAAGCCCTCTTGATGGATCATCTCTAAGGGTCCTGCTCACTCTCAAATCCTATGACTCTGCATCTCACTGAAGTATGAGCATTGAACCCCAGGGTCCCATGGTCTGACAGTTTATGCTGTCTGCAGCATATGCAGAAACATCCTAGTGCCTCCTTAGAGGCACTGCAACATCTGGCAGCCGGCATAATTCCTTCCCTCTTACTTTCTTCCAGCAAGCAAAATTGTTTCCTCCTGTGGCTCGGTCGCTGCTCAATAGTAAGAAGAATTCTCTGAGGTGGGAAAATAGACATCATTATCACTGAGAAACTAGCCTTTCCCCTTTTAAACACAATCTGTCATCCTGTCCAGGATCTGCAGCAGCCACTCAGGATAACGCTGAGTAGAATCTGAGCTGGCACTTGACATTGAAACATGGAAAAGGAGATTGTTTCTCCAGATCTTTCATGATGAATTTGTGTCCTTTGTTTTGTTTTTTGGAGCTATAATAAGCTATGCTGAAACCTAACTTTAGCTTTCCCCTGTTCTGCTCTAAAGCACAAGGGAAAGAAGACAGAGATTGGCATTCTGATAGTGGCATATGGAAAATCAAAACAAAGAAAAAATAACAATCTTTGCTTCTCTAAGTATGACTGGGAACTCACAGTTCAAATATAATTTAGACTGAGTGTACATTATATGCTTAGTTACTGAAAATCAAACTGATATTTAACTCCCATTTTGGTACTACTTCTTAACTTATTTTCTCAGTTCAAATAAATTTTCTGGCTTATTTAAGTTCCTAGGAAGATACTAGTCCAAAGTGTTGCAAAATGAGTGTTTGAATGAAGCAAAAAAATCTCAAACAGAAGTGAATTATCATCAAATTTCTGCTTTTGTGTTAGCCATCCACAAAATCATCAGGTCTATCTCCTTTCATGCAAATATATGAATGGATATTATGAAAATTGAAAATAGTTTATATAGGGGAGAGACCACCTATTTAAATAAGGTCAGTGATTTAGTTTTAATTTTGTCAACTGAAAAGTTTTAGTATCATAAGTGATCATATTTTTCCCTTTCTATAAAGTTATTTGTTAAAGGCATAGATATGTTAGACACGTCCAATTGTATTACAAAATACTGTTTGCTATGCCCAAACACAAGCTGATATTTCATAAGGCATGTGAACTAAACCAGCTAAGAAGTCCCATACATTGTCCTCTTGCCACTATTTTCCTTTATGAGGACATCTCACCCACCGTTGCATTGGCCTTGTACATACCATAACCAATACTAATTTGTCAAAGGTGTAACATAATAGTTTAACTGAATCAGCTAGACCAGCATATAAAGTCAAGCAAATCTTCAGTATAAATCCAAGATTTGTACATAACTGATTCATAGCTGTGCCAAAAGTGCGTGGGCATGACTGGAGACCTGTAAACATTGCTTCTATTTCTTCCTGTGGTCACCTAGTAAGTGTTTAGCAGCTGCACCAAATGTTGCTTTGTAATTAAATCAGGCCAAGGGAATTAACATTGATTAGTAGTTCAGACTCTACCCCTAGGCTGGGGCTGCAGCTATTGGTTTTGTTTTATAATTAAGTTAAAGTTCAACTAGGGACATGAAGAATTAGCGATGAATCTGGAAAATATTTAAAAAGTATTTTCTGGTCCCATATTCCTCATTAATTTCACAACTTTGTAAAGGACACAAAAGCATCTGAAGTCTCAGGAGGCTTTGCCCTGAAATATTCTTGTGTAGGCTTCCAGAGACCATTAGGGAGTCCACTGCTGCTTCCTTCTCCAATTGTCTTGTAAGGAACGGGGTGGGGGAAAGGTTGTGAGAAGGGTCAAGGGGGTTTTATGTAAATGATCTGGCAAACAAGGAAAGACACAGAATTTCACAGGGAAGAGAGCACAGGACAATCTGAGGGGAGCTAAAGATCTGATGTGTAATCCAAACTGAAAGTCGAGTGACGCCAGTATCAGATCTTTAGCACTTTAGAGGCCCTTCTTCAGGTGCAAGAGAGGGCATTACCCGGGAGGGTGTGATACCTTTGAGAAGATCCAAATGCCTCTTTGTTTTCATGACACATGTATATTTTACTTAAAGATATAAATTTGATGAACTAAGAGGGTTTTGTTTACAAATCTGTGGGATAGAGGCAGAACCAAGGCCACTCAGCTGCAGATAGGTGTGTGGTGATCTATTTATGCCTGTACTTCAACTATTGGGAAGCTGAGAGGAGCATGAATCGTTTAAATCCGCTTCAGCTACGTAGCAAATTCCAAACTGTGCTGAACTAAGCCTGAGCATTGTCTCAAAGAACAAATAAAATAAGCAGGGGTTTGGAGAAATTGTGTATTATAGCTTGAACCTATGATTAAATATTATTTTGTTATTTTCCCATGGAAAATGAAGTAAATCGTGGCATCAGTGTTTTCTTCCAGGGCTCTTGAGTAAGAATGTTGACATTATTTCACATGTATGACCCAAATTCAGTGTTCTTGCTTAATCTTCTATAAACTGTTAAAACTAAGGAACAGTCTAGAAGTAAACTTTTTTTTTTTTTTTTTTTTTTTTGAGACAGGGTTTCTCTGTGTAGCCCTGGCTGTCCTGGAACTCACTCTGTAGACCAGGCTGGCCTTGAACTCAGAAATCCACCTACATCTGCCTCCCAAGTGCCGGGATTAAAGGCATGCACCACCACTGCCTGGCGAGAAGTAACTTATTTGACAGATGTAATTGTCTTCTCAGAGGCTTACTGCTGAATAAGCTCAACCTTTTTAGTTCTTTCTGGACTCTGGCTGGTTCAACTAAGCTGTTATGGCTAAAACTCTTCTCTAAGCCAAATTACTCAAAATGGCTTCTCGTGGCTTCTTACTGAATTGGTCTGCTTCTCTTCAAACTAACTGGCAATCTGTTCTTTTTTTTTTTTTCCATTTTTTATTAGGTATTTAGCTCATTTACATTTCCAATGCTATACCAAAAGTCCCCTATACCCACCCACCCTCACTCCCCTACCCACCCACTTCCCCTTTTTGGCCCTGGCGTTCCCCTGTACTGGGGCATATAAAGTTTGCGTGTCCAATGGGCCTCTCTTTCCAGTGATGGCCGACTAGGCCATCTTTTGATACATATGAAGCTAGAGTCAAGAGTTCCGGGGTACTGGTTAGTTCATAATGTTGTTCCATCTATAGGGTTGCAGATCCCTTTAGCTCCTTGGGTACTCTCTCTAGCTCCTCCATTGGGAGCCCTGTGATCCATCCAATAGCTGACTGTGAGCATCCACTTCTGTGTTTGCTAGGCCCCGGCATAGTCTCACAAGAGACAGCTATACCTGGATCCTTGGGTACTTTCTCTAGCTCCTCCATTGGGAGCCCTGTCCATTTTAGACTATGTAGATCAAGGTTTCTATGAATAAAAATGCTAGAGATCATGGTCCAAAACAATATTTTCTTTGACTTACAAGCATCATGGGCTCTTCTAGAATTGAGTCTATCAAAGATTAGGAGATCTGAAATTTATTTATTTCCAAGGAAAAACCAGTCTGAGAATATGAATAAATAAGTAGGAAAGGTAACACATTAGTCAATTCTCTTTTTTTATTGGTTATTTCATTTGCATTTGAAATGTTGTCCCCCTTCTCGGTTCCCCATCCAAAAACCACCTCTCCCACCCCCTCCCCCACTCTGCTTTTATGAGGGTGCTCTCCCACCCTCCCACCCACTCCCTCCTCACCAGCCTAGCATTCTCCCACGCTGGGTCATCTAGCCTCCACAGGACTAAGGGCTTCTTATCCCATTGATGCCAGATAAGGCCATCCTCTGCTACATATGCAAATGGAGCCATGGGTCATTCCATGCATACTCTTTGGTTAGTGGTTTAGTCACTGGGAGCTCTGAGGGGTCTGGTTGGTTGATATTATTTATCTTCCTATGGGGTTGCAAACCCCTTCAGCTCCTTCAGTCCTTTCCCTGACCCCTCCACTGGGGTCCCTGTCCTCAGTCTAATGGTTGGCTGTGAGAATCTGACTCTGTATTGGTTAGGCTCCTGTCAGCAAGTACTTCATGGCATCAGCAATAGTGTCTGGGTTTGGTGTCTGCAGATGGGATGGATCCCCAGGTGGGGGCACTCTCTGGATGGTCTTTCCTTCCGTTTCTGCTGGACTCTTTGTCCCTGCATTTCCTTTAGACAGGAACAATTCTGTATTAATATTTTTGAGATGGATAGGTGGCATGTAAAAAACAGTATATCCCTTCAGAAATTGAAATACCCAGATGTAGAACAAGATTCACCCTTCTGAGTATGAGTATCTAAGGTTAAAAGGTATAGGACTGATAGAGAAACTTTTCTGCCCAGTGGAATCTGAGCTGTGCATTGAGTCTCATTTGATGAAACTCTTACCAGTATAAATTAAACTTTGAAGACTATGACTATAGAAGGAAAAAAGATGTTTTGTTTTGTTTTGCATCAATCACTGGACCTTGAAGAAAGAAGGTAGATCCTTCAAAGATAGTACTATCCTTATTATGCCAGAGCCATCCTCAGAAATTGAAAAATGGGGCTTCATCGGGAGAATCTGAGATGGGTGACAAGATCCATTGAAAGAGATTCAGAGAGATGCCACTGTGACCATGGGCACAGTCCATTATTCAGGAAGAAGGTTTCATAAGAAAAAGAGTAAAAATAGAATCTAAACTAAATGAAACAGAGATTATGAAGAGAAAAATCTAGCCTTAAAAGGACTGGTCATGGGGATGAATCTGATTCCATTTTAGCAGAACACTCAGTGGTTCATTTTGTCTGAAAGGTATGTGACAGTCCCTGTATAATAGCAGCATCAAAACAAGCACATTTGTCCTTCAAAATAAAATGGGAGAATTTTTATGTTATGTCTTTCAGCATGTAGAGATTGTAAGAAATTTGAAGGTAGGGCTGGAGAGATGGCTCAGCAGTTAAGAGCGCTGACTGTTCTTCCAGAGGTCCTGAGTTCAATTCCCAGCAACCACATGGTGGTTTCACGACCATCTGTAATGAGATCTGATGCCCTCTTCTGGTGTCTGAAGACAGCTATAATGTACTCATATAAATAAAATAAATAAACTTAAAAGAATAAATTGGAAGTAGTAAGTGAAGATAAGAGATGAGTCTAGAAGCAAATACATCAGGAAAAACTCAAAGGAAGACAGAGAAAGTCCCCACTCTACCCCCTACCCTACTAGACCTCCCCACTCCCTGGGGCCTCCAGTCTCTTGAGGGTTAGGTGCATTTTCTCTGACTGAACCCAGACCTAGAAGTCCTCTGCTGTATATGGGTTGGGGGCCTCATATCAGCTCGTGTATGCTACCTGGTTGATGGTCCTTTCCCCCGTCCCAACACCAGATCATGTTCTCCTCTGATGGGGTTGCAAGGGAGTTATGGGATGTGGAACAGTCAAAAGGTAGACAGGGAGGGGGATAAAACCTGGAGTTTTAAAAAAAGATTAAATATTTAAAAAAATAAATAAAAGGAAAACAGAGAAAACCTCAAGCAGGCCATAGCTAATTATAAGTATTAATTTGGCATGAAAGAGATGGCTGAATCCTTTAGGTCACTATTAATAGTAGCCCTTTAGCTCTCAAGAGTGTCTGGGTTTCTGGGTTCCTCTGTGGAATTTAAATAATTCTATTTTATCTTTAGAGGTGAAGGAAACTTTAGAAGGCTATAAACCTGAAGACTCAGGGCAAGCATTTAGCTCATTATGTTTAAATGTTAAAATAACTTTAAGGTATTTAGTTAAGAATTATATTCATAAATATTTTTGTTTCTTTCTATCTCAGAAAATAATTTTGCTTTTATATTTTATCAAAATCATCATCAATGATAGATAAGAGTATCATGATATACAAGAATGAGAGACAAGCCAGAAATTAAACAAAATTTTGTTTAAATGTATAATGAAACTCTATCTAGGGTTGATTTGCTTACTTAACATTGGAAAGAACTCTTGAGTTTAGACTTTGCTACACAGTGAGCTGATAATGACATTTCTCCATATGACCCATCATTTATTAGCACTGAAATCTACTTCTTCTCACAAACTATATGGCCATTATATGGGAAAGCTGATCTTGTAAATGCTACAACCCATTCTATAACCAAATCTCCCTTCCATAATTTAAGTAATAAATGTACCAAGTAGTTCCCTTCCAGAAGAATGCTATGCCTTTTAATGTATTTTCAATATAATTACGTTGAATATTGTGTTTAAATTTGAGATCCCTTACTTAGAATTAGGATCAGCTAACACTTTTCATTGGAGTTTATTTTTTATAATTGAGTTAAGATTCTTTAATTTGTTGTAAAGATAAAAGTTATTTTATCTTTTTAGAAAACATAAGAAAATAGGCTAGTCTTCAGTGTTACTGTGTAGTAATAAAAATTATATAATGTATATATTTATAAATATATATTTGATATATAAATATATATGGAAATGATGTAAATAATATATATTTAATATATATTAAATCTGGTGTCAGTTATAGAGATCTGTCTATTATATTTTGATATGCTTTTAAAAATGCTATTTTCCTTTTTGAAAAAATGGAACTAAGCCAATGGATTTTTAATTGCAATATTATAGATAACAGGGGGAATAATTACTTAATTAGAGTAAATTAGGCAAAGACTTGCCATAAAATTTAATATTCCATTATTTAGGTCCTATTCATATAAAATCCCCACTTGACTGTTAGCTATGATTCTTAATGCCAAACTCAAGAGAAGACAAAGCCCTATATTGTCATATGGGTTAACTAAGACAAAGTCCTACATTGTCATATGGGTTAACTAAGACAAAGCCCTACATTGTCATATGGGTTAACTAAGACAAAGGCCTACATTGTCATATGGGTTAACTAAGACAAAGTCCTACATTGTCATATGGGTTAACTAAGACAAAGCCCTACATTGTCATATGGGTTAACTAAGACAAAGGCCTACATTGTCATATGGGTTAACTAAGACAAAGCCCTACATTGTCATATGGGTTAACTAAGACAAAGGCCTACATTGTCATATGGGTTAACTAAGACAAAGGCCTACATTGTCATATGGGTTAACTAAGACAAAGCCCTACATTGTCATATGGGTTAACTAAGACAAAGCCCTACATTGTCATATGGGTTAACTAAGACAAAGGCCTACATTGTCATATGGGTTAACTAAGACAAAGGCCTACATTGTCATATGGGTTAACTAAGACAAAGCCCTACATTGTCATATGGGTTAACTAAGACAAAGCCCTACATTGTCATATGGGTTAACTAAGACAAAGGCCTACATTGTCATATGGGTTAACTAAGACAAAGCCCTACATTGTCATATGGGTTAACTAAGACAAAGGCCTACATTGTCATATGGGTTAACTAAGACAAAGGCCTACATTGTCATATGGGTTAACTAAGACAAAGCCCTACATTGTCATATGGGTTAACTAAGACAAAGCCCTACATTGTCATATGGGTTAACTAAGACAAAGGCCTACATTGTCATATGGGTTAACTAAGACAAAGGCCTACATTGTCATATGGGTTAACTAAGACAAAGGCCTACATTGTCATATGGGTTAACTAAGACAAAGCCCTACATTGTCATATGGGTTAACTAAGACAAAGTCCTACATTGTCATATGGGTTAACTAAGACAAAGGCCTACATTGTCATATGGGTTAACTAAGACAAAGTTCTACATTGTCATATGGGTTAACTAAGACAAAGGCCTACATTGTCATATGGGTTAACTAAGACAAAGCCCTACATTGTCATATGGGTTAACTAAGATAAAGCCCTACATTGTCATATGGGTTAACTAAGACAAAGGCCTACATTGTCATATGGGTTAACTAAGCAGCGGTAAGGTAACAACACAGCCATAACAGCCAGTTTTCTTACATCTGGGATATCTTACACCAGAATAAATAGACTAGAAAAATTAAGACAAGAATTTGTTGACTAATCCTGAGATGGATCTTTGTCCATATATTTTCCACCCTCTCCTTTGCTCCTTGAATTATGGTAACATGTCTTCTGTCATACATGTTCTCTTGTGATTTCACCGACTCAGCTAACAAGCCATGTACTATAAAGTGTCTAGATTTCTTAAAAGATCAATTTAACACCTTTGCCCTAAGTCATGTGATCAAAAGAGTCTTAAGACTAATCAGACCGAGGGAATTGTGCAACATCGCGTATTTTGATGGGAGGTACTCACCAGAATTTTGCTCATAACTTGCTGTGTTTCCTACAGGCTGTTCCAGTCACTGTTTCTTCCTTAAATACTGCCTAGATAACTTTAAAAGGCCCATTGCAACAGGCCTCTACAACTTCCTTCCAACAGAAGCCACAGTCAACTACTCAGGCATTTTAAATCCACTGTCTGCCAACATTAAGTCCATTATTATTCTTTCAAAGCTGATTTCTTCTCTATTTTTACTAGCCTAGTACATGTTACAGTACAACATATTCCTGTTGATAGATTGAAGATGGTGGCGGGAGTAGATAGGGAGACATATTCCATGAGGGAGATAGCAAAAGGCACAGAGCAGAGACAAATTCTCCATTTCAACACTGTGAGATAACAAATGCTTTGGATATCTGAGAAACAGCCAAGAACCCAGTGTGCTTGTGGTGAAGTTATTTAGTGGCAGATGACTTGCAGGGTGGATTTAGAAATATTGCAGAGACAGGAAACATTCCAGAGCTTTCGTAATAAGATAGGGATTCCCCGAGTCTAAACAAAGTAGCCATTGACATCTTACCTAATAATCACTCATACGGTTTTGTTGAGATTGAGCTTTAATAGGCATAAAAGAAAGAATGAGGGGCCAGAACATTAGTCCAGGTGAGAAAAGATAGTGTCTTATATGAGAGTTCTAGTAGTGCCATCCAGGATGCAAATCTGAAGGAATTGCTATAATTGAGAACCAGGGAAGTTACCAGAGATACTCCTGTCAAGGGATCAAGTGTTCTTTATGCTGCCATTCGGATGCTTACTATGAATCCTTCCTTGCTATATTACACAATTTGGCTGTTTTAAAATCTCTTACTGGTATCCTGATGACTCTTTTGTGAAGTTCAAAGCAATTTTGTAATTGCAGAATGTTCTTTGTCATTTCCCCTGCTATTTGCCCACTGCATCCCTCCTTTTATTCCCCACTGTATACTTTGTAACATTTGGAAAGAAGTCAGTCTAAGTGTCTACCTAGTACTATTAGTCACTGCTTGATAGCAACTTATTATCTTTGCATCCCTATTTCTTAGGACTATCTCCACATAATAGGCTGTCAATAAACCTCTGGCCCATTGCTAATTTCTTTCTTTTACCCCTAGAAATCATCTCCATTTAAGATATGACTCTCAATTTTTCTTTACACAAATTTTTGTTATTGCCTTCATTGCAAATTCCAGCTTTGCCTGTCAGATGTCAGATAAAACTTGGCATCAAACTGCACACCCTGTTAACATCCGGACACGCCTTCAGATTCCATTACTCTCAAGTCTCAGTACACTGGAGCAAATAGACACTACCTTTTCAGGGGGATAAAAAATAAACAGGATGCCAGTTACTGTTAATGTCCTTGAATTTTGAAGACTTTAACAAAATTTTACCCTGTGATTATGTTTTTTGATAGTTTTCTGGATCCCACTGATTATAGCACTGAATATAGGCCCACATGTGAGCTCCGTCAGTCAACTTTCCTTTACTATAATAAGAAATGTAAAATAATCAAACTATGAACAGAAAAGCTTATATTGGCTCACGATGTTTATTCACCAAGGGCCCATTGACTCTGATGTAGGTGCTGGATAACAAGATAAAAATGCTACATTCACATCATGCCTAGGCAGTAAAATAGAAAGAAAGAAAAACCACAGGCCTAGCATCCCCTTCAAGGCCTGTGTTCAATGCCCTAACATACTTCACTACGACATGGCAATAAAGAAATTACTAATAGCACCACCCTAGAATCATGCCTCCTGGACCTTTAAGAAACATTTATCATGTAAACTGTGAAACTGTGCAACACACACACCCCAAGATGACTCATTTTAACCAAAGGAACATAAACTCTTAAGAAGGTTAATATATTTTAGGCTAAAGTTGGAGCTGTATAAAAACATTTGGTATCTTCCATAAGATTTAATAAGCTACAAGTATTCACATGTATCATAATTGCCATGCAGAAGTGTGAATGAGTTTCTATGGAGGACAAGAGTTATCAAGAGGACAGCATTTTCACAGCATTTTTTGCAAATCAGAAGTATCTGACTGGAGTTACTCATATCCAATTATTCATAAACAGAATTCCAGTCAAAGGAGGGCAAAAAGGGAATTTGGAACAAACTGTCTTGATCCTCCTTTAGAAAGCAAAACAAAACAAAAACTGTAAACTTTAGCAATAAAAAAATTAATCAAGGAATAATACCAAGGTTTTCATTGTATTGAAATTACTTTCCCTTGGTCATGCTTGTATGCTCTTGCTTCACTATAACATATTCAGCTTACAAAGCAGATATATACAGCCATATGTTTCAGAGTCTGTGTTTCGTAAAAGAAATATTTTATAAGTTATAATCAATGGAAGGAATGTTTCAAATTGCTATTAAGCTATTCAGCAAGTAAATAAAAAAAGATAGAAGTTACATTGTCAACTTCTAAGTTATTCCGTAGAATGCCTATGATGTACCATAACATAGGTAAACATACTTCTCATGATGGTTAAGAAATTCATATCTGAGCTCTGTGTGTACACATCTGTGGCAGCCACATAAGAATTATATGCTTATATGTAATAAGACTATATATGCTATGACTACTGTGCTATGACACCTCAGGAAATTATTTTGGCTCATGGTTTAAGAATAGATCCAGTCCATCGTGGGACTAGCCACACTCTGTCCTCCTTCAGGAAGCCCAAACTGGACAAGAAGTAATGAGGGGCTAAAGCAACTCCGCAGTGGCACATTTAAGAGTATTGCTCCGAAAACACTTCTACCAGCAGGGACCAAGTGTGCAAACCCAAAAACCTATTGGGACAGTTTCACATTAAAAGTATACATGTAATATCAAAACCCTATCATTTTAAATTATATTTTATGTTCATCAAACTCTTACATAATACTGCAATTATATCAGTTCTGTTATATATAACTGGTGCGTTGCTTCTGTTCTATGTTCTTGGAAATATTAATTATTGACAATGACAATCTGCTGACTGCTCAAACAGTTTTGTTTTTCTAAAAATATATTTTCAATTTGATTAGAAAATGTTATGATATTTAGGTTTTCTCATAGTTTGAAGTATATCTTAGTAGTGTGGATTTAAATTAAACAGCGTAGAGACATTCAAGTGAACTGGACTCATTGTGATCCATTTCCTGCAATCACAGATAAATGATAAATGAATGTCATGTATGAGTCATAAAAGAAGGCTTGCCTCTGTTTCCAGTGTATTATCCTCCTGTTCTAATTTAATAAAAAATAAAAACAAAAAACAAGAAAAGCTTTTAAAAGTGGATTTCATGATGGCTTAAAATGTAGCTTTGGTCAATAGAAAGGATAATATTAAATGTGAAAACATGATAATCTGTATAAAGAATGTGCCTGTCAGTTCTCAGAAAAAAGAAGTGTTTATCTCTTATAAAGCTGGAAAAAAGGCAGTGCAGTCTCCCTGCTGTCTCTGTTTTAAAAAAGTAATCCTGTAATCACTTGTCAAAGTCAAGAAAGAGAACAACGAACATTCTTTTTTTTTTCCGAACTCCTCTTTTACTAAATTGTATTTCCTATTGATTCGAGGTATGAGTTAATCATAGCCTTAAAAATGTGTTTATTTCCTTCCATTTTTGCCCTTTATCACAATAAAAGAATGGCAATAATTCTTTTGACCTGGAGTGATTCCCATTATTGCTCTGACTTCTCACACATACAAGAGGAGTTCTGAGACCCATTCCAAGGATCCTGTAGAGTTCAGCCCCTGGAGAGCTGTTTATGGGCTGGCTAGATATCTGTAAGATTATAACTATTTTCAAATCCAATTCGTCCCATTGCATGCCTTGAATATGTATTTTACTATTTTTTTTCTTCTCAGCCAGATCAGATGATGATTCCTCTGAAGAGGATTGGTTTTTACTTAAGGTTCCCTGTTAGGAAGTGGAGGCTAGGCGTTTTCTAAAGCAGTACAATTATCCCTGTTAAGAAAAAGCAGAACTCTGTTGTGCTAGAAGAAAACATGGTCAACATCTGAAGTCCAGCTTCCATTCTGATGAGTTGCTCACCAAGACAACAGAATATTTACATCATAGGACATACAAGATATTGCTGGATTTCAACACACTGACAGTTTGCCATTGAGAACCAGATTCTGAGAACTACCACCAAGACAGCACTCCTGACATTTTGAGAATAATCCAACAAATATTTAGAAACTGGTGAGTCAGTGGCTGTGGTACAGAAAACCCAACAAGGAGATCATTCACAGGGAAGAAGAAAATGAAATTTTTCCTGATCCTTAGAGTGATAAATCTCATCTATGACAACCACTATCATTTGTGGTAATCTGAGTTGAGCAATAAAGCCCCTAAATGAAGAAGTGTTTGGTTGATTTGGATAAAACTCAATATATGCAAGCACAAGCCACTAGTCAACAATGTGTACTAAAAGAATGACAGTCCCAAAATGTATATTCTCAAATACAGTCTGTAGAATATGTTAGGAAACAATAGGGTGAAATGTCCCAAAAGAAGATAAAAAAGAAATACAAGAAATGGGAAGGAACAATAGAAATAACTTCATGTAGGTACCAATAATTTAGTCCTATAAGAAAGGTTATTTTTCTTGTAATTACAAATCCTGATAGCATACAATATTACTACCGATTAAAGATTGGATCTGTTTTTATATTTTATTTTGGATGCACAAAATGTTCTTGCAGCTTTCAGATCTCAGAGGTCTCTTAATTCTGTGCCACCTGAGGGGAGTCCTGAGAGAAGATACTTCCCAATCTTAATGTTGCATGTTTATTAAGGAATGTGTCAGAGGTTAAGAGGCTTAAACTCTTAATAATAGTTCTTCTCAAGACCACACTAAAAACCTAAAATTGGGCCAAATGTTCTATCTTCTTTGTCTTGATTTCTGCTAAAGTCACTAGCTTTCTCTTAGTCATCCAGGCTTAAAATCTCTCATACTACTTTGGCTCCTCTCTTTTGTGTTCCTGATACTATCTGCTGTCAAGGCCTTGGTCAAGCCTTCGGAAAAATCTCCCCTATATCTGCTCCTTACACTCACAGCCACTAAATGCAGTTAAGAACCCTATCAGTAAACTGTCACTCACGTAGTCCAGCCATTGAAAGCACAGCGCCTGGCAATGTTCTCTGTGCCTCCACATTCTGTCCACTTGTCTTTCACAAACAGTGCTCTGACATTTATCATCCATGTAGGAAAGCCTGGTTACCAAAGATTAAAATCAGTTCTTCCCTGGAGTTCCAGGTCTACTCAGCAGGCTCCACTGGGCCTTCTGCTTCTGTCCTGGCTGCTGCCTCTCTGGACCTCTGCATTCAATTCTGGACCTGCGGTTGTCTTTGTCTTGACCCCCTATCTCACATCAAGTCTATTTCTTGGTAAATCTTTCTTCCTTCTCTTTGCTTATATGTTGTGAACCCTTTAAACATTATTTAAACTTATCTTACCTTTTCTAAAACAAAACAAACAAACAAAAAAAACAACAACAAAACAAAGTTCACTACTCTCATCCAGTCAAAATATGATATTTTTCTCGGGAATGACCTAAGATTTTCTTTATCAAGGACTATATTTGTTACTAGTAATTCTTTCTTATTTTCTATAATAATTATACTTTATATGTCTTATGAACTCTACCAAAAGATACAGTCTCTTAAGAACAGCCATTTTTCATTTTCTTTGATTTTATTTCTGTTACTATAATCAGTATTTCTGATTGTTATAGTCAATAAATACCTCTGGGTTATTCAATCATTTAAAAAGCATTTTAATTATGCTAATTACTGCATATTTAAAGTGTCACAGAGGAGACTAGCCTCCTGGTCTGTCTTTTATACTAATTCCATATTTTTGTCTATTCTTTAACAAGAGAATAATTGATTATTAGTTTCAATATTAATATTTTTCCTTATTCATGACATTCAAAAATTCAGTTATTAGGTTTGTTGTCTCAAGTCCCAAAATCATGTTTTTGTTATTCTTTTAACAGAGGTTTTGGAAATCTTAAGTTAATTTAGAAAAATATAATGTTTTATCACTTATAATCTCTTTATTCCACAGTTTGTTCTTTTACTTAATCATGTTATAAAAATTTTATAAAGTTGTAAGAAAATAGATGAGAATTTATAATTTTTGCAATCATTTGTATTACATAGTATTTGTTTATTTAGTAATTATTTTTCTAAAAGAAAAATTAAGACTTATACATTAAAATTTATTTTTAGAGATTAAGAAACAAATAGATTTTAGTTATAAACATGCTACTTAACAATTTTCCAATAATGTATTGAACTTTGTGAATCTCCTTCCATCAAAGTAGAGAATTAATATAGAACTGAACTTAATATATTAATATGTGGTCAATCATTAAGAAAGTATGTTTATGCTAAAATATTTATTATTGTGAATAAAAATCCATTTTTTTCTGTAAGTCTTCGCTGTAGTTCAGGCATTGAAATAGTTGAGCTGAGTTTGCTCACCACTAGTACATTCTTATTTTTTAGAGTTCAGATTCCAAAGAAATTTAGAAAATTTCTCATTCAATCCTAACTGCACTGTTTTATATCAACTTGGCATGAGCTATAATTGTTTGAGAAGAGAGAACATCACCCGAAAAACATGTGCCCCCCACTGGCCTATATGTAATAGTGGAGCACTTTCTTTATTCATGATTTATGTGGAAGAGCCAAGCTCACTCTTGGTGTATCTGCAAATGACCTTGAGGTCTGGGCTTCTATAAAACAGCAGCCTATACAAGCCATGAAGAACAAGGCAGTAAACAGCCGCCCTCCATAGCCTCCATATCAGTTCCTGTTCCCATGTTTCTTTAGTTCTTGTTCCAACTTCCCTCAATGATGGACCACAATTTGTGAGGTGAAAGAAGCCCTTTTCTCACTAACTTAGTTTTGGCCATGACATTTTATCACAGCAATAGAAACCTTATTTGAATAGACCATCTCCTTAACAGATTTAATGTAGATTATCAGGAAAAAGATAATTAAAGAATGACAGTGTATATGTGTTGCTCTTTTAAGTTAAATATTTGCAATGCATTGATATTTTTATTGTCTATGCTTTTATTAATGCTTAAGAATTTCCTGAAATGTGTTTTGATTATATTCTTGCTTTCTTCCACCTTTTCCCATATCTACATTCCTTTCCTAACACTTTCAGTCCTTTTATTAAAACCCATCCAGCCCAATTTTTGCTTACCATATATTATTAGATATGTATCCTTCCACTGGTATGTGGTCAGCTTAACTAGGCAACATTGATAGAGAAAACTGTTCTCTTTTTCCCAGAAGCTAATAATAGCTTCTTAGTTAGGGAGTACTTCATGCATACCACCCTCTCCATGCTGGGATTTGGTCTTGCTTGAGATTCGACAGGCTTTTTGGATGCCTTCACAACTCCTCTGAGTTCATAAGTGCAGCTGTCCTTCTGTGTCCAGAATGTACTGTATCCTTGTAATTATCCATCACATCTAGCTTTTATACTGTACCCTCTTTCCCTCAATGACCCCTGAGACTTGCAATAAAGGTATTTGGTATGAATGTTCCATTTACAGTTGATCATGTTACAATCCTTAATTCTATGCCCCTTGTTCAGTTGTGGATCTCTATGTTAAACACCATTTTTCTGCAAACAGACTCTACTTTTATGAATGCTAAGTGATGCATTAATCTCTGGGTATATTGATAAGTCACTAGGAGTTGTTTTAATACTATGTCCATAAAGTATAATAATAGTAGTAGGTTAGCCCCAGGGCCTGTGTCCTTTTTAGCTACGAATTTCTGCCCTGATAATGAGGCCTGGAATGAGTTCTGTCTTAGAGCAGACCTTAAATACAATCAGAAAGGTGATTAGTATCAGACATTTGTACCACTATTACAGCAATGGACATATTTTTCCAGGCTAGTCATTATTGTGGCTTTCAGGATTCAAAGGTGAAAAAGATTTTTCATGTCTTTCCTCCCTCAATAGCACCCATAGAACCATCTAGCTTTGTCAAACCAAGTCAGCAGAGATAAAGTATCTAGATCTGAACCAGCTTGATTTTTCCATATTCTGTAACTCAAATATGTGGTGTCTTCACCCAAGGTCTTAGGGTAAGCAAAAGTATAGGCAATAAATATTTTTTAATGTTTGGGGGGTCTATAAGATGATCACTGACCATCAACAGCAAAAGAAACACCCCATTCCTTACACTGGGCTTTTTATTTCTTAGTGTCTGGTGTCTTATAGGGGCATCATTCCCCATTATTATGCAACTCCATTTCAACTCCTTTATCTATGTTATTATGCATATTTTAGTGAGCTTTTAAAGTAGTTTTCATATGACTTTTTTTCAAAATATATTTGATATACCCTACCCCTCTCCATAGTCCCTCCTCTACCCTGCTCTTGCACCCTTATCCTAATTCATCCTTTCCTGGTCCCTTATTCCCATTAATTCTTTGTAATAGTGCATTTCATCTCCCCTCCCAAGAAACCCTCTCCCAATGGGCCCTTAACAGTTTCCAGACCTCTACGGTCATTCCAAATGAAACACACATATCTAAAGATTTACAGCTCACATCCACAAATGAGAGAAAACATGTAGGATTTATCTTCCTGGGTCTTGTTTAGTTTCCTCAGAATGGTTGTTTTTTTAGCTCCATTCATTTACCTGAAGATTGAATAACTTTATATTTCAAAAAGCTTTTAGGACAGAATCCAAATAGCACGGGCTTAAGATCAATAAATAATAAATGGGATCTCATGAAACTACAGAGGTCCCGCACAGCAATGGTACTATCGCTCGAGGGAAGTGATATCCTACAAAAGGAAAATATTTCTACCAGCTGTCTTAGTCAATGCTCTATTGCCGCAAAGAGACCCCATGACCACAGCAACTTTAATAAAGGAAATTCATGCTGGCTTAAATTTCAGAAGTATAGTCCATTATCATCACAGTAGGAAGCATGTTGGCAATCAGGCAGTCAAGGTTGCAAAGAGGTAGCCTAGAGTTCTACCTCCCTATCAGTAGGAAGAAGAGAGAAGGAAAGAGAGAGAGCAAGAGGAGCAAGAAAGAGTGAGGGCAAGAGAGAGAGAGAGAGACAGACACACACACACACAGAGAGACTGGACCTGGATTGAACACGTGAAATTCCAAAGCCCACTCTCACTGACATACTTTCTACAACAAAGCCACACCTACTCCAACAAGGCCAAACCACCTAATGCCACTCTCCTCTCAGATCATTCTTATTCAAACTAATCTAGAATAGACAACAAAATTTAAAATCTAATAACCCAATTTTAAAAATGCATCATGCAACTCAACAGAAAATGTTTAAAAGATGAAGTACAAAAACAAATGACTGAAAAACACTTAAAAATGGGCAACATCCTTAGCTTTATGGGAAATGCAAACTAAAACTACCATGAAATTTCATCTTACCCAACTTAGAATGGCTAAGAAAAAAAATCAATCAATAAATAGATAAATGATGACAAATGTTGCGGTGAATGTTGGAAAGGGGGATGCTCACTTACTGCTAGTGGGATGCACACGGGTGCAGTCACTCTGAACATCAATGTAGAGCTTCTTCTACATGCCAAAAATAGATCTAACACATGCTTCAACTGTACCACTCTTGGGCCCGTGTCCACGGAGCTTTATATTCTATGATAGAGATTCCGGCTCACCCTGTTCTAGTCACAGTTACTGGAAATGGAAACAGCCTAGATGTCTGTCAACTGAAGAACAGATAGTGAAAATCTACTTTATTTGTACAAGAGGATATTATTTTTTATTTAGCTATTAAGAAACATGATATCTTCATTTTTAAGTGTTTCATACTATGATGGAAACAAATTAAAAAACAAAATCATGACAAACAGTAAGTAGCTTCCCATAAGAAAACTTCAGGCAATGAGATGTTAGGATTTTAAAGAATGCTTTTTTTTTTTCTTATTTGGACAACTTTGATATGATTTAATTATTGTCTTCAATGCTTAAACTGTAAACACATACGAATTTTACAGTTTATTTAAAATTTGTAAGGAGAAGACCCTTAATAAAAAAATAAGTCAATTTTGAGCTCTCCACTGTTTACTAGAAGGAAAACTAAGATACATGGAAAGGAAAACAAAAGCTTATAGATGCATGACCAAAATATTGGAAAACAGTATGTTTTTATTAAATTTTATCTACAGACATGAGATTATATAGACTGTTGTATAAATCAATGCAGTGAATATTTAGTCATGAATATTTTAAGACATATTGATCTCTGCTAGTTACTTATTAGGCAAGAGTGACCTACTTCTGCTGGGTGCGTGCCCAGTAGCCTGTGAGGAAATACGTACTTTCTAAGGACAGAATGGAAAGCAGGCTATGATTTATGGGCTTCTGAGGATTTTGTCTGAGAGTTGGAGGACTGGTGTTGTGAATGAGCTCATCTGGTGAATGGCTCTGTCCTCTCATTGAGTTTTCACTCCGTGTCATAGAAGGCCCTTTTACAAAGATTCTTCCCAGGTTAATTCTACCTTCCTTAATTTTAGGTATGTTTGTTTGGATTTGGGTGCTAAAATATCATATTAGAACTGTCATTCAACCCTTTTTCAGGATTTTTACAAATATAAAGATCAGATATATTTTCATTAGAAAGCATATTCTGAATTCTTATAAACAACCATCTTTACACTGAGTAGTATTTTACTTAATTGTGTTGGTTCTGAAGCCACTACCACAGAAAGTCCATTGAAAATTATGATTGATAACATTTATTTATTACATTATAGAATATCTGTGTGATAGAATTTTGGTAATAAACTTGATAGTGTTTTATACTCAAGAACAGTTTTACCTTTCTTGAAAATAACTATGATGAATTCTGCAATTAATCTCCCTTTGTATTGACCACTAAAAAGCTGAGAGTTAAGATTTTTGAAGTGCTTGTAACCCAATGAAAGCCTCAAGATTCCATTTAAAGAAATAATTCCTCTGTCTCTACTTTCAAAACATAAATTCATCGCTTGCCTCTTTTTAATTACTACCAGCTAGTGCATATATTGTCATATTAAAATATATTTTTGAGAAACCAGGTAACCTGTGAATTAATGAATGCACATATATGTATCTGCCTAATGCATTTTGAGTTGAAGGAAAAGTCATAATGGGAACAATATGCTATTAAACAAACATTCAAAATGAGAATGAAAACAACAAAACACTGTTATGCACACTTTTGGACTCAGTGTCTCTAGAAATTTCTGTCTTAGAAGTCCTGCTGTCCAGGATGAACTTTTGAAACTTTTGTGTTTGCGTATGATTCTTTGAGAACATGAGGCTGTGTGGATGTTACAGCCATGTGTAACTCTTGGAGGATCTAAGAGAATAGATGACTTGAGGGGTTATTTATAGGAAATCAGAAAGGCCAGCTCAGGCTGAGGACTCTTCTCCAATAGTCTTCGATTATGCTTGTGGTTAGATACATTCAGCAGAATGAAAAATCTAAACATGTAGTAACTTCTTCTGTCCTCTGTACCAGGTTCATTGGTTATGTTTTGATAATTCTGTAGTAGAATTACAGGGATAGTAAATGATGACATTTGAAGAGCAATATCTGTCAGTTACCATTTTCTGAATAGCACAGTCAGCATTCTTGTTCCCTATAAAATCTTTCAGTATATTTGTTGACTGATGGTCTGCATATTGATTCCTGCTGTTTCCATGACTAAAATTGATCCTCTGCCCTACTGAGACCTCTATCTGTCATCAGTCTTACTTTTTCTTTTATGCCTACATGACATTTGATTGTATTATGTACAGAAGAAGTCTTCTGTGGGGAAGTGTGATCGATATGCTTATGGTCACTGATTTTACAGACCTCACATGGAGCCACATTTATGAATGAAAGTTGGAGAGTAGATCATGCTAGATTTAAGATAAAATTGTCACCTTTTACTAAACTTAATATCTACTGTCTACTTCAAAAATATTACAGATTCATATATTAATGTGATTCAATAAAAAACATTTATAAACACTTATTATTTTCAGCATATTGTAGTCTGTACAAATACCTTTGCGTGTTTTGCTGTGATGATAAAGGACTTAAAACATTAATGGGCAAAAATGACAATGAGTAAAACATACAAACTGTACGGAATGAAGTTGTCTGAAAATAAAACATACATAATCAACCTTAAATGAGTCGTCCTACCAGTAGCAAATGATCGTAGTTTGTAAGTTTTCTGTGCTATGTTCAGCTATTATGTCAATCATATTTAACCCTTAAAACAGATCACCAGAGAATTTAATTCTATTATGTACAGAAGCAGATTCATGAAATTAATAAACATAAACATTGAATAGCTAGAAAAAATCCAAAGCTCGGATCCATTGTTTCTTCCCTGCGGATTCTCAGGCACCACACAGTAAATGTTACTCATGTTCAGAGTTAATGATCCCTTTCAAGTATGGTGGTCAGGACTGTTTGACATTATGGTCCATACTGGTTCAATGGGTCCAATCATTTAAAGAATATAATGCATTAAAAAATTATAGGATGCCCTAAAAGGAGGCCCAAAGACACAAAATAGCTTGAAATGGCAAAGGGATGTGAAACCTTTCGATTCTGAACAATGGAATATAGCTAGACATCCGATTTCTTCTGAAAGTTTCATTGAATGTAGTTTGTTGATAAATTTGAAGAGCTTTGGTTCTACCCTTTATTGCTTGGAAAAATTTAAAGGTGATAATTCTGCTTTTATAGAAAAATAAATTGAGAGTTCAGAGATTAAATATCTTAGGAATGTCATACACAGCAAGTCTCCTAATAAAGATAATGATGGAAATAATAATAATTAAGACCAATGGTACTTCTCAGAAAAATTGGAAAACTTGTAAAGTATTTATAAAAATGGATGGACATGCTGAAGAGTTAAGAAGGTGATGGATATTTGAGGAAGCATGCCGGAAAGCCCACGATAACAAGAGGATCTCTAGAATTTGCATTACCCATTTGAAAAATTCCAAGCCACTGAACATAACATAACAAAACAATAACAAGAACAAGTTAGATGGTACTTATACCACATGAAGTTGTCCTCTGGCCTTAATACACACATGATTGCATACTTGCCCATACATGCACACAAAGATTATAAATAGTGCTACAAATCAATAGGAACAATCATTAACAGTAGAAAACAGGATATTACAAAGAGATATTTTAAAATAAATGAATTAATATATATATATATATATATTAATAACTGAAATATACCAACTAAACCAAAAATACCAATATATATTCATTGGGGCAATTAAAATGGAATCATTAGAAAAACCAAGAGTTGGTGAGGGTTTGGAACTCTTCAATACTACTGGATAAAAGTTAGGTTGCTATTGTCTAACAAAATCAACATTCTAAAGACTGATGACATAGGGGCCCTATTTCTATGTGCATAATTAAATAGAAAGCTGTATTGCATTAAATCCATGCAAAGCATGTTTAAAACATTATTTATATCAATTCAAAGTGCCCAAAATTAAACACATCAGTTGCTACCCTTGGTTGCTGTTTGGTGGCACTTTCTGGGGAGGCCTTGGAGCATTCAGATTGTGAAGGCATACAAAAGGAAGCACATCTCTGGCAGAAACATTGAGAGTTTGTAACTTTCCCCAACTTCCTCTTTTCTCTCTCTACTTTCTGTGAACTGTGGTTACTTCTCAACTTTCTGCTTCAGTTATCTGTTACAATGCTGCCCCTGCCATTAGTAGCCTTAACCACCCCAACATGTCTATGTCCAGACCCATAGGCCAAATATACTCTTATTCCTGTAGGTTGTCTTCGGTCATGGTATTTTAATCACAGCGATAGAAAAGTAACTAATATATGATGAAAGCAGAAGAGTTAGAAAAAGCCTGTGAGTAAAATCTTTCCCTAACCCAGTTCCCACTGTTTCGTTTTATTTATATCCAGAGGTACAAATCTGATAACTATTTTGACATCATTTCTTGTCTACTGGATTGTAGATTTCTGGAAACTGGTGGGCATGATCAATTAAGTGTTAATTTTCCAAAGAACCTCAAGTTCTAGGTATACAGCACATGAATAGAAAACATGTCTGTTTTTATTGGATTTTTTTTATTTACTTTTCAAATGTTACCCACTTTCATGGTTTCCCCTCTGGAAACCCCTTATCCCATCCTCCCTCTTCCTGCTTCTAAGATGCTACTCACCCACACAGCCATTCTTCCCTCCCTGCCCTGGCATTCCCCTACACTGGGGCATCGAGTCTTCCCAGGACCAAGGCCCTCTCCTCCCATTGATGTGCAACAAGGCCATCCTCTGCTACATATGCAGCTGGAGCAATGGGTCTCTCCATGTGTACTCTTTGGTTGGTGATTTAGTCCCCGGGAGCTCTGGGAGCTCTGGTTGGTTCATATTGGTGCTGTTCTTATGGGGCTGCAAACCCCTTCAGGTCCTTCGATCCTTGTTCTAATTCCTTCATTGGGGACCCTGTGCTCAGTCCAATGGTTGGCTGTAAGCATTCACCTCTGTGTTTGTCAGGTAGTGGTGGAGCCTCTCAGGAGACAGCTATATCAGGCTCCTGTCAGCAAGTACTTGTTAACATCCACAATAGTGTCTGGGTTTGGAGACTGTATATGGGATGGATCCCCAGGTGGGCAGGTGGGACAGTCTCTGGATGGCCTGTATTTCAGTCTCTGCTCCACACTATTTCTCCATATTTCATACCTTGAGTATTTTGTTCCCCCTTTTAAGAAGGACTGAAGCATCCACACTTTGGTCTTTCTTCTTCTTGAGCTTCATGTGGTCTATGAATTATATCTTGGGTATTTTGAGCTTTTGGCTAATCCACTTATCAGTGAGTACATATCAAGTGAGTTCTTTTGTGATTGTGTTACCTCATTCAGGATGATATTTTCTAATCCCGTCCATTTGCCTAAAAATTTAATGAATTCATTGTTTTTTATACCTGAGTAGTACTTCAATGTACCACATTTTCTGTATCCAATCCTCTGTTGAAGGACATCTGGGTTTGTGACTGAATTTCAGGGAGATCTGTACATACTTTTATATTTTTCGGCTTGTCTTTCTTGATTCTACTAGGACAATAACTGCATTAATTTTAAAGAAGGAATTACAGTCTTCTATGTTCTATGATGTGCCCAATACATGTAGAGCATCCTGTAAATACCTAGGTAAAGCTCATGGGTCCCTCATCACATAATCTGCAGGCCTGGTTCTCTGTCTTCTTACGTGTTTTCCTCCTTATATCTCTGTGAAATTTTGTGCTTCAAAAGGCACATTGAACGCCATCTGCTCCAGTCAGAGCCTAGTGCCTTCCCCCATTGTATATCAGCACTGGTTTTCTTGCATCTCTATCATAGCATAGATTAAACCTTCCACATACTGTATTTTCTTGGTCTCTGTCTATATTTCTAACTTGATCTATGCAAGTGGTTATTATAGATAAAAAGAAAGTTAAGAAATAGTTATCAACAGTTTTAAAATAAGAACTTAGTCAGTCCAGAGTGGTAGTCTAGCAGGCACTCTGCTCCTGGTACCTATAAGACACTTCTGTCTCTAAGGCCTTCCTCCATTTTACTTCCATGGACATACTGTGTCTGTCATTTCTGCCCATGAACTACACAGCATCCCGTGTCGTCTACTATGTAACAAAATTTTATTTTTTGAAAACTTTGCTGGTTCCTTCATTACAAATGTCTAAGTTCCTTGATGATCACCTAATTTTCGGAGAGAACATAGACTGGAAAGCAATGTATACATCTTTAAGATGTTATGTTAGATGCGTATCAAGTTGTTTTTAAACTGATATAGTTGCCTACTGACAACTGAAATCTAAAGAAGAGCTAAGAGAGGCTTAAAATAAAGTGACTTCCAAAAGGAGAAATCAGAATATGTAAAGATTATCAGCTTTTCTTACATGATTTCCAGTGCTTTGTGTCCTTACAGACTGCCATTAAATTCAGAGCTTTTTCTTCTTAAAGGCATATTTTTATTTTGAGGGATGTATTGTTTATTAGTTGATGTGGTAAAATATCATGGCCAAAAACAATTACAAAAAATAATTTTGTTTGGCTAATGGTACCAAGGAATCCGTATAATAGCATAGAACGCATGGAAGAAGGCAGCTAGGACAGGAAGCTGAGAGATCACATCTTCAAACTCAGACACTAGAAAAATGAGGGAAACTAGATCTGGGTAAGGCTATGAACTCCCACAAACCTCCCCCAGTTACTTACTCCCTCCAGTTCCATGTCTCAAAAGTGTCATAACCTCATGTTCAAATACATGCGCCCTTGGGGGACATTTCTCCTTCAAACCACCAATGGATGAGAAAGATGGTTTCAACTTTTATTGTACAAGAGATTTTAAAACATAGTTTTAAAACATTGGACATAGTACTACTGGAAGATCCAGCAATACCTCTTCTGAGCATATACCCAGAAGATGTTCCAACTGGTAATAAGGACACATGCTCCACTATGTTCATAGCAGCCTTATTTATAATAGCCAGAAGTATAAAAGAACCCAGATTTCCCTCAACAGAGGAATGGATACAGAAAATTTGGTACATTTACACAATGGAACACAACTACTCAGCTATTAAAAACAACAAATTTATGAAATTCGTAGGCAAATGGATGTATCTGGAGGATATAATTCTGAATGAGGTAACCCAATCACAAAAGAACTCACTTGATATGTACTCACTGATAAGTGAATATGAGCCCAGAAAGACTACCCAAGATACAATTTGCAAAACACAAGAAAATCAAGAAGAAGGAAGACCAGCATGTGGATACTTCACTCCTCCTTAGAATAATAATAACCATGGAAGGAGTTACAGAGACAAAGTTTGGAGCTGAGACAAAAGGATGGACCATCCAGAGACTGCCACACCCGGGGATCCATCCCATAATTAGCCACCAGACATAGACACTATTGCATAGGCCAGCAATATTTTCTTGAAAGGACCCTGATATAGATGTCTCTTGTGAGGCTATGCCAGTGCCTGGCAAATACAGAAGTGGATCCTCACAGTCATCTATTGGTTGGAATACAGGGCCCCCAATGTAGGTGCTAGAGAAAGTACCCAAGGAGCTAAAGGGATCTGCAACCCTATAGGTGGAACAACAATATGAACTAATCAGTACCCCCAGAGCTCATGTCTCTAGCTGCATATGTATCAGAAGATGGCCTAGTTGGCCATCATTGGGAAGAGAGGCCCCTTGGTCTTGCAAACTTTATATGCCCCAGTACAGGGGAACACTAGGGCCAAGAAATGGGAGTGGCTGGGTAGGGGAGCAGGGTTGGGAAGGGTATAGGGGACTTTCAGGATAGCATTTGAAATTTAAAGGAAGAAAATATCTAATAAAAAATTTTTTTTAAAAAACATAGTTTTTACATTTTTTAAAATAATGAAATAAAAGCATTTTTATCTTCTGTTGCTTAAGTTGTTGACTCCATGGATGAGTTAAAGAGCAGTACAGGCTGCCTCTCAGCATAATGATTTCAGTGGGAAATTTTTATAATATTTGTTTCTGCGTTTCACTCACTTGCATCATTCGAAGACTTTATCTACATGGTCAGAACTATAATTTTGGTACAACATAGTAGCATAAATAGAATGGACTTGTCCTTTTATACAAAGTGTGGAACTAACATAACAGAATGATTATACTATATTTTCAATTTCAAATTTATTAATAAACACACATGAAATTACTCAAGGAATCATTATATATATCCTTTGTTTTGTTTTGTTTTTAAAGGATTATTTATTTTCCTTTTTTTTCTTTTTTTCTTTTTCTTTTTATTTTTTAATTAATTTTTTAATTAGGTATTTTCTTCATTTACATTTCAAATGTTATCCCAAAATTCCCCAGACCCTCCACCCCCCACATTGGTCTTGCAAACTTTATATCCTGTTTTTTAATTACATTTTTATATTTAATTTTGTCAAGATTATAATTTAAATTCAACTTACCTGTAAAAAGTCATTTATAGAGATTTAGTAAACTATTAGTAAGTAGCCTGTTTTTGAAGATAAGAATTTAAAATTTAAATTATTCCTTTCAGGATTTCACACTATAGCAATATATTGTCTTTGACATCTGAGTGAAGTTATTTCTACAATTAGGCATAGTCAACTAGTCAGGAGAAGCCTCTTTTATGGGATATAATATTGAAGTCTATGATCACAACAGCAAAGTACACAGTACAAATGTATCATTTAGCAGAGATAGCATCTGGAGTCACGACTGTTTTCATAGTCATCCCTAGTATATTAGTAGGAAATCAACAAATGTTCCAGTATGGAGCTATCCATTGGAGTCCTGTGGATTCTGCATTAGATAAATATCTGAAGTCTGTTATTGTTCCTCTGTCAGAATCTAATAGTCAACAGTTCACTAGTGACGATTAAGGCTTCATGTGGCCTCACACCCACCCCCTTCCATTACTTATGTTGACATGGCTAGTCCTGTATAGTCTCTGTGAGTAACCACCATTTTGAGTTACTAGATGGCAAATTAACTTCCATCCTTTTACTCTGTGAATTACCAAAGACCTAAGTCGCACTATATATGTGAATGGAAAAATAAGAACTATCATAATATTTAAATATTTTATATTAAATTTTTATTGATTTTTGAGAAATTCATAAAATATATTTTGATCATATTAACCCACATACATCCAGATCCACCACACCTTCCTATTACCCCTGAACTTCCTGTCCACTTTTTAATATCTTATAACTTATCAAGTTCATATAATCTTGGGCATCCAGGGTGATCTATTGAACAATGGTCCACCTATCAGTGGCCACATCCACAAAGAATACTTAACCCTCCTTCTCAATAAGTCATCAACTCTCCATAGCTCCTCAGTTGTTGGGGAGGCTTGTAAATTACTTCCCTCTTCGTGGTTCAACATTGACCAGCTTGATCTTGTACAGACAACCACAGCTCCATGAGTTCATGGGTGCAATGGTTCTGTTGTGTCCAGAAATACTGTTTCCCTCCAACACTGCCTGACGTACACAATAGGATCTTTCTACCCCATTTTCCACAATCATCTTTGAAGCATAGAGTACAGCCTCTGTGTGTGTGTGTGTGTGTGCGCGTGCGCGCGCACACACACACATTTTTATGTTGTAGATATCACTTTTGTGGCTGAGAGCTACACAGAATTTATTCTTTATCCTTTGACCAGTTCACTTATGAGCCATTATCAAATAATATGTGAGAGCAATACTAATCTGTGGGTAGAGATATATAAATTTTGAGGCCAATTTAATATTATGTTAATTTATCAAAATAAAATTAGTTTCACCCCTGAGGCATGTGAGCTGTCCAGGAGTTCTTGGCCTGTTTTCCAGTACCACATATGTACTTTGTCCTGAAATACAGGCCTTAGGTCTAATCATAATGGGACTGCTTACCTGTATAACATCTGTGCTGCTGTTGCATCAATGGGCAAATCTTACCATGTCAGCTGTGTTGGTTAGTTTTTGCCAACTTGTAACAAAATGAGTAGCCTTGAAATGAAGAACCTCTATTGAGGCATTTCTTCCATCAGATTGGCCTGTGCTCATACCTCTGGGCCATTTTCTTGATTAATGATTGATCTTGGCACCATGGGCAGTGCCATGCCTGGACAGATGATCCTAGGTTGTATTAGAAGGCAGGCTGAGCAAGCCACCAGGATCAAGTCAATTATGTTGCTACATTGTCTCTGATTGATTTACTTCCTCAAGGTCCTTCTTTGACTGCCTTCAATGGTGGATGTAAGGTGTAGGCCATCTTTCTTTCCCCACATTGCTTTTGGTTATGGTGTGTATTTATATGAAAGACTTTGTGCTCAGAACAGAACTATAGAGATGACCAAGTCTCAGATCAAAGAGAGCCTTTTAGTACTGGGGAAATACTTCATATTACATGTGGATTGATGGAAGTTACAGTAAAGAATTAAACAACAGAAATTATCTCTAAAATTATTGTTTGGCTGTGGAGTAGAAGATTCAGCCAAATATTAATAATAGCCACATTGAAGTAACATGAGTTTCTAATTAGTAGGAAACCACATTCTCCATAAGAAAGCATTTAATTAACAGAAAAATTCCAAAACTGAGAACAATCCAATTCTTAGTCCCTGCTGGGGACAATTGCTCCCTTTCCATTATGTTTTCCCATATAGTTTCTGTCTGCTTCAAAAGTTTTAGTCTTAGTGAAGTGCTTGTTGGTTCTGCATCTTATCAGTTCAATCTCTTATTATGTCAAGTACCTACGAGCAGGAAAAAACTAGATACTAAGCCCCAAGGCATATAAATCAAGTCAAAGTACTTGCCCTTGAAATGTAATAATGGCAGGAATGACAATTATTATTTTTATTTAATTCACTTTTTTTACTTCTTCACTTACATCCTGCTCCCTTCACCCCACAAGACTCATTGCCTAATTATTTTGAATCCTCACCTCACATTTAAGCATATGAAATTTTCTGTAACTTTTCACTGAACAGACTCTACTGAAAAGATTATTCTTCTGAACCTATGTGACCTTTATGTTATATAAGTATATTAATTTATTTAATCACTTATTTTTAAATGCATATATAAAAGACCACTTTTAACTTAAGTGTTTCTATTTTTTGAAAAGCCTTTTACGCTTAATTCAAATATAAGAACCATTTGTATCTTTTAAGAATGCCATTCAACTCTTTTGAGCTAAAAATAAATGTGCCCTTGTAATGAAATGCTAATTTTTAGAAACATAAATTGTAAATGAGATTTTCAAAGTACATTAAATATATTACTACTTTTAAGTTGAAATGGGGAAAAAACATTAGATTCTCTTGACAAACATTGGAAATGGATTTAGTAAACCTATAAAATGGTTAGAGAGAATAAATAGAATAACTGATAAATGATAAATGAGTCACAATATATTCATTATTATCTCATTTTATCAAATAATTTAATTCTCTGATATTCAGAATATTCAATTATACTTCTTCTATGTGTGTATTTTTTGTCAGCCTCTAAAGCTTCATAAATTCCTCCTAAGCTAGGATAAAGCGATTAAAGTTATTTAACAGCCATTGACTTGGATGAGACTATGTTAGGCACATTGAATTTGACAATGGGCTCAGAGACATACCTGCATCTTTGAGGTCCATGGCATGCTTTCTCATTGGTACAGTACAATACAATGCACTATGATAGTGATCCATAGGATAATCATTTTTCTAAGTGAGAAGTATTACTACTGGATCCATATGCTCACTGAATGATACCCTGCCATCAACTGGGTGTGGCAAGACTGTTTCCCTTTTGTTGTCACAGGCTTCACCTTTTAATCCTTAAGATAAATAATCCTTTGAGTCTTTTCTTTCTTCTTTTCTCTATACTAAAATATTCTGCCTGAGAGTCACACAATATTCACATAAGTCCAACAAGTTTTCTGTGTTAAGAAAGGCAGCATTGTGTCAGTATAGGTGAATATAATAACTGTATCTGCCTCATAGGGTTATTGGAAAATTATATCAGCTGAAAATGACAAAACACATAGTGCCAAGCACACAGCAGTAAACAAAATATGCCAGCAATTATTAGTGCCATATTATGATTTTATATTAATCTCCTCTAGTATGGAAATAATGAAATTGTGGTCATTATAAATGAACATGTTGTTTCTTTATACTTTGAACACTAGATTTCAAAGTTAAACAGGCTATTACAGGACTACATACTAGTGGTCTCATTTTTAGGCATCTACCATTCTTACCTTTGACTCTCCAATAACTTAATTTGCCTAAAACCCTAAACTTTCCAAACCCTATTATTTTCATTCTGTGCTTCTTATCTCCTTCCATCCCCCTACTGGATTTGCAAGTCTATCCAAATCCAAGTGCAGTTATCTTATTATTCCTACCCTCAGGATAAAGACTTCAAAAGTATTAACATATTATCTCTGGAGCTCACTCTGCCTACATATTCTCCCTGCATTTGATCACATAAGCTTTCTCTAGCATCTATTCCATCCATTTCAGGTGCACATAAGCCAAACAACTTTTAAGATTTCTCTGGGTCAGAGTGGTTTTGATTTTTTTTAGTGGTTTTGGAGAGCAATATCATGGCACACAATGCTGGAAAATATAGTTTTACAGCTGAATATGATTAAATTGATTTGAAGTTATTTTCATTGATGTTTTTTGGCAATTACCATACAATTGGAGATGGAAGTGCTATTAGTTTGAAGGGAATATGATAAGGAATTCTTCAACATTCTATTTTTTAGCAAGACTATTCATGAGAATTCTATTTCTCTTTTCTTTAATTGCATATTTAGCTATGACTATTAACATTTATCTTCTTATGCACAAATGGCTCACAGCCTCACTAGAGTTTATTTACCTTGTGATTGTCTTTGCTCTGAACCTATGGTTATGAAAAGTCTGAAGCAAGCCATCACATATATGCCAGGTGCTAAAAATAAAACAAAAGATTAGATTAAAGGAGGAGATATCATCTGACTTAGCCATGGTTTGTTGGTCAGGTTTCTGTTTGGCTTTTAACTTTTACCATAAATGCAGTATTTCTGTCAATTTGTCAAGCTGTAAGTTTGCAAAAAGAACTGTATCAAAGGTCAAATTGCTCCTGAAAGCATTACTGAAATGTCAAGATTAATTACTTTCCACAGAAGAGTAAACTCCTAAAGAAATTAAATATCCATTTGTAAAAAGTTGTCTCTGTGTGGTGATCTCATTTCCCCAAGTCATAGTATTGATGATTTCCAAATTGCATTATGCCACATTGAATTGATCATTTTGAAAGTAAGCTAAGCACTGAAAGAAAAAAATTATTTTGGAAAATGATCTAGTGTAAAGTTTTTAGTTAAATATACTTATTTTTCCCAACTTTGCTCAAGTGCCTACTAAATGGCCATGCCTAGAGATGATCATGTTATGAGTGAAGAGAGCATTCACTCTGAAGACCTGTGAGAGGGCAGGAAATCCTACCTCTATCCCTCAATACATGCTAAATTAGGAGAAGAAATGCTCTGTTGGATTTTTTGTTCTAAATACTCAGAATGATTCCCCAAAATTATTTTCTCCTGATTACTGTAGCAGTTCACTGCTTAAACAAAGTAAGACTTCAAACATACAACATTCTTTTCCACCACAAATAAACACCATTATATAAGCAGTAGACCTAGAACTGACAAGTGACATGGCAACAGATCGTTCTGGGATAGTGCTTAGAATTTCATTTTTATGATGACTGAGAGTAGGGAAATGTAAGATTTTCTTAGGTTTTGTGTATGTTTATTTGTTTTCTTTTGTTATTATAAGAATAACTTGTGAGTAAAGAAAATTAGACTTTTAAACAGTGATACAATTTCTCATGATGGTTAATTTTTAAATAATGTCCATCACCTTAAAAATAATAATTACACCCAGTTTTATCCATAGTATTGAAGAGAGAACAGCCCTGGACATTCAAGTCAAATTAAAAAAAAACTAGTTTATTTTTAAAAGTAAAACTCTTCTTTATCTGTGTAAGTGAACACACAGAAGAAATTAGGATTCCCAGAAGTGTATCATTAAATGTTTTAGTATTTTAAACCACCATATCTAAAACTTAAAAAAGAATTTACTATTTTCTGTAAGAGCAAAATCTTCCTCTAGGACATATCATATTTGCTTTCAGATTTGGAGTGAAACTATATTTAGAAAAAAATGTAAATCAAAAGTGTGTGTGTGTGTGTGTGTGTGTGTGTGTGTGTCCAGAGGACAGCATACACACTTTAGTGATTCATGACTAAGTAATCTTCCTAACACCTACTAAAGTACTTTGTAATCTACATAATATTTCTCCCCATCGTCTCTATTATGATGTCATTGTTTTTAAACCTCAATATAGTTTCTAGTTATAGGATAAGAAATAATAAGAGCCCAGATTGTTTTCCTAATGTCTCTGTTGAGTGTCTCTTCAACTTGGGGCTTAAGATCAACAGTGGAAAGATTTATAAAGTCATTTTCTGAAATAAGTAAAAATGGAAATCTGAGTCAAAATAATATTCTTTCAATTTTTATGTATGAGTATTCTAATTATAAAAATGATCACAAGAATTTGGTTTGGAATAGTAACAGTAACTTTATACATACTGGTAAGTATGTTTCCATGTGTGTACATTTAATGAGTAGTGAACAGAAAAAGTAGTTCCATCCCTCAGTATGTCAAAATCATTTATGGATCTCCTTCCTTATCATTTTTGATAACTTTTGGTTGAAAGTTGATTTCATTTGATATTAGAATGGCTACTCCAGCATGTTTCTTGGGACCATTTGCTTGGAAAATTATTTTGAGCCCTGTACTCTGAGGTAGTGTCTGTATTTTTCCCTAAGGTGTATTTTCTCTATGCAGCAAAATCCTGGGTTCTGTTTATATATCCAGTCTGTGTGTCTATGTTGTTTATTGGGGAACTGAGTCCATTGATGTTAATAGACATTAAGGGATAGTGATTGTGGCTTCCTATTATTTTTGTTGTTAGAGATGGAATTATGTTTGTGTGCCTATCATCTTTTCAGATTGTTGGAAGAAGATTAATTTCTTGGTTTTTCTAGGGTGCAGTTTCTCTCCTTGTGTTGGAGTTTTCTGTATGTTATCCTTTGTAGGGCTGAATTTGTGGAAAGATACTGTATAAATTTGGTTTTATCATGTAATATCTTGTTTTCTCCATCTATGTTAATTGAGAGTTTACTGGGTATAGTAGCCTGGGCTGGCATTTGTGTTTTCTTAGGATCTGTATAACATCTGCCCAGAATTTTCTAGCATTCATACTCTCTGGGGAGAATTTTGGTGTAATTCTGATAGGTCTGCCTTTATATGATACTTGAACTTTTTCCCTTACTGCTCTTAATATTCTTTTTTTGTTTTGTTTTGTGGATTTGATGTTTTGACTATTATGTGTCGGGAGGAATTTCTTTTCTGGTTTAGTCTATTTGGAGTTCTATAGGCTTCTTGTATGTTTTGGGGCATCTCTTTCTTTAGGTTAGAGAAGTTTTCTTCTATAATTTTGTTGAACATATTTACTGACCCTACAAATTGGGAATCTTCGTTCCCTCCTACACCTATTATTCTTAGTTTTGGTCTTCACATTGTGTCCTGGATTTTGTGGATGTTTTTGGTTAGGAGCTTTTTGAATTTTGCATTTTCTTTGGCTGTTGTATCAATGTTTTCTATGGTCTCTTCTGCACCTGAGATTCTCTCTTCTATGTCTTGTATTCTGTTGGTGATGCTCACATATAACTCCTTACCTCTTTCCTAGGTTTTCTACTCCAGAGTTGTCTCCTTTTGTGATTTCTTTATTGTTTCTACTTCCATTTTTAGATCCTGGAAGATTTCATTCAATTCCTTCACTTGTCTGGCTGTGTTTTCCTGTAATCCTTTAAGGGATTTTTGTGTTTTGTCTTTAAGGGTTTCTACTGCTTACCTGTGTTCTCCTGTATTTCTTTAAAGGAATTATTTATGTCCTTCTTAAAGTCCTCTATGGCTCTGCTTGGGTTCCTTTTGGGCCAGGAATTTGCGCAGAATTGCTGGTCTCACCTGTGTTCTCAGGTATGTCAGCACTCCTGGCAGACCAGTTCTTTCCAGAAGTAATTTGGATATGGAGAGCTGTGGCACAGGGTCAATTCTGGGTGCAGAAGGAAACCAGAAGGGGAAACATTTTTTTAAAAGGCATATCTCAACTTTGGATATTGCTTGAGGTCTCCTCACAGCACCCAACAGCAGCACTCAAAGCAGGACACAGAAAAACATTCAAGCCTGCACAGCGAAAAGAAAAGAAAAGAAAAGAAAAGAAAAGAAAAGAAAAGAAAAGAAAAGAAAAGAAGATAGATAGATAGATAGATAGATAGATAGATAGATAGATAGATAGATTTTGGATCTCATAAATAAAAGTCCTAAACTCTTCATTCACCCAGTTGTGTAGTTTTCTGTTGGATCCAGAAGATAGGAAGAGTTAAGCATTCCTTAACAGAATTGAAATATGTGAGCTGCAATTTTTTCTTCATTATCTAGAATATTTGTTTTCATTATCCTTTAATTTTGATGTGTTGAGTTGTTTCTGAATTCCAATTTGGACAGGCTAATCAAGTTTTTCTTTATAGATATATGAATGTATTCCTAGGAGACTCAACGTTGTTTCTGAAAATACTCAGTAACCATGGTTTGGTTTGATGTAGCTTTCTATTTAAATTGCCAATCTTCTTGTGTATATTTGGTATTACTTCCACACATTTTTATATATCAGAAAAAAATCCTTATAAATATTAACTAATAGTTAGATGAACTGAGGTTTTTAAAAACACAATATGAGCTAACCAGTACCCCGGAGCTCTTGTCTCTAGCTGCATATGTATCAAAAGATGGCCTAGTTGGCCATCACTGGAAAGAGAGGCCCATTGGTCATGCAAACTTTATATGCCCCAGTACAGGGTAACGCCAGGGCCAAAAAGTGCGGGGGAGGGGGAGGTAGGGGAGTAGGGAGGAGGGTATGGGGGACTTTTGGGACAGCATTGGAAATGTAAATGAGGAAAATACCTAATAAAAATATTTAAAAAGAAAAAAAAACACGTTTGTTGTTTATAATGTGGAAGACAATAGCCTTCAGAAAGTTGTGGTTTTTTAATCTGAAATATCCCTAGAAAAATAGCTCATGTGCTACATATATGGCCCCTATCTTGTGGCACTGATTTGGAAGGTGGTAGAACCTAGCATGAAGGGGATAACCCAGCATGCATTTAGGCAGTCTCAGACCCTATATCACTGTTAGCCTTTTGTCTACCATGAATAAGTGCTTTGTTCGCCACATGCTCGATGCCATTATGACTAACTTGCCACAGAAAGTAATGATTCCAAGTATCCATGGAACTAAACTTCTGAATCCATAAGACAAAGGAAATCATTCTTCCCTTAACATGGCTTCTCTTGGGTGATTGTCACAACAATGAAGACATGGCACAGAGACAAATGAATAAAATACCAAGATTAACTAGTAACCATTGCACTATAGGTATACAGACTGAAGAGATGGATTTCAACTCCTTGGCTATGACACTTAACCTAGTCTTTAGGTTTCAACTTTTCAATCTTTCATATGATGTCTCTCTCAGAAGGTAGTGAAGAGACTCTGCCTAAAGTAGTCTGCACAGGTGAGAGTGTGGACTACAGAAGTTAAGAGCTTCTGTGACAGGCCAAAACAACACCCTTCTGGGAAAGGTCCTTTTTTGGGCCTTCAGCTTCGGCCAGGAGGGAGGTCCGAACGCCAAATATCTGTGCACCGTCCCTGTAAAAGGAGAGCTTGCCTGCAGACAGTGCTCTGACCACTGAAACTCAGAGGAGAGAGCTAGTTTCCCATGTCTGCTGATAGAGGGTAACAGAATCACCAGAGGAACAATCTCTAAACAGACACAACTATAACAACTAACTCCAGAGATTACCAGATGGTGAAAGGTAAAAATAAGAATCTTACTAACAGAAACTAAGACCACTCACCATCATTAGAACGCAGCACTCCAACTTCGCACAGTCCAGGGCGCCCCAACACACCCGAAAAGCTAGACCCGGATTTAAAAGCATATCTCATGATGATGGTAGATGACATCAAGAAGGACTTTAATAACTCACTTAAAGAAATACAGGAGAACACTTCTAAACAGGTAGAAGACATTAAAGAGGAAGCACGAAAATCCCTTAAAGAATTGCAGGAAAACACAACCAAACAGGTGATGGAATTGAATAAAATCATTCAAGACCTAAAAAGGGAAGTAGACACAATAAAGAAAACCCAAAGTGAGGCAATGCTGGAGATAGAAACCCTAGGAAAGAAATATGGAACCATAGATGCAAGCATCAGCAGCAGAATACAAGAAATGGAAGAGAGAATCTCAGGTGCAGAAGATTCCATAGAGAACACACACACAACAATCAAAGAAAATGCAAAATGCAAAAAGATCCTAGCTCAAAACATCCAGGAAATCCAGGACACAATGAGAAGACCAAACCTAAGGATAATAGGAGTAGATGAGATTGAAGATTTTCAACCCAAAGGACCGGCAAATATCTTCAACAAAATTATAGAAGAAAACTTCCCAAACCTAAAGAAAGAGATGCCCATGAACATTCAAGAAGCTTACAGAACTCCAAATAGACTGGACCAGAAAAGAAATTTCTCCCGACACATAATAATCAGAACAAAAAATGCACTAAATAAAGATAGAATATTAAAAGTAGTAAGGGAAAAAGGTCAAGTAACATATAAAGGCAAGCCTATCACAATTACACCAGATTTTTCACCAGAGACTATGAAAGCCAGAAGAGCCTGGACAGATGTTAGACAGACACTAAGAGAAGACAAATGCCAGCCCAGGCTACTATACCCACCCAAACTCTCAATTACCATAGATGGAGAAACCTAAGTATTTCACAACAAAACCAAATTCACACATTATCTTTACATGAATCCAGCCCTTCAAAGGATAATAACAGAAAAAAACCAATACAAGGACGGAAACCACGTGCTAGAAAAAGCAAGAAGCCACAAGAACAGATTGCCAACTTTAACACAAAAATAATACGAAGCAACAATTACTTTTTCTTAATATCTCTTAATATCAATGGACTCAACTCCCCAATAAAAAGACATAGACTAACAGACTGGCTACACAAACAGGACCCAACATTTTGGTGCTTACAGGAAACTCATCTCAAAGAAAAAGATAGACACTACCTCAGAATGAAAGGCTGGAAAATGATTTTCCAAGCAAATGGTCTGAAGAAACAAGCTGGAGTAGCCATTCTAATATCTAATAAAATCAACTTCCAAAACAAAGTCATCAAAAAAGACAAGGAGGGGCACTTCATACTCATCAAAGGTAAAATCCTCCAAGAGGAACTATAAATTCTGAATATCTATGCTCCAAATACAAGGGCAGCCACATTCATTAAAGAAACTTTAGTAAAGCTGAAAGCACACATTGCACCTCACACAATCATAGTGGGAGACTTCAACACACCACTTTCACCAATGGACAGATCATGGAAACAGAAACTAAACAGAGACACAGTGAAATTAACAGAAGTTATGAAACAAATGGATCTGACAGATATCTACAGAACATTTTATCCTAAAACAAAAGGATATACCTTCTTCTCAGCACCTCATGGTACCTTCTCCAAAATTGACCACATAATAGGTCACAAAACAAGCCTCGACATATACAAAAATAATGATATTGCCCCATGCAACCTATCAGATCACTATGGCCTAAGACTGATCTTCAATAGCAAAATAAATAATAGAAAGCCAACACTCACGTGGAAACTAAACAACACTCTTTTCAATGATACATTGGTCAAGGAAGGAATAAAGAAAGAAATTAAGGACTTTTTGGAGTTTAATGAAAATGAAACTACAACATATCCAAACTTATGGGACACAATGAAAGAATTTCTAAGAGGAGCACTCATAGCTCTGAGTGCCTCCAAAAAGAAACTAGAGAGAACACACATTAGCAGCTTGACAACACACCTAAAAGCTCTAAAACAAAAGGAAGCAAATTCGCCCAAGAGGAGTAAATGGCAGGAAATAATCAAACTCAGGGGTGAAATCAACCAAGTGGAAACAAGAAGAACTATTCAAAGAATCAACCAAACCAGGAGCTGGTTGTTTAAGAAAATCAACAAGATAGATAAACCCTTAGCCAGACTCACTAGAGGGAATAGGGAAAGCATCCTAATTAACAAAATGAGAAATGAAAAGGGAGACATAACAACAGATCCTGAAGAAATGAAAAAAAAAATCAGATCCTTCTACAAAAGGCTATACTCAACAAAACTGGAGAACCTGGATGAAATGGACAAGTTTCTAGACAGATACCAGGTACCAAAGTTGAATCAAGATCAGGTTAATGATCTAAACAGTCCTATACCCCTAAAGAAAGAGAAGCACTCATTAATAGTCTCCCAACCCAAAAAAAAAAAAAAAAAAAAAAAAAAAAAGCCGAGGACCAGATGGGTTTAGTGCAGAGTTCTATCAGACCTTCAAAGAAGATCTAATCCCAGTTCTTCACAGACTATTCCACAAAATAGAAACAGAAGGTACTCTACCCAACTCATTCTATGAAGCCACAATTACTCTGATACCTAAACCACAAAAAGACCCAACAAAGATAGAGAACTTCAGACCAATTTCCCTTATGAATATGGATGCAAAAATCCTCAGTAAAGTTCTCGATAACTAAATCCAAGAACACATCAATACAATCATCCATCCTGACCAAGTAGGTTTCATCCCAGGGATGCAGGGATGGTTCAATATATGGAAACCCATCAATATAATTCAGTATATAAACAAACTCAAAGACAAAAAAACCACATGATCATCTTGTTAGATGTGGAGAAAGCATTTGACAAAATCCAACACCCATTCATGATAAAAGTCTTGGCAATATCAGGAATTCATGGCCCATATCTAACCATAATAAAAGCAATCTACAGCAAACCAGAAGCGAACATCAAAGTAAATGGTGAGAAGTAGGAAGTAATCCCAGTAAAGTCAGGGACTAGACAAGGCTGTCCAATTTCTCCCTACCTATTCAACATTGTACTTGAAGTCCTAGCCAGAGCAATTAAACAGCAAAAGGAGATCAAGGGGATATAAATTGGAAAGGAAGAAGTCAAAATATCACTTTTTGCAGATGATATGATAGTATATATAAGTGACCCTAAAAATTCCACCAGAGAACTCCTAAACCTGAAAAACAGCTTCAGTGAAGTAGCTGGATATAAAATTAACTCAAACAAGTCAATGGCCTTTCTCTACACAAAGGATAAATAGGCTGAGAAAGAAATTAGGGAAACAACACCCTTCTCAATAGTCACAAATAATATAAATTACCTTGGCATGACTCTAAGGAAGTGAAAGATCTGTATGATAAGAACTTCAAGTCTCTGAAGAAAGAAATTAAAGAAAATCTCAGAAGATGGAAAGATCTCCCATGCTCATGGATTGGCAGGATCAATATAGTGAAAATGGCTATCTTGCCAAAAGCAATCTACAGATTCAATGCAATCCCCATCAAAATTCCAACTCAATTCTTCAATGAATTAGAAAGGGCAGTCTGCAAATTCATCTGGAATAACAAAAAACCTAGGATAGCAAAAAGTCTTCTCAAGGATAAAAGAACCTCTGGTGGAATCACCATGCCTGACCTAAAGCTGTACTACAGAGCAATTATGGTAAAAACTGCATGGTACTGGTATAGCAACAGACAAGTAGACCAATGGAACAGAATTGAAGACCCAGGGATGAACCCACACACCTACGGTCACTTGATCTTTGATAAGGGAGCTAAAACCATCCAGTGGGAAAAAAAGGCAGCATTTTCAACAAATGGTCCTGGCACAACTGGAAGTTATCATGTATTACTATGCGAATTGATCCATTCCTATCTCCTTGTACTAAGGTCAAATCTAAGTGGATTAAGGAACTCCACATAAAATCAGAGACACTGAAACTTATAGAGGAGAAAGTAGGGAAAAGCCTTGAAGATATGGGTACAGGGGGAAAATTCCTGAATAGAACAGCAATGGCTTTTGCTGTAAGATCGAGAATCGATAAATGGGACCTCATAAAGTTGCAAAGCTTCTGCAAGGCAAAAGACACTGTCAATAAGACAAAAAGACCACCGCCAACAGTTTGGGAAAGGATCTTTACCTATCCTAAATCAGATAGGGGACTAATATCCAATATATATAAAGAACTCAAGAAGGTGGACTCCAGAAAATCAAATAACCCCATTAAAAAATGGGGCTCCAAGCTGAACAAAGAATTCTCATCTGAGGAATACCAAATGTCAGAGAAGCATCTGAAAAAAATGTTCAACATCCTTAATCATCAGGGAAATGCAAATCAAAACAACCCTAAGATTCCACCTCACACCAGTCAGAATGGGTAAGATCAAAAATTCAGGTGACAGCAGATGTTGGCTAGGATGTAGAGAAAGAGGAACACTCCTCCGTTGTTGGTGGGATTGCAAGCTTGTATAACCACTCTGGAAATCAGTCTGGCAGTTTCTCAGAAAATTGGACATGGTACTACTGGAGGATCCCGCAATACCTCTTCTGGGCATATATCCAGAAGATGTCCCAACTGTTAAGAAGGACACATGCTCCACTATGTTCATAGCAGCCTTATTTATAATAGCCAGAAGCTGGAAAGAACCCGGATGACCTGGAGGGCATCATCCTGAGTGAGGTAACCCAATCACAATGAAACTCACACAATATGTACTCATTTATAAGTGGATAATAGCCCAGAAACTTAGGATACCTAAGATATAAGATACAATTTGCTAAACGCATGAAACTCAATAAGAACGAAGGCCAAAGTGTGAACACTTTGCCCCTTCTTAGAATTGGGAGCAAAACACCCATGGAAGGAGTTACAGAGACAAAGTTTGGAGCTGTGATGAAAGGATGGACCATCTAGAGACTGCCATATCCAGGGACCCATCCTATTATCAGCTTCCAAAGGCTGACACCATTGCATACACTAACAAGATTTTCCTGAAAGGACCCAGATATAGCTGTCTTTTGTGAGAGTATGCTGGGGCCAGCAAACACAGAAGTGGATGCTCACAGTCAGCTATTGGATTGATCACAGGGCCCCCAATGGAGGAGGTAGAGAAAGTACCCAAGGAGCTAAAAGGATCTGCAACCCTATAGGTGGAACAACATTATGAACTAACCAGTACCCCGGAACTCTTGACTCTAGTTGCATATGTATCAAAAGATGGCCTAGTCGACCATCAATGGAAAGAGAGGCCCATTGGACTTGCAAACTTTATATGCCCCAGTACAGGGGAACGCCAGGACTAAAAAGGGGAAGTGGGTGGTTAGGGGAATGGGGGGTGGGTATGGGGGACTTTTGGGATAGCATTGGAAATGTAAATGAGGAAAATACCTAATAAAAATATTTTTTAAAAAAAGAGAAGGTAGTGAAGACAGTTTTAGAAATGTTTATCATGGGTGGTTAATTCTTTGAATATTGCTTGCAAGACTGTTCAGGAAGATGGGTTTCCTACATTTATATGGGACTCTTTCTCGTTTTCATTCATGAAGAGTACCTTACCATACAATACTGCTCAGACTCCAGTGTTCCCCACCATCCATGTGTAGTTAGACTCTATTAGTTCAAGATTTGTATTAATCAGCTAACCCCAATTCTATATTCTCTTACTCAGTATGTGTTTATGTAATATGTGTGATCTAAGTCACTTTTCTTATGAATTTTTGCAAGATCACAATGTCAAGCATAGTTCTATATTTTTCACATAACTTACCTGTTAAAACCATAGATTGGTTCATGCATTGTAAGTTTCTAAAAAACAATCACTATAGTGACTGATCTGATAAAGTAACACACACACCTTTAATCCTGGTTTGAGTTCAGCCTGGTCTACAAAGTGAAAATCCTGTGTGTGTGTGTGTGTGTGTGTGTGTGTGTGTGTGTGTGTGTGTGTATGTATATGTACACATATATATTTATCTATGTATGTGCGTGTGTATATGCACGTGTATATGAATGTGCGTAGGCATAGTATATAATTTTTACCATATATATGTATATATATATATATTTCATATAAGTATTATTTTTGTAGCCATGAAAAATGTACCCAAAAGATATGTAGAAAATAAGAAGGTAATGGTATTTAAGTGTTTGATCTTGAGAACTTAACCATACATGATTATAATGGCATTTTTTCTACGCTGTATAAACATACTAAGCCATGATCTTTAGAAATATATAAATAAGATAGATTTACTAGAAAGATTATACCAAGGGGAGCGTATGGTGGAATTCTTTAGAATATAGCAGGTATGAATACACGCTTGATCAGGAGAAGGACAGAGAGCCATTACTGGGTATGATGTAGTCACAGCAATGTGATGGGAAGACTGGTTGTCATGTTCAGGGAACATGAAAACTGTAAGAATCTTAAACAACAACCAATCATGGTAACTAAAACCTTAAAAAATTAACTACTCTGGATTTAGGCTTGAGAGGAAGTAGGTAGGAATTTGGAGGAATAAAGAGGATATAGTTATGAGAAAAGAATCTATTTTTGATAAGAGGGAAAAATAGCCACCCCATAATCCCTCATCCACAAAGGATCCTACTTGGTTCTTTGAGGCACTAACTGATCTAGCACCTACAATATGTTTTAGTGTGTTACAAGGAGGGATAATAGAGAATAGCCAGGGATTTGTGTGTCATCACAAGGAAATTAAGTTCTATGATGCAGCTACTTTTGAGCACAAGGTTTTTTATTTTAAGATAGCTTTATTAAGCTGATAGATTATAATAAATGTGACTGATTTGGGTAATTGTATTGATTGCTCTTAAAGAAGTCCATAATATATTACTTCTCTTATTTGAGGCTATAATTCTTGTTGATCAGCTCAGTGCAGCAGTATTGGAGCAAGTCAAAGATGTACTGACTTCCTTATCTTAAAGATGCCCCAGAGAGGACAATAATTGACTGTAGTTCTGCACAGCTATTTCACCTCATACAGCTTCTAAAATTCCAAGTTAATTATCTGGTCCGTAAATAATATACTATGGAGCATTATAGTTAGCCAGTGTCTTCATGCCTCTTTTGATCACTGTTAGTGAATTATCCTAACTTATGGTATCCCTTTCAACCAATGAAGGGCTGATAAAGCAGGAGCTCAGATGCTTCGTGGTTATGCCCTCAACACAATAAATAAATAAATAAATACATAAATAAATAAATAGATAAATAAATCCAAAAGATTATTTTACCACAAATCTTAGTTGTTCTTAAAAAATGACCATGTTACTTAATAATGTGTGACAAATTAGCATTTTTTCATTTACTTACCATTTTATTATCTTTGTGAATCTAATGATAGAAAATGAACTTATGCTATGAATCTAGTACAATGGTATTTACCAATAAAGTACCTTTGTACAAGTCTATTTGTAAATAGAATTACAAAAATATGTTTAGTATGTTAGTCCAAGTTAATTAGAACACAGTGGAGCTAAGAATGAGCCTTATTCATCCCCACAGTGGTGTGAGAGGGATGCCATCCCCTCTTTGGACAGATGATGAAAGTAGTCACAGTATTATTACATCTAACAAGGTTTCCCAAATGTGTGGCAGACATTGTGCTAGCTACTTTGTTAAAAAAATAAAATGTTTTTCTCCTTTTTAAATTTATTTTTAAATTCACGTTGTATCCAATCACAGCCTCCCCCCCTCCTGTCTTCCCAATCCTACCCCTACAAATCTCCCTATTGCCTCCTCCTTTTATTCCTCAGAGAAGGGGTAACCCCTTTGGGTACTACCTCACCCTGGAGCATCTAGTACTAGCAGGTCTAGGCACATCCTTTCCCAACCAGGTTTTCCAAGCAAGGGCAAGGGTATCCAGGAACCGAGACAAAGACAGTTCTTGTTCGATTTGTTAGAGAAACCACGTAAACAACAAGCTGCATGTTTGCTACAAATATGTAGGGGGTCTAATTCCAACACCTACATGCTCTCTGGTTGGTAGCCCAGTATCTGTGAGACCCCGTGATTCCAAGATATATGGGTCTTCTTCTGGTATCCTTGACCATTCCAACTTACTCACTCTGTCCCCCACTCTTCCACACGACACCCCGGGCCTGGAGACTCTGAATCTGCTGGATGAAGCTTCTCCAGAGACAGAAATGCTAGTTTCCTGTCTGCAGGCATGGAAGAGTATGATTAATAGTGTCAGGGGTTAGCTCTCTCCCAGGGGTTGGGTCTTAAGTTGGAGCAACCATTGATTGGCTGTTCCCTCAGTCTCTGCTCCATCTTTATCCCTAAGCATCTGTAGGCAAGACAAGTTTTGGGTTAAAGGTGTGCATGGATTAATGCCCCCTCCCAATTCTGGAAATCCTGTCTGACACCAAGAAGAGGCCATTTCAGTATGGATATCCCCCTCTGATCAGAATCTAAGATAGGGTCACCCCCATAGACTCTCCTATCCCAGGCCTGTAGCTTATCACCAGAGATGCCTCCCCACCCAGATTTCTATTCTCACTCCAAGACCTCTCTCAACCCATTTCTTTCCACACCTGATCACTCTCCCTGGTTACTTCTTACTCTCCTACCTAGTTCCCTCTCTCTATCCACCTCAGATGAATACTTAGTTTCCCCTTCTGAGAAAATTCACACATCCTCCCTTGGGACCTCCTTATTACCTACTTTCTTTGTGCCTGTGAATTATAGAATGCTTATTCTGTACTTTATGGCTAATGTACACTTATAAGTGAGCACATACCATGTATGTATTTTCGGCTCGGGGTTAGCAGCCAACTAGCTAAAGACAAAGAGAATATTCAAGTAAGACAACTAAAGGAGATCAAGGGGATACAAATTGGAAAAGAATAAGTCAAAGTATCACAATTTGTGGATGATATGCTAGTTGTATACATAAGTGACCCCAAAAAAAAAAAACTCTACCAGAGAACTACAGCTTATAAACACCTCCAAGAAAGTGTCTGCATACAAAATTAACTCAAAGAAAGTGAGTAGACCTCCTGTGTCAATGTTCATAAGGAGGAAGGTGGGTCTTGGTACAGGAAATTTATCCAACTATTCAAGGCTAGTTAAATAATGGAACCCAGAGAACCTACTATCTATATTTTACTAATCTAGTTTTAAATTCATTCTGACAATCTATTATTACACCTGCAAATAAATATAGTCCTCACCCCTCAGCAGGAAACATTTTCTTGCCAACACATGAAAACAATTGCAGAAAACTACAATTAATTGAAATGCAAATTTGTGGATCCCGGTTAGGTTACAAAAAAATGGATCTATAACATATTTCCCACACCTAAAGCTCAAAGATTATTGTGGAAGAAGAGGTGTGAAGATTGCAAGACTAGAAGGAACAGGAAGTTTGCTTGCAAAATTTTTGTCTCCTATGAATATCAGAAACAACATTCATGAGGTCTCCCATCATGGCTGCCTAAACATGACCTGAACAAAGGAAACAGCATAGCTCATGAGGCCTCAGTACTAAATAAAGAATTACAGGCAACTAGGAAATACTGAGAGTTTAACCGCTTAAAATAAACAAAGCGAAAGGGTCTGTGACATTCAGAAAGACACAATCACAGCATGAAAAGGCAAAAATCAAGTACTAACTTCAGTTGATAGATATGAAGAAAATACTTTTCACTCCTTTCTTCTAAAAAGACGTGGGATTTTTATCTTCACATCAAATGATGTATATAAAAAGCATACACTAAAAATCTAGCAAAGCAGTTGACATTAACAGTAGCAAAAGTCAACAGACCATCATGTTGAAACTTGCAGATCTTAAACATGCCTTTTTTCCTTCTTAACACAAGATTTCTTAGCCAGGTCAGCAATAATTGTTTTATCTTGCTTACTAAGGGAACAAATGATATCATAGGACCTGAAGTTCAAACAAGGAAATTCAGTTAAAATTCCATTTAGGCCTCAGCATTCATCATTTATTCATAAGTCATGTTATTTACTATACTTGGTTAGCAGTAGATTCTAACTTTTTTTTAAAAGCCAATAGAGGTCATAATGATCACATTAAAGCCTGGATTACAAATTTGAAGACAACAGAAGGATGGGCCCATTGAATTCAAAGATACTCGACCCCTTTTCTGGTGGTCTTGTAAGGGATTTGAAATAATAACAAAAGTGGGAAAGGTGACAGAGAGGATATTATGTGAGAAACTCATGGCATAAAACAAAGATTGAAGAAAAAAAATCACTTAATGTTGGAAAAAACTATGTTGGTTAGTGATATTTAAATGTCAACAGGTAAGTATATAACTGCATAAAAAGGAAGCTAGAGATACTTTTCATGTCATGAATTACATAAAGAAGTTGTCAAGTAAAAATTGCATCAATAATGAGAGCAGATACAGAGTCCCACAGCCACATATTAGGCAGAGCTTCGGAATCCTACAGAGGACAGGGAGGAAGAACTGGAGGTTCCAGAGAGAACAAGAATATCACAAAAACATGGCCCACAGAATCAACTGCCTGGGACTCAAGTGGGTCACAGAAATCATAGAGCCTGTATGGGTCTGACCTAGGTCCTCTGCATATATGTTTTGGTTCTGTAGCTTGGTGTGCTTGTGGGATTCCTAAGAGTGGAAACTGGCGTTGTCTCTGACTCTTCGCCTGTCTTTGGGGCCCTTTTCCTCCTACAGGGCTGCCTCCAGCCTTGACATAAGAATGTACCTGGTCGTCTTCTAGCTTGTAACACTTTATTTGGTTGATATCCCTGGGAGGCCTGTTCTTGTCTGAGGGGAGGGTAAAGTGGGTGGATCTGGATGAAATGAGGGGTGAAGGAGAGGGATATATGGAGGGAGGAAGGGAGGGGAAATTGCATTCTCCTGGATGTGTAATATACAAGAGAAGAATAAATAAAAAGGAAAAAAAAAAAGAAGTGTATTTTATACAGTTACAATGGGGAGAGACTGAAATCAAACTGGCAGAAACAAAAGACAAAGAATGTTTTAAGCATGAGGGTGCGCTAATGGGAAGGTACCAGGGAGCCCTGTGAAGAGGTTTGATCAATGGAATCTGACTCTCAGAATGAGCTGTTCCTGAGTTTCAGTGCTCTGCCATAGCTATGGGCCATCTGTATCTGCATACCACCACACAAGGCAGTTAGATATCCTCCCACCTCTCCAGGGCACTATTGTAACATTTAGGGGGGATGGTTCTCAGCTGCTGCAAAATGATAATTTTCTGAGTGAGAAGGATTGGAAACTATCAGATAAGATATAGAATTGGGATACTTGTTAACTATCAGCTTCAGTTTCAAAGTTTGCTGTCACTCCACAGGACACTAGAAAATAATCGAGAGAGAAGTAAACAGAGAGACGGTGTACTAAAAATTACCCCCTCAGTGTAAGAAAGGCTCAGTTTAACATGAAAAAAATTGAGTCATTATTATTACATAAATTATAAAATTTTAACTGCCTTATTCAAAACAATGATTTTCTACCCTACTTACCACCAACATATCTATCTATCAATCATATTATCTAGTGGGATATATGTCAAACTCCATAGCTATTACTGGCAGTATTAGGGAAATCAGAGTCATAAAGATAGAATGAGCCCTGTTGCCTCAGATGTTATTCTAATGAACCTTTGCCACTAGTAAAGAAGTCCAATGACTTAATACCGTACACACTAGTGGCTATTAACACATAAAGGCATTTTGAAGTAGAAGCTATTAAAACGTTAGAACATTTTCAATTGACTTCTGATTTTCTGTCTCATTTTTCAAATCCGTGACTGAAAGAGCGTGCAGTATAACGACACTCCGTACTTTCAGCTAGACAAAATTAGCTCGGGTTTGTTTGTATAATGGTTGTCAAGAGTGGCCTGGTCAGTACTCGTCCTCCCCTCAATGTCCAATGCAACGCTTACGATTTTTATAAATTTATGAGGATTGCCAATAGATTCTACGGCAAATAACAGAAACCTTTGTAACTAGGGAACACAGTTTGTAATAAAGTCAGAGTCTAACTTGTAACACCCTCCTCCTTCTACCCCATTTTCTCACCGTTTCCTTGCTTCTCCTTGTTCTTTATTAAGAGTAATACTTTCCCTTTCTCTGGCCTTTTGTTTATCTCGTTTCATTCGTTCATAAAATATTAATTAAATGTTCTGTTGGTAACTTGTTTTATCACTGTGTACAAAACGCATCACAAAACAACCTGAAGGACAGAATTAATTCTTTGGGCTCGCAGTTTTAGGGATTTAAATCCATGCTCTTTTATTCTACTGATTCGGGGCTGATTATGACGCTGAATAGCACATCACAAGGAGAAAGGGGCTGTTCGCTTTCGGGTGGACAGGAAGCAGAGAAGAACTGCAGAGAGCTTACAGTCCCGAAGACATGCCTTTCCCCGGGTCACACAGTTCCTCAATCCAGATGCCATCTCCTAATGTGGCGCCCCCTGCTGGGGACTAATCGTTCAGTCATAAGCCTGTGGGGAGCATTTCCTATTCAAATGGCAAACGTTAGTTTTTAAGTAACTTCTACAGTCTGGGGGCAAAAAGGCAGAGTGTTTTTATACTGCAAAGCAAGCAGCTCTTTAGCTGGAGACTCACAGAGACTGCTGCTGACGTGGAAGCAGGTTGACATACCTTCTTCTGTCTACACATGCTCTATTTATCACCATTCTTCTCTTTCCCCCATATGGCCATTTTCAGCAAGGCATGGTGATTCTATTCTATCATTGATATTTCCTTGCTATTTTCAACGGAAAAAATATTTTTCAAAACAGAGAAATGTGGATTGTTGTATAAACACAACTTCTCTGGCTGACTCAAAAGCATTTGTAGACAAATCTGTGAATTGGTTCATGAAAACATTGATATATGCTATAGTCCTCTACCACTGTTTGTAAATCATTTCAGAATTGAACAAGTAATCAGAAGGTCAACATAATTTATGATGTTCTTCATTGTACATTAATATTATAATTATAAAACTCACTTATAAGAAGACACTGTACTTTCAGTAATGATCTTGATTTTTATGTCTATGCTTCTGAAAATTTTAAAAAAATCATTTATTTGATGATTTATGTGTCTGTTTATAGGTTTATATTTTTCTATAGTTTTAACATTTCACCATGTCCTTTTTTTCGTTTCATTTTTAATTAATAGTTAATAAAAATAGTCTGATTTTACTGGACACCTGCCTTTTTAAAAATCACTCATTGAGATGGACTTAATAAAAATAAACCATTGGTGGTCATGTGTTTCCCAGGAGAAGAAGTGGACAGACAGCTCTGCAGAGACGCAATCTTTCCTATCCCTGTGGCCTGTGATGCTCCATGCCCGAAGGACTGTGTGCTCAGTGCGTGGTCCTCGTGGTCCTCCTGTTCGCATACCTGCTCTGGGAAAACCACAGAAGGGAAACAGACCCGAGCCCGGTCAATTTTGGCCTATGCAGGTGAAGAAGGTAAGGTCTCCATTCTCGGATGTGACTGTTTTCTAGAAATTGATGATAATTTACATTGTGTATCCTGTTTAAGATGACATTTTATGAAAATGGGTTGTCAGAAATCCAGCAGTGAATGATATTTAATATCTCCCTGTGTAGTTTGATTCTCTTCTTAATAATTAATCTTCAAAATGGATCTTTAAAAGAGGGTTTAAACAAAGGGTTTTTTAAAACGCATTTGATTTTTTTCACCTAATAATTCAGGGTCTTTCTACTCCAAAGTATACAAAGGAAAAACAAAGAAACAAAAAACAATATATCAAGAAATGGGTTAAAAAAAATCCAAGCATTTCATTGTTTTTCTTCTATTTCTGTAGTTGGATTTATCCTTTGGCACTGTAATATCTCATAAAATTATCACATATGAGTAATAAGTATGTATTTATTTATTTATTTTATTGGATATTTTCTTTATTTCAAATGTTATCTCTTCTCCCAGTTTCTGCCTAGGAAACTCCCTATCCCCGCCCTGCTTCTATGAGGGTGTCCCCCACCCACACGCTCATGCCTCCCCACCATGGCATTCCCCTATACTGGGTCATTGAGCCTTCACAGGACCAAGGGCCTCTCCTCCCATTGATGACCAAAAACACCATTCTCTGCTACATAGGCGGCTGGAGCCATGGGTCCCTCCATGCGTACTCTTTGGTTGGTGGTTTAGTCCCTGGGAGCTCTGGGGGGTCTGGTTGGTTGTCATTTTTGTTCTTCCTATGGGGTCACAAACCCCTTCAGCTCCTTCAGTCATTTCTCTAACTCCTCGATTGGAGTTCCTGTGCTCAGTTCAATGGTTATTTTTCACTTTTAGCATGGCTATTGCTTGTCTGACACTGTGTGTGTCTTCTACCATTCGTATTCTTGAGCACAGGCTCTGAGACCCACAGGACTCGAGCTTGGATTCACCCTAAGGGTGAATAAGGCATGTTTGTCACAGATCACAGCTCACCTGCAAACTTTATTTCCAAGAAGTACAGACACTAGTCTCCTCTGAGCTGCTCTGCAAATGCTAATCTGTCCTCTGTGTGACTGGGTAAGACAAGGTCACACTTTTGTTTTTCTGTAAAGGAGGAGGGGAGGGGGAAGAACACAGGAGCCAAATTCTTTCACACCAAGGTGCACTCTCTTTGTGCAATGAGATTGCGGCACTGCAGCATCCCACACTAAATGACATTTATTCACGTTTAGGACAGAGAGATCACAATGTCTCTTTATAATAAGGATACATACCTATGAATCCCTGAAATTAACTGGATTTTATTGATTATGTTATTTCTGCCCCTTTTTATTGTTATTTTCAAGTGATTTGCTGATAATAACTCCTAATCTTATTTAGTCATACTTGCTATTACTTTACATAGTAACTATGAATATTCTGTAATTACCTTGGCTTTAATACACAAGTACAACATATAACATATAGTAAGTAACAATTTGGGAAAATTCTTAACTTTTATAGTGTCTTCAAGTATTTCCCACTACAAATATAACTGCAAAGAAAGTAGAAAACCTTTTAAAAAGTAGAAACTTTAGAGAAAAAATTACTTTTCTGTGTTTTCAAGATCAATCCCAGCTTGAATAGACTACCTTCAGACTTCAAACTCTATCAGCTCAGGTTACATCTTGGGTTTCATTAAAATTAGATCTGTGGTCACCCTGCTTCCTGTAAACCCATTACACTCTGCAGAGATTTGCTCCGTGACTAGTAATGAGTGACTTTTCACCCCCCATGAGCCACATAGCAAGGATTTTGCTGAGTCTGTAAAACTGCAACAGATCATTATGTCTGTAGATGGGACAGTTCACACTGAAAGGTCTTGAATGTTTTAAAGGCAGAAATTCATAGTTAGTATTTGATGCATATCACCCACTTAATTTCAAATGGTGAGACTTCAATAATTTTTAATTAAGTCTAGTAGCTGCATCATAAGCCAGTCACCCTGGCCAGGGTGTAGATGTTTGAGTAGTATACTGTAAGTGCATGGACCTAAACAAGTAGAAAGAAGACTGGAATTTCTGTAAGTAAACATCTTACTCTTTGTCTCTGTCAATGACATTTACAAAAAACCAGTATGACTTTGAGACACTTAAGAAAGATCTCATCTGCAAATTAAATGACTGTAGTACCTGTTATTTGCTGGAGATGAAAATAGCATTTTATTTTATGGGGAATGAGATTGCTACAATACTGAATTTTTCAATGTGGTTTCTATTTTCTTTCTGAGAAAACCACACCTATAGAAGTCTTAAATTGTGTTTTCTTATCAATGTTATTGCACACAAGTAGTTATTTTATTAGTCTACCAACATTTGAGCATGGAATGTATCACAGATTTTTTTAATGGAAAACACTGTGATAATTGTATAGAAAAAACATAAAATAAAATTGATATGTAGTGTTTGGAGATGAGATTATATAATGTTCTAAAAACATCCATGCACAGAGCAAGTGCATGGGTGTGGCAGTCCTTGTAATGCAGCAAAAAGTCAGGCATGTGTGCTAGGAACTGAAACACAGCTCTGTGTTCTGCCTATGAGCTCTGTTCCCAGACCCAGGTCTTAGCTTCTAATTCTATTTTATGATAACCATAACTTACTGAAATTCTAGGCCAGAAGGTAGCCTTATCTTCAAGGAATCTTACCAACACAACAAAATAGAATCCTTCAGAAAAAAAATTATATTTTGTGACTTGTCAAAGAGTAACCTATAACTTCAATAGCCTACATTGAAAAAATGGAAAGATTATATAGGAAACTTATTAAATGTAGCTACGCCAAAAAGACAAGGGGCCTAACCTTTAGCCAGTTTTTCTGGTCATTAACACAAATGAGGGCTCAACAGGGCAAAAGTTATGGCTAGTTAAGAGGTACACATAGTTAAACCCCCGACAAGATATCAGTCTGGTTTATAATGATCCCAGTCTGCTCTGGTAAGATCCTGAAAAAGTCCTTATTTTGTGAAGCACCACCACCATCACCATCCAGAGATGATTGCTTTTATTTTTGTGGCAGTTATCCTCTCTCTGCACTGGAGTATTTGCTTTCAGTTAGGGAGAGGCAGTCCCATCTCTGGGTGTCCCATATGGAAGGAATCATGCTCTAGTAAGGGGAGCTGGAGAGATAGTTCAGCAGTTAAGAGCACTTACTACTCTTCCAGAGGACCAAAGTTCCTGGCATCCACATTGGACACTTCATAACTACTTGTAACTCTATCTAGGGAAACTAAAACCTCCTCCTGATCCCCCCAGGCACCAACACATGATGATATGCACACATACATATAAATTACAAAGAGAGAAGTCTTTAAAACAAAGACATCTTGCTTAATCTAGTTATGCAAGTAATTGTGAGTAATAGCAACTCCAAATCCCGTCTCCTCAATGTTCTACAATAACAACATGGCATCACTTCTGGGATACCTTGTCAGAATTGTATGAATAGAATCTTACGAAGGATCAGAAAATCATTACATAATTAAATAGAGTGAACATGAATCTCCAGAATTGCCTACTAAAATTAGGAAAGTAGAGAAGAAACATTTCCAATTAAAGGAGACAAACAATTAACAAGACACCTAAATGTGATACTGGATTCTGAAGTAAATCCTATTTGAGAAGAGTTGGAAGTTTGAATGGGGCTGAGGGTACTAGATGTATTTATGTATGGGGAGATGGCTTACTTATAGGAAGTGTACACCAAATTGTCCAGAGCACTGAATCTCATTCATCAGTTTCTTACAAATGGTCAAGGAAAATAATTCTGTGCTACAATTATGAAATTAACTCAAAAGAATTTAAAAGAAAATAAAAGAATGAAAATTGTTTATTTTCTTTCCATATAATATTAGATAACTTTATATACCATAGTATCAGAAATACACAAAAAACATCTGTAAAGCAATTCATACTGAAATATTATTAGGAATCCAAATCACAAGTGGAAGCATCTTGACATGAACATAGAAAAAAGTTGACTGGAATTCTTTAACTTAAACCAGGTAAAGGAAGAGTTTGCTGAAGAGAGCTCTGTGGGGAAGTGTGTGCCCTGCAAAGATGAGGGCCATCCCCAAAACTCTTGAAAAGGAATCTAGGTGTTGTGGAGTTAGCCAGTATCCCAGAGATAAGGAGGCAGAGTCAGATGGATGTCCGTGGCCTACTCGATGGCCATCATCACCTAAGCATTGAGCTTTAGTCTCAGTGAAAGCTTGTCACAAACACGAGGTAGACTGCTCTGGAGGAAGACAGACAGACAAACAGACAGACAGACAGAGAGACACATGAGAAGGGACTTGAGACCATCCAGGGGTCAGATTTTTACACCTTATTTTCTACGTACATAAAATTTCAACAAACTTCATTTGTGAAACTAACAGTGATGTGCATGTATCCTCACTAGTGAAAAGTGAGAAAATATTTGTTTGCAAAGTTCAAAGTGACCTGATATAACTTCCTTTGACAAATGTCAGCGTGCCTTTATATCTGCTATGTGCAGAGAATAGATGCAGACTGAAACAGAATTAGGCCAATTTTCTCAAATAATTAGAAGCCTTTGGAAATCATACTTTACAGTGAAAAACATGGAAGAAGTAATAGTTCTATTTTCTGAACTGTAATATTTTCATGTTTTACAGTTTAGTGATTTTGATTATTAGAGCCACAGAGCAGCTGTGTTTCTTAGAGAATTCAAACAAACCACAGATCCAGGATGTGTGTGGATGTGAACATCACTTGATGTCTAAGTAGACGGTATCACGTCCTCATCGCCTTGCTTCTGAGGATGTGAGAAAGCTGCACAGTAAGGACTCTCCTTCCCCTTTCTGCCAATGAGCTTTAGGATTCAGTTCCCTTCAGGTGTGTCCTGGACCTGCTCATCTTGATGCCAGCAGTGGTCAGTCAAGAGAGGGCCTATGCTGCAACAGAAGGTGACAGCAGAAGCACAGGCGTCACTTGTTCCTAATGCATACCCCATCCCCTTCCTTATATTACACACATTTACTTTCTCATATGAATGCTACACTCTGACTGACAGTCAACAAGGTCATGCCTGGGTGAACTCTTTTGTATTTATTTTGACTTTTGCTTAGATAAAATGATCTCTTCTTTCTCATCTCAGAAAATTGCTTTATTCTAGTTCTTCTTAGTTCATCTAAATGCATCCTTCTTCCAGTCCTTTTAAGTCTCTAAATCACAATGAATCTTACTTCTTTCAATCTTTATCATATTACATCTCAATATAATTCTGACATTACTTTTAGAATGCTCCTCTCGTGTATGTTTGTCTCACTCACTCTACCCCTCCTGCTTCTCTTCCTTACCAATCACAAAATCCTTGACTGTAGTGAACTACTTCTAAACCCTCTGGTGTCCCATGAAGCCCCACACTTAAATGTTGTACATTATATGCTACATATAGATATCCAGTTACCATATTATATAGGGCTCTTTTTAAATCTATCCTATCAGTTGTAAATATGTCAATACCACAAACAGCAATTCCATGACTCTGACAATGTGTGTAATAAAAAAGCTTTTGCAAGGCTGCTGTGGGTAAGAATAGTTATGTTTTATTTGATATAGTCTGATTGTTTTCTGTGTATGTAGAGCATATGTGTGTGTTATATGTACACGGGTATTTGCACATAACTTGATTTTTTCTGTGTATATAAAGCAGATGCATGTGTGGGGTTTTTGTGTGGATGTGTGAGGCTATGCATGCATGGAAACCTAAAGAAGACGTCAGGTCCCCCGCATTATCACTATTTGTATATGATTGAGAGGGTCTTTTGATAAAACTGGGTCTGGGCTGGTGGCCTGGCCCAGCCACCTAACCACCCTCTTGTCTCAGTTTCTTGCCTCACAGTGCTGAAGTTGCTGAATCATGCAGCCAAATGCAGCATTTCATATCAATTCTATAATTTGAATTCGAGCCTTCACATTAACAGCAAGTATCCATATTTTTGAGTCATCTCCCTAGCCCAATGCATCTGGTTTTAATATAGCAGTTTTATCTAAGAGCTGGCACATTTATATGTACACAAAAGTTTGTTTCTTCCCTTTTATTGAAAATAGATTTTTCTCAACCTTTGCCTCTCGCAGCTCCTCCCACCTCCTCTCTAAATGTTTATTTATGGAATGGAATTTCTTTCATGTCCAGTAAAGTCTTTCCTGATGCCACAATGATAGAAGATCTAAGTAGCAGTTTGAGTGTAAAGCATTTTACACATAAGAGGACGTTTTCACACTTATTGCTAATTTTGTCATAGTTCACATTTTATAACTTTCCATGACTGTGGAAATGCTCCCAAAGGGAATATTATATCTCCCATAAATAATAGATATTTTCAACATTATATTTATCAGTTTTTCTAACATAAAATTGTTCCCCAACCAATGCAGTGATGCTACAATGACTGCTTCTCCAAACTAGACTTTCAAACTTGCAATATTGTAATAATTAAGACCACACTGGGGCTTATCTGTGCCAGGATCCTATATCAGATTCAAAATGCTGATGTGGATTTAATGTGGATTAGGGCGAGAAAATAAATAGCCTTTATGTCTATAAACTTAACAAGCTATCTTGCAGTTTCTCGACATATGCTGATGGTGTAGAAGTTTTTTTTTTTTCCTTATCATTTTTCCTCCAAAACCAACCAGTCAATTCAAGTGTCAAAAGCAATTTAGAACTTTAAAATCGGTTTCAACAGGATACTTATTCTTATAATGAAAACAGTGTAGGTACAGAAATTTAATGTTTGATCAGCAATTTTACGATTACATGTGAAGAAACGGTTAAATAAGTGTATATAATCATTGTATGATTATATAGCATATAATAATATATGTATGATTATGTGCATTTGTTAATGTTGACTACATCTAGCACCCAGAGGAAGGCTCTCGAGGCATGCTCTCTTATTTCTCCCCAATCCAATTAGCATGGTTTAGAATTCAGTGTATTCAACTCCTAAACTTCCTTCCCTGGGCTGCCAAGGTCACCCAGCTGTATGATAGCAGACAGCATATAACATGTGACAGATGTCTTCACCGTCGTGAAGAAGGGACACTAATGAAAATGTTCAGAACAGGCAAGTCTGAAACCACATTCAACAGTGCATAAATGACTCTAAATTGTTATTAACAAACTGCCAATTGATTAAACTTCTGATCAGAGGGAAGTTTGCAAATATAGCTTTGTCATCCCTGGAGAGCATCTCTGTTGTTGCCACTTGAATCAAATCATCAATGAAATGAGTAATGAAATTCACTAAGCCCCGCCTTTAATAATACATTAAAAGAATGTATGATCTTCCTAAATTGCTTATTAATATAGTGGCCACATCATTTCAAATGCTTGCATTTACATACCCAATAATTTTTATTCATGTGACAGTTGTAAATTCAGATTAAGACTCCACCTCTCGAGTTCATACCCTAGGGTTGACACATAATGAGTTCAGAATGTTAACCTTCTCACCACAGTCCACTAATTAAAGATGTGTCTATCATACCTTTAACATCCTCAGCATTATTTCTTTGTACCTTGAATGCATTCTTGAAAGGCATCAGCAAAGCAAAAACTATGACATACTTGCCACCACTTATAGTGATAGTGAGCATTGCTGTTCTGGCTGTAAATAACAGTCTCAAATATGTGAAAGGGGATGCAATCAAAACCAGCTAAATAATACTTGAGGAAAAAGGAAATGCTAGTTATTTGATGAAGGCTTTTAATATATCCTGTGGTGCCGTTAAGAATCCAATAGGACTGGGGATCTGTCTCCATGATAGAAGCCTTGCCTAGCACATGACAAAGATCATGTATTCCTTTCCTGGGGACTAACAGGAAAAGAATGTAACAGCATCAAAATCTACAGGCAGGCTTTAGTATCCTAGAAGAGAATTCTGTCAATCACAATGGACAACTTTTTTATTTGTTGTATGTATGGGCTGGGGCAGGTGGTTTACATTTGAGGGCTGTCCTAAAGCACTAGACCCCCTGGAGCTGGAGTTATAGGCAGGTGTGAGCCTCTTGATATAGGAACTGAGAACCAAATTTGGATCTCAACATATGCTCTTAATGGCTGAACTATCTCTCCAGATCCTAGGATATATCTTTATAAAATGCTTACGTTAGGTATAAGATGGCTAAGAGGGTAAGGCACTTGCCCCCAAGTCTGATGACCTGAGTTCAATCTGGGCCCCATATGGTGAAAAAGACGACTGACTTCCATGATGTCGCCTTTGACCTTGCTATGGCATGTGCATGTCCCTTCCCAATACCCTCAAACATGCAAACTCACAAATAAATATAATAATTTTAATTAAAATTATCTGCTATTGCCAATTCCTTTGGTGTCACAAATGATGATACTATAAAGAATACAGATTTTAATGTGAATGAATTCAAACTGACTCAAGGAATCTTAAACTTCTCTATTCCCTGAATAGAGAACTTTAAAACTATCCTTTATTGTACAATTTGCAAAAGTATAATACAAAACAGAGATGGATTTAAGTCATAGAAAGCTGTTTAAATAATTATGCAAAATTAGCCTTAAGCAGAAAGTATTGTTTGTTAGTTTAATTTTAAACCATTTCTTTTTCTTCGGAATATATAAAGTGAAGGTGAACTGAACTGCCAATGACATCATAATTTTGAACAAATATTACTACCTTATCATTTTTTATTAATACTCCAGAAGACTCTAAGCTCTTACCCACCTTTAACAGACTCACTTGCTACCACCCTTAGCACTAATACATTCAAGCAAGCACTACTTAAAACTTTGGATTAAGACTTTCAGTTTAGAAAATGATTCTTGCAAACTCATTCAGACATTCTTATCCATGGCTTGAAGTTGTCTGTTGCTTGTGGTTAACAATACTATGGGTTTCCTAGCACCTGATGTTGGATTTCTCTCAAGAAATTTCTCCTTAATGTCCTGGATTTTTTTCACTATCTAATATATATTCTGTATGCTTTGTATTTTATGCTAGAGCCTGCAAAAGAGTAATTTGACCTTTTGAAGTAGTGTGCTGGTTCCATGCTATGGGCCTACTGAGTGGTAATCGTCATTGTTATCAGCCATGCAAATTCCTGGGGGAACAGAGAATGATGAAGTTCCTGTTGGCTTTCCATCTAATCTGTTGTCATTGTCCACTTTTGTAGGTGGAATTCGCTGCCCTAACATCAGTGCTTTGCAAGAGGTGCGCAGCTGCAATGAGCATCCTTGCACTGTGTACCACTGGCAAACTGGTCCCTGGGGTCAGTGTATAGAGGACACATCGGTGTCATCCTTCAATACGACCACAACATGGAATGGGGAGGCCTCATGTTCTGTGGGCATGCAGACACGAAAAGTCATCTGTGTGCGAGTCAACGTGGGCCAAGTGGGACCTAAGAAGTAAGGACTTGAGAATGACAGTGGTAAATCTTGCGGTTAGCCACACAGAGGACTGGCTGGGCTCTGCTTGCTTCATTAAATGGAGTTTTCTGATGCTTGTCATAATTTTTCCTCATAAGAAGATATGTTTGCTTTCAGTGTTAGTTGCTGATAAAGCTGTAACTACTTCTGAGTCTTGTACCTAGGATCCATAAATTCTGTAGAAACCTTTCTATCTGGTCACCACTTCCAATTCTCTTGTAGCACAGTCTGCTTTTATTAAGCTATTGAGGTAAAGAAAGAGGTGCTTGCTCTAGGCTTGTCTGATCAATAATGACAGGATACAAAGTCCTAGCTGTGGAGGTCATCTGTGACCTACTGTATATCCCTAGGCTTGGAGGTCGACAATCTATTTAACTGAGTAAAAGCCATCTTATGATCTGACTTCCATTTGCCCACACAATACTATAGCACTGGTAGTAAGGCCAAACATATTTTTTCTGTGGTAAAACCAGCAACTGTTTACTTTCAATAGAGAAACTTGGGACAAGATAGCTGTTATAGTTAGTAGAAAATTCATCCGTTTCTTATGGGTTAAGAAGATGGTAACAAGGAAGAAAAAAAAAAAACAGACTTGAGGTGTTAAGAGTGCCTTATGCTAATGATAAGCAAAAAATGAGTAATGGTATAAAGAGGATGATAATCAATTCTTATAGAAAAATTAAGACATTTTCTAAAAAAAAATATTTCATGGGGACATGCTATTAATTTTTTAAACAGCATAACTTTCCTAGTAATTCAAATGTCCTTAGCCATATGGAACATAGACAGTAGAACCAACATGTTTGGCATAGTTCTCACTATGGCCTTGCATTTCCCAAATTATTAGCTTTGATTTTCAAAGTCAACTGAAAAGATTATATAATGAAATGGTATGTTCTTCAGTGCCTTTAGCTCTTCGGCAATGTTGTGGATGCATACAAGGCATCCAGGTTACTCTCTCTTCTTCTTATCCTCTTTTAGCCACTTCACAATTGCATTACATACCCTTCTCCCTCTCTGCACTTTTCCAGAGACATGATTTTAAGTTTTGTTTTAGGAAATATTCCAAGGGGATGAGAATTATTTATCTGACATATGGAAAACCCCAGCGGTTATAAACAAGAGACCCATTAAGCACTTTTATCTGGCTAGCATTCCAGATATTCGAGATGTTTAGATTCATGGTGTAGTTATTTATGTCATTTGATATTTCCGAATATACTTGAAAATGTATACCAAAGAGACCATTCTTCACACTTCATCTGGCAAACCCCAAACCAATATGTTAATAGAAATTATACCCAGGTTGTTATTAATTTGACTCAGGAAATTAATTTGCAATGTACTAAAATGCAATGGTGCTAACAGCAGCGGGGGTAAAATTTCCATGTCTGGAGGAGCCTGGATCTTGCTGAGATTAGAGCAGAGAGAGAAGTGCTGCTCACTCGACCAGGATGAGCGATGTTATACTGATTCGTGAAGGCTTCCTCTCTCTGTTTGCAGGCCTTTCCAAAGTGGCAACTTAGAGCTACTACAAAATAAAATACTGTTCCGGGGTTAAGGGTGTATATGTGACCAAGGACCTCTGTGTAGAAGATCTGATGGATCTAGTCTCATGAGGTCATGCAGTAAGAAGTGTGTCCTGATGCATCATATCAGACAACCACAGTAATCCAGCAAAAAACTTACGATGTGGCTTCAGCTGTTTTTCAATGATCTAGATGCATGCATAGATTTGTTAGATCATGTCGGGTTCCTTTGCCCTTAAAACGGTAGGAAATTAAATCAAACATATTTAAGTTCAAAAGAGAATGTTATTGCCCTTCTCCTTAAGTCCTAGGTTAAATTCAGTGAATGCTTTCCAATGAAAACCATTTGAAACAGAAATGCAAATAGGAACCTTGTTTTAAACTCTTCTTAATAAAATAGATTACTGGGAGATGGCAAAATCAATGCTATTGATCTTATCTATCCTCCCAAGTAACAAACTTCAACTCCCATCACATCTGTTTAATTTGACCTTGAGTAAGATTGGGAGGGGGGAGGAATCAATTCTTTGATTTAAACCACACATGCTAAATACAAACAGTTCCCGGGAACAGCAGCATGTTGACTGAAACAATTGCCTCACCGAAGGAAGTCGGAATTCATTTTATTGGATGCAGTCTAGGCTGTATAATTTATCTTCGTGTGTTCATTTAGTGACTTTGTTGTTGGTAATTTTGCTCTCCACAGTTAGCCAAGTATCTTGCTGTGGCTATTTCCAAACTAAAAGAATATGTGGAGGGTCAATGACAACACTGTAAATTTCATTGATTTATTTCGGGCTACATATTTGAAGAGGCGGCAGTTGAGTAATGGCCTCCCATTGTTAAAGTTATAAAATGCCTCATTTAAAAGAATTGCTTTCAATGATAATTACTGACCAGTGGCTCCATAATCCCAAAAGAATTCTTTGAATGTTTTTAAATTAAATTATAAGTCCAGTCTTATAAAATTCTAAATTGTAAAATCACATCAATTTCTGTGATTCATACTTAAATATTTTTCCTGCCCAGTGTTCTAAAGACTCAAATTTTTACAATAGAAAAGAGCATCATATCTGTGTGTGAGGAAGGACATGTAGGCAACTAATTACAAAATATGTTGAAAATTAAGTGTCAGTAAATGCTATAAAAATTATTTGAAACAATGGTGTTAACCATTTTACTCACTCACAGTTTAGTTCTTTAAAGGTGACTGATATGCAAGTTAGTCTGACAGCAAACACCTGTCTGTAACCCAGGCACTTAGGAAGCAGAGGCAGGTGGATCTCTGAGTTTGAGGCCAGCCTAGTTCATAGTGAGTTTCCGGTCAGCCAGTGCTACATGGAAGGATCCTGCCACAAAAAAATAAAATAAAAAAAAAATGAGAGAGAGGGGAAGGGAGAGGGACACACACACACACACACACACACACACACACACACACAGAGAGAGAGAGAGAGAGAGAGAGAGAGAGAGAGAGCGCAAACAATCTTGATGGGCTATGTTCAATTCCAGAACCAGCAACTAACCACTGTCACATGTCCTTGCCCACATACATTCTATACACACACATGCATACATACACAGGATTGTAATACTACTATTAATAATTATTATTAGAAAATATTTGTCATGATAGTTTTTGTCCTGTTATGAAATATTTAGCTACAGATACAGGAATTGAATCCTAACATGGGTAATTTGAAATCGTACAAAATTTTTTATTCTGTATATTAGAAACTACATATTTACTAGTAAAAAGATTACCCTAAGGGAAGGATAAGGAAATTATATTTCTTCTAGAGAGCATGAATGTCATTAAGTCTACATATTTGTATGAGTACTCTCGTGCAGGTATCATTGGAGAGAAATAAGTTAGCTGAGTGGCGCTTCATAAAAGCAGCCTTGAAAGCTGAATAACAGAAGCTCATGAGCTGACTGGGATTCATATAGCAACGAAAATTGGAAGGAAATTACGATTCTTGGTTTTGTGGCTTGTTAAAGGCTGACTAATTTCTTTGCTTGTTCCAGGTGTCCTGAAAGCCTTCGGCCTGAAACAGTGAGACCCTGCTTGCTTCCTTGTCGGAAGGACTGTGTCGTGACCCCATACAGTGACTGGACTCCATGCCCCTCTTCATGCAGAGAAGGTACAGAGGATTGATTATGGAGATTCTTCACCTAGAATCCTTATTCAACAGGATGTCTGACTTCTGGAGGAGCAATGTTTGTGATTCTTACACAGAGCCTTGTTGTCCTGGCTTTTCCTGAATGTCAAATCATTCGGATTTCTCCCTAGAAATAGTAATATGTTAGACTACCTGACAAGCAGTAAGTTTTTAGCTAAAAACTCCCTTGATCTTTCATTATATGCCTCAGATTGAAATGATTCTAGATCTTATTAATAAATCTTATCTTTCATCAATCTTGAAAGAATATATACTGGTCTTCTGAAGTTTTAAAGAGAGTTTCCAGTGCCCACCAGCACACATGGCTTCTAAACTACTTACAGGCAAGAAATAGCCCCAGACCAAGTTTGCTAAGGATTCAATTATGTGGCCCAGGGATGGGAATAAAGCAAAGAGAAAAATGGCCAAGCTGTCTCCCTGCCAACACTTAATGTGCCATGAGGCATTTCCAAGACTCTTTCTTCGCTGCCAGGTTTGGTTTTTTGGCTTTTGTGATGTGCAAAGACTTTTTATTATCATGGAAGATCCCGTAATAAATCTTTCATTTCCCTTCAGGACATGGTTCTTTGGCTTTCCCACTGAGAGGGGTTTTCACACTTTCCCTCCCACTTACCCAGTAACAGCACATTTTCTCGGTGTGAAAGATAACATTGCTTTCTGGTTTCCTGTGTGCTCTCTAAACATGTACAGTGACTCGAGGTTTTCCTCCTGTTCATGCATCTTGCTTCCCATGGGAGATTTGTAATTAAGAGTTAATTTCTAGTCAGATATGGTGGCACACACCTTTAATCCCAGCACTCGGGAGGCCGAGGCACTCAGATTTCTGAGTTCGAGGCCAGCCTGGTCTACAAAGTGAGTTCCAGAACAGCCAGGGCTACACAGAGAAACCCTGTCTCGAAAAAAAAAAATTAATTTCTAGCTTAATGACCTTTTCAACTTTCTGAATTTTATTTTAAACCATTTAATATTCTAAAAGTCATAATTCATTATTTTGCAAAATATCATTGTGTATAGTTGAGACAGAAGTTTGGGGAATTTTGTTTGTGCCCAGGAGATAGGACCTCAGTCTGTAGAGCAGGCTCGCATAGTCCTTGGAATTGTTGTGCCTAATGGGTCAGTTTCTGGAATTAGAGGTGTATATAACCACATCTGGGAAATTTATTTTTGTGTTTTATAGAGTACACTGAAATATTGCATCAAATTAAGCTGCTGATTGAGCAAGAAGATATTCTTTTAATTTTTTTTTTAATTTTTGGTAACCTCTTAGTAGCTTTGGGGGGGGGGAGGGTGACTGACATTAATTTGTTGTGTTTGTTTGTTTGTTTGTTTGTTTGTTTTGAGAGACAGTCACTTACTCCATGTTGGCCTTGAACTTACTAACTGGGTGAAGATGATCTTAGAGTTTTCATGTTCCTGGTCTTACTTCCCAAGGGCTGAAATGATAGATACATTGCACATGGGGTTTTTTTGTTAGTATGCTGTTGAAGGTCAAGCCCATTAGCCATTCTGACATGTGAACTATAACTCCCACTCACATTAGCTTTTGTAAAAAGTGTAGTGGTTCAATAAACATTCATTTAACTGTAGAAAGGAGAAAAAAATGTTAGTAACATGAATTTTATAAAAAACAATGCCATTTTCTGATTTTTTAAAAATAGATTTTAAGATCTTATTTCTTTATTTTCCTAAAAGCCACAGAAAATCTGATATTGTTGGTTTGGTCCTTATTAAGTAACATACTTTACTTTTTAGTCTGTGGACTCAGATGTCATTGGTTCTGTTCATTACCTCAGTGATGAAGGATATACATTACATTACACCATATTGCGTTACATGTAAAACATTGTGGGTTTTGTCTGTTTGTTTGGATTCAGGTTTTGGCTTAGGCTATAATAGTTACCTGATCCTGAAGAATAGGCCCAGCACCCTTACATGTGCTCACTATGTGGCAAGTGCTTTAGTTTGGTATGTTGGAAGCAGTCTTTCTGAGAAATTGCTGGGAAACATATTTAATCACCATTGAATAAAACTTTCTTAGAAAATTTGAACTGAATATTAATAATTAGGAGTTTCTTAATCAGGTTATTATTTTCAGTGCTTCAACACTTCATTAAAAGCAATCATTCATCTTTTACTCTGTAGTGTTTTCCAAGTAACTATAATATTTCCAAATATATGGTTTCTGCCGTTAACAAGATCACATTCTGAAGGAACAAGATGTGTGAGGTTACTAGTTTTCTAATCCTTTAATTTGTAGAAAAAAAGAATCATAACTGAGCATGGGGCTCAGTCAAAGAATCAAGGGAGAGAGTAAAGAGAAGCAACTTCACGTGGAAAACGACAACCACGCTACTAACCTATGGTAGAATGTCTAGGCAGGATCCAATTATGATTTAGCCATGCACTTACAAAGAAATTCCTTGACATGGATGTCAGTGTAACTTAATTCATATACAGCAACCTTAATGTGAAAAAAATTAAAAGAAAATAATTGGCTTTCATCAGGGTCAAGACTGTTCCAAGACAATGCAAGAGAAGAGAGATAGCATGCCAAGGAGAGCTATGAGTACTTCTGATATTGGTTGAGTTAAGATGGAAATGAGGTCAAAAACTCAACAATAGATCATAACAAAGTGCTATAAAAATATGTGTGAGCCCCACCAAACTTGAAGCATTTTATTAAGATAAATATTAGGTGAACTTTCAAGTTAGAAAATGGTCAGTATATAAAATGTTTGTACATGAAAGCACAAATGGTTATAACACTGCCTTAACAGAAGACCAAGTAACTGATATGATACAGAGAATGCCCTGCAGTGAATGGAGGCATAATAATTTTCAAGACAGTGATAGAATGGAATGAACTTGTTGCTATCAGAGAAATGAAAGTGGAGCTGAGGTAGAAAGGGAAAGGATTGTAGTGAAGGCTATGTCAAGGGGACTAATTTGTGAAGTATCTTGAACGTTGCTGCTACAAGGTAGATCAATGGGAAATAAGGTTAGTGCCAGAAGCTTAGGATAGTTGGAGAATCGTAAAGGTAAAAGAAAAGATAAAGAAGGGGGAACAACTAATTGCAACTAACCAGCATTTGTCAACGGAAGTGTTGAAGATTTTAATGAAGAAATTGAAAATGAGAAATCAAGTTTATTCCAAATAAATGTATGGATAGAAATGTCAGAGGGCAGAGAGAAATGAGAAATGGTAATAGATTATGCCTGTGAACAGTGCTATGGATCTGAATGATAATGAAGGAACACTTGGCAGCTGGGTTGTTATAATATGCGGTATGGTGGATTTAATTATGTTGATCACTTGGTCATATCTAGTTAATTATTCCTCTAGGTGACAGTTCTTTCTTGAAGCTTCTGTAGTGACAATGACCCTTCTGTATAAGAATGCAGTGGAAACAAGGGGCTCCATTTAGTGATGGATGCTATAGGTAGAAATCTACTTGGCTGGGCAAAGGCTCACTCACTCACTTGGACAGCAGACTAGCTCTATCTGATATCAGTGAAAGTTATATGCTAAGACTTCTAGAAGAAAAAATTTTCAAAGATCATAATCCTTGGCTCTTAGATTTAAAAGTAATAACCAAAACTGTGTATTGAAGAAATAAAAGGGGCTGGGTAATGATAGAGAGAAAATAGTAGAAGATTCTTTGTCCTCCTAAAGAAACTTTTTCTGCTTCCCTGCTGCCTTCTACAACTGTGCACAAGGAGTCTGGGATCACAGATCACAGAAAGCGAGTCCTTTGTTGTGAGAAAAATGAAACACGAGCCTGGGACTAGCTTTTTCACTATTTTGTTATAAAATGACACTAATTCAAGTGACGCTGAAATTGTACTATCAAGCATATAATTAAAATTTTCTTTTGTGTTCAGTAAGAGGCAATGACAAAAAATAACTAATTCTGGAATGGAGTACTTCTTATGAATTTAAATTTTTAGGTAAAGCCTAATTTTATATGTATTTTGTATTTATTAGAACTTGGAGCAGTCCTTCTTCTAAAATCAGTTTAAGGCGTAAAGTTACAAGGTAGTATTACAGAAAATGGAACAAACTTTTTTAGATTTCAAGGAAGAATAAAAACAAGACATTTGAAATTTTATTTATTTCTCATTCCATGATATGCCTTGAAGAAAAAAAAACCACTGTCAACAAAGATCAGAAATTATTCATGAGTAGTCCTCAAGTGGGTGTGTACTTATTAACTTTCAAAAATTATTCCTGAATTTTAAAAAATGAGTACTTTAAAATATAAATTACATCTAGATATAACTTGTTATTCTAATCTATAAGAAGTTGTGAATAAATTTCCTTTTTTCCCATATAGAATCTATAGTTAAAGGTTTATATCCTTATTCAGTCCTAAAGTGAACATACAAGCAGGCACTTAGCTATCACCAGAGAAAAAACATGGATGCCATAATATTTCCTGTGTAACACCATTAAAGTTTTTCTCTGACTGCTACAGCTTTGAAGTGTTCCAGTCTAATCAGGACACAACACTTATCCTATGGAGATAAAAGATTTTGAATGCTGAATAAGAATAAATATAATATTTGTCATTATACCGCCAATTAAAAAAGAAAAATACCCATAGCTTTGATTTGTAACATATAAGTGTATGTATAGTCTGAATAAAAAAAAAAAGATACCAGAGGAATATTGCAAACCTGTATGTTAGATAACATATGTGTTTCAAAGTAGAAACAAGTTAAAAAGAAAGCAACATGTACATTGGAACATGCTTGACTAGTTACCAGGTGACATCTGGAAAGCTGATGCTTAAGGACTTGAGTTTATAAGCTGCCATTGATGCTGAACTCATTATGTTTGCCAATGCCTGTTTCCTTGGCCTTAATCCTGTGTTTGATTTCCTTATGCAAATTAAAAAGCATTAGAAAAAGCATTAGGAGTGACTTCCTCTAAATATTTTGATTATCAGGGAAGCAAAGATTCATATGTTGGTGATCTTTTTCCAAATGAAGAAGATAAACTAAGAGAGAGAGAGAAGGAGGAAGAGACAGAAGGAAGAAAATAAAGAATAAAGAAAATAAAAAATAAAGACTCCTTCCTCAGATGCTAACCAAATAACCAGAAGTATACTTAATTTTCATACTCTTCTTAAAAATATTGATCCTAAGCATATCCTAAAATAAAAGAAATATTCAAAATAATGGAAAGGCGGAAAAAAGTACCAAAGTGGGAAAATACAAAAGGAATGAAGAGAAAGAAAATCACAGTTAATGTAGCCTCCTGTAGTAGAGATGAAAATTAGCTCTGAGATTCCAGTGAGCAAAATCAAAAACGTAAGCACAATGGATTCTGAAAAGCATCAAGAGAAATGAAAATGCTCCTATCTCTAAATAGATAGAGGCGTTCATCACCCGGGCTTGCAACTAGAAGTCCTTTAAACAATACAATAGAGAAATATTAGTGACAAGAAATTACTACTGACATTTCTTAGATCTTCTATGAAATCATATGAAATTTATAAAAATACAGAGCTGGTATTCAAATGTTTATTCTTATAACTAAACATCCACAACAGTGTTCCCAAATATTTCAATTCCTGGTTGCCAGCAATCCCAGTCCCTAATTCCCTACTCCATTAACTACAGTATTCCAATTATTCATTAACATAATTATTGTCATTATAAACATGCTTCACACACAATGGGAATAGTGCTCACAATTTACACTAATACAGAAGCTTAAATTGGGACAAGGCGCACATAGCCATCTACTTTCTTCCTTTCCCCAATTGTTCATCCCAAGCTTCTGAAAGCCTTTTAAAAAGGACTCCCTAACTCAGCTATCAAGAATGTTAGCTTAGTAGTCCTAGATTTAGACTCAGATCTCTACTCTATTGTTGCTGCTTTTAAAGGACTTCTCAGGCACAGTCATTCGGAGTTACTGGGACCTGATCAACATTTCTGTCTGGCACAAGAGTCCTCTGTAAGCATGGCTCCCATCATTTGCCTGCCATTGTATTAAGGGACACCTTGAGTTCATGAAAAAGGATACTGTTATGAGTAAATTTTCACTTTCAAATCATTTTATCTCATAACAACAATGACTTTTGAAATGTTTTGTTTCTTTTCTGATTAAACTTCAGTTATTAAAGGTGGTAAACTTGAAAAAACAGCCCCACTCTTCCTGTAGTCTGTGTATGAAATACTGAACAATCTTGCAAAATCATGTAAATGCAGAAAGAATTATATTATCTGCTGACATAATTCTCTATGTAATTCTTTTCTAAGAGAAATTGTGCTATGTAAGCTACTTGCCTTTAAAAGATATGCATATGGAAAGTTGAAATATAGTGCATCAAAGCTCATAAACTCCTTATTTGTACTTATAATCTAAAAAAATAAATTTGAACATCACTCAGGCAGTAATGCATTCATACTATCAACTTCTTTCTTGAAGGTAAAGCTTACCCTTCTCCAAATTTTTAGAAATAATTTGGAGTTATTTACTTACAGTAATTACTGCTATTTTTGACACTTCCCTAAAAGAGCCTTTCTTTGGAAGCTCCTGTTGTTTCTCTACTGAGAGCACAATGCTCAGAGTGTGGCCTGAATGTAGGTGCTTAACATGAATAATAAATAGCTGGAATAAGCTGTGCATTTCAAATAAAGAGAATAACAAAGAAATAGCACTGTAACATTGACTATATTCTCCTAAGGAAGATTCATAGCAAGTGTATGTGTCCCGTGTGACAAACACAGCTACATGAGATGACATAAGATAAACTTACAGTAAAAGGAAGAATTTAATTAGATCTGTCCTATTTCTCAAGGGGACAGAGTAATATGAAAGAACAATTACTTTGCAAATGCACAGTGGAAGGACCAGCTGACTATAGAACTGTTTCTCTTCATTCTTTACATTTTAAAATGTAACTTGGGTTTTCAATATAAGTGGTCTAAGAGACAAATAGTAAAAGATTAGATGAAATAAGGCCTCTTATTCGGTTATGTCATAGCACATGTTGTTGGAGGCAGAGAATTTTCGTCAACACCAAATTGGTATTGAGAGACTCTGTTATCAGTGCAGTATATGGAGGTTAAAGCGTTGCTTCATCGCAGGAGACTCTGGAGCCAGGAAGCAGTCTCGACAGCGAGTCATCATTCAGCTGCCAGCCAATGGCGGCAAGGAATGCTCAGACCCACTATATGAAGAGAAGGCCTGTGAAGCCCCTCCCACATGTCACAGCTACAGGTAAGGGAGGGAAAAGAGGTAGGTGGGGCACTTGGTAATTTCTGGCTAGATCTTTTCTTTCAGACTGGTACTCCTTCTGACCACTCAGTAGGATACTCGCCCCTGGAGCCACCATTCTGCACCTGTATTTCATAGAACTTCTCCACTTCTCAAGTTACCTCTCATGGGGCAAATAGATTTGTCAATTTCCCTACTGTGGAGGTACCGCTAGTAGGTAGGGAGACTGCCTTATGCAGATATAGATTGTAAAATAAGAAAAAGCAGAAAGAATTTAAAAACAAGATACGTCATATTCTTTAGGGAGCACTATCTTTGTCACGGGAATAACCAAGAATGTCTCCCTTGTCGCCAAAGAATACTTGCTTTTCCTATGTGTGAGCATTGTGGCTCAGGAAGTGACATTGTTCCTCTGCGATGCTAGTAAGATGTTTATTTTCTATTTGTCTGTTTTCACTTCCTGGAAATTTGAAGTCACTGAAGCTACACATAATCTCAAAATTGTATTGCAGAAATATGGCCTCCTTGGTATTATGAATAAAATTTTCCTCATTGAACCTGGCTGAAGTGCATGATTGCAATGCTTACAACCAACGAAATGCCATATACTGTGACATCAATTAATGGAATGTATAATCACAACATAGTTATTTAAGTGGAGATTAGCGTAAATATGCCATCTTAATACATGTATTATTAATTCAGAGATGACAGATATTGTTACTATGTGTCTATATTAGAAACATTACTATTTGTCCAATGCATTGATTTTTGGAAATTGTTTTTGTTGTGGGATATTGTGATTTACCATTACCTCTGTAGTGATCATCCAACTGGCAATATACAGGGGACTCCTGGCAGGCCTGGAATTTACTTAGTGGAATGCAACACTTCTGGTGCCAGCTGGGGCATCTCTTGGTAGTATGAATAAGAAGTCCAAATGCCCTCTGTCACTGTGGAGTCTGTTTCTACAGAACTTGCTAATGATATAGTCTTGTCTCTAATACCATAGAAAGAATTCTATATTATGTTGTTTTTATAAGGGTTTAATGGGTGGCTAAATTCAACTCAGGTAAAACTGACTGTGGGTAAATAACCTGCTTTTTGTTGACACTGCATTATCTCTATGATTTGCCTGCCATCTCTGCTTCCTCTCACTGAGATTTTGTCCTTCTGCTGTAGGTGGAAGACACACAAATGGCGCAGGTGCCAGTTAGTTCCTTGGAGCATTCAACAGGATGTTCCTGGAGCACAGGAAGGCTGCGGACCTGGGCGGCAGGCAAGAGGTGGGAGACAGCACAGTAGTGCTGACTTGCTTTGTATTTCTCCAATATTCTGTCTTTTATCTTCACTGCTGCCTTGTTACAGTTTATATTGCTATCAGGCTTGGATAGAGCACAGCAAATAGAAACAGCTTTGACCTATTTTACCTAACACCAGAAACCAGAAATTTGGCTCTTGAAATTTTGTTCTTTGGCAAAAACACATAACTGTTGCATTCTTCACTAATTAATAGGTGGAAAAAAGTCAGAAGTGTGGTTCATTTATGACATAGATCATAATATAACTAAATCTTTTGTGTGTTTATAATTTATGATGATTCATAGCACTTTAGTGGATACTTTAACAATCACTATATTTCATAACTCTTATTTATATGCATTACATTTGTATATGCATACAATATACTACTGTACTTTATAGCTTTCTTGAAATTCTCAATGGTGACAATTCTAATAACGCAGAGTCTATCCAAGGCCCTGATCATAATTGATACTGGACTTTAAGTTGAATATTTATTTACTCAAAGCTTTCAGTAGTATGTGAGTTGTGGATTGTTCATAGTGCTACAGATCATGGAATCCTGCAGAAGTATGTGGTAGAAAGCTATCACACTTTACAGCTCAAGCTTTGGAGAGTAGTGTTCATAGCCATATATGAAATAACATACTTGGAATTTAGGTGTTTTATTATTATTGTTCATATAAACTGTCAATAGTTAATGTGAACATTGGAAATATAGCTTACTATGCAATAGAACACACTTCTACCTTTCTTTAACCTATAAAGATGTGTTTGTGCTCCCTCGTTTGTATTCATTTTCTCAATGATGATTCAAATGTTTGTGTAGACTTGACATTGAGTTCTAGATTTTACAGTAATAAAATAAACTTTTTAATCTTGAGAAAAACTTATTTAGAAATAATCTATTTTTAGATTGTTCTTAAACGAGGTCTTAGTTTGAAACACTAATTGTAGTTTCTTACTTATATGCATGGTGATATTTATGACTCCATTATACTTGTATAACTTTCATTGGGAATCTTCAGCTATGTGGGGTGTTGTCTGTGGTATGCCAGGAGCTGATGTCTTAGGCAGTGAACTGGACAAGATGATAGTCTTGTACTAATAGTGAAAATACAGATTTATTAAAAGTTAAAGTAAAAGCACAGAATGCCCACCACAGGATGGGAACAGATTCTAGCAAGCAAGCAGTTTAAAAGCTATGGGTTTAGAATCAGGAGCATATATTTACCAAAGGACAGAGAGTTCTCTGAAGGGATGGATCTTTCTTTGGCCGCTATGTTATGTGTGGGGTGTGTGTGTCTGTGTGTGTACGTGCATATGTGTGTGCTTGTGTGTGTGTGATCTAAGTGATAGCCATTCTTGGCTTACGTGTCTGGAGCTACTCACAGTCATATAAGTCTGACCTATCTGTCTATCACGTGTCCATCATGAAGCTTAGATAAATGACTCTTGCTGGAGCTATTATAGAACTGAGCAGGTTTTTTTTTTCCCCATTGCAAATCTTTCTTCAAGAAATTGATTAATGCCTTATCATTCACTGTCAACTCCTCCTTTGAGCCAAGTGTGAATTCATGTACAATTCAGGGTCTACATGGAATTGCAATTGGTACAGGACATGGGTGGGTTTGGAAGTCAGGATATAAAAGCTTGAGTTCCAGTCATTGCACAAACACAAGGCAATCTTTCCTCCTCTAGTCACCTTGTAGGAGAAAAAGAAAAAGTATGCTTCAAATGTAGGATTCCTTCAATTTTAATATACAAACACCCACAAATAGTACTCAGCAATCAATGGTCAGAATATGAAAGGTATATTTTATAGATTACCACTAGAGAAACTGTTGGGTATGGTTGTACTGCCTAGTTTTGTGTCAACTTGACAAAGTTAGAGTCATCAGAGAGGAGAGAGACTCAGTTGAGAAAATGCCTCCATAGATAGGCCTGTGGAACCTTTTCTTAATTATTGATTGATGTGGAAAGGGCCCAGCCTATTGTGTATCATGCTTTCCTGGACTGGTGGTTGGTCCTGGGATGTATAAAAAAAGCAGGCTAAGCAAGCCTTGAAAAATCAAGTCAGTAAGTAGCATTCCTTCATGACCTATGCACCACCTCCTACCCTGCTTTATTCTGCATTCCTTCAATGATGAAATGATAAGAAATCATAACCCAAATAAAGCTTTTCCACCCCAAGTTGCTTTTTGGTCATGATATTTCATCACAGCAATAGTAGCCCTAACTAAGACAAAGAGAGAGGCACACATGTGAAGTGCCTCCATAATTCAAAACTCCACTATTAAAGGCTGCATGACCTTGAGTGATTCACTTCCTCTATTTGAGGCTGAAAACACAGAAGCCTTGCAGCACTGGGCTCACATTGTCCTCATGGAAAGATAATTCCTTCTTCTTCCTGGCAGTCAATGACCCCGGTGACTGCATAGAATGTCACAGGGGCACAGAAGCAACAGTATGAACGTGGGTCTCTTGCTATTTGGATACACTGGCTTTATAGAAACTGATTTTTTTTTACAATGGTCATTGACTTTTTCATGTCCAAATCTGATAGTCACTGTTCTATACTGGTCCTAGTAAGTACTTATTTCTTAATATCTCACAATCTTACCCACTTCCTCTGCAAAATAGAAAGTTATCTTTGGCTCTCTCAGTGCCACTTTCTCCTGGCTTTTGGGTGTTTTGTTGCAGGCTTCCTGTTTGGTGCCTCTCTCTCCCAGTCTTTAAACAATGCTTTCTAAAATTGGCACAGTCTGACACTGCTCTCTGTCTCTCTGTCTCTGCCCCCCCCTCTCTCTCTGTGTGTGTGTGAGGCAGACAGACAGACAGACAGACAGACAGACAGAGACAGAGAGAGACAAAGAGAGGACAAGTTGCATTATAGCAACTGGTTTAACTTTAGCATAGCAACTTCAATGCAACAGACTTTTCTTTATTTTACTAGTCTATAGATATTTCCTTTCCTTGCAGCTTGTGTTCCTATAGAGCATGAGATGGAGAGAAGTGTCCTTTGTTCATGGAAAGAAAGAAATGTTTCCTTACATTGATATTCTATTCATGATTGACTCCATAACTGTGCACAATTAGCTTCTTAGTGTCTCACCATCTTTATCTTTGATACCATATGGTCACAGGAAAAATCAGAATAGATAGATAGATAGATAGATAGATAGATAGATAGATAGATAGATAGAATGCTTTCCTTTAGTAGCTGAAGTAATGTTGCATAAACTCATCTCGTAAAGTCAGTAGAATGGGCACCTCTGGGTTGTTTAGTACATTAGACTTTCTAACCCTCATTCATTTGAGACTGTATTGAGAAATCTGGGCAAAAAAAGCCATGGATGTTTGAAAGAGTGGGTGATACTGAAACCAAGGAGCTTGCATTTCTTAGGGAAATGAGAACATTTAAGCCCACTCAACAAATTGGCGTTAAAGAGTGAAAGCAATTGATTGCAAATTTGATCATTAGAAGCCAACAGAGTAAGGAAGGCTTACTCCTGGCTTGTCCCCTTTTACTAACTAACATAAGCAGCCAGGAGAGAGGGACACACAGTGTGATCCATTCTATAAACTAAGCATTTGAGCTAAGAAATGCAATTGATAAGCTCATAGAAAAGTGGGTAGGTTGAGGCCACGGAGATGTGAGCTAGAGCCTGGGGTGATTTTGTGGAGACGTATAAATGTCAGCATCAGTGTTTGAGACTGTGTTCAATACAGGAAAAGGGCAAGGTCCGAGGAAAGCAGTGCTTTATCTGTCAGCGTGTGCAGAATAAATTAGAAGGCTAGGACACTTGGGCCCAGCTTCTGGCTAAGACGCTGTTAGAACAATAAAAGGTTGAAAAAACAGAGACTCTGATGAGAATCCAGTATGAAAATTGACAGAAATAAATAGATATTGGCCTTAAAAATGGTGAAGATAGTTGTAGGAATTCATGGCAGAAACTAGAATGGATAGTAGAAATACGAGTTAAAGTTGAACCGTGGACTCTTTAAGCCAATATTTTCAGCTTCATAATAGTTCCATTGGTGAAAATAATTAACTCTGAAAGAATAGCTCATTTGAGCAGTTGTTGTTTATATAATTTTGCATGGTATATTTGACAAGTATGAGAAGCCTAATCTAAGGTTGAAACAGATATATCACTGTAAAGGTGGCACAGAATGGTAGATAATTATTTGACCAACATTCCATGAAATGATTTGTTGTTTTATAGGAAACCTCAGATCACCAAGATATTCTATGTATTTATATAAAAAGATGGTAATAATATTTTTGATTAGTATATTTCCTTTTTCTCTAGCCTATTTGCATTCTAAGCTTTTTAGTTATTTCTTTTAAGCTAAAGTATTTAGATTAAAATTAATATTTCTATAATTTACTAACTTTAAAATTTCCTTCTTTGCATCAGAAATTTCATTATGTGAATTAAAATATAGCCATTACCCTTGAACACTATACTAGGACGCTAAAAATGGATATATATATATTGTGTGGCCTTTATCAAATGATTTGCCTATACTAGAGATTAGTAAACTATACTTTGTCAACCAAATCTAGTCAATAGCCTATTCCTTTGTAGTTAACATTGTATTAGAACACAGCCATACCTATTACATTATGTATTGCTTGTGGCTACTCTCAAGATATATGGCAAAATTGAGTAGGTACAAGAGATAATATCTCAGAAAGCAAAAATTATTTACTATCTCAGCTTTACAGAAACAAATTACTGGCCTCAATCTAATCTCAGAAGTAAATAATCATTGCTATAGTCACAACTCCTAGTAGTACTTCAATCAGTAGCATCACATAGTTCTATCTTGTCCATAGCTCAAGTTTCCAAAGCCCATTAGTGAAGAAACCTATTTAACACTATGAGAGATTCAGCTCTAAAATCTATTATAGTAGTAAAATCTTCCCCTTAAGAATGAAATCACAGCATTATGTAGGAAATAACAGAATGCAATAATGACTCACCGAACTCTAGTAGTAAACTTTTTAAGGAAAAAAAATAGTTAAAGATAAAACCTGAAAATAGAAACAGTATGGTAGACAAAAGGCAAAAGCTGTTCTAGGTTTTTGCAATTTCTTTCTCTAATGATAAATCATATCACAACTAGACGTTAATTTCTGGTTTACTTATGTATCACATAGAGAGGAATGAAAGGGTTTGTTTTGCATAATAAATATGTAGCTCTTAGCACAATTCTTGCAAGTTCTTGTTATAGTCTAGTTCTTCTCAGAAGACTTGAGTTTCAACATCTCTAGGAAAGTATAACACTAATTTCTCTTCTATACACCCTAGCAGCCAGAGACAGAAGCTTTCATTAAACTAAGTATGTACTCCTCTAAAAGTCTTATAAGACTTTTATAAAATAAATACATAATCACTTGTATGCTGTGGTTACTATAACAATATGCCACAAGGTCAAAGTGCTAAGTGATTAAATTTCTGGTGGAGGCTTTTTTTGTTTCTGGCATCAGAGCATATTTTCCCTGTAACTTAAGTGCAAGATAGATAGATAGATAGATAGATAGATAGATAGATAGATAGATAGATAGATAGATGGATGGATGGATGGATGGATGGATGGATGGATGGATGGATGGATGGGCGGGCGGGCAGATGAACGGATGGACAGATGGATGGACAGATGGATGGATGGACAGACAGACAGATACATGTGAACACAGAGAGGAAGCTCTCTCCAGTCTCATTTTGTAAGAACATCAATCTCACCATAAGCAACCATTCTCTTGGGAGCAGATCTAACTTAGATCCCAAGTCTCCATCTCTTAACTCCCTTACATTGGGAATATTGCCTCAGCCTATGAATTTTAGAGAAATGTAACTCAGTTCATCTCATCAATGTCTTAAACTTCCTATTCTGATTCACAGGTCTGTATGTCTGTTATATAAAAATTTCTCAAAAAACTGTATAAACAGGGTAACACCAGTCCCTAAGGCTAAGGTACATTTCCTGATTACTATTCAATATAGTTAATGATTGTATTAAAATATTTGTTAAATACATGCTACACAATTTAAAGAATAAAAATATATAGATAATATCATATAGTAAGAAATATTATAAAGCATACACGACTTAATTTCAAGGCAAAGCAGTAATGCATATTTCATGACTCTGCAAACACAATGACCACAGGAAAATAGAAGAAAAAAGTCAGAGATGACCATTGCCCTACACCCAATGAGAAAAGAAGTTTCATTTAAACACAGGAAAAGAGCATGATGTAAAATCTATACACTTAAGGACAATGTATTGGCTGCTTTGTTTAGGGCTTCTCTCGATGTGTTTGAGTCAGACAGACATCCTTCAGGGACTGGAATACCAGGAGAAAAAGAATAGATTTTTTTTTTCAATTAGAAAACAAGAAGAAAATGTAGCAAAATATCTAATGGCTTAAGAACAAAAAGGACAGAAAAATAAAAGATTTTTTTAAAGCATTAACAGAATTTGTAATTTTAAAAGCTTCCCTCACGTTGCTCAGGTCATTTGTATATAAACGTGTTACAGAACTGAAGCCTCTACTGTCTTTTCTCTCTGTGTACCTGTCTACTGTCCAGATGATATTTAGAAGACCAAGTCATTCCTTTACCTGGTGAATATATTATTGAATCCTAATCATATTTATGGATAAACTTAGCACTGGAATTAATTGCATTAGAAATAAAATATCTGGCTCATAGCAATGACAATTTGGGGCAGCCCAAACCCAAGTCTAGATTGCATGCCTTCTCCTCCTGCCTGCATGAGCATCGCAATCTCTCAGATATCTCTGCCAATTACCAATTCCTGAACCCCATGGGATTACTGAGGCACTATCTCTTAACCAATGGTTAGTTAGTGTTTAAGCAGGCACCAAGGGTTTGGTTTTCTAGTTCTTCAAGTTCTCTTCTAGCCACCAGAGCAGATGTGGTAGCCAGGAATACAGAAGGATTAGATGACATCTGAAGTGAAAATAAACAGAAAGGTTGATTGTCTGCCTCCAAACTAGAGTATCAAGGCCCTATAGATAGTAATTAGAGGGCAGAAAACAAAGATATTGAATACTAGAAAAGAGTGAATTCCCAAGACAGACTGGAAACATTACCTCAAAGCCGTCAATGAGCTTAGTCCTTGTAAATTAATAGATTCTAGGAAACCAGAAAATCTGAGGGGCATTTAAGGTTGCTATTCCTTATGGTTGGATAATCTCAGTGCAGTAATGACATACCTGTAGCCAGAGGTGGCACAGACCAGGGACCACGGTCACTACAGGGCTCAGGATCCAGAATCTGGACATGAAAAGAAAGCCGAAGGCTGAGCCCACTTACCACTACCTGCAGCTGAGAGGACTTTATGATGGCCTAAACCACAACAATTCTATACAAATGTCTAAACCTTGACTCCTTTAGCGTCATGGATGACAGTACAGTGTCTCAGTCAGTGCAACCATAGATCAGAGGGACTAACATAGCAGAAGCAGAGTGCTCTCTTGAGAATAGCAGAAGTGCAAAGGTGAATGCACATAAAAAAATACTAGTAATGGTGTATTTCATATGATTTCCTTATTCTTCTCAACAATTGTTCTAAAGAAAAATAGTAACTTCTACTATTTAAATATGAATGTTATTCTGAGCTTTATTATTTGTTACATATTATTTTAAAACCATAATACAAACTCATAAACATTAAGTGTAAAGTTTTCATATAAATCATTTCTAAGTAATTTTAGTTAAATCTCCATGTTGATCTGTATGTTATCTCTTGTCAAGAATACTTTTTCTGTAATTAAAATTAAATCTAAATAATTTGTGGTCTGTTATATAGAAATTTTAACTTCACAGTATGGTGCTTTTAATGAAAAAATGGGCTTACATCTTGAATTTAAATCTGTGGAGCCTATAATGATACTCTTTTCTTATCTTTTGCCTATGAGTCTGGTCCATTTTTTTTTCTGTTGTGCTTTAAGGCATAATTAAAGTTCAGATCAGACAAAATATCTGAGTCAGTTTATCTTAGCAGTATATACTATTCTGTCCATTTACAGACATAATTCCATTAAAACAAGAAAATATAAGCAAAAAAATAACTAAATGCAAAAGGAAACTTATGTGTTAAGATTTTAAAACTTTCTTCAGGTTGATGTATTTATTAACTGCTTTCTAAATTTTGTACTTTTTACTTTCATAACTGTTGATCAAAGCTTCTGGGATTATTTCTGTTTTCAAATGTGTTTTCCTGATTTTGTGTGAATCTCAGCATCCTAGTTACTTGCACATTCTGATTCTGTCTTAAATTCCTCCATTACCCTTGTTATCAACTGTACGGTAACAGTTACCATTTTTCTAATAGCACTTCATAAAACGTAGGTGGCTCCAGCCCATGTCCACAGTTGCTCCTGGATGTTCCACGTGTGGCCATGCAATTAGCTAAACCTTTACGCATCTCCATTCCCGTCTAGCTGACCTTCATCTGAGCCACTGTTGTGGCAGCTGACATTTTTTTTTCCCTAGGAAGAGGTGTGCATGTGTCACACATATTATGAGCACCAATGACATGGGGATCATTAGGAACTATCAAAGAGAAATTTTAAGAAGTGTGTTTCTTTCCATTCTGCCAAGTTTGTGTTCACAAATTATAATTAGGATGCGTAATTTAGCAACTGTGTCAGTGAAAACCTCTTTGCTACAAAGAAAGGCCAGGATCATTATATCTACCTAGAAAACAACCGGGGTGTTCTTGCAATATTTATAGGCTAGATCTAAGCACAATTAGGTCTCTTGGTAACAAGCTTCCTACACATGCTAAGCTTTTTCCTTTTTCTTTTTCACATGATCTCATTCTCGCCATTACCATTTGCTCATAAAACTACAGGAAGATAACTCATCCAATCAACTGACCAGCTGAGCATGTTCTGTCTTGAGTGTCACCAGACACAATGGATGGGATAGGATACCTCATGTTCATATCACTCGATTTAATAAATAAGGTCTCAGAGCCCCTTGAACTCTTTGTTACACATAATTCAAAGCTTTCACTGCACCAAGATATAGATTCTGCTTGCTATAATGAACTGTGCACACATTTTAGGTCTAGCAATATATTTTACTCTGATTAGTGTGACAGAATGATAGGGTGGCCATACACACTGCAGAGTAATCCAAAACTCACTTGAAATGCCCACTTTCTGCAACCTGAATTGGAGGGGAGTTTCTACTTCTTCAAAAAAAAAAGATATAAAGATGAGTAGTGACATTTTGTGTTGTTAGATTTACTGGCACTAAGATCTGTTATTAACTTCACACCAATGCTCGTATCCACATGTATCTATCTCTATCTGCTGTTTACCCAACAGTGCTAGATCTGTTTCCTTGAACCTTTAACATCTTCATATTTAAAACACAGCTCCTGGGTCTGATGATTCATCTATTAAAATCATTGGCTGGTTTGGGAGTTTTATTGTTGTACTGTTTTGGGGTTTTGTGTTTGTTTTAATTTGGGAGATGCTTTAAAACCACTCAAAAATGGGAAGACTGACATGAGTATTCACAGTGTGCCTATCATTTATTCAGCATTAAAGGTTTTTGACAGGTTGCCATCTTGTTCATCTGTCACTCTCTTCATAGTGCGAAGAATTTTCCTGAAGCAATCCCTAGATAAGATATTTATTTCCCATAGACACTCTATCAGTTTATAACATGAAAATGAGACTATCATACCAAACATAATTAATCATAATTTAATGATGTCTAATCTTTAGGCCATGCCCAATTTTTGCCTATTATAGCAAAAAATGTCTACACTCACTTGGGGAGATGTCTCAGTTCCTAAGTTATTTCTACACATGCACAGGACCTGGATGCTTACACATTGAGAGGAGAGGCAGAAACAGGAGACTCTTGGGAAGCTGATGGGCTAATTAGGCAGAAACAAACATCATTAAAAATATATAAGCCTGATTGGGCTTCAAGCAACATTGAATGTAAAGACCAACCTGAAGGTGTTTTCTGAACTCTAAATATGAACGGTGATGTATGCATCCCTGCATTCATAGATAAAGGCATTAACGCAGGAACACACACACACACATCATATACACACATAAATCTGTCTGCACACTGTCTTTTCAAATCAGTCTCCCTAAGGTTTACAGATTGTCATTGGTTAGTATATATTTGTGAATTACTTTGACTAATCCTTCTTTGAGTTGTTTTCCTTAAAGCATTTATTTGCTGAAGAAGATGAAGTTCTTACTCACCTTTAAATATTTCCTGAGTCATATGGACTAAACTTGCCTACGGGTACTTATCTTTAGTCCACAGTTAATCATACTTGTGTCTCTCATGCTTTTAGCCAGCTAGAGTCATTTTATTCTATAACACATAAAACCTGCTGTGATATCTAATCTTGATATTTCACAATGAAATAAGTATATATTGTCATCATACTGTTAACTGTAGTATTTCCATTTGATAGCTGCTAATCTCACAAAAAAAGCTTTCTTGATCCACTCATAGGATATTATTTCGATCTGTGTTTTAATAAGGTCTTTGCACAAAGAAGAACTTGCATAGTAATTATAGAGGAGAATAGATGTAAATACAAGTCAATATTCCTTGAGTGTGTGTAGTGTTCTGAAATGACAGGAAATTATGCTTGGTATGATCCATTTATGCTAAAATTAAAAACTACCATGTTTTCAGTGACTCACAAATGACTTTTAAAGTTTACAAAGCTGAAAGACCAGATGGCTCCCTTTCCAAACATTTATATTTTCCTCACCCAGTAGCAGGAAGCTCATTTTAGATTGCATTTCTGTGTTTGAATTGTTGTGTTTCCTCTATCATAGAATACAAACAAGCTACGATGTATGATAAATTTTCAATATATTGTACAAACGGTGTTCTTGCTCTTGTTTGGATAACATTGTGTGATTCAGTCCAAATGTACACTGTTGAAAATCTCAGATAAGGGAAGTAGAGTGCTGAGCAGATTTCTGAGAACAGATAAAGGAATTTTACATACTTGATTTCCGTTTCAACTTACTGAAGCAGAAACAGGATTTACATGCCATGTCTGAGTATGGGAAAGAACCTTCTGATTTGTGTAAGTAGTGTATTTATCAACCATGTTAATTTATTTCTAGGATTATATTGGTAGTAGGGTTATTTTGATTTTCTTTCTCAAATCAAAATGTGAAGATACATAAAGTAATTCTGAAATATGATGAGAAAAAAAAAGATACAGAGAGAGAGACAGACAGACAAGAAAGACAGAGAGATGAAGGCTGGGACCCTCATGGAGAAGTCGAGAAGAAGAACTGTCTCAAGAAATTTTAATAACTTTCTCAGACAATTTAAAATTGAGTCTCCACTTCAGCAGGACACATTAAATAAGTGAGTGAATTATATTTCATTTCAAGGATCCCACAGATAACATTTTTTGTTCTTAATTTATTTGCAAACAGTACATCCATCTTTCTATCTAAGAATTCTATCCCAAATTAATAATTCTTGGAGGTTCTTTCATCATAGCTAGTAAAACGATGAATACTTTCATTTCTCAAGTGTTCCTTATAAATATGTGAACTTACTGAGTTATGGTACATAAATGGTTGCTCTTATGTGCAGAAGTAGAGAGGACTGTGAAACCCAATTAGAACATTTCACCAGTGGGGTACTACAGATGGCTTTTCTTCAAAATAGATGGATGTTCACTTTGATCCATCCCATAAAAGTCCTCATAATACTTTCTTGACAGAACAATAATTCAAGTTTAGAGTTTTAACCCACATACCAGTGTTTTCCATAGCTTGATATAGTGCAAGGGTGACCATGTATCAGAGAGTCTTCCATCTTATCCACTAGTCTCAGCCAGAACTCTATTTTTTTATTTCTTTTTTATTGATTACTTTATTTATTTACATTTCAAATGTTATCCCCCTTTCCAATTTCCCCTCCTCAAACCCCCTATGGCATCCTCCGCCCCCTGCCTCTAAGAGAGTACTCCAAACCTACTCATCCCCCTCCCAACTCACTGCCCTAGCCTTCCCTACACTGGGGCATTGAGCCTTCACAGGACCAAGGCCGCTCTTCCCTCTTATGTAAAATAAGGCAATCCACTGCTACATATGCAGTTGGAGCTGTGCATCCCCCACGTGTGTACTCTTTGGTTGGTGGTTTAGTCCTTGGGAGCTCTAGGGAGGGTCTGACTGGTTGATATTGTTCTTCCTGTAGGGTTGCAAACTCCTTCAGCTTCTTCAGTCCTTCCCCTAACTCCTCCATTGGGGGTCGTGCTCAGTCTAATGGTTTGATGTGAGCATCTGCATCTGTGTAGGTCAGGCTCTGGCAGAGCCTCTCATGGAACAGATAACCATCAGCCAGAGTCTTGAACATCTAGAAGCTTTGAAAAATGCTTTTTCCTTGATCCTAGCACAAAGGCCTCATGGCTGATTCTAAGAATGGAGGCTTTGAGTAGCCTTCCAGGTGTTTCAGCTGCAGGAAATACTCTATTACCTCAAAGAGCTGCAGCTTATAGCCAGCCAGCAAGTTGATATCATAAGATCTGTGTAGGACTTTGTCTTTGGCCAGTGAAATAAAAACATTAGAGTTTAGTAAGAAAGCTATATTCCAAAAGCCAACCAGCTTATTCTACTTGGCATCCCTGACACACCACTACTTTAGACTACTGTGATAAACAAGGGCCATGCCAGCCTCTCCAGATGTGGTGAGAGTGACCTTTGATTTTTCACCTGATTTTCACAATGCCCATCCCCTTCCAATGATTATGGATTTACAACTTAAGGATCTCGCTGCTCCTTTTGTACAATTGGGCTCCACCAAACTAGAGTGTATGAATGAGATTCCATTCCAAACCTAGGAGTCTTGGAACTGCTCTTGTAGCACAAAATGAGCTTCTGTGGATGGTTCCGCATTGTGCTCTCCTTGCAGGGAACATTTTCCCTTTCTCCAACTGTCAGCTACTTCTGGCTGCGTGTCCATTCTACAATCTGCAGTGTTCTGATGGGTTTCAGCTCACAGGTATATAATCTAATCTGGGGACCCCTGTATCCCAGCTCTAATTCAGGCCAACATATTAGTCTCTTCCCTAAATTTCATGATGACAGAACTCTGAGCAAGCTGGTAAGCAGGAGTAGTTTCAGCCTCCACCATAAACTTGAAAAGGCCATATAAATTAGTCTGAACAGGGCTATTTAAGGTAATTTAATGAGGATTTCAATTCAGGACCAAAGGTTAAATGTTTCATTGGCTTCCTTGTTAAATGAACAAATTACTTTTAGGTCCTGTGGAGTAAATGATAGAGGGAGAGGGGCGACTGCAAGCAGCATGTGATCTTGTCTTTAAGATCTCTTACATAACAGACATTATCTATCTGTGTTTTATATATGATAAAACTCTTCCTTGTTTTAAAAAACTACTGGAACAATTTTGAAATGGACCACTATGTGAATAAAAACTCTTTCATCATCAATAGAGTCCAGAGGTAGTCATGAGAATTATAGTAGTGATATGCTAAATAAAACTTGTTAAGAGTTTCCAATCTTATTTTTTTATTAGGTATTTTCTTCACTTACATTTCCAGTGCTATCCCAAATGTCCCCCATTCCCTCCCACCCCACTCCCTTACCCACCGACTCCCACTTCTTGGCCCTGGCATTCCCCTGTACTGAGGCATATAAAGTTTGTACGACCAATGGGCCTCTCTTTCCACTGATGGCCGACTAGGCCATCTTCTGATACATATGCAGCAAGAGACACGAAATCCAGAGTTGATATTTCTGCAATGTGAAGAAGTTGGAGTCAGAAGGTTTTGAGAGGTTTGATAATGTCTCCTGTCAGACACACCAGTGCACTCTCAATATGGAAGAGAATAGTGCTTTTTGAGCCATCCTGGCTCTACCACAAGTTGCATAAACTTGCTCTCCCACCGCCATTCACTAACCAATGGGCAGCCACTGAGACCTCTGTAGACAGAAAATGTAGATTGGCTTATGTCCTAAAACAACATTGGAGACTTCTTACTTGCTTCAAGCACTAGGGCAAATACTCTATGTTCAGCATAAACTAGAATAATTTCTTTACTAAAATTAATTTCTAAATCTAACCCATACGTGAAATAAATTTAAATCATTCGTAGAATCCAGTGAAATGTCACTAAGTATATATATCTATGTATATGTTTCTGTTCTGGTGTGTGTTTATGTGTGTTTGTGACTCTGTGTGTATCTGTATGTATGGATGTGGGTATCTATGTGAGTGTATGTGTGTGTGTGTTTGTATCTGTGCATCTGTGTGTATCTGTATGTGTATGGGGGTATCTGTGTCTGTGGGTGTGGTGTGGGTGTGTACAACAATGTCTGTGTCTGTGGGTATGTTGTGTGTGTATGTATCTATGTGTTTGTTATAAATGTGGTTTTTTTTTTGGTTTTTTCAGGAGAGGGTATCGTGTGTGTGTGTGTGTGTGTGTGTGTGTGTGTGTGTGTGTGTGTGTCTGTGTGTGTCTGTGTGTCTGTGTGTCTGTGTGTCTGTGTGTCTGTGTGTGTCATGTGTTGGAATGTTTTCCTGTGCCAAAGCAGCCAATGAAGGCTATGTGTTATTTAAAGAAAGTATAAAGGTTGGGAGTTGGCTCAGTGAGTAAAGTGCTTGCTGCACAAGCATACGAATCTGAGCTTGATTCCCAGCACCCACATAAAAAGCAGGGTGTAGCAGAGGGTGACTATAATCCCAGTGCTAGGTGGGAAAGGGCCAGAGGATGCTAGTAACTTGTAAGCTGGCCAGTCTTGACAATGGTTGAGCCCCAGCTTCTGTGATAGACCCTGTCTCAAAAATAAGCAGAAAGAGATAGAAGAAAGCACTCAGTGTTAGAATCTGGCCTTGAAATGTGTACTCACAGCACATGCTTACACACGTGTATGCACACACACACACACACACACACACACTTGTGTCTACTGTGATTCTTAGAAGTACTCTAACCATGTTTGTATAGTAAACTGGGAATTAGAAGAGAGTTTCTCACTCTGTGAAAATGCTATTAATTTTTAAATTATGGAATAATTAGACACATGCTTTTCTTTTAGCCATTACTTGTCGAAAGCAAGATGGAGGGCAGGCTAGCATCCAGGAGTGCCTCCAGTATGCAGGCCCTGTGCCAGCCCTGACCCAGGCTTGCCAGATCCCCTGCCAAGATGACTGTCAATTTACCAGCTGGTCCAAGTTTTCTTCATGCAACGGAGACTGCGGTGCAGTTAGGACCAGAAAGCGTGCTATTGTTGGTAAGAATAATTGCGATGCTAAATGTAACTCTTATCACAACAGAAAAATACAATAAAACTCAAACCAAGAGCATTCTGTGAGTGTATTTGAATGCCCTTATAATTGCTGCAGTTATCTGAGTATTTCCGTAGATTCAGGTGTGTACTTTAATGGAAGGTAACAGTGATAGAAGTATATTATTTTAGAAGAAAGAAAAAGCAGCTTATTCCCTATGCAACAAATAATAGAAGATTGTTCTCTTTAAACACGCAGCTTTAGTGTCTTGCCTAGGAAGTCTGTAGTGTCTGGAGCAAAGAGTAGAGGCTACCCCTTTTGAAATTAGTCTGTTCCCACTACCATAGCCTCAGCTCATAACTTATCTCCTACAGTGAGAAATACAGCATTAATTCTGTGTATGAAACCTGCATTCAAACACAAAGTCACAATTGCTTTAAAAAGTTAAAAAAAACAAAATAAGCAGTAAACAGTGACCTGATTTAACAGTTTAGGAGACAAGAGAATACACTGAAGCAGGATGCAATGGAACACACTGTCAGGGGCAAAAAAACAAACAGACAAAATATTGATGATTATATATATTATTATAATCTCTATAAGTTTATAGAGAGATTATATATATAATTAAATATATCATATAATTTAGGAATATATTATATATGACAAAATTAAAATTGCACATCATGAATATTTCATATGATATTACTAGAATAAATATATAATTTTAAAGTACATATGCAACTTACATATGAAGATTTTTTAAGAGATAACTTCTTTTTATTCAAAACTTTTTGCTAGCCGGACATGGTGGCGCATGTCTTTAATCCCAGCACTTGGAAGGCAGAGTCAGGTGGATTTCTGAGTTCAAGGCCAGCCTGGTCTACAAAGTAAGTTCTAGGACAGCCAGGGCTACACAGAGAAACCTTGTCTCAAAAAAACAAAAAACAAACAAACAAACAAAAAAAGTAACAAAAAAACATTTTGCAAGTTTTATTCTACACAAATCTTTTTGAGTACTACTGCTATTGTCTGTATTTGTCATCAAGTTTGTCAAAATAACTGCTATTCAGAAATTTTGCAAGATTCAAATTAATATGCCAAGAAATTAACCTTAAATCTCCAATTCTGAATTATAATCCCATGAAACTCTGCCAGCTATTTGCAGTCAGCAGAAAAGAATATAATCCAGTGAAGTATTTATCTCTCTACATCCTGCATTTCTGCATATATTAAACAGAAGAGGTTAGTGCAATTGCCACAAACCCCTGAGTCAGGACAAACATGAGGATTTCAACATTGCAGAGTATCAAAGCCAACTGCAATTCTTTATGCAAAGCAGACTATTTTTAAATGAGAATATAAGAAAAGTTTTACTGTGCAAGGCACAAAGCACCCAATATCAGCAAAAAATTTATTTAGAAAGCACTTAGAAATGAAAAGATATCACTTATTTATAGGCCACAACTGAATAAAATCAAAAGCAAAGAAAGGAATTAAAAGAATGTGAAAAAATCTAAGGATGCTAGAAATTAATGACATATTTTCCAACATAATTCTCTCCCACAGGGAAAAGTAAAAAGAAGGAAAAATGTAAAAACTCTCATTTGTACCCTCTGATCGAGACCCAGTATTGTCCCTGTGACAAATATAACGCACAGCCTGTGGGGAACTGGTCAGACTGTATTTTACCGGAAGGGAAGGCGGAGGTGCTGCTGGGAATGAAGGTACAAGGCGACAGCAAGGAATGCGGGCAAGGATACCGTTACCAAGCGATGGCGTGCTATGATCAAAATGGCAGACTTGTGGAAACATCGCGATGCAACAGCCATGGTAACCCAATCTCACTGCAGTGTTTGTATTGCTCTTTGGTAATGTAGGAAACATACACCTGTATCATAGAGCATATAGGAAAGTTTGCAGAAGTTTTCTAACTAGAATAACGTGCACCACACAGTCCACCCTCTATTTATAACAGGACTTAAGACTCGAGCATTATCAGATGGTTCCAAATTGCTTAGATTCAGCATTATGGAGTCCACATTCTCACACCCGAAGGCAAGAATATTTATAAAACGTTCTCTTGGGACTTATCAACAGGCTTCATCCAACAGACCCAACAGACCCAACAATCCCCAACTGGTATGTGAACAGGAAGGGACTGGGAATATGTAAGATTCGAATACAAACAGCAGATTGAACTTTTAAATGAGGGAGACTTTATCAACCCTACTGGCAAACTTTGAAATATGCCCAGAATGACATTAAAGTAGCAGACAGAAAATGCAAAAACTCTCAAACATCTGTTCATAGTCCAGTTGAGACTGGGGGAAAAGCAAAAATTACTTCTCAGAAACTATGCCTATTTTTCTTTTGTAAACTAAACCGCAGGGACAATGATTTCGTTGTCAAAAAAGTGTATTTAGTGGCTACTCGGAGCCAGTGTACACAATGAATCCTTACGTTTTGATCTGAATGTTGCAATAGAAATACATCACTATCATTTTTAAACTTTAATATATCTGCTTTTTAATGGAATGAAGTCATTTTATAGTGTGTTAGCCTGAGCTCCAGGTGGATTTTTTTTTTTCAAAATTCAGACAGCGATGTCTCACCTGGTTATAGAAGTGACCAAGAATGGAAAATTAAATTGCTAGGAGCAACACCACAGCAGTTACCCTCCAACCTTGCTGAAATAACTCCTGCTGTTGAAAAAAGGCTAGTCCAGTTTTAGTATATTGTCCAGAGGACAAGGCAAGCTAATAGTATCATTTCACATTTATAAATTCTCAAAGCATCATGCCGACATATTTCTTCCTGTCCCTTAAGCCTTCCCCAACAAAGGAACTTCTAGAAATCTTACTCCTTATTTTAACATTACCTCATAGCTCTTGTTTTTGCAAACCCCAAAGAATCCTCAAAGATGAAACTATAGATATATTTCTCAGGATAGTATGAGTCCATTGCTAAATGGAAGATTTCTGCATTTGGAGTAATCTGTTAGAAGATGGTTTAAACTCTGAGAATATCTGTAAAAGCAACGTGATTTTATAGTCAGCATCAAATAACAGAAGTGTTATCAGTTAGATTCCAAAAATAGAGATACCTTTCCTATTTTGAGATGATAATGTATGAAATTTTGAATTGTTATTCAATATGAAAGTGAATATCATTTAAATTGAGTTTCTCTTGGACTGCGTTATTTGTTCACATTTAATTTGTTCTGTGTAGTGATTTACTGAGGTAATAATTGTTTTGAACATTGCCCTGAGCGTTCAGGATGCCTTTCACATAGTTATGCTTTTACTCTGGTCTACTAATTAGATGCATGAGAACTTTAGCAGTCATACTATAAGACTGGAAAAGAAAATGATTTAATTTTTTTGAGGTGACGGAGATCATAAACAGAACTGTGTGTATGCAAGGTAAGTATTTTACCACTGAGCTGCATATAATTCCAGTGCTTATACACCAACTTTTGGCTATCACAATTTGTTATCTAGTAAATGTAACTAAGCCACATAATTAAAAGTTTTAAGACAAAAATGCCATTGAAATTAGCCAAACACAGATGTCTTACCTTAGTGTGATCAAGTTGAGGTCTAGAGAATATAGCTCTTCTTTCCAGGAAAGATACAAACAGCAAAAGAATCCCATGAGGAGTTTGAAAGAACCTTAGAAAAGTCTTCACCAAGAAAACCATTCCAACTGTGCTTTTTTTTTCCATGATAAATATTTATTTATTTTTTTGTTTGTTTGTTTATTCATTTACTCCTTTTTTACAGTCCAGAATTTATCCATCTCCTTGTCTGCACCACCACCACTACTTCCCATTCCATACCTCCTCTCCCACTCCACCCAAGTCACCAAGAGAATGCCCCCACCCCCAACCCCATCCCATCAGACCTCCCCTCTCCCTGGGGCCTCAAGTCTCCTGAGGGTTAGGTGCATCTTCTCTCACTGAGGCTAGACCTAGCAGTCCTCTGCTGTATATGCGTCGAGGCCTCATATCAGCTAGTGTATGCTGCCTAGTTGAAGGCTCAGTGTCTGAGAGATCTCGGAGGTCCAGGTTAGTTGAGACTGCTGGTATTCCCATGGGGTCATCCTTCTCAGCTTCTTCCAGCTTTTCCACAATTCAACCACAGGGATCCCAGCTTCCGTCCATTGGCTGGCTGCTAGCATCTGCATCTGACTCTTTCAGCTGCTTGTTGGGTTTCTCAGAGGGCAGCCATGCTAGGCTCCTGTGTGCAAGTACACTCAGCATCAGTAACAGTCTCAGGGTCCCATGCTTCCCCTTGAGCTGTGTCCCTATTTGGAGAGATGGCTCAGAGGTTAAAAGCATTGAGTGCTCCTCCAGAGGTCCTGAGTTCAATTCCCAGCAAGCACATGGTGGCTCATAGCCATATATGCTCTTCTGTGACTGTCATCTTTAATGATGACAGTCCCCCGTCTTCATCCTCATCTTCAATCTCTTTTCATTTGTAATAGGGCATTGGTGAGTTGTTTTAATATTTATGAACACCAGTTCTAAGGACTGGCTAAGGAAATTTCATCCCTTTGGATAGATTTCTGTTTTACATTTGTCTTCGTTATATTCCATCAGTTTGATAGTTTGAGGATTGTCAAAGTTGGCTACACAGTTCTAGGCCTACTCTGCATTGCTCTCTGCCTTCTCAAAGCCAATTCAACTTTTTAGATGGATCATCAATGTGGAGCTTTATGTGGCTTGGAGAAAAACTAACTCTCTCCTTCAATTTAAGCATAAAGTTGACCCCTATTGTATGAAGTCAATGAGTTAATCTCTTATTCAATTTTCACTTGCCTTGGAGCAGTTCTGTCTAACCTCTGCTGTCCATCCTCTGTGACTTATGTTATTAGTAATTACAGTGTTATGCAATTTGACTTTCCCTGGTGTACTGGCTAGTTTTGTGTCAACTTGACACACTTGGAGTTATCACAGAAAAAGGAGCTTCAGTTGAGGAAATGCCCCCATGAGATCCAACTGTAAGGCATTTTCTCAATTAGTGATCAAGGTTAAAGGCCCCTTGTGGGTGGGACCATCCCTGGGCTGGTAGTCTTGGGTTCTATAAGAGAGCAGGCTGAGCAAGCCAGGGGAAGCAAGCCAGTAAAGAACATCCCTCCATGACCTCTGTCTGCATCAGCTCCTATTCCTTGCCCTACTTTGGTTCCAGTCCTGACTTCCCTGGTGATGAACAGCAGTATGGAAGTGTAAGCTGAATAAACCCTTTCCTCCCCAAACTGCTTCTTGGTCATGATGTTTGTGCAGGAATAGAAACCCTGACTAAGACAAATTGGTACCAGCAGAGTGGGGTATTCCTGTGACAACCTGACCATGTTTTGCGGAGGACTGTGGAAGGACTTTGGAACTTTGGGCTTGAAGATCCATTCGTTGTTAAGAGCTCTGTCAGGTGTTGTGTAGGAGCTTGGAAGACAATGTTGAGAATAGTGCAGAAGATGGAGGTCTGGCTTGTGAAATTTCAGAGGGAAAATTAAAGACTCTTTTCAGGGCCATTGCTATTTTGATTGGGAAGATTCTGTGGTTCTGGTTAGCTGGGGCTGAAGAATCATCTGTGATTAACAAGATACAGGAACTACTAATGTGAAACTTTTGCATTCCTGAGACTATTGATGCTGGTTAGCTGGAGCTAAGAAATTATCGGTGATTAAGAAGAGACAAGCATCGTTGAAGTGACATCTTCTGGGAAGTGTTTTCTGAAAGCACAAAGAGTTGTGTTCCAGAGATAGCCAAGGTTGTACTCCTGCTGCATAGGGACTTGGTAATGTGTAAGGGTCACCCAGGTGATACTGGTTTTGAAGGCATGAAGGGGTCAGCTGAGGCTCGGCACTATGAGAGGCCATGGAAGGCCATTGGTGAAGGTGCAGCCTCAGTTGCAATTGACAACCCAGGACTGAAGGGATTATGCAGTGTTCTGGAGATGCCAGTACCATGAGGTGACCACCAAGAGCAGCAGCAGTGGAGTACAGGCATCTGGAGCCTAGAGGACGATGTATGTGCTACAAAGGGCATGGCTGGAGAAGTAACCCAAGCCCTTGGAGGAGCCCAGAATATCGTGAGTTGGATCCCAGACATTGGATGGTTGGAGATTGATTTTTGCTTTTGATTGTGACTGTGCCCTGATATTTTCCCTCTTGAAGGAAGAAAATATACTAGTGGATCCAAGACTTTCGATTTTAAAAGATATTGGACATTTTAAAGGGATTGACTTTTAATATGTAAAGATTGTGGGACTTTTAAAGTTGTTTAGATCTTGGGGATGAATAAGTAATTAAGGGTTGAGGCTTACTAGTGATATGTTTGTGTGTCAAGTTGACAATGGTTCAATTGGACTGGCTAGTTTTGTGTTAATTTGACACAGCTGGAGTTATCACAGAAAAAGGAGCTTCAGTTGAGGAAATGCCCCCATGAGATCCAACTGTAAGGCATTTTCTCAATTAGTGATCAAGGGGGAAAGTCCCCTTGTGGGTGGGACCATCCCTAGGCTGGTAGTCTTGGGTTCTATAAGAGAGCAGGCTGAGCAAGCCAGGGGAAGCAAGCCAGTAAAGAACATCCCTCCATGGCCTCTGCATCAGCTCCTGCTCCCTGACCTGCTTGGGTTCCAGTCCTGATTTCCCTGGTGATGAACAGCAGTATGGAAGTGTAAGCCAAATAAACCCTTTCCTCCCCAAACTGCTTCTTGGTCATGATGTTTATGCAGGATTAGAAACCCTAAGACACCTGGTTTAATTGTATGTTAGTTTAGACTATTTTCCATGTGGCCACCCCTTTTTAATTTCTTCAACTTGGAGCATAGTTTTATTACTGCAGCTTAGACTTTCTTGTGATGATAGACTAGGCTGAGAAAAGCTACATTTATATTCCCACAATCAAATCTGATTTTTTGTCTTTTAATAAGATCAGATCTCAATGTGTAGTTTAAGTGTAAATAAACTTTTGTTCTTTCCATTATAAAACTTAAAACAATTATGTTAGTTCACCTTAATATTTTAGAGGTTATTTGGTATATGCAATATATACATGCAAAATTCCATTCAAGTATATGTGAGAAAACTTTATCATGAAATTTCTCAATTAACCCAGCACTCTAAAGTCCCTCATTCTGTTCTTCAGCTGGTATTTGTAAGGCATGCATCACCCTGTAAACGTACCATACAGTTTACCTTGTATATTCATTATGTGTTTTCATCTACCATTGCATACACATAGATTTACTAGAACACATTAGGCTCCTATACTCCCTAATATCTTCTTAGCTTCTGGAAGAGTTAATGCACAGTAGACATTTCCAGAATGTATAAATGAATGGAATTCTTGAGAGAAGTTTTCAATGTGAACAGGGCTGATTCCTTAGTGCGCTTAGAGTTGATCAGGAACACTGTAGCACTTTCTTAATTCTAGCCACCCTCCCCATGTATCATGCTTCTGGAAGACAACCAGATGGATCAGTAAAAACTGTGGTGATCCTTAGAGCAAACAACAGCAACATGTGCTGCAAAAAAGACTAGGTGATTCTGATCCAATGTCCAAGTTCCAATATGTCCACTATATTGGAGAAAAAACAATAGCCACACAGTAAACCTACTCAATTAGGCCAATAATACCCATGCAATAAAAGTTATTTTATTGGTAAAGCTCCCTGTTCTGTTCTAGTCTGATTGTATAATAGCTTAACTTTTGATTCCTGTTGAATCATGATGTCTTGAATTTTCCAAGTGTGTTGACAAGTTTCATTGAGAGTTTGAGATATTGGACTCTGTGAAAGTAAGGAATAATACTTCCAACTGTTTTCCCTGAAAGATGTGTTTTATATCTTAAAGTTTCCAACTCACATCATTTCTTCTAGACAATTCTCTTTATATTTTCTCAAGAAAACTTATTTACTATCTTGAATAGGCAGTATTTAAGCCATAATTCAGTATCAGTAAATAGCCTAAGGTTGACGTCAATTATAATGTCAAATCATTGTTAATACCAAGTAAACAATTGGGTTACTTTTTCCATGAGTCTCATTGCTAAGCGTGTCGCTTAACATAAAATAACAACCATTGAAAATATCAAATAGTTGCAACACAGATAGACCATGAGGAAACTCAAAAACTGAGCATTATGTTAAATTACTTGTAATTAAATGTTTTCCTAACGGGTCAGATAACAGATACTTTAGAATTTGTGACTCATTGTCATTGTTGCAACTTGTAGGGTTGTAAAAAGAAAGGGGCTGTGAACAAACTGTGTGCCAGTGAGAATAGCTGTAGATAGTAAGTATTCCAGGAATACGTTATTTGCAAAAATGGGGTAGCAGAAGCCCTGTTATTTGAATGTTTATCTGAATCTTAGCTATGCAAAAAATGGTTTAGGGAAGATGGAGGACTGTTGTAACTATAAAAATATCCTTCCCTGCAAACGTATAGAGGCAGAATCTGCATTTCAACAAGACCACAGGCAGCCTCTACTAAACATTCAAAGACTGAGGATTTTCACCCTGCATCAAGTGTGTCTCTGGTTGTTGAGGATAGAAAGGAATCAGGAGCTGTCAGAGAGAAACTGTTCTCCAAAACCTTAAGAGGGTACTCTGTTAGAGGCAAGACAGTTTACACCTCCACACACCCACACATTGATAATCAGTCATGGAAAGTTTTGATGGGTATGACAGCGGGTCTGTTAAAAGCAGGCTCTTTAACCCCCTGAGCCATCTGCTGGCCCCTAAATGAACTTTAATCAATAAAACCATTCCAAATTTTATAACCCAATATACCTTTAGCATTTTACTATGATATTTTTCGTGGATGAAGAAGAAAACTCTTAAAATCATAAAAATAACTTATGCCTATATATCCATCAAAATTCACAATATATCTGTGAAAGCATCGAAAGGGGACAGTGTTTTCAGCTTAGCTGGAGCAGTGAGAGCTTGCTCCAAGTTATTTGCTGTTCTTTTTATAAACAGAACACAAGTTATCTTAAAGGTGTCAGACACATTTTACTTGGAGACTTTAATAGTCAAGACCCAATGCCTCCCTAACCTTCCATTGCTGAGTGACATCACAGAGCCTTTCAGATAGCTGGCAGGTTTTGTAGACTGCATTGTATACTTTCATTTTGTTTATTTGTTTGTTTATTATATTTGGTTTCTGGCACATCAAAGCTAAGGTTCTGAATAGTTTCTCAACCAGCTTCATTAGGGTGATGTTAATTTCATCTTAACATCAATTTTGAAAGAGGGTAATTTGTATTATATCATCCCTGCTTTCTTTCTTTGCCTACTATGCTAACAAATGATAATAACACAAAAGGGGCTACACAGCATTGAATGGATTTAATAGTTGATTTTGCAAGCACCTTTGGGATTCACAGCATACCAATTCAAGTTCGATATTTTGCAAAAACTCTCACTGCAACCAAAGTTACACATACAGAATTTGCTTAAGGTAGTTTGCAGTACAAGACCAGTAGTGAAAAAAATAAATCCATAAAAATTTTAAGTTAAACAAATGTAATGTTTTTTCAAATTTATTATTAATACAAAGTATTTTATACTGCACAAATACTAAAATTTGGATAAATAGAATTGTAATGTGTTAATAAGTGTTTTCATATTATGTTATACCCTTGTGTGGTAGTACTTGTCACTATTGGTAACACCCTACTCATCTTCATCTCACCTCCTTCAGCCTTAATACTGAAATTATTTCAAACCAGATGCAGATTTTCATGGTCAAAGCAAAGAATTGTCAACAGCAAACAGTGTCTCCTTCGTCAGGATCTCCAGAGCAAGTGCTACAATGGTGATGCTGCTTACTATTAAAATATGTGGGAGCAGAAAGACTCATCAGCAAAACTTAGAAGAGAAAAACATGTCAGATGAGGAAAATGTTAGTTTAATATCAGATTTACATAGATTCCAGTCTGAGAGTTTGTGCATTACAGATGACTCAAATACAAAACATATCTGATTAAAAAAAAACACATGAAATTGAACAAATAGATTTTTCAGATAATGCACATGAACACTCAGCACAACAGAACTGAAATGTCTTACTTTCCTGATGGGATTCTAAGGAGGACTTAAGTTTTATACTAGAGGTTACTTAGAAACAAAATTGGGTAAGAAACTGTTCCTGTTATGATGAACACATGTAGCTCAGGAAGAGCACAATTCATTAAATCAAGAGGCAATGAAGAGAGCTTTATAAACAAATGAAAATGGAGTTTTAATATTTCCAAAAGGATATGCAGTTATGAGAACTTATTTAACTCATTTCAGAATTTTTAATTTTTCATTTGATGGAGTATACAAACAGTATTGCAGTTCATGGCACATGTGACAGGAAAGCCCCTGTCCTTGCTGTTTTGTGTGCTTGTTCCTTAGTTAGGGTTTCTATTGCTGTGATGAAATCCAGGACCAAATCAACCTGTGGAGTAAAGGGTTTGCTCGGCTTATGTTTCCACATCACAGTTCATCTTCAAAGGAAATCAGGATAAGAACTCAAAGGGCAGGAACCTGAGCCAGGAGCTGAGTTGGAAGCTATGAAGGGGTATTGCTTACCGGCTTGCTCCTCATGGTTTGCTCAGCCTGCTTTTTTCATAGGACCCAATGTCACTACCCCAGGGATGGCACCACCCACAATGGGCTGGCTGTTCCTCCATCAAGCACTAATTAAGAAACTACTCCACTGTGTTCATAGCAGCCTTATTTATAATAGCCAGAAGCTGGAAAAAACCCAGATGCCCCTCAACAGAGGAATGGATACCGAAAATGTGGTACATTTACACAATGGAATACTACTCAGCTATTAAAAAAATGAATTTATGAAATTCCTAGCCAAATGGATGGACCTGGAGGGCATCATCCTGAGTGAGGTAACCCAATCACAAAGGAACTCGCACACTCACTGATAAGTGGATATTAGCCCAGAAACTTAGGATACCCAAGATATAAGATACAACTTGCTAAACGCATGAAATTCAAGAAGAAGGAAGACCAAAGTGTGGACACTTTACCCCTTCCTAGAAATGGGAACAAAACACCCATGGAAGGAGTTACAGAGACAACATTTGGAGCTGTGACAAAAAGATGGACCATCTAGTGATTGCCATATGCAGGGATCCATCCCATAATCAGCTTCCAAATGCTGACACCATTGCACACACTAGCAAAATTTTGCTGAAAGGACCCAGATATAGCTGTCTCTTGTGAGACTATGCCAGGGCCTAGCAAACACAGAAGTGGATGCTCACAGTCAGCTATTGGATGGGTCACACGGCCCCCAATGCAGGAGCTAGAGATATTACCCAAGGAGCTAAAGGGAACTGCAATGCTATAGGTGGAACAACAATATGAACTAAGCAGTACCCCGGAGCTCTTGTCTCTAGCTGCATATGTATCAAAAGATGGCCTAGTCGGCCATCACTGCAAAGAGAGGCCCATTGGACTTGCAAACTTTATATGCCCCAGTACAGGGGAACGCCAGGGCCAAAAAGGGGGAGTGGGTGGGTAGGGGATTGGGGGGGGGTGGGTATGGGGGACCTTTGGGATAGCATTGAAAATGTAAACGATGTCAGAGCACAGGTGTCCGCACAGCCTGGGAGGCTTCTGCCTCACGTTCCGCGGGGGCCACCTTGGTTCCAAGACCATCGGTCTGCGGGTAAGAGTGTGGAACACAGAGGCCAGCAGCTTCTGGAACGGGCGAGAGCCACAGAGCCTCTGAGGCGGCGCCATTTCTGGCTCCAGACAACTGGCCACCTTCCTGGTGAGAGCACAGGGGTCCACCCGGCCCGAGAGGCTTCTGCCTCACGTTCCGAGGGGGTCACCTTGGTTCCGGGACTCTGCGGCGGGCGGTCTACGGGTGAGAGTGTGGAACACAGAGGCCAGCAGCTTGTGGAACGGGCGAGAGCCACAGAGCCTCTGAGGCGGCACCATTTCCTGCTCCAGACAACCTGCCACCTTCCTGGTCAGAGCACAGGTGTCTGCACAGTTCGTGAAGCTTCTGCCTCACGTTCCGCGGGAGCCACCTTGATTCTGGGACTCCGCAGCGGGCAGTCTGCAGGCCAAAGCAACACAGCTTCTGGGAAAGATCCTGTTTTGGGTCTTCATCTTCGGCCAGGAGGAGGTCCAAACACCAGATAACTGTGCACCTACCTGAAAGAGGAGAGCTTGCCTGCAGAGACTGCTCTGACCACTGAAACTCAGGGAAGAGAGCTAGTCTCCCTGGTCTGCTGATATAGTGTAACAAAATCACCAGAGGAACAATCTCTAAACAGAGACAACTATAACAACAAACTCCAGAGATTACCAGATGGCGAAAGGTAAATGTAAGAATCTTACTAACAGAAACCAGGACTACTCACCATCATCAGAACCCAGCACTCCCACTTCGCCCAGTCCAGGGCACCCTAACACACCTGAAAAGCTAGACCTGGATTTAAAAGCATATCTCATGATGATGGTAGAGGACATCAAGAGGGACTTAAGTAACTCACTTAAAGAAATACAGGAGAACACTGCTAAACAAGTAGAAGACATTAAAGAGGAAACACAAAAATCCCTTAAAGAATTACAGGAAAACATAACCAAACAGGTGATGGAATTGAATAAAACCATCCAAGACCTAAAAAGGGAAGTAGACACAATAAAGAAAACCCAAAGTGAGGCAACAGTGGAGATAGAAACACTAGGAAAGAAATCTGGAACCATAGATGCGAGCATCAGCAACAGAATACAAGAAATGGAAGAGAGAATCTCAGGTGCAGAAGATTCCATAGAGAACATCGGCACAACAATCAAAGAAAATGGAAAATGCAAAAAGATCCTAACTCAAAACATCCAGGAAATCCAGGACACAATGAGAAGACCGAACCTACGGATAATAGGAGTGGATGAGAATGAAGATTTTCAACTCAAAGGACCAGCAAACATCTTCAACAAGATTATTGAAGAAAACTTCCCAAATCTAAAGAAAGAGATACCCATGAACATACAAGAAGCCTACAGAACTCCAAATAGACTGGACCAGAAAAGAAATTCCTCCCGACACATAATAATCAGAACAACAAATGCACTAAATAAAGATAGAATACTAAAAGCAGTAAGGGAAAAAGGTCAAGTAACATATAAAGGCAAGCCTATCAGAATTACACCAGATTTTTCACCACAGACTATGAAAGCCAGAAGAGCCTGGACAGATGTTATACAGACACTAAGAGAACACAAATTCCAACCCAGGCTACTATACCCAGCCAAACTCTCAATCACCATAGATGGAGAAACCAAAGTATTCCACGACAAAACTAAATTCACCCATTATCTCTCCACGAATCCAGCCCTTCAAAGGATAATAACAGAAAAAAACCAATACAAGGACGGGAACTACGCCCTAGAAAAAACAAGAAGATAATCCCTCAACAAAACTAAAAGAAGACAGCCACAAGAACAGAATGCCAACTTTAACAACAAAAACAACAGGAAGCAACAATTACTTTTCCTTAATATCTCTTAATATCAATGGTCTCAACTCCCCAATAAAAAGACATAGACTAACAGACTGGCTACACAAACAGGACCCAACATTCTGCTGCTTACAGGAAACCCATCTCAGGGAAAAAGACAGACACTACCTCAGAGTGAAAGGCTGGAAAACAATTTTCCAAGCAAATGGTCTGAAGAAACAAGCTGGAGTAGCCATTTTAATATCGGAAAAAAATCGACTTCCAACCCAAAGTTATTAAAAAAGACAAGGAGGGACACTTCATACTCATCAAAGGTAAAATCCTCCAAGAGGAACTCTCAATTCTGAATATCTATGCTCCAAATGCAAGGGCAGCCACATTCATTAAAGACACTTTAGTAAAGCTCAAGGCACACGTTGCACCTCACACAATAATAGTGGGAGACTTCAACACACCACTTTCATCAATGGACAGATCATGGAAACAGAAACTAAACAGAGACACAGTGAAACTAACAGAAGTTATGAAACAAATGGAACTGACAGATATCTACAGAACATTTTATCCTAAAACAAAAGGATATACCTTCTTCTCAGCACCACACAGGACCTTCTCCAAAATTGACCATATAATTGGTCACAAAACAGGCCTCAACAGATACAAAAATATTGAATTTATCCCATGTATCCTATCAGACCACCATGGCCTAAGACTGATCTTCAATAATAACATAAATAATGGAAAGCCAACATTCACGTGGAAACTGAACAACACTCTTCTCAATGATACCTTGGTCAAGGAAGGAATAAAGAAAGAAATTAAAGACTTTTTAGAGTTTAATGAAAATGAAGCCACAACGTACCCAAACCTTTGGGACACAATGAAAGCATTTCTAAGAGGGAAACTCATAGCTCTGAGTGCCTCCAAGAAGAAACGGGAGAGAGCACATACTAGCAGCTTGACAACACATCTAAAAGCTCTAGAAAAAAAGGAAGCAAATTCACCCAAGAGGAGTAGATGGCAGGAAATAATCAAACTCAGGGGTGAAATCAACCAAGTGGAAACAAGAAGAACTATTCAAAGAATTAACCAAACGAGGAGTTGGTTCTTTGAAAAGATCAACAAGATAGATAAACCCTTAGCTAGACTCACTAAAGGGCACAGGGACAAAATCCTAATTAACAAAATCAGAAATGAAAAGAGAGACATAACAACAGATCCTGAAGAAATCCAAAACACCATCAGATCCTTATACAAAAGGCTATACTCAACAAAACTGGAAAACCTGGACGAAATGGACAAATTTCTGGACAGATACCAGGTACCAAAGTTGAATCAGGATCAAGTTGACCATCTAAACAGTCCCATATCACCTAAAGAAATAGAAGCAGTTATCAATAGTCTCCCAGCCAAAAAAAGCCCAGGACCAGACGGGTTTAGTGCAGAGTTCTATCAGACCTTCAAAGAAGATCTAATTCCAGTTCTGCACAAACTATTTCACAAAATAGAAGTAGAAGGCACTCTACCCAACTCATTTTATGAATCCACTATTACTCTGATACCTAAACCACAGAAAGACCCAACAAAGATAGAGAACTTCAGACCAATTTCTCTTATGAATATCGATGCAAAAATCCTCAATAAAATTCTCGCTATCCGAATCCAAGAACACATTAAAGCAATCATCCATCCTGACCAAGTAGGTTTTATTCCAGGGATGCAGGGATGGTTTAATATACGAAAATCCATCAATGTAATCCATTATATAAACAAACTCAAAGACAAAAACCACATGATCATCTCGTTAGATGCAGAAAAAGCATTTGACAAGATCCAACACCCATTCATGATAAAAGTGTTGGAAAGATCAGGAATTCAAGGCCCATACCTAAACATGATAAAAGCAATCTACAGCAAACCAGTAGCCAACATCAAAGTAAATGGAGAGAAGCTGGAAGCAATCCCACTAAAATCAGGGACTAGACAAGGCTGCCCACTTTCTCCCTACCTTTTCAACGTAGTACTTGAAGTATTAGCCAGAGCAATTCGACAACAAAAGGAGATCAAGGGGATATAAATTGGAAAAGAGGAAGTCAAAAAATCACTTTTTGCAGATGATATGATAGTATATATAAGTGACCCTAAAAATTCTACCAGAGAACTCCTAAACCTGATAAACAGCTTTGGTGAAGTAGCTGGATATAAAATAAACTCAAACAAGTCAATGGCCTTTCTCTATACAGGCTGAGAAAGAAATTAGGGAAACAACACCCTTCTCAATAGTCACAAATAATATAAAATATCTTGGCGTGACTCTAACTAAGGAAGTGAAAGATCTGTATGATAAAAACTTCAAATCTCTGAAGAAAGAAATTAAGGAAGATCTCAGAAGATGGAAAGATCTCCCATGCTCATGGATTGGCAGGATCAACATTGTAAAAATGGCTATCTTGCCAAAAGCAATCTACAGATTCAATGCAATCCCCATCAAAATTCCAACACAATTCTTCAACGAATTGGAAGGAGCAATTTGCAAATTTGTCTGGAATAACAAAAAACCTAGGATAGCAAAAAGTCTTCTCAAGGATAAAAGAACTTCTGGCGGAATCACCATGCCAGACCTAAAGCTTTACTACAGAGCAATTGTGATAAAAACTGCATGGTACTGGTATAGAGACATACAAGTAGACCAATGGAATAGAATTGAAGACCCAGATGTGAACCCACACACCTATGGTCACTTGATCTTCGACAAGGGAGCTAAAACCATCCAGTGGAAGAAAGACAGCATTTTCAACAATTGGTGCTGGCACAACTGGTTGTTATCGTGTAGAAGAATGCGAATCGATCCATACTTATCTCCTTGTACTAAGGTCAAATCTAAGTGGATCAAGGAACTTCACATAAAACCAGAGACAATGAAACTTATAGAGGAGAAAGTGGGGAAAAGCCTTGAAGATATGGGCACAGGGGAAAAATTCCTGAACAGAACAGCAATGGCTTGTGCTGTAAGATCGAGAATTGACAAATGGGACCTAATGAAACTCCAAAGTTTCTGCAAGGCAAAAGACACCGTCAATAAGACAAAAAGACCACCAACAGATTGGGAAAGGATCTTTACCTATCCTAAATCAGATAGGGGACTAATATCCAACATATATAAAGAACTCAAGAAGTTGGACTTCAGAAAATCAAAGAACCCCATTAAAAAATGGGGCTCAGAACTGAACAAAGAATTCTCACCTGAGGAATACTGAATGGCAGAGAAGCACCTGAAAAAATGTTCAACATCCTTAATCATCAGGGAAATGCAAATCAAAACTACCCTGAGATTCCACCTCACACCAGTCAGAATGGCTAAGATCAAAAATTCAGGTGACAGCAGATGCTGGCATGGATGTGGAGAAAGAGGAACACTCCTCCATTGTTGGTGGGAGTGCAGGCTTGTACAACCACTCTGGAAATCAGTCTGGCGGTTCCTCAGAAAACTGGACATAGTACTACCGGAGGATCCAGCAATACCTCTCCTGGGCATACATCCAGAAGATGTCCCAACTGGTAAGAAGGACACATGCTCCACTATGTTCATAGCAGCCTTATTTATAATAGCCAGAAGTTGGAAAGAACCTAGATGCCCCTCAACAGAGGAATGGATACAGAAAATGTGGTACATCTACACAATGGAGTACTACTCAGCTATTAAAAAGAATGAATTTATGAAATTCCTAGCCAAATGGATGGACCTGGAGGGCATCATCCTGAGTGAGGTAACACATTCACAAAGAAACTCACACAATATGTACTCACTGATAAGTGGATATTAGCCCCAAACCTAGGATACCCAAGATATAAGATATAATTTGCTAAACACATGAAACTCAAGAAGAATGGAGACTGAAGTGTGGGCACTATGCCCCTCCTTAGATTTGGGAACAAAACATCCATGGAAGGAGTTACAGAGACAAAGTTTGGAGCTGAGATGAAAGGATGGACCTCATAGAGACTGCCATATCCAGGGATCCACCCCATAATCAGCATCCAAACGCTGACACCATTGCATACACTAGCAAGATTTTATTGAAAGGACCCAGATGTAGCTGTCTCTTGTGAGACTATGCCGGGGCCTAGCAAACACAGAAGTGGATGCTCACAGTCAGCTAATGGATGGATCACAGGGCTCCCAATGGAGGAGCTAGAGAAAGTAGCCAAGGAGCTAAAGGGATCTGCAACCCTATAGGTGGAACAACATTATGAACTAACCAGTACCCCGGAGCTCTTGACTCTAGCTGCATATATATCAAAAGAAGGCCTAGTCGGCCATCACTGGAAAGAGAGGCCCATTGGACTTGCAAACTTTATATGCCCCAGTACAGGGGAACACCAGGGCCAAAAAGGGGGAGTGGGTGGGCAGGGGAGTGGGGTTGGGTGGATATGGGGGACTTTTGGTATAGCATTGGAAATGTAAATGCGCTAAATACCTAATAAAAATGGAAAAATAAATAAATAAATAAATAAATAAAATAAACTCAAACAAGTCAATGGCCTTTCTCTATACAAAGAATAAACAGGCTGAGAAAGAAATTAGGGAAACAACACCCTTCTCAATAGTCACAAATAATATAAAATATCTTGGCGTGACTCTAACTAAGGAAGTGAAAGATCTATATGATAAAAACTTCAAATCTCTGAAGAAAGAAATTAAAGAAGATCTCAGAAGATGGAAAGATCTCCCATGCTCATGGATTGGCAGGATCAACATTGTAAAAATGGCTATCTTGCCAAAAGCAATCTACAGATTCAATGCAATCCCCATCAAAATTCCAACACAATTCTTCAACGAATTAGAAGGAGCAATTTGCAAATTCATCTGGAATAACAAAAAACCTAGGATAGCAAAAAGTCTTCTGAAGGATAAAAGAACCTCTGGTGGAATCACCATGCCTGACCTAAAGCTTTACTACAGAGCAATTGAGATAAAAACTGCATGGTACTGGTATAGAGACAGACCAGTAGACCAATGGAATAGAATTGAAGACCCAGAAATGAACCCACACACCTATGGTCACTTGATCTTCGACAAGGGAGCTAAAACCATCCAGTGGAAGAAAGACAGCATTTTCAACAATTGGTGCTGGCACAACTGGTTGTTATCATGTAGAAGAATGCGAATCGATCCATATTTTTCTCCTTGTACTAAGGTCAAATCTAAGTGGATCAAGGAACTTCACATAAAACCAGAGACACTGAAACTTATAGAGGAGAAAGTGAGGAAAAGCCTTGAAGATATGGGCACAGGGGAAAAATTCCTGAACAGAACAGCAATGGCTTGTGCTGTAAGATCGAGAATTGACAAATGGGACCTAATGAAACTCCAAAGTTTCTGCAAGGCAAAAGACACCATCAATAAGACAAAAAGACCACCAAAAGATTGGGAAAGGATCTTTACCTATCCTAAATCAGATAGGGGACTAATATCCAACATATATAAAGAACTCAAGAAGGTGGACTTCAGAAAATCAAAGAACCCCATTAAAAAATGGGGCTCAGAACTGAACAAAGAATTCTCACCTGAGGAATACCGAATGGCAGAGAAGCACCTGAAAAAATGTTCAACATCCTTAATCATCAGGGAAATGCAAATCAAAACAACCCTGAGATTCCACCTCACACCAGTCAGAATGGCTAAGATCAAAAATTCAGGTGACAGCAGATTCTGGCGTGGATGTGGAGAAAGAGGAATACTCCTCCATTGTTGGTGGGATTGCAGGCTTGTACAACCACTCTGGAAATCAGTCTGGCTGTTCCTCAGAAAATTGGACATAGTACTACTGGAGGATCCAGCAATACCTCTCCTGGGCATATATCCAGAAGATGCCCCAACTGGTAAGAAGGACACATGCTCTACTATGTTCATAGCAGTCTTATTTATAATAGCCAGAAGCTGGAAAAAACCCAGATGCCCCTCAACAGAGGAATGGATACAGAAAATGTGGTACATCTACACAATGGAGTACTACTCAGCTATTAAAAAGAATGAATTTATGAAATTCCTAGCCAAATGGATGGACCTGGAGGGCATCATCCTGAGTGAGGTAACACATTCACAAAGGAACTCACACAATATGTACTCACTGATAAGTGGATATTAGCCCAAAACCTAGGATACCCAAGATATAAGATACAATTTCCTAAACACATGAAACTCAAGAAAAATGAAGACTGAAGTGTGGACACTATGCCCCTCCTTAGAAGTGGGAACAAAACACCCTGGGAAGGAGTTACAGAGACAAAGTTTGGAGCTGAGATGAAATGATGGTCCATGTAGAGACTGCCATGTCCAGGGATCCTCCCCATAATCAGCATCCAAACGCTGACACCATTGCATACACTAGCAAGATTTTATCGAAAGGACCCAGATGTAGCTGTCTCTTGTGAGACTATGCCGGGGCCTAGCAAACACAGAAGTGGATGCTCACAGTCAGCTAATGGATGGATCACAGGGCTCCCAATGGAGGAGCTAGAGAAAGTAGCCAAGGAGCTAAAGGGATCTGCAACCCTATAGGCGGAACAACATAATGAACTAACCAGTATCCTGGAGCTCTTGACTCTAGCTGCATATGTATCAAAAGATGGCCTAGTCGGCCATCACTGGAAAGAGAGGCCCATTGGACAAGCAAACTTTATATGCCCCAGTCCAGGGTAACACCAGGGCCAAAAAGGGGGAGTGGGTGGGTAGGGGAGTGGGGGTGGGTGGGTATGGGGGACTTTTGGTATAGCATTGGAAATGTAAATGAGCTAAATACCTAATAAAAAATGGAAAAAAAACAACAACAACAAAAAACAAACAAACAAACAAAAAGAAAATGTAAACGAGGAAAATACCTAATTAAAAAAAAAAAAAAGAAAGAAAGAAACTACTCCACAGCTTCATTTCTTGATCCCTTCGCGGGTAGAATGACTTTTCCACAGGAATCCCTGAAGACCACTGGAAAACACAGATGTCTGCATTATGATTCATAATAGCAAAATTACAGTTATGAAGTAGCCACAAAATAATTTTATAGTTGGGGGTCATCCCAAAATGGAGAACTGTCTTAGAAGGTCACAAGATTAGGAAAGTTGAGAGCCACTGCCTTACAAAATTACTTACAGGCTGATCTAGTGGAAACATTTTCTCATTTGAGACTTTTTTCTCTGTTGACTCTTAGCTTATGTCTAATTGTCATAGAACTAGCCAGCAGGTCTTATCACCACACCTCAACTCATCTCTCTGCTTGAAAATGTAGTTCTTAAAATGGTTCCATGGAGTTTCTCAGGCTAGGATGTCCAGTGTAATCTTTAATACCCTCTCCACGGTCAGATTTGTTTTCTGGTTTGGGGATGAGCATATTGCACTGCTTAGAATAAATTTAACAACCAATGATTCACTCTGCTGAATAATGAACAAAGAGTAGAGAAGCTATCTACCAGTGCCTTCTGCCATTGAATCTTTACCCTCTTTCTGTTAGCCTTTGACTTCTCATTGCTTCTAATGCCATCCAAAGGAGCAGTGGGACCATCTATAAACTATATCCAGTGAAAATATGGACATGGCTGGTGAGATGGCTCAGTGGTTAAGAGCACTGGCTGTTCTTCTAGAGGCCATGAGTTCAACTCCCAGCAACCACATGGTGGCTCACAACCATCTGTAATGGGATCTGATGCCATCTTCAGGCAGGCGGGTATATATACAGCAGACACTTATGCATTAAATAAATGAAGTTTGAAAAGAAAAGAAAGAAAATATGAGTGACATCCATGTTAACTTATTTATTTACTCATTTATTTATTGTATGTATGGGGGAGGGGAGGATGTGCCACAACATGAATGGAGGTCAAAGAATAACTCATAAAAGCGAGTTCTCTTTTTCCATCATGTGGGCTCCCAGGTTGGAAGTTAGGTCTTAAGCTTGGAAGCAAGTACTGCATCCTACAGGGCCACCTCGCTACACCCATGCGAGCTTTTTATACACCTACAGAACTATTCAGTACTTGCTATGTTATATCGCAACTGTGAAATCTGTAGAATTCTTTATATGAGTGTATATAAAATTCTACTTTGTTTGTACATGGATATACCTAAACAAATCTGGATATATTTATTATTATTATTTATTGAGTAGACATGGCATAGAAGTAACATAACAAACCCTTCAGCTTTTTTAATGATGCTGAAATTTTCCATACTGTGCATAAGTACACAGTAAATATGAAGAGCTGGACCTGCAAATGCACCTAGAGCAAACAAATGAAATCAAAATGGCATTTTTGTTATATTTGCCTACATACTTCACTATGATAATTAATTGCCCAATGTTGATTCACAACTTTTCATCAAATATATAAGCTTGAGTAGAACATTGAGATATTGGAGTTTAGTTATATATGTTATAGTTTTATTTTCTATAATTTATCAAATTACCAGTTTTGAACATGTCATTTACAAAACACTATTTTTGGGTTTATTTCATTCCCTGATAAAAGGCTACTTGAATTACCCTGGTTTTGGATGTAGTCATATTTAGTGTGTGTTTGTGTGTGTGTGTGTGTGTGTGTATATATATATATATATATAGAGAGAGAGAGAGAGAGAGAGAGAGAGAGAGAGGATGAGAGAGAAAGAGAGATTTCTTTTTAGACGAATCCAGATGTTTCAGGGACTGTACTGCAGTGACTCATTCACAGAGCTGTAAATCATACTAACCAATACGTTCTATGTGCTTTCAGAATGAATTATTTAATCATCTGCAGTGCACCTTTTAGGAACATAATTTACTAATTGTGAAGGTTGTTGACAGCTCCTTTATCTGCATGTTCATAATTCAAATGAATGAAGTGATTGCATATGTCTCAAAGGCAGTTTATCCTGTGGCTGCCCTTTGAAGCTTCCAATAGTTTGTGGTTTTGGGTTTTTTTTTTTTTTTCAAACTGAAGCAGTAGTAACAACATATAAAGGCTTCAAAGCATGTGATCAGAGATCTCAGCTTGATTTTCTTTTCTTTTCTTTTGTTTTTTTTTTCTTGAGTATCAGAATTGCTGTTGAATTGCTAAAAGTTTTAACACCCTAAACATTGTCATTTATTTTGTTTTAGCATTCCTCAGAAACTATAAATTGCAATAAGTTGCCAGCAATTTATTTAGCCTTAAAATGCTTGAAATGTTCCATCTCCTGTGATTGTTTGATGTTAATTGCCCTCAAAAATGATCTCAGTAGAGCAGGCAAGGGAATGCTTATCTGGCAGTTCACTGGCAGCATTAAAGATTTTAATAGTGCCAGATAAACGCGACAGGCAATTATTGAATGTGGCTACACATTGGGAAATAAAAATAAAAGATTGGAAAATATATTATGCTGTTGATTTCTCTTTATCTTATTTTATAATTTGTGCCCTTTAAAAGTTTAATAGAGTTTTTTTTTTAAATGTTTTCTGGAATATACTATTGGAAAATCAGATATAAAACTTTTATACCTTTATCTTCAGTAGCCCAAAATGAATTAGTCTGAAGACAAACCTGTTAAATCTCTATAGAACAAAGGATCTAGGCATTGAGAGGTATCTACCCAAAACACTAACCATGGCTTGTTTTCTCACTCAAACCACAATTAAAAGTAACATAAGGTCAATCACTTCAATTAATTAAAATTATTAATTTTTAGTAATCAGCATTTTGAAGTTTCCCTTCAGATTTTTGTTAGACTTTCTTCTAGATGTTTATCGATACATTAGAAACCTTCAGAATCAAGTGTGTATCTTCAAAGCAGCGCTGTCTCCTCTGCTAGTCTGTAGCAATCCACAGTTCCTAAAGGCAGGTACATCTGCTCTCCAGAAGATGATCTGGCATTCTTTTGGATATTTTTATTGTGCCTCACTCTTTTTTAAAAATTATTATTCTTTAATCTTTTTTTATACTCCAGTTGTTAACCCCCTCCCGGTCTACCCTCTGACAGTTTCTAATCACATACCTCCGCCCCAGTCTCCAAAACGGTGTCCCACCCCTCCACCCCCATCCCACTAGACTTCCCCATTCCCTAGGGCCTCAAGTCTCTCGAAGATTAGGTGATTCTTCTCTTATTGAGGCCAGACCAGGCAGTCCTCTGCTGTATATGTTTGGAGGGCCTCATATCAACTGGTGTATGCTGTCTGGTTGGGAGCTCAGTATCTGAGAAATCCCGGGGATCCGGGTTTGTTGAGACTGCTGGTCTTCCTATAGGGTCACCCTCCTTAGCTTCTTCCAGCTTTTCCCTAATTCAACCACAGGGGTCCCCGGCTTCTATCCATTGGATGGGTATAAGTATCTGCATTTGACTCTTTCAGCTGTTTGTTGGGCCTCTTTGAGGGCAACCATGCTAGCTAGGCTCCTGTCTGTAAGCGCACCATAGCATCAGTAATGGTGTCAGGCGTTGGAACCTCCCCTTTGAGCTGGATAGCAGTTTGGGCCTGTCGCTGGACCTCCTTTCCATCAGACTCTTCTCCTTTTTTGTCCCTGCACTTCTTTCAGACAGGAACAATTCTGGGTCAGAGTTTTTGACTGTGGGATGGCAACCCCATAGCTCCCCTTGATTCCCTGTCTTCCTACTGGAGGTGACTATGACTTCCCTCTCTGCACTGTGGGGCATTTCTCTCAGGTCCCTTACTTTGTGTCCTGAGAGTCTCTCACCTCCAAGGTCTCTGGTACATTCTAGATAGTCCTCCCGACCTCCTACCTCCCAAAGTTGCCTGTTTCCATTCTTTCTGCTGGTCCTCAGGGCTTTACTCCAGTTCTCCCCATCACCAATACCTGATCATGTTCCCTTTTTCCCTCCCTGTTCCCTCTCCCATGTCCCCCCCACCCCTGTGATTGATTTCTTCTCCCTCCCAAGTGGAATTGAGGCATCCTTGCTTAGACCCTTTGGCTTGTTAATCTTCTTGAGTTCCATAGATTGTATCCTGGGTATTCTGTACTTTTTTTTGGCTAATATCCACTTATTAGTGAGTACAAACCATGAATGTTTTTAGGTCTGAGGTACCTCACTGAGGATGAGATTTTCTAGTTCTATCCATTTGCCTACAAAACTCATGATGTCCTCATTCTTAATAGCTGAGTAGTGTTTCACTGTGTAAATGAACCACATTTTCTGTACCCATTCTTCCACTGTGGAACACCTGGGTTATTTCCAGCTTATGAAAAATAAGACCACTGTTAACATAGTAGAACACATGCCTCTGTGACATGGTGGGACATCTTTTGAGTATATGACCAAGACTGTTATAGCTAGGTCTTCAGGTAGATCTATTTCCAATTTTCTGAGGAATGTGATTGTATTGTTAAAATTGGTTCATACTCCACTTACAATAAAGTAATATAATACGTATGCCACCATCACATCTGTCTCTCTCCTGTGAATACATACATCAAAGTGTATACTTCACTAACCAAAACACATGTTCTGAAAAATTCATACCAGATGTATTGATATTACCTTCCATGCTCACAAACCAATAGAATGAATAAATAAGATATAACACATCACAGTTAAATATAATGCATCATTTATAATAAACAATCCCCAACAGCATACAGAATATGCAGGAAGCTCACCCTGCAATAGGGAGTGAAAAGGACAACTACAAATGAGCAAACACGGTGAGTGAGTTATCTTTCTGTTGCTATGAAAAGGTACCTATGAAAACCAAAGAGGAAGGATTTATTTTGGCTCGCAGTTTTAGAGTTGACAGTGCCTTTTTAGCTAGCTTATAGTTTCTGTCCTGTGGTTAGGCAGAATGGGGTGGAAAGGGAAAGTGACTCCATATTCACCTGCCTGCAACCCACATGGGTCCAAGAATACTAGATACAGCAGATGCACCTCTTGATGCAGCATCTACACCCCAGGCCCAACTTTTCATCACTTCAAATGATGACTCCATCATTAGACTCGTTCATTGATGAAGTTAGAACTGACTCATTATGATCATTTGTGAATGGTTGGCTCCACTAGCTGGAACCAATACTTCAACTACCGAGGACATTATGGGAACACTTTATATCTAAACCACAGTACTGTGTAATTGTAGTTACATAGTTTTTAAACGTAAAAGTATTCTGTGTTGTAGGATTTCAAAATAGTAAACACTATTTTAGTAGTGTATTTTTTGCTAAATAAAATAATAATAATTTTGCTAAGTAAAATAACATTTTTGCTAAATAGAATAGTGTTTTAGCTAGCAATCAGAGACTCTGATTAGGAATGGCACTCAAAAGAGGACTCTGGAGTCTCAGTTTCGTAAGTGTCTTTGATGAACTTGTACAAATACAAAATAATGTGTAGCTGGTATTAAAAAATGTAAATACATGAATAACCCTAACAACATGTAAAAGCTCGTATACAGAAAGGCATGCTAGAAGTTGGTTCCTCCTCCAGACTCTATTGGCTTCACCAGAGTCTGATCACAGCGCTCCTTGCATCAGTGCTCTCCATGCAAATGAGTTCATGTACACCTGAGGAAAGCTGAGGAAGGCTCAGAAGCTCAGGGGAATGCATCTCACCAACTTCCGTACTAGTCAGGGCTCTCTAGAGTAACAGGACTTATAGGTCTGTAGTCCAACTCTCAACAATGGTCAGCAGAAGCTGTGAATGGAAGTCCAAGGTTCTAGCAGTTGCTCAGTCCCACAAGGCAAGCAGTCAGTCAAAGAAGAGAGAGTGTCAGTATCTCCGCAGGAAGTGCATTCTAATTACACTAGAGCAGCTGGGGAAACTATGCAAGGAAATTAAGCATCTTACTTCTTAAAGTTATATATGCACCTATTATTATTTTAGTAAATTTTTTTAGTGAGAAAAATAGAGTTGAATGAACTCAAGAATGTATACTCATTTTTAAAAGCAAGACACAGTTATAAACACTTTTTCCTGAAGGTCTGTAGTGGAAGAAGACCATACTTCTAAAATGTCCAACACACAGTCTCTGAGGTAATCTTTGAAAGTATTATACAAAATATAGGCAGCATTTTATTATTATTTCAGTCTTGCACAACTTGGAAACAAGGTTGCGTACTAAACATGACATTTTCATTTAAAGACTATCTGATTTCCTTGCATTTGAAGATATCAATAATTATTGCTTACTTTAAAATCTACTCAAAGTACACAAATGAAATATAAATAAATTGACAAAATTAATTTAAGACCCAAAGACTGGACAAATACCAAAAGAGAGTCGAGTCATTAAAAGAAATTACAGACCCAAATAAATGGAAAGAAATCTCAATTACCTGGACTGTTACCATGACAAGATGCTAAAGCTGAACAGACTTGAAGTGATTCCCATTGGAATCCCAAATGCCTTTCATTGCAGGAAATGAAGAGTCATATTAGAATACATATGATATTATAAGTGATTCAAAAATAACCAAATCTGTATTGAGAAAGAATAAAATTGAAATATTCACCCTTTCTGATTTCAAACTTTCTCTAAAGTTATACTTGTCAAGTCAGAGTGTAACAGGCTAAGAAGAGAGATAGAGATAAAAGGCATGAAAGCTTAGACTCAGACATAAGCCCTCCCTTTAATGTGGAGGGCAGAAGCCTCCAAGAAATGGGATCAGGAGGGCTCAGAAAGCTGATGGCTGACGCCATGTCATCCCATGATGCCACAGGTGAAGTCAATGACCACATGCAAAAGATGAGGCTGGGTCTTCTATTCATAAGCAACTTGTAGCCAAAAACAGAGTTAAAAATTATGGAACTCTCAGAGAAAAATATAATATAAACTTTTGTGATTTTGAATTATGCAACAATTTCCTAGACAGGAAACCAAAACACAGGGCAACGTTTAAAATAAAGTGGACTTCACCAACATTTAAAGCTTTTCTTTCTTTCTTTCAAGAGCACTAAGTTAAAAACTGGAGCACTGACAAGTCTGGCAAGGAATCAGAGAGGGTAGAGCACTCACATACTGCTACAGAATACGAAATAGCACAGTTACTTTTAGTAAGAATGATGTTTCCTTGAGAAGTTAAATACAGTGCATAGAATTACCATATGAGAGGATTGTCCCACTCCTAGGCATATATCTGAAAATAAAAGATGAAAATTTTTGTATACATACTCTTGCATGCAAATGTTCATAGCAGTGACAATAGACAGAGTGTAAAGACAAGCATATGTCTGTTACCTGATGAATGGTTTATAAGTGTGCTATGCCCATGTAACGAAACTCCATTCAACCTTAAAGAATGAAGTACTGATAGAAACATCAAACTAAAAGAAGCTGAAAACAATAACAAAAGCACAAAATGGTTCACTGGGTCTCACTTATATGATCAATTAAAAGACAGTTTTGTAGAGTCCCATAATAAATTGATAGCTGGCATCTAAAGAGGAAGGTAATAAATATATATATATATATATATATATATATATATATATATATTGATAATAATAGGGACAATTTCAGAAAAGGAGTTTGTTTAAAAATGATCTAAACTTCTAAAATTTAGATGGTGGTAATAACCGTACAACTTAGCAAATATACAAAAAATTTGAAACATGAGCTGACTTTTATGTTATATGATTGTTTTTAGCTCAAAAGGTTTACAATCTACCTGTTCCTTCATAGAGTGTGGAATATGATAGTCACTTGCATGTTAACATCTGTGTCACCGGTATAAAAAGATGAAGTAGACTGATATGACTTCTTTCTAAAATCAGCCATACAGATGGAGGAAAACTATAGTTTTGCATCTCCATCTAGAGATAATTTGATATCATGACATATTAAGTTGATAGTGAAGAACCAATCAAAGCAAGTGTTTCCTCCTTCCCAAATCAAATCCACTCAGTATTCATTTAGCTCATGAAAAGCCAGCACCATCTTTACCCTGTGCTCTTAGACTTGTCTATCATCTCTCAGCATTTGTTTTCTTGTTCCTGCCTAATACATCTATAATTCCAAGAGGATCAAATGGACCCAAAACGAGGTGCGGTTTTAATAGTTACAGCCCTGTGGAGATACTAGGATTTGCTTACATAACACCCTCAGATTTCCCTCCTCCGAACTGATTTTCAAGGAAGGGGGAATGAAAGGTGCCAATTTAAATGGATTCTTTTGGATGTTTACCTCAAGGAACTGATTTTTCATGAGGAGGAATACTGTGAGGACTCACATCCCCGCCTGTGTGTGTGGCATTCACACATACAGTGTCACACAAGTCTGTGTTAGATTTTTAACTTCACTCTGGCAACTTTGAGAGTGAGATGGTGAGCCGACAGGCTACTGTCAATTAAACAAGAGCTGTCACCAAGCAGAAACATTGAAACACAGTGGGCACGAATCCTAAGCAGATCACATGGCAGCTACTTAGCAGTTATTTTAACACAGTCGCGGTATAGATGTGTCATTTCCCTGAAGAATTTAATTTGAGTCCCTAAGGATGCAGACATCTCTGCGTTCACATGCTCCCGTCAAGTCAAAAGTGGGCCTTCTAAATGAGCTGGAATGGTAAGTGCAAGTCAGAGAATGACAGGTAGCAAATTCGCTTATTTCACTTTCCTCTGCTCAGGTTACATAGAAGAAGCCTGCATCATCCCCTGCCCCTCAGACTGCAAGCTCAGTGAGTGGTCCAACTGGTCCCGCTGCAGCAAGTCCTGTGGCAGCGGCGTGAAGGTCCGGTCCAAGTGGCTGCGCGAAAAGCCTTATAACGGAGGAAGGCCTTGCCCCAAACTGGACCATGTCAACCAGGTATTTTTACTGACATCAAACGCATTAAGATATTCCTCAGACTCCCAAGGATGTTTTATTCTATTATTTCTCAAAGACGCACAAAATTAAATAATAGCTCCTGAAAAAGAAATGGGATGGATTCTATTTTCAAAAGGTCTGAGAAAATCATACTACAATGTAAAATCTCAAATTATACATATTACATCTGAAATTTTCTGGGAACTCAGGATTCTGCACGCATCTAGATAAAATACAGTTCCATGCAGGCAAAATGACAGATAAGTCGTGAGTACTGTCAAGGCATTAATCTACCATACAATTGTGCTAACTGCTGTGATGAAGTCACGTCATCCTTACAGTTTCCCTAGACTTCCACCAGAAAGAGAGCTCAGTAGCCAAGGACTCAAGAGAAAAGCAAAGAAATGACATGAATATGCTCTAAAAAAAAGAAGGGGGGTGTTACTTATTCATTCCAATCTAGTTAGTGTAAAATAAGAAATGTAAGAAGTGTCTCAAAGTTCATATATATGTGTGTGTGTGTGTGTGTGTGTGTGTGTGTGTGTGTGTGTGTATGTGTATGTATATGTATATGTATATGTATATGTATATGTATATGTATATGTATATGTGCTAGCAATTCAGTCACTGCCTTTTCTAGCATTGGAGCTGTGTTAGAGCTCGCATGCATACTTCACTGGCTGCTATCCGTGGTTGTTATTTGTATTCTGTTGGAGATAAAGAGTAAAATGGCTAATGACAGAATTGTGATTAACTTAAGTTTAACAGAACAGGCCATTGTTATCACAGTTGATCGCCATGTAAATTAGCAGAGAATAGATTTTCCAGAGTGTGTGCAGATGTTATGTTTTGAATTTGAGCCATGAGCAAGTGAACCGAGGATTTAAATATGTAAAGCTGCCTCATGTGAACATAGCCTGTCTCATTTTAACCTCTAACCACACGGTTATCAGCAGTTTCCTTCTGATTAAGCTAAGATTGTTGGGAACAACAGAATCGTACCATATACAAAGGAAACTTCTAAGTAAGTAAAAATGAGGACATTGAAGAATTAAATTGAAAGTAATCTCAGTCCTAGATAAATTTAGGCAATGTAGAGAGAATAATATACTCTTCTATCGCCATCTCCTGGCAGTTGAGCATTTTGTATTCTTAAACTGCAAGTGTTCATTTCAAAAGAAGAAATTCACTTGCAGAGCTGGAATTGGGTGAATATGAAACAGAGGAACACGAGTCCCATGCTTACGATGACAAGAATGTTTGTCTACAAGCTCAGAAATCTTGAATTTCCAATGACAAATTTAGTATTAATAAATTATGATCCATAGTCCTATCAAAGAGGAAGTATACATGTGTCAATACATCACATGTGTATGTGTCTAAGTAGCAAATTAAATATGCCACATTAACCTAAGCACTTTTGTTTCCAAAGGCACATGACCCTGTGCTTAGTTGTCTGTACATCATACAATGTTACATCTCTCTTAAAATTCAAGGCAGCACTTGATAAGCACATGTATGTATTGGTTTTCAATTCATTGGGAGTATATCAAAACAGTAATAACTGAAAACAGAAAGGTAAATCAAGAAAGAAAACAATTAGACATCAAATTTTGAGCATAATGTTTTACATAAAGCTTAAAGATAAGTATTTAAATATCAGTAAAATACTCAAGAAAATCAAATAAGCAAAGTGCTGGGCAATTGTTTATAAAATATAAACCATGCAGATTTTTACTTTAATTAAAATTCCTCAGTAAAAGTATAGCAGTTTGTTGATGTAAAAAAATGGTCTCTGAGAGTGTTTCCTCACTGAAGTTAAGCCCTAAGGTCCTTATCTCACTAAAATGTATTAATGGATTAAAGTGGACTGGTGGGTAGATGAAACCATAGGTGGGTCAATATATAGACACCAGTCCATGTTTCTGTTGATTCCTAAGATATTTGCAACTGTAGTTGAGTTTGCAGTGACAGGGGCTCTGAGAGCCACTCGGGTTTTGAACTCTTGTCCTCCTGAACATGCAATCATCTTTCCCTGGGATGTGTAATCTTTGTCTGCTCATCTTGCATTTAGGACATGAGGAATGGTTGATTTCCCCTTCCTAAAACCTATGAGATTCTTCCTAAGATTTTACTAAATTAATGTTTTAAATAAAAGTCTACATAACTGACAATGTACAATATGAATGAGCTCTTATCAAAGTAACTAACGTTTTCACATTTCTCTGTTTCTTGTCCTTTACGTCATTCCTGACAAACACCATTCCAGGCACAGGTGAGTGTGCTTATCTTCCATTTCTTCAGAGTGCTGCTCTTTAAAGAATTATTATTTTCTCCACTAGGTTTTCCTCTGCCTGTTCCCCTTTTTATCTCCTAGTATAGCAGTAGGGTTGCTTTATTGATAGAGCCTGAGGAGACAGAGTGAGGTAATTAGCCATCACCTATCCCACTTTAATGAGGCAATGGTACCCTTTATTTATGCTTGAAGGAGAGAATTATGGTGGACTGAAAATGGTGATTTGGAGATGTTGGAAATGTCAATGAAATACTTTGCATTTATCCCCCAACAATGGGGAATGATCGTTTATCAAAGGATTAGGAAGAGCAGCAGGGCCCCTCCATTTCGATTCTTCTTTTCCCTGGGACTGGTGTGGTGGTGTTTAGCCATATGGTGATAGTCCTGTTTTAACACATCTCCCTAATGGGAATATACCAGTTGTATCATTAGCTACAGTCTTATACCCACATTGCATATGCTTTACTCTTATGTGGGGTAAATAATTGCAAAAGAATAATTCCAAAAGAATGTCTAAATCTGATTCCTGGAATTGATTACCTAAATCATTTGTGTGTGTCTGTGTGTATGTGTGTGTCTGTGTCTGTGTGTATAGATTCACATATTATGAAAATATTTAAAAATTTTTTCTTTGATGGTTATATTTTTGGTTGTAGTAGGTTTTTTTTTCTACTTATTTTTCTCATTGAGAAAACTGCACAATTGCTTCATTGTTTTAGAATTCCTGAAAACAAAAACATACTGTACTGTCTTTGAGACTGAAAGATTTGTGGACAATAACCACAGATAGTTGGCTGTGTTCTGTGAGGCCCTTGGTGCTGACAGCTGTGTCTGTGGCTATACATCATATAAAGCTAATTCAGGACCTTGTTTCCATACCTCAAGGGATTGAGGATTAGCTTCAAGATGGGCTTATTTCCATTTACTTATCATTTCAGTTTCTTGTACAAAAAATGTTAATTCTTGCAACTATATACATTTATATATAAACCTGTCTATATTATATTTATCTGAAAAGCAGATATGTTTATAGTATCCATTTCATTCATTTGTTTGATAAATCTTGACTAAGTGTCTAGCACATGAGTGCCCTGGGCTAAAAACTAGACACACAAAACTTTGAACAAAATAGTCTAAAAGATTTTAATTTAGTGCGCTAAATGTCAGTTTTATGGAAATATGTTTTGATTCTGGCCCAGTAGGTTAGAATACCCACCGAGTAAAAGAACAGAAAATGCAGTTCCGCCCACCTTCCCAAGACGCTCTTGTGGAATACTGATTGTGGTGGGGTAGAAGTCTCCCATCCACCCTTCCCCCTTCTCAGCTCACTGCCTGAGATCACCAGGTGTGTGTTTCAGGTGTACGAGGTCGTCCCATGCCACAGTGACTGTAACCAGTACATATGGGTCACAGAGCCATGGAGTGTCTGCAAGGTGACCTTTGTGGACATGCGAGACAACTGCGGAGAAGGTGTGCAGACCCGAAAAGTGAGGTAAGACCTAGGAAAATGACCGAGAAGCAGACTGTCAACCCTCTCCCAATTCCACAAGTCACAACTTGGGGTGTCTCTCGTCTCTGCTCTCCTGACAGCTTTGATTAGTTTTGGTTTTAGGGAATCTGGATTCTTGGAAATTAACACCCTTTATTGCATGCATCAGTTTGGATATTCTAATTCCTGACCCAAAAAGCTTCACTTTACAATAGTTTTTAAAAATTATATTTGTTTTTGAGATATAACATGCCTCATCATTTCCTCCCTCCCGACCCTCCCCTTCTAAATACCCCTCCTTGATTTTTTTGAAAATCCCTGGCCTCTTTTTTTCATTACTTGTTTTTATATACATGCATGTATATGTATAAATACAGGTTAGGTAGAAATATAGATTCATTAGTATATAAATACAACTTGCTAGTTTTGTGTGTTATCATGTGTAATCATTGGAGATGTGTGTTGAATGCAAGCTTTACAAGTGTAGATGTTAAAACAGTGATCTGTTAAAAAACGAATATGCTTCTTTGTATATATGTATTTTCATGTGGGTTTGGAGGCCAAAGATCAACATTGGATGCTGTTCTCATTCTTTATTTTCCTTATTTTTTGAGCTAGGATCTCTCACTGAACCTGAAATAGCCAAAAAGTCCTGGGGACACTCCTCTCCCTGCCTCCTAAGTACTAGATCACTGATGTGTGCTGTCGAGCTGACTAGTTTTGACACATGAGTGCTAGGCATTGAACCCGTGTCCCCATGCATGAGGCAAACCCTTTGCTTACTGAGCTACCTTTCGTACAACAAAAGCCAAATATATTTCTGAAAACATTTTCAAATGTCCTACTTTGACTTCTTGCTCCCTTATGTCAACATGGCTAACATTTGAATACTCTCATCACCTTCAGGAAGCCTCCCCTGAGCCTCTGGCTAGCTGTTGCCTCTCACTTATTCTAATACAGTTATCCTGCCTGATAAGATAGCTCCTGGTCATGTGTGAATATTTCATTTTCACCTTAAAGTAATTAAAGCTTTAAATACGTTTCTCCAGTCACACTATTCATAATTGTAAACTGTCCACAGCCATATGTGGCTGTTCTGTTGGCCATCACAGATGTAGAATATTCTTTTCACCATAAAAGAGGATAAAACACAATAAAAATAAATGCAGAAGTTGATAACAATACAGTCTCATCTATAGCTTAACTTATTATGAATTTTAGAATCATGCAATGTTTCCTGATCTATTTCAGTAGAAAGTTTTTTATTAACATTAATATCATATAAAACTTCACATAAAATATGTATAACCTTGTTTTTTATTAAAAACCATTTTGTTTGTCTCAAATATCCATCTGAGTGCTCCATTTGCAACTCCTATGTGTCATAATAAATGTCGAATAAAGATTAAGTCGTAAAGAAATATAGTATATATAATAAAAATGGAAAGGGAAAACAAGAGTTCCTCTTCTTCACACTTCTGTCTTCAAATTAAAAAGTTCCCCTCTAAATTTAAAAATCATTTCCTTATATGAAGAATTTGCTTCATTCAGTTGCTTGTTTTGTTAGTGAAAAACTATAATAAAGGAATGTGCATTGTACCTTTCTTTAACTGTTTGTATACATGCTTCTTTTTGATTGGTAAGTAGTAATCTTCAATATTCCCAAGCACACTTGAGACAAAGTAACTTTCAGATCAACCTGTGTATTGAGGTTGATGCAGTAGAGAGAGGGGTCAGCATTGATCATGATCTCTGATCATGTAATGATGTGTCTGTTTGTTCCTGATTTAGTGGCCAAGGTCTCAAGCTTTGACCTCTGCTAATTACAGTCAGTATCCTGCCTCCACAGAAATGTGGACTGACATTTCAGAAGAGATAAGTCTATAGAAGGATAAGTTTGCATTTATGTATTTCCAGTCCCCCAAATTAGGATGGAATGGCATGTAGGAAAGTGGATAGTAGAAGTTCTTCTTTCCTTCTTAGAAGGGAGATCAAATACCCATGGAAGGAGATGCAAAGACAAAGTGTAGAGCAGAAACTGAAGGAAAGGCCACCCAGAGACTGTCCCACCTGGGGTTCCATCCCATACACAGTCACCAAACCTAGACACAATTGTGGATGCCAACAAGTGCATTCTGACATGAGCCTGATATAGCTGTCTCCTGAGAGGCTCTACCAGTAACTGACAATACAAAGGTGGATGCTCTCAGCCAACCACAGAGTCCCCAATGCAGGATTTAGAGAAAGGACCCAAGGAGCTGAAGGGGTTTGCAGCCCCATAGGAAGAACAATAATATGAACCAACCAGTACCCCCAGAGCTCCCAGGGACTAAACCACCAACCAAAGAGGACACATGGAGTGACCCATGGCTCCAGCCACATATGTAGCAGAGGATGGCCTTGTTGGTCATCAATGAGAGGAGAGACCCTTGATCCTGTGAGGGTTCAGTGTCCCAGTGTAGGGGGTTGCCAGGACAGGGAAGTGGGAGTAAGTGGGTTGGTAAGCAAGGGGAGGGGAGATGGAATAGGGGGTCTCCTAGGGGAAACTAGGAAAGGGGATAACATTTGAAATGTAAATAAAGAAAATATCTAATAAAAAAGTGCTTCTTTCTAATAGGAATCCCTTCCTTCCCCTCTTCTTTTCCTCCTGCCATCTTTCTCTTTTTTCCTCTCTCCCGCCTTCCCTTGCTTTTTTTCTTTCCTTATTTCTATTTTTCTTTGCTTCTCCTATGGCTAAGAATCAAGCCTGGACCTCAAAGGGGCTAGGCAAGGAAACAGTCAAGTTGTGGCTGACATGTTTATTTTTATAAATTTTATGCATATAATGACAATAAAAATAAAAAGGGAGGCATCTTTAGTTTCTGTAACTGCAGCTGTTCTTTCCATACAGGTAGCCCACTTGTTATTTCCTTTCCTGTTATGAGTCTGCCATTTCTTCACTTCCAAAGTGGTCATATGCTTCTAATATACTTCAGTCTTCTCAAAAAAAGGTGTTCTTGCTCTTTGAAAACATAGGAAGTCCAAGGCTATGAAGAAAACAAATTCAAACATATTTCTTTTGGCTTCAGCTTGATCCAAATAATTATTCTGAATTCTAGGTGCAAAAAAATATTATTAATGCCAAATAAAACAAATACACATCCTGCCCAGTAGACTTTCTTCCTATTTTATGAAATGAAAGTATGTTTTAAAAAAGTGTGTTTTAAAATAAATCAAGTCTGTTCAAAGGAAGCTACCTCCAAGTGCTATGTTTGAAGTTTATAATTTATTTTGATTTTTTGAGTTATTTATACAAGTGCAAAATTAAAAAAGATTTTCTCATAAAGTTACATGTACATAGCTACCTAGTAAGGTATTGGGCATCTATTCTTAACTTGGATCAATAGGCAATTTTCCAGTTTAATCCTTGTGCTGCATCAGTATCTGCTAAGAATGTGATCAATTCTACCTTTTGAACATAGAAACACTTGGCCCGTCCATGTATCCATCAGGCCACTCTCAGAAGAATATTTTAAATGCTACTGAAAATAGAACATTTCTCTATGTAACTAAAACCTCTTTCAAAAAAATCTGTAATTTAATCTTTCAACATTGACATCACCAAATATCGGTGGATTCATTTTTATGAAATGATTTTTTAAAAATAATTACAGAGATCAGTATTTATATATTTTCCTAAATTGCATACCCAATCAATATACAACTAATGACAGCTTTCCAATCTTTCAATGTGTCTCACTTGACAGAAATATTTATTTCTATATTTATCACTATAAAAAGTGATCCTTTATAGTATAGTTTTAGAGACACAATGCCCTTCCTCACTGTAAAGCTCTAAGGAAAGATAGGATGCCAAGTATATAACTGTGACATGATTCAGCCAACTGGTTAAAACACTGCAATGGCCCTAAGAGGTTCGAGAGCCCATCTTCCTTTTCATCTTCCCGTAGGCAACTCTCTTACCAGACCCATTAATAAGTGTGACCTTTCCTACATTATAAATTAAGGATCAAAGTTTTCTCTTCCACTACTAAAGTTCACAGAGAGATTATTAACTACAGAAAAATGAATGCACATTAATTAGCTTCTCAAGAGGATTTCTTGAATGTTCATAACGGAAACATATGAACAAAGGTGTAAATTTGTCCTAATATAAGAAAAACTAACAAATAAGAGAAAAGCTAACAGGAGACAAATAACCACAATAGAGACGTAGTATGGTTGTGTGTGTGTGTGTGTGTGTGTGTGTGTGTGTGTGTGTGTGTGTATCTATGTATGTTTACACATCACAGTACCCATGTGGTCAGAGAACAATGTGCAGGAATTAGTTCTTTCTTTTCTACCATGGGAGTTTTAAGGGTTGATATCAGGTCACCAGGTTTGATTGCAAATGCCTTTACTCACTGAGTCATCTTGCTGACAGCTAAAATTACTTTTTAATGACAAAGCAAACAGAGAAATGCCTTATATTTAAAAATCACCCTATGAAACATTTTGTGTGAATATTGCACTGTGTGTCCCTCAACCTCTGTCATTTATGATCATCTGTGTCTCCTCTGAGAACCTCTTTGAACCAATTTTCATCAGTTTAGTTTTCATATACAGATGGGAAAGTCACTTTCCTTACCAAAAAAAAAAAAAAAAAAAAAAAAAAAAAAAAAAACCAAAAACAAAAAACCAACAACATAGCATTTACCAATGCACTGAAGCTATCCAATTAAAATATTACGACTATGTCTGTGAATATACATTTTACTTTTGTTTTTCTTTTAATCTTATAGAAATACTAACTATATGTAGGGAGGCATAGTTTCTTGTAACTTTGGGATTATGTTGTTCATCCGATGATAGCTTAATGAGAACCACCATCCTGTGTGTTGGCTGTCATTTTACTTGGCCTAGTTCCTTTGCTAATGCGAACATTTTCTGTTAGATGCATGCAGAATACAGCAGATGGCCCTTCTGAACATGTGGAGGATTACCTGTGTGACCCAGAAGATATGCCCCTGGGCTCTAGAGAGTGTAAACTCCCATGCCCTGAGGACTGTGTCATATCTGAGTGGGGACCATGGACCCAGTGTGCTTTGGTGAGATTATAGACTATTTGGATAAAATAGAGTTTTCTTAATTTTTGTGATCCATATACACAAAGCAAAGTGTGCTTCCTTCGCCATTTCCTTGCATGTGTAAGCCATGGAAATTCAGCAATGTTTCTACAACAGCTTGAGTGCTTCCAAACTGTTTGCTCCCTTTCAATCATGCTTCTAAACCAGCAAATGATTCCTTCAACAGGCCTTAGAGATTACATAGCATGTTACAAACTGCAGTGGTCATAATGATTCTCTTTGGTTAAAATAAGGAAATAACACAACTCTAGCTAAGGTACTTTAATGATGTCAGTTTGGTATCCCTTGAGTCCTGTAGAATCGGATGAATGTAAATGGTAAGAACACTCTGGCACACAAGAACGTGCTGCAGCAGGAGTATTGACACCAGAAAGCCAATAATCTTACGTAACAATCTGAAGAGGAAAAAGGTTACACATGGTAGCTCCTCGGGTATTCTTTTCATATGGTTGTGTGTAGACATAGAAAAACAGAAACCAAATGGTCATAGTTTCCATTCCATGAACCTGCTGTACGTATCCCTGTGAATGAAGGAATACTCATCAGCAGCCTCACTTCCACAACCTCCATTTTTATGACAGAATCACTTTGTAAAACAATCTGTGACAATATGCATTTCATCCTATGCAACCCACTTTTCCACAAGAAGAAAAGATCATGTGCCAAAACTCTACCTTTCCTGAGTATCAATTTGAAGCACTTTTAGGTCCCTGTCTCACAGAGGAGGGTGGTTGCTGTCATTTCTCTTACAAAAAAAAGCTTACCTGGGTATTAGGATTCTCTAGAGCAGTAGTTCTCTACCCATGGGGTACAATCCCTTTGGAGGTCACATAACATATATCCTGCATATTATATATTTACATGATGGTTCATAACAGTAGCAATATTAGAGTTAAAACATACAAAAGAAATCATTTTATACTTGGGGGTCACCATAACATGAAGAATTGTATTCAAGGGTTGCAGAATTAGAAACTTTGAGAACCACTGTTGTAGAGGTATGTCGTGTATAGACATTGGATGTAGGAGGGGTATTAGAATGGCTTACAGGCTATGGTCCAGCTAGTCCAAAACTGGCTCTCCATCAACAGAAAGTCCAAAAATCTAGTCAATAGCTGTTCAGTCCAAGAAGCTGAATGTCTCAGATTGTCTTCATTCAGTATATACCAGAATCCCAAAGAAGGCTCTAATGCCAGTGAAGGGGTGAAGTTGCTAGTGACAGAAGGAACAAGCAGGCAGAGAGTTGCCATCTTCTGGGTTCCTTATACAGGCTCCCAGCAGAAGGTGTGGCCCAGATTAAAGGTGAACCTTCCCACCTCAAAAGATCTATATTAAAGGATATCTTCCCACTTCAAAGATCTATATTAGAATAGGGTCTTCCTACTTCAAATGACTTAAGAAAAAAATGCCACACAGGTATGTTCAGCCATCTGGGTTTTATTTAATTCTAGATGAAGGAACTTGGACAACCAAGAATAGCCATCACAACCTGTCAGTCACGCATAGTCTGTGCTTTTTTATTCCTAGAAAGATAGATGAGTTCAAAGTCAATCACAAATCTAGATTTCAACAACACTGAGGACCCTAGCACCCATCTAGAGGAAGGGAATCACTTGAAATAGTATGTGCAAAAGTTAGTTTCTTGTTTAAGGTTCCTACTGTTGTGCTGAAACACCATGACCAACAGCAACTTGGAAAGGAAATTATTTATTTCACTCATACTCACACTTCCCTATACCAGTTCATCATCAAAAAACAAAACAAACAAACAAACAAAACAACAGTGAGAGTAAGAACTCATGAAGGGCAGGACCTCTAGAGACCAGAGCTGATGCAAAGGCCATGGAGGAATGCTGCTTACTGTCTTGCTCCCTCTGACTTGCTCATCTTGATTTCTTATCAAACCCAAGACCACCAGCCCAGGGAAGAACCCAGGAAGAATGGGCTGCGTCCTTCCCCAATTAATCACTCAGAAAAACTCTACAACCTTGCCTATGGCCCAGTTTTACAGAGGCAATTTTCTCAATTGAAATTCCCTCCTCTCAGATAACTCTATCTAATCTGTGTCAAGATGACAGAAAGTTATCCAGCACAGTTAGCTTAATCCTGAACAGCTGTGAGAAAAAAAATCAGAAAGATATGTTTAATGTTAAGACATTAAATAAAATACAACTTCAGGCAAGTTTAGAGTCTGTGTTTTCCAAGGTGAATTGCTGTATTTAGCTGTGTGTTAATATTGTTAAAATGCTAAGTGGCAACTAACTGACTGCCCTGAAGCAAAATAGGGCCAATATATCATTTGAACAGATGTTTTAAAAAGGGGTAAAGTCTCTACCCTTCATAAAGGTCTGCAAATGAATTTCTCTTTTAATTTTGCAGCTGAACATTCTACAATGATGGAATTCTTGTCATCAGGAATTCTGTTAAGAGAATATCCAGCTTATGTAAAACAGGGGCTGTTGAATTTAAGCTGATTATTAAATTCCTTAGCAGGGATTTTAATACCAGGAACCACCAAACAAGAACTGTTTTCAGTTTTAAATATCCCTAAGTAGCCATCTTAGAAAAAATATTAAGTTCTACCATGTGTAACAAGAAAGAGTTTGTGAAAAATATTTTTGTTTTCTTGAGTGTTTTTCAATAGAAATTTTGGATTGAGACTAAAATTCAGCTAGTTGACTAGGTGTGCATTTTCAACTTTATAAATTATCTTAAATCATCACCTAGGATGTCAATAAATAAAAAAAATAAACATTTATTGCATGAAAAGAACTGTTAAGTTTAAAGAATATACAGATATAGAAAAAAGAAGTAGTTCAATGTACTCTGGACATGGTAGCAGGACCTTTCTATAATTTGCATTTTCTCAGTACAGTAAGTTTTCCCTCAGTGGTATGATCAACATACAGCAAGAGCAGAGGCCAAGACAATAACTACTTTAGACCTAAGAAATCCAAAATTGTTTGTCTCTTTCTATTCTTACAATCTAAATGTTTATAGAAAGATGCACCAATAAGATAATAGCCAGCCACTGTGTAGGTTCTAAATTGTTTATATGAGGATATGCATTAAGAACATCAAATACCTTGATATTTATTTAAATGGTTTAAGTCAATTTATATATATACACAGGCATTCATACACATATATACATTTACATATATGTGAATCATTACAGCATATGAAATTAGCATTCTGTGTTACTAAAAGTAGCCCATACGAATGTGTTTCCATAGGTGTGAGATAATGACTTAAACATCTTCTAGCTAGGATGGGACATCAGACTCTGACAATGCCTACATTTTACATATGGAAACTCTGAACTTTGATTCATAGTGAGGTTAATTCTTTATTTAAATTAGTTCAATGAACTACTACTCTAAATCCAGCTCCAGAAGCATCCTAGCTTCTGTATAGTTAAGTTTACCTTTCTTTAAATAAAAAAATGTAACAAGTAGTAATTTATATTATGTTTATGAGAAGACAATGGACACAAATTCTAAATATGAGACTCTTAAAGGTGTACACATTATAGTTTATGTATTATACTTACACTTATTATAGGCAAATACACAAATTAGAATTAAAATAATTACCAATTTCCATTATTTTATTGGAAATAAATGTGTTACTACTTCTAGGTTTTCTTGCTTTCATCCCCCAGTATAGGGGAATGCCAATGCCAAGAAGTGGGAGTGGGTGGGTTGGGGAGCAGGGTGAAAGGGAAGAGGATAGGGGATTTTTGGACAGGAAAATAGGAAAGGGGATAACATTTGGAATGTAATTAAATAAAATATCTAATAAAAGAAATAAATGATTTAAGAGACCAAAACATCCTAAGTAATGAAAGAAACAACTACTCTTTGATTCAGCCCTTAATATACTTATTATATCATGTATAAAATATTTGAATTTTAGTTAATTCATTAATGTACTATTATATGTACTTTTATGAATTCAGAATTTTATATATATATATATATATATATATATATATATATATACACACACACACACACACATTTTACATCAGTCAGGATTATTATACCTCAGAGTTTTTTGAGAAAGACCTGTGTGACTAAGTTGTGAATAATTGACATGACTGTCTAAGAAAATTGCTAATTTTTTTGTAAGTAATGGTGTTTTGATGAAGGATACTGCATAGGGGAGTAACATTAAGCCAAAGAAATCTTAAGGGAGCAAAATTTCTCTAGAAGGATGGAGTTTCACTACTGAAAACCATGTGGGATAGCTACTTGAGACATGTGTGTGAGGTGATGATGAATCAGAATATACACAATAATATGTAAGTTTACCTTTCTTAAAAACTGGTATTGTTCTCTGTAAGCCTTGCAATCCAAGTGGTTCGAGGCAAAGGTCAGCCGATCCCATCAGACAGCCTGCTGATGAAGGAAGAGCCTGCCCTGATGCTGTGGAGAAAGAGCCCTGTAGCCTGAACAAAAATTGTTACCACTATGACTATAATGTCACAGGTAAAGCACCTCATCGTGTCCTTATACATTCTGATGCTTCTTCCAGTAGGAATCGACTCCAGACATTCTCAAATCCCAGGCCAGCTCTACCTGTGTGCCATTTAGACACAGTTTAAACTCTGAGACATAATCAGTGTCACATGACAGAAGTAGTCATCTGTTTTACTTTTTTTTAGAAATCATCAAAATAAAAAGAATAAAAGTGTGCAAAGACTATATTTATGAAGTATGTGATAAATACTCAAAATGATCTTTTTTAAAATCTCCTATTTTGAGATTATGGAAAATATTTTCTTTTTTATCAGATATTTGATTGTTACATATACATAAATAATTCTTGAGACACTGGAACATTTGTGAACATTGACATGATATAAAATGTCCATAGTCTTAAAAATAATTATCAGAAAAGTAGACTTGTGATAAATTGCATTTATTTCTTAAATTTCAGTTAATATCATCAAAATATACACATCAACAATATTTTATTGGTTCATATGGTTTGGTACAATGTTGAAGCTAACTTGGATTTTTTTCCTAGTAATGTTTATGTTGAAAAAAAGCTCAAGAAATTGAAGAAAGACACATAGCAGTTGCACTGGCTTATGTCTCTTAGTTTTCTCTACAATTTGCTTTGATGCCACAAAGGAAATCAAAGTTCTCTAGGGTACATTGTACTATCCTGGAGAAAGATGAAAAAATGGTTTTAGGAAAAGATACAAAATAAGAGAATTTAATAAATATGCTGAATTTATTTACAAAATGAGTTTGTACTTTTAAAGACTTTTACTTCCTGCAAATGAATGAAGTACATAGTATTAATATAACTACATAGAGCACCATCCATTAAAATTATTTTGCTAAAAGATGCATAATTGTACATTTTTATTTCTATTCTTCTTTTAAAAGTTTTGACATGGTATTGATCTGTGCGACCAAGTCATTTTTACAATATCACTAAATAGCTAGCTGTCAAGACTGTCGAGTAGACATCTGCCTCAAAAAATAATCCCCACCGCTATGTGCAACCTCAGCAATTTCATTTGACTCCTAATATGTTCAAATCTGGGACCCATATGCTCTGCATGTGGGATGATTGATTGAGGGGCTTAGGAAGCAGTTGTGAATTAGGCATGGGATTCAGGTCATCAGAGTTTCATCTGACGTCTGTTACATGCACCGCCTTCTGTTCTGATGGGTCTTTTTCATTCAGACTGGAGTACGTGTCAGCTGAGCGAGAAGGCAGTTTGTGGGAATGGCATTAAAACAAGGATGTTGGACTGTGTTCGAAGTGATGGCAAGTCCGTTGACCTAAAGTACTGTGAAGAGGTGGGTGAGTGTTGAGTTAAATCTTTGAAGGAATTCTTCCCTGATAATTTGAATTCACATGGAGCCAAGTGGCATTTGCTCCACCCACTTGCATGGGCAACAGCTGTTTTCACAGGCTGTCTAGTGCCCTCTTGAAAAGAGACAGTATCCACGCTACCGATTTCCACAGATAATTTCCTGTACTTTGTTCTGCTTGGAGCCCTGAGGTATGCTAATTAGCCAATTCTGGAAAAAAATGCTTAGGAAACAATAAGCAATCAAGGTGAATAAAAGCAATAAATCTTAATCAGACCATTCATCATCTTTTGTAATTTGATGTGATTTGGGTGCAGAGCTTGGATACCTGCCAAGATGCATCATTTATTCTTTTTGTTGCTAAACATTGATCACATGCAGTTTCAGAGCAGATTTTGATATGAAGATCTGATACCCAGCTGTGAAAATCTAAGTACTTAGGTCTCAGGTCTGGATAAGAGAGCTCAGTGCTCCAGCAAAGCAGTGAAGTCTGTCACTAATAGCTTTAAGGCTCAGAGATGTCGTTTATAGTTAATCGTCAAAGCAAAGTAATGCTATGATTCTTAGCTCCGGCGTTCTGGGCAGCAGAGATACGTGGCATTGGCCTTTCTCTTTTTCATGAAGCTACACCTTGCATGGAAGAGATTTCTGTCTGATTTTTCACACCACAAAGGCAATGACGTTCCTGTCCTTTCACTCCCTGTGCTTCTGATATGCACAGGGTCATTTTTCAGACCAAAATAAGCAAGAGCTTCAGTAGATGTGAAACAGAATTTTCTTAACTCTCAAGGGAAAGAAAGCCACCAGTGGAAACTACTTGAACCCACTTAGTGCCGTTGTCAATGTGCATGTAACTTTAACTTCCTCACATCTCTGTCTATAGGGATGGACTTCTAGAGGCTCTGAAAACATTGCTTTGTTTAGACAATAAATGTCTCCCTGTAAAATCTTGTTTACCAACCTATTTATATGTTAAATTAAAGTAAGTTAAAATCAGGTTTTTTTAATATTATAATTTAAGCAATATAACCAACAGTAAATAACAATTTTGTGCTTGAAGATGATTACAACAAAAACTAACATCCCGGAGAATGGTAGGTGATCCTGCTCGGGGTGATTAGTGTAGTCTCTGGCAAACACCCAGGAAAATTTCCTCCTTACAAGAATGTGAAATGAGACTGCTTTAGTAGTAAAGCCCAATGCATTCAGGACTCTTTTAAATTGCTTCTTTTGCTTTGTGAATTTTGCAGGGACAACTGCAGGTTCAGATCCTAACACCCTAGCAAATGCTGTCTTCAGGGAAAACTAAGCTGCTCTCTGTGGGAATTAAACAACACACATACCATTTTATGCATCCCTATGAGTCCAGCTGGATGCTCAGACCACCTACCTACCAACCCCTGTGCAAACCCTGTATTCAGTTCAGCAGCAGTAGGTAGCTCTTGCTGCTTCTCTAATGGCCACAAAGAAATGTGTCATTAGTGCCCTACAAAGAGGAAAATTAGGGTTAAATCCACTAACATTCCCGTCACTCTCCTTCCTCAATATACCGTGTTTCCTTCCCATGGTCTCTCGTCTAATTTCATAGTCTATATCCATTCTCATAACAGCACATTTACATATTGTACAGATACTAAAAATTTAAATTACTTTTTCATAGAAAGCAAAAAGGAATGGCAGTTCTGAGAATTACCAATAAAAATTGTTATTCTCTGCTATAATATTAATACTTTTTTTTAATGCTTCCTCATACCTTTGATTTCACTTTAGATGTTGGAATGGAATATATCACCTGTGAACTTGAAATTCTTTCTTATATATACTTCAAAACTGTAACATGTAAATCACAATGACAGGATCAAAATACAAATAAAATGATACATTATGAGAGGCCATACACATAAATAAATAATAAATAAATAAATAAGTTACAGCAGAGTTAATGAGATAAACCTGAGAATAGAAATTCTTCATAAGCAAATTATATAAAAACATTTATATCGCCTGAGGACCCACATTTCTTTTAAGAAAGATGAATTCTCTAACATTTCTTTTTTCATTTATTTATTTATTTACTTACTTACTATTTATTCACTTTACACCTCCTTATCAGCGCCCCTCTCTTCCCCCTCACACAAATCCTCTCCCATTCCCTCATCCCCTTCTCCTCTGAGAAGGGAGTGAAGTCATCCCCTGGGGATCTCTCTCTCTCTCTCTCTCTCTCTCTCTCTCTCTCTCTCTCTCTCTCTCTCTCTCACACACACACACACACACACACACACTCCATCACCCCCAACTCTATCGGCACATCAAATCACTGCAAGACTAGGCACACCTAGATAAAGTGGTATTGTTAGAGAAATGGGATTCACAGACAGGCCAGAAATTCAGGGACAGCCACACTCCAATTGTTGGGAGACCAGCATGAAGACCAAGCTTTCTATCTGCTACAGAAGTGCAGGAGTCCTCGGGTCAGCCCATGCTCACTCTTTGGTTGATGTTTCAATCTCTGAGAGCCCACAAGGATCCAGGCTAGTCCACTCAGTTGGTCTTCCTGTGGAGTCTCTGTTCTCTTTGTGTCCCTACATCCTTCCCCCAATTCTTTCTTTATCTTTTTTTCCATCTAATGTTTAACTGTGGGCCCCTGCACTTGGCTTCTGGGGAAAACCTCTCTGAGGACTGTACACTTAGATTTTTAAAACCTACTTTATAAGGGATTTAAATGCTATAAGCTTCCTTCTAGCCCACCACCTACCAGAGGTAGTGGAAAGCAAAGGTTTATAGGGCAGAGGGAATATAAACTTGTTTAGAAATAGTACTTAGGGGTGATTCCAATCATTATTATTAGGATATCAGCAGTTCAGTTAACATGAATCAGCAACAATAGCTTAATCCACTCACAAGCACCATTCATGAATCAGCAATGTCAGTTTGATCCAAAAGAAACCCATTCCAATTGGCCTGAAGCTACAGGAATATCATGAGAAATTCTTTGGTGTGTTTCTCTCTACAGTCACAATAAACGATGATTAGCAAAAAAGGCAAGGTGAACCAATGCTACAGCGTAGTCCACAGTCTGTTGAGTTATACTTATACTCTTTTCAAACATCGTGTGTCTCCAGAAAAATATCACATGCCCTTTTTCCAGGCAACTTCTAGAAAAACACCACTTGTCTGTTCTCAGCAAAACATTCTCTCACATACATCCTCTCATAAGATAGTTTATAGAAAAACGTCATATAACACAACCTAATTCTCCAAAGAAATCAGAAATTTCCACTTTAGAGGACAATTATGCTACACTCCTGTCTGGAATAGAATATCATTAATAGAGTCGGGTATCAGTTCTTACCCATAGAATGGGCCTAAATTCAGGTTGGTCATTGGTTGGCCGTTCTCTGTCTCTGCTCTCTTTTGTCCCTGCACATCTTGTAGACAGGACAGATTTTGTACAGAATGTTTGGCTTGCTGTCCTTATACCTCCACTGGGAGTACTGCCTGGCTATAGGAAGTGGTCACTTCAATATCCCCCAGTGCTAGGAGCCTCAGCTAGAGTCAACCCCATAGACATCCTGGGGCCCCTCCCCATTCCAGGTCTCTGGAAAATGATAGAGATACCCTGTCCGTTGCCAATTCTTTTCCATGCTCACCCTAAACCTGAACCCCACTGCCTCCACTCCCCTCCCCTCCCCATCCCCTCTCCCATCCAGTCCCCTCCCTTCATCCACCTCCAATATCTATTTTATTTACCTTTCTGAGAAAAAAAAAAGGCCCAAAATCAGATATTTTAACATAGAATACTACCAGACTTTCATAGAAGAGGTAATACCACACTACTCCTCAAGCTATTCTACAAAATAGAAAGAAAAGGAACCGAAGGAACAGAAGGAACATTGCCAAACTCATTCTATGAGGCCAAAGTCATGCTGATACCTAACCACACAAAGACTCTACAAAGAAAGAGAATTTCAGGCTAATTTCCCTTATGAGCATTAATATAAAAATACTCAATAAAATACTTGCAAACTGGGCTGGAGAGATGGCTCAGTGGTTAGGAGCACCAACTACTCATCCGAAAAAACTGAGTTCAAATCCCAGCAACCACATGGTGGCTCACAACCATCCGTAATGAGATCTGACGCCCTCTTCTGGTACATCTGAAGACAGCTACAGTGTACTTATATATAATAATAAATAATCTTTTTAAAAACTAATAAAAATAAATCCTTTAAAAAAATACTTGCAAACTGAACAAAGAACAAATCAAAAGTAATCCCACCATGATCAAGTAGGCTTCATCCCATGAATGCAGGAGAGGTTCACCATAGAAAAATCCATCAATATAATCTACCATATAACAAAAATGAAAGAAAACAACCACATGAGCCACTCGATAAATGCTAGAAAAGCCTTTGACAAAAAACCCAACACCCCTTCATGTTATAAGTATTGGAAAGATCGGGGATTCAAAGCACATACTATCATTCTATCTCTTCAATATAGTACTTGAAGTTCTAGACAGAGCAATAAGACAACGCAAGGACATCAAGGCAAATTGGAAAGGAAGAAGTCAAAGTCTTCTTGCTATTCGAAGATGATAAGATACTAGACATAAGTGACAGCAAAAATTTTACCAGGAAACTCCTACACCTGATCAACACCTTCAGCAAAGTGGCTGGCTACAAAATTAAATCACAGAAATTAGTAGCCCGTCTGTATACAAATGATAAACAGTCTGAGAAAGAAATTAGGGTGAAAAACTCCTTTCAAAATAGCCACACATTATATAAATCATCTTGGTGCAGCTTTAACAAAGCAAGTTTTTTTCACTATTTATGAAAAGTATTAACATAATGCATAACTGTAGAGAGTCAGTATGCTCTTGAATTCTCCTTCTGCCCTTGACTCTTACTTTGATAAGTTGATCCATTTTATATTCTTAACATTTGTAACAATTGTTGTGTTTCCAATGGTTTTGCTCTACCATGCACCTTTCCCACTATCCTTTCCTTCCACCCTGTCTGCCTCCCCCAATCTCTTCTCTCTAATCCTCACATCTCCACTGCTCATTATCTCTTATCTATCCTTTCTTCTTCCCTCCTCTTCTCCCCTGTCATTCCTTTTCCCACTGACAGTGCTTATGGCCTTGTCTTTCTGCCCATACAAATATATCTATTTCTCCTCTTTCAGCTTGGGCTGGAAAAGAATTGGCCAATGAACACATCCTGCACAGTGGAATGCCCTGTGAACTGCCAGCTTTCTGACTGGTCTTCTTGGTCACAATGTTCTCAAACATGTGGACTCACAGGTCAGTTTGTATTGCAATTAGCGTCAGACTACTAGTAAAGCCATATAAAACAAACCATCTCTCTTGCTATAAATTGTATTAGGTAGGCCACAGAAATGTATCTTCTTTCCTAAAACATGTGAGCCTCTCCTACACCAGTATCTCCTCAAAAGAGATACCTGTGGTACTCTCTCTCAGTGTATATCTATTGGACAACTATGGCATCACGCTGAAGTTACATCATTTTATATCTTTAAAGGAAAAATGATACGAAAACGAACTGTAACCCAGCCCTTTCAAGGTGATGGGAGGCCCTGCCCTTCTCTGATGGAACAGTCCAAGCCTTGCCCAGTGAAGCCATGTTATCGGTGGCAATATGGCCAGTGGTCTCCATGCCAAGTTCAGGTATCAAATTTCAGGAAGCTGTGTAGATGCATGCATTTCTCATCTTCAGAGACTTGGTTCTAGAAGTATTTTCAAGTTAGAGATGGCCGGTTTCCTCGTAAATATCACAATGACTTTGCCATTTCCCAGTCCTTTAATTAGTTTCGATAGCAAGCACCCCCACACACACACACCGTCCTATGCTTTTAAAATCATTTGAAGACCAGATCCATTTTAATGAAAATTTATTTGCCTGTCTTTGTCTAGGAAGCAAATAAATTGTTCAGTGTATGCTTTATAGCTTGTGCCCTAAAAGGCGTCTTCCCTAGGGTTTCTAATGCTTCTCTAGCTATTCATAAATCAAAACCAGTGATGCAGACATGACTGCAAACCATGAGCTCTCTAATGTATTATTTTTCTTCTTCTAATTAGCTATTTCTCCCTCCATTCCAGGAGGCCCAGTGTGGAGAAGGAACCAGGACACGGAATATTTCTTGTGTTGTGAGTGATGGCTCAGCTGAGGATTTCAGCAAAGTGGTGGACGAAGAGTTCTGTGCTAACACAGAGCTCATCATAGATGGTAATAAACAAATAGTTTTGGAGGAAACCTGCACCCAGCCCTGCCCAGGTAACAATGAACAAAATTCGTATTTGAGGGACATCTTCCTAGGACCAGAGTGTTGGTTTAAAGACACAAATCCTAGCCATTCCATCTTACCAATGAAGACTCAGGTACCAGATACTAGAATGAAAACCAGCTAGCTCCGAGAAGCAGAGATAGCACTTAGCTGGCCTTCAGACTTCACCAGTGTCCCAGAAGGCCTATCCCCTTTCTCCTCCATTCTGTCTTAAATACCCTTCAACTTAAAAAAAAAAAATCTTCCTTAGAGTTTATTTATGTTCACACCCTGTAGACTGGTTACGTTTTCTACCTTTTGACCTAGTATTAACTTTATTTAACTCTTGGATTAAAGGTGGGTGCTAGGGTTGGGTCACACTACAAGCACTATTTACAGTAAACCGAAAGCTTTAGGAACAATGGCTGAGCCATACCACAATTAGAAACAGCTCACACTGTCAGAGTTTACAGTGTGATCAAAAATCATGCAACACCAGAGTTAAGAAGAGGTTACACGTATAGTCCATGTGAATAGTGTCAACCTTCTTATTCAGTGATATCTCTACTAACAACTCACTACAATTTATCTGTGGGTCAGAGGTGCACCACATTACTGCACAGAATAAGGTCTCTAATATCCATGAGCTGCATATTCAGCCCTCCTCAGTGTAGCTTGGAAGCAAGACAAATTTGACATAGTAAGCTTTAAAGCATAGATTATGAATTAGGGAATACACTTTTCTTATTTGGCAGGGATGATGTAAATTTATTATTCCAATAGATTTGTTCAAAATATGAAAGTGTATTTAGAACAGAGTGCTTCACTTTCATTTTGTTATTAAATTTTGGAAGTTTGGCATAGATATTTCAAGATGATGATTATGTAATGCACAGACTACAGAAAATTATAATTGTTGATTTTCTCTGCAAAATGTATGATGATTCAAATAAAGATACATATAGAGATTAAGCCTACTTACACAAAAGAAAGAGATCTAAATTCCATTCAGTTTATAGTCACTTAGGTAAAGGTATATAACCCATCATCAGCATTTTTTTAAATTTTTACCCATACCAGGTTTTCCTGGTAAACACCAGGAAACCCAAAGTGTGACATTCAGAAATATAAGCATTTCTATAACTTTCTTAAATATTTTTCTAGTTCCCGCCCCCGACATTTTCAAAGTATACTAGATTCTTTACATAATATTTTATTAATACCTTGGGAATTTCTTACAATATATTTTAATCATATGTACGCTTCTCCTCCCTGAGCTGCTACCACCACCACCTCTGGACGCAACTTCTGTTGTCTTGTTTGTTTTTGTTGTTGTTGTTGTTTCTCTCTCTCTCTCTCTCTCTCTCTCTCTCTCTCTCTCTCTCTCCCTCCCTCCCTCCCTCCCTCCCTTCTTTCCTCCCTTCCTCCTTCCCTCCCTCTCTCCTTCTCTCTCTCTCCCTCCCTCCTTTCTCTCTCTCTCCCCTACATTCCCCTCTCTCCCTCTCATCCCAGCTCTATTTCTATCTCTAATTCTCTCCACTTTCTCTCTCCTTCTCCCCCTTTCCTTTTCAAACATTTGAGTCCACTTCACACTGGACAACTACTCTTGTGTATGAGGACAGTGTGCTCCATATACTAGAAGTCACACCATTAATAAAAACTAACTCTGACTTCCCAGCATCTATCAAATGCCAATAAATCCTGAGATAAGGTTGGTACTATATTCCCACTTCCCCCATCCATGTTAGGATTTTGTTTGGCTTGACTTTAGGTATGTCTTATGTGTACAGTCACAATCACTGTGGGTTTATATGTGCCCTGATTCCCTGATGTTGTCCACCAACTGAGAAACTTTCAATCTTTCTATACCCTTTTTCATGAAAATACCTGACCCTTGAGAGGAAATATGTAATATATAAGACTTCGCACTCAAAAGTCTCTTATTCTCTGCACTTTACTAGTTGTGAGTCAATATTAATAAACATTTACTTCGAGAAAACACATCCCTGTTGAGACAACTACTGTTCTATGGGAAGAGCATTCAGTAATTAGGAGTCATTTTAACACTATGTCTATTTAACATAAAATAATACAGGACCAGTTCTCATTGGTAATACTAATATTGTCTAGTATAATGCTATTCAATACATATACATAAATAATTTTGGGGTTACCAGGATTTCTAGCCCATGACACAGAACTATTTTCATCAATCACACCTCCTAGCAACTCTGTGTAATTTAGTCATGTCCAGCATAATATGAGTCTCTAATTATTTGGGTGACAGATGAAATACTTGAAGTGATAAGAGCATTCTATGGATTCATCTCTGCCAAAATTAACTTGGTCACCAAGCAATTAGTTGGTAGGTAAATGAAAAGGGGTTTCTGACTGATACGTTTCAGTAAACCTTCTATTTTCAAAATGATAAAAGAGGTTGAATACATGGGTCCATCATGTAATTTTGTTACTATGCATATACTCAACAGATTCACATATTTAATGTACATGTTCAATATAAGCTTGTACTTCAATATTCCCCTAGAGTTTCATAATTAGAACTATTGAAACATACAGCAGTTCTTACAAACATGAGTGATTAAAAGATGATGAATAGGAAAAGGTATATATGCTATAATTGCAGGAGAGTTTTGAGAGTCTGGAAATGGTCTGTTCTTGATTAAATGTTGATTGCACAGATATATAATCAGACTGTAGAAATTTGCTATGAATTTATGGTATTTGGCATTTTTGTACTATGTATTTTTCTCAGAGGGGTGTGGTTGATTAGAGATGTAGATTAAAAGAAATAGCCAGTTTCTGTTTTAATGTCAACTCACTAGCCTGCCTCAGCTAGACTCCTCTGGGAAGAAAAAATGACATTTATAAGCATTGGTTCTCTCACCTTTAACTTCAAGCCAATTTAACTTTATGAGTACCTGGAGACAAGCTCTATGTGTTGTAGGTTTGACTAGCCCTTTTACAATAATAACAAATGTCATGTTAGCTTTTGACCAAATACTATCTGTCTTTTAGAAAATGATCATGACAGACAAACTTCAGATCATAGCTTATGTTTTATAACAGTAAGTCACCCAGAAACGACCCAACCATTCCAAATGACATATTCACTACATATAAACTGATAATTATTATGTGTGTCAAAATCTCATAAATATCATGCATAATTACTGTACTTCCAAACATGTATGGTTAGCATCAAAAAGAGTGCCTGCGTCATTGTCCCTCATGGGTATAAACAACCAACCTGTTTCCTACAGGTGACTGTTATTTGAATGACTGGTCTTCATGGAGTCTGTGTCAGCTGACCTGTGTAAATGGTGAGGATCTTGGCTTTGGTGGAATACAAGTCCGGTCCAGAGCAGTGATTATACAAGAACTGGAGAATCAACACCTATGTCCAGAGCAGATGTTAGAAACAAAATCATGTGATGGTAAGTGCTTCAACTCTTTCTTATTATTATTTCATTTATTTACATTTCAGATGTTATCTATCCCTCTTCTCTATCTCCTCTTCATGAGCCCTCCACCCTATCCTCCTCCCCTTTGCCTCTAAGAGGGTGCTTTCCCACCCACCCCCCACCTACTCCTGCTTCATCCCTTTAGCATCCCCCTTGTCGGGGCATCAAGCCTCCACAGGAACAAGTGCATTTCCCACACACACACACTAGGGCCCTGTTACTTATGTAGCAAGGGCCATGGACCAGCCCATGTATGCTCTTTGGTTGGGGCCTAATCCCTGGGTGCTCTGAGGGGTCCAGTTAGTTGATACTGTTGTTCTTCCTATGGGGTTGCAATCCCCTTCAGCTCCTTCAGTCCTTATAACTCTTTCATTGGGGTCCCTGAGCTCCATCCAATGATTGACTGTAGTTATCTGCATTTGTTTCAGTCAGCTGCTGGTAGAGCCTCTCAGAGGACAGTCATGCCAGGATCCTTCTGCAAGCACACCATGGTATCAGCAACAGTGTCAGGGTTTCGTGTCTCTACCTGGGATGGTTCCCAATGTGGGGCAGTCTCTGGATGACCTTTCCTTCAGTCTCTGCTCAGTTTTTTGTCCCTGCATTTCCTTTAGACAGAAACAATTTTGGGTTAAAAATTTTGAGATGGGTTGGTAGCCCCATCTCTCAACTGGGGGCCATGTCTGTATACTGGAGGTGGTCTCTTCAGGGTCTATCTCCTCACTGTTGGGCATTTCGGCTTGTGTCATTTTCATTGGGTCCTAGGAGCCTCCCACATTCCTAGTGTTTGGGACTTTCTAGCATTTACACTCCTATTCCTCACCCCCTACTGCTGCATATGTCTATTCGTTCCCTTGACCCTCTGGGTTCCTCTCTTGTTTTCCCCTATACCTGACCTACCCTCCCTTTTCTCCTACCCCTCCCCTTTCCCACCCAGGTCCCTCCTTTCCTCTGCATCCTGTGATTATTTTGTCGCCCCGCCCACCCCATCTAAGTAGGAGTGAAGCATCTTCATTTGGGTCTTTCTTCTTGTTAAGCTTCCTATAATCTGTGAATCATGTCATGGCTATTCTTAATTGTTTAGCTAATAATTCACTTATCAGCAGTATATTACCATGCATGTCCTTTTTGGTCTGGGTTACCTCATTTAAGTTTATATTTTCTAGTTCCATCCATTTACCTGCAAAAGTCATTATTTCCTTGGTTTTAATAGCTAAATAGTAATCCATTGCATAAATGAAGCATTCTTTCTGTATCCATTCTTCCCTTGAGGGACATGTAGGTTTTTTCCAGCTTCTGGTTATTACAAATAAGGCTGCTATGAACATAGTGGAGCAAGTGTCCTTGTGGTATGGTAGGATATCTTTTGAGTATATGTCTGCCCAGGTGTGATATGGCTGAGTCTTCGGGTAGAAGTATTTACAATTTTCTGAGGAAGAGCCACATTGATTTCCAAAATAGTTGCACCAGTTTGACACTTGAAATCTATTCATTTAGTTCTGCTGAATTTGTGCTGAGTGACTGAACTTGTTAGATTTCTACTTACAGTTGAGAGTTAAATGAAAAAATAAATTCTGAGGGGCTAAGAATTCATGAGTAAAGTGCTAGTCATACAAGTGTGAATACATGAATTTGATAGGCAAACCAGAAGCATTTCCAGGAGCTTGAGGGCTAGATAGCCTCTTCTATTCAACAGCCAACAAACACAGACTTTGTTCCAAACAATGTGGAAATTGATAACCAATAACCAAGGTTGTCCTATAACCATTATATATGTACCTCTAGATATTCTCTCTCTCTCTCTCTCTCTCTCTCTCTCTCTCTCTCTCTCTCTCTCTCTCTCTCTCTCTGTCTCTCTCTCTCTCTCTCTGTCTCTTTCTCTGTGTGTGTGTGTGTGTGTGTGTGTGTCCCAGAAGTCTAAGATAATTAGGATCATTGATTGTGTATTTATGCTAACAATGACCAAATATAAATCTAATATTTTCCATCTGTTTAAAAAAATAACAAAATTAAAGAACTACAAAAGCACTATAAAATTAGACTCTTAATGTGGTCTTAGAAATTGATAAATTAATTCATTGGTGAGCATTAGCAATTTTATAATAATTGGACATCAAGCATGATGGATATATGTGTTCATGTGTCTTTTTATATTATGTATGTATACAGAACTACTCCCTCAATATTTGCAGCAAATTCCATATCCAAAACTTCAGTGTATTACAATGTCACAGCTTGGAGCACGGAGGTATCTTGATAACAATAAAAGTCTTGGTATGTAGTGGTTAATATAAGGCTCAAAATTCTTAGCTTTGTTCTGTGATAGTTAAGAAATCTGACATATAACATATAGTAAGTATAGAAAATATCACCTCTCCTTGAAAACTGGAAGAGGAGACCTAGGATACTGGGAAAATATAGAACGAAAACTAATGAACTAGAAGATTTAACCTAATAGTTGGGTAAAATTTCCAACCCTGTCAACATAGTCTTCCTAAATTTACTAAGCACATGAAATATTCCCTATTCCTGGGACAGGGTAGCTCTGTTCCAGAGTAGTACAGAAGCTCGAAATTTGAAATTAATTAAATAAATCCCAGGGCAAGGAAAAGAAGTGTCAGTGCAAAATGACAGTGAAGTAAACTTAGAAATCAAGAGTACAACTGGAGAAGAAACTCGCGTGCGGTCCTGAGTAATGTCACAGCAGTGCTTGCTCTATGAAACTCTCTTGCACGGTCCTGAGTAATGTTACATCACCTCTTGTTCTGTGCCTGCAGACGGACAATGCTATGAGTACAAGTGGGTGGCAAGTGCTTGGAAGGGCTCCTCTCGGACAGTCTGGTGTCAAAGATCAGATGGCATAAACGTAACAGGTAAAACACCAATGCCTCAGTTTCTCTATATGTACTCCTGTAATACATAATGCAGCTGAATCCTGAAGGACCCTCAGTTGTTGACACATTGTTGGAATCAAGAAATGTATGGTGTGTACATGTCTGATGACCAGGGCTAAATTATCTTATTTTAAAATATTAGAATATCTCAACTTCTCTCTTTACTATATCTTCTTTGGACAGTTAGCATCAGCATATGTTTAATTGAATACCACTTACTGTTAATAAATAAATAGAAGTGATTTCTTGAATTTTCCATAGGGATTTTATGCATTAACAAATTAGTTTATACAAAGAAAATGATGATGATTCCTGTCACTGCTTCTGCTATTGTGCTTCGAGGATGATACAGAGCAATGGAGTATGCATTTATAAATATAATATACAGAAATTAGCAAATCTAGTATTAAGATATTTTATTGATTAATAAGGAAGATTTGTCAATCAATCCAGTAAAATGAAAAGAGGCTTCAGGCTGAGTATGTATTGAATAGCCTGAAAGTTCCATGAAAACAACTCAGAGTCAGAAGCACCCCTCCACTTTGGACACATAAACACAAATTTAAAACATTTTTTCCATAATTATCATTTTAAGACAATTCTGTTGTCCAGAATCTCCACTTCAGAAGCAGGAGGGGTATTGACTGTCAGCTGCCCAGGGCACCTGCTGGCTTAGGACTCTTGTTTCAACTCTTCAGTAAGAAAAAGAAAGTCATAGGCATCATGGTGCCCTGAGTAAAGTCCACTTATGATTTAACTTTCATGTCCATTATGCGATCACAGGACCCGCCAGGATCAATGCACTTCTTGGAAAACATCAACGTTTATATTGAATTTCAACTGACCCAGGTCTATTGAAACCTAATTTCTTATTTCCTCTCTATGAAAGCCAGAACAGAATGTCAAATTATATTGTTATGAAGACAGAGTTTTGTGTGTGACTAAAAGCTGTACCAAGAAGCCTTTGATAATAGCATCTCCCAGTGGACATATAACGTGTAATAGAAAAAAACACCTACCAGGAAACTCTTTGCTGTCTCAACAGCAATATTTGGGGAAGGAAATCACTCAGCCAGAACTCCATTCTAGGGAGAGTGGGTGCTAAGGGCAGAGTCGAGGCAGTGTAGACATTGCAAGCCAAGTGTTGGAGATGCCATCCACTTAGCTCAGAGCCTCGAAATGAATATACATCATTCTTTAAGTGACTCAGAAGGAATTTCGTAGTTTCCTAAAAGGTTCTGTTTGATTGAAGGGTTGTTTTTTTTTTCAAAGAACAGAAGCAAATAATATGTGTCTGCTATTTTGTTATAATGCTATTATTTTCCTACTGCAGCTGAGACAGTTTGCCTAATGCAGAATTAAACCAAAATTTAAAGACTGAGTGATCAGTACAAATCACATTTTAAATTTCTTTTTAATACAACAACGTCTGTATAGGATTATTTTTCTCTGAAAAATCAGTGTATAAATGATCTATGATAAATGACTATGATAAATAAGTGACCATCATTCAGGTGAGTTTCTCTTGGAAAACAAATGTTAAGCCCATTACCTATATGGATCAATTGTTTTTCTTTATAAATTGTCAATATAGGGAAGCCATGTGACAACTTTCTTTTCATATACTTTGTGATGGTTAGCATGGTCACTAACCTGCATTTGCTTCACAGTGACTGATTTTGTGATGAGATCATTTTTGTTTTATCTTACTATATTTTGTTGCATTTTTTAAAAAATGAATGAATGAATAAATAAAAAACTAAAAATCTATTTATCAGATTAAAAGAAAAACAGATTCTGGGAACCTTTGATTGTGTCTAAAAGACCATGAACTCAGTGAATAAAGAAAAGTTGTTTTGGCTAAAGTTGTGTTGCATTGAGTGAATATAGTTTGAAACTAAGAGTCCCAGTATGTCAACAATATTGCTCCTTTAGGGCAACTGTCTCCATCTTCAAAAGTGCCATATCAGTAAATTCACAGTTTGTAGTGCATGTGAGAAATAAATTGGAGGGATTAATTTCAATGGCAAATTGGAAAATAGTGCAAGCAAAAAACTTAGTGGTTGTTTTGTCTTTCTTTCCAGCATCCACAAAATATCTGGAAGTATCAAGAATAGTGATTTTTTTTTTTCAAAATAAATGAACACTATAATAAACCCAATTGTATAATGGTCAAACAAATTGAAGCTTACTTCGAGGGTTATGAAAACTACCATTTTGAATAGCCAAGAAAGATATTTAACTATAAAATAAAATTCAATCTGTTTTGTTTGTAATTGCTGGGCTTGGCTTGAGGAAATGGGTTAAATGACTCTCCCCCCCCCCAACTACTATTGGAAATAGGTTATATGAAACCAGTGTTTCAAATATAGCAGCTACAAAATCAGCCTCTTGGCAATATGTCTTGGACTCTTATGAAGTACAAACCACAGTGCTGTCATCTGGGTAAAAAAGCCCAAAGTTTCTAATGAAATTGTTAACCAGCCATTTCACAAATGCAGTACTTCTTAGAACTTCCAAAGGGATTCAAACTTCAAAGACAAGTGTGTGTTTTTATCACATTAAGAGAAGTCATTTGCTAAAATATGATTTTCTGTTCTACAGGGGGCTGCTTGGTGGTGAGCCAGCCTGATACTGACAGGTCTTGTAACCCACCCTGTAGTCAACCGCACTCATATTGTAGTGAGGTAAGTACACATTCATTAAAATGGACAAACCACTTCTATCATCCCTCTGTCTCTGGTACCACCCCTCTCCCCAGTCCCCAAAGAGCCTTGACTGGAGAGAGAAACCATCGACTTTAAAGCATCATATTTTGCTTTAAATTAATTGAACAGTTCTCAATGAACTTGACTTATTTACCGTTAGAAAGACTTAGCATGGGGAGGCAGAGTTAACATAGCTAAGGCAACCATTAGACAGCGCACGGGATCCCCAGTGGAAGAGTTAGAGAAAGGACTGAGAGATGTGAAGGGGGTTGTAACCCCATAGGACGAACAACAATATCAACCAACCAGACCCCCGAGATCTCCCAGGGACAAAACCACCAACCAAAGCGTACACATGTAGGGACCCATGGCTCCAGCTGCAAATGTAGCAGAAGATGGCCTTGTTGGTCATCAATGGGAGGAGAGACCCTTGGTGCTGTGAAGGCTCGATGCCTCGGTGAAGGGGAATTTGAGGATGGGGAGGCGGGAATGGGTGATTGGGTCGGGGAACACCCTTACAGAAGCAGGGCAAGGAGAAGGGAAAGGAGATTTCTGGGAGTGGGGGAAACTGAGAAAGGGGATAACATTTGAAATGTAAATAAAGAAGAGATTAAAAAAAAAGAAAAAAGAAATTGCATGTGGTAAATTCTCTTTAAAATGCTTCCTAATGCTCGTTTCTCTGAGTAAACGTAGTTGTCCTTGCCAAGATTACCTTGCACGTGTAGTATAAGCCTCCCTGTTCTCCTGCAGATGAAGACCTGCCGCTGTGAAGAAGGGTACACTGAAGTCATGTCCTCTAACAGCACCCTTGAGCAATGCACACTTATTCCCGTGGTGGTGATTCCCACTGTGGAGGATAAAAGAGGAGATGTGAAAACCAGCCGGGCAGTTCACCCAACCCAGCCCTCCATTAACCCAGCAGGACGGGGCAGGACATGGTTTCTACAGCCATTTGGGCCAGGTGAAGCAACCAGACACTGAACTCAAAATTCTTTACTTAGACGTTCCACCAATATCACAGTATATTTTTTAATAACCAAGAATTTTTCAAATAAATGATTATTTCTCAACCCATGGACTCATTTTTAACATTGCAGCTATCTTTATATCTTTTTATTTTCACTGTGAACACAAGCATCTATACCAAAATTCATAGAAATGAAACTCTTCAAAAAAATAATACTGATATTACTTATCTCAAATCCACTCCTATACTTGTAGGTATAATAAATATACACTGAACAAAGCAATGTCATAACAAAAATAATTAGAAAAATATGTTGTCACTTACAACAGAGATAAATAAGAGTATAAAGGCATTTGGAGTTTTCAGTATAATCATGCAGAGTGGGTGATATGAACCTTTCCCAAAAAGCATTCGAAATGCAGACTGATGCCAAAAGCACTTGGCTGCTAGGACAATAAATAAACAAACAACTTCACAGTGGATGTTCCCAGTTCCCTCAGAGTCTATGCTAAGGCCAAGTATACAGAGGCAGTGATGGAGCCTTCCTTTCTTGATGGAATGACCCTAACTTAGAGGCTGACCAGGCCATTGTCATATTGCAACAGATAATCTTAGTATATCCAGGATGAACTTGAACCCAGTGTAGCAATAGGCCTGCAAACTTGAAGAAGTGCTACCCTTTATTTTGCAAACTTTCTCTTCCTAATTGAGATAGGACATGCTGTCTCCAGGTACAGAAACTCTGTAAGCAACACATATTCTGTCTCATTCCCTCTCCCCATGGAGGGATTCCTTATAAATCCAGACATCACCAACTTTATAATTCCATCAGAAACATGAGAAATGAAGAAAAAATTGCATAGGTAGCATACCTTGATTTATGGCCATTAAGTAAAAGCATTTTCCTGTATAAGAGAACCAAAATTGAATTTTTAAGGTGTTTTAAATATTTGGGTGATTACCAGTATCCACAATCATTCATTTTATTAGAATCTTAGCTGAACATACCATTGAGTTTGAAAAGCTGATTTGTCTGTAAACATGTAAGAAATTCCCCTCTCCAAGTTAGGAGACCAAATTACCATTAACAACTTGGACCTTATCTAGAAATCCAACCAGCTCTCCACAAAAGATAACATCTTTTCTCAAATTAAATAATTCTTTCCACTTTAATAATTTCCTCCAAACATTTTGAACATTTGTTAAATAATTTTAACAGAAAATCACAACAGAAAAGATACCAGTAGTAGAATAGCTCTTTTGATTCTGAACTCAATTCAAAAAAGAAATAAAAGAAAAGAGGAGAAAAAAGAGAAGAGTAGAGAAGAGAAGAGAAGAGAAGAGAAGAGAAGAGAAGAGAAGAAAAAAGAAAAAGAAAAAAGAAAAAGAAAAAGGAAAGGAAGGGAAAGGAAAAAGGGAAAAGGAGAAGAAGGAAAAGGAAAAAAGGGAAAAAGGAAAAAAGAAAAAAGGAAAAAAGGAAAGGGAAAGAGGATAGGAGAGGAGGGGAGGGGAGGAGAGGGGAGGGGAGGAAAGGGGAAAGGGAAAGGGAAAAAGGGAAAGGGAAAGGGAAAGGAAAGGAAAGGAAAGGAAAGGAAAGGAAAGGAAAGGAAAGGAAAGGAAAGGAAAAAGGAAAAAGGAAAAAGGAAAAAGGAAAAAGGAAAAAAAGGAAAAAGGAAAGGAAAGGAAAGGAAAGGAAAGGAAAGGAGGAAAGGAAAGGAAAGGAAAGGGAAAGGAGGAAAACACTTTTTAAATCTCCCAGTTTAAAATATTTAGAATATTAGCTAAACTTATTTCTAGCAAATGAGCCTCTGATAAACAAAATACCTAGTACTAATTATATTCGACACTTTTCAAATATTGGATAAGTCTCCATAGGATCATTTTTGTCCACATCTAATTTTCATACTCATACTGAATTGTGATATGAGTATTACCCACACACTTATCTGTACACGCTACCTGCATACTTCCATGTTGGCCACAGAGAATGTATGCTAATGTTCGCATCAAAGTAAGTAGGCAACATCATCCTGAACAACATGGTCAAAGATTACTTAGAGCATAGTACTTCAAGGACAAAGAAGCTCCAAAACTGAACTAGAATGGTACCTGTCGCAGGGATTGCACATCCCAGGAATGTTAGAAAAGAGATATTGAAAAGTCCTATACTACGTTATTCTATGTGATTATTTCTGAAAATTCTCTCATTGTCAAAGCACACTCTTAAGAATAGACTAGATAAAAGATTGTAATTGCCAAACAGAAAAGTTAGTATGTTAAAAAAGTGTTAAAATAAAGTGAATGGTCAAATACCTGTCTGCATTGAATCTGAGTTTTACGAATTTCTCAAAAGCTGCATTGTTTTTCATCTTTAATATATTACATGCCATTCCTGAAGTAGGTGGGAAAGTCAAAGCATATGCACACAGAACAATATACATACTGAATCTGAGGTAAGATTTCATAGAAAGAATTCAGACAGGAACTCAGCATCTGAAAGCAAACACGATTTGTTGCTTTCCAACTCTTTCCATTGCTAATTCCCCTCGAATCCTTTCTAACTCCTACTAGCTGTTTTACATTATTGGTAACTGTGCTTGGAAAGAATGATTTTAAGTCTTGAAGAGACCTGATCACAAGTTCAAACCGGTCATATATGTTCCAAACTAATGTAAACTAATAATGCCTTTTCTTCTCAGATGGAAGATTAAAGACCTGGGTTTATGGTGTCGCAGCCGGGGCATTTGTGCTGTTAGTCTTCATTGTCTCCATGATTTATCTAGCGTGGTGAGTGTTTAAATATTTCAGAATCTAAAGGGAGATGTAAGATAGTTACTTACAAGAAAATTCTCTCAGTTGCCAGTAACACAGAAACAAAGTAGTGTGTGACACACATGTGTTACATATACTCCATCTTAACACAAAGTTCTCAATTTACAAAATAAACTTTAATATTAGAAAGCCTAAATCTACTACCATATCTAAGTCAGTCGGATTATGGAAGTAAGTCAGGACTGTTCTGGGTCAATTTTTTCAAGATTTTTCTCATGAAGAAATGCCATGGAATGTTGCTTTCATTGATGGCATATTAAAGCCATAAACTTTTTCTTAGAGAAAAATGTTATAATTCTTAATCTTATTTCACTGTATTTGTAAATGTGTATTATTTATAAAAGTTCTGAGACAAACCCAAAATATAATATAACATCACTTCGATTGTATCAACTAAGAAATTGGATAATTTGGCTTTTATAAAATAGTTAAGTATCTTAAGACATCTTGGAACTGTGAAACTGAAAGAGACCATTAGGTCATATTCTAAAAGGCACTGGGAAGTGTAGGTGGACAATTTAGATCTACTATTTTGTTTTGCTTTTTTATTTAAAACAATAATATTTAAAACGAAAGATTGACCTTTTTTTTTTCAATTTTTTCTAAATTTCTTACAGCAAAAAGCCAAAGAAACCCCAAAGACGGCAGAACAACCGCCTCAAACCTTTAACCTTAGCATACGATGGAGACGCTGATATGTAACATTGACTTTTCCTGGACACAACCAGACTTGGCCTTTTCCCTTTATAGTAGACATCCAGAGGCCAGAGTGCCAGTATTCAAATGTGTGAGTTATAATTAACTTTAACTGTTATGAACACCATCATTAAGAAAAAGGAGAAAATCCTACTCCCTCTAGGAATATTCAAGACAATAGCACTGAAACGTAGAGTCAGCTCTGAGAATTCTAAGAGATGCAGTGAAGTGCATGCTGTGTCCTGAGAGTTTTGTGGCATCTTTTCTGAAATCTACCCAATTTTTTCAAAAAGAAAAAACAAAAACCCACTTTGATCTCTAAAACATAGTGAGGAGATTGGCCAACTGGGAAGCCAGATGCAAGACTGCTTGCAGCACTAACCCACCGAACTTTTTAGCATGAAGAGTTCATACTGAAGGCTTTACAATTCTACACTTAACCATGCCAACGTGTATACTCGATCAAATGACTTACATGATGTCACCTTATATACTTGTTAATAAGCAACTTTTAACAGTGAAGAAGATGTAAGGCCTATGCCAAGTGGAAAATCCATTGAACAACTTAGCGTCTTCATGGTTGATGGTAGCATTGATTGGCCTGCATTTTAGAGACAAACTCTTTTATAAGACTTTACCCTTGTCTCTCTCTAATGTGTGAATGCTGGACATGTACTAGCCTTAGAAGAAGGGGTCCTCAAGTTCGGTATTTTATAGTGGTTATTGTCTGGGAAACAAATATGCTAGTGTTAATACCTTTCTACTTTCCCTAATTTCACACTGGTTGCCTACATCTTTTTTGCTATATGGAAGGCACATTTTGCACTATATTAGTGCAGCAAGATAGGCACTTAACCAGTGTTGCCATAGAAACTGCCTCTTTTCATATGGGATGATGAAGACATCTGTGCCAAGAGTGCTGTGGAGACATTTGCAAGCTTTTGTCCACTGAAGAGAATTAGTTCAGTCTTGATGGTAACAGGATCAAATCTACTATTACACCTGCTGTCTACACTCTTCCTTCTTGCTATAGTCATCATGAAATTGACGATATGGCAATAATTCAAGTGTTGAAGTCCCTAAACCCAACCCAAACCTCCAAAATGTAGAACCCCTTGGTTGGGTTGCAGTTGCTCTTGGAAGGCTGTTTATGACAAGATTTATATATTTGTTATCTTTGTTTTTAAAAAAAGAAGAAGAAGAAGAAAAGCAAAGAAAAAAGGACTGGTTGTCTTCATAATTTTGAGTAGATAGAGAAAATAGTGTATCAATGATTTTTCTAACAAAAAGAAATCAAAATTATTTGTTAGCTTTCCTGTCTTCCTGATTTGTTTTTCAGTCTTACAGGCTGTATTTCATAGTCATGGTCTTTTGCCCTTTTCATGGTTGAAATCTGAATTAGCGTGATTTATTAAGATATAAAATTTAAGAAGAGAAGGATAAATAATCTTGTCCAGGGCTTGCTTAAACATCTAGAGCAAGGGGCATAAGCCTTTAAAGCAAAAGAGCAAACAGGAAATGTTTTCAGTCAGGTCTTTAGTTCAGCTCAGAACACTGGCACTGTGTGGTGCTTCCGGAGAAGTCAGCTGGGTGACACCATTTTCTGACAGAACTTTCCTCCCACGAGAAGCCAGCCAGCCACATTTGCGTGTCTCAGTTTCCTGAGCTGCCTTCTATGGCTTTATGCCTTATGTGGCTTTAGAGCTAGCCCTACATTATATTATCATTAGCTTCCAGTCAATTACTCTCTGTCTATCAAGTGTGCTTAATTTCACAGGTGTCAATTCATAGTCATTAACTTATGATTGTTGGGAAATCAACTCTGTGTTCACTGGTGAAACACAGGAAATGCCACCACGGAATATAGCTCACCTCTTTCTTGTGAAAAAGAAAGCTAACCTGTGTCATGAAAAAGCACTCACATACTTCTGTCACTAACAGAAATGCTACAGTTAGCCTCTGATAGAATGGGGACCCTTTTGCTTTTCAGTTTTTTAAACACGGTAAACACATGACTTTTATTTATTTCATTTTATTGTTTTATTTTTTATCTGAAACATGTCTGTATGGCTGGAACTGTGGTTTTGTTGATGAGGTGTTTTGCCTTTACCAGCTGTGTTTGAGCTCCCTCTGCTGTCCATTAGAACAGCTTTTTCTGCCCAGATTAGAAACGAATTCTGAATAAGAGGATGTTGTCATCTCCCAACTGAAAAATCTTTATATATAATTCAATATGAACACAATGTGGTGAATGCTTCTTACTCATGCCAGATATAATGCACTAAATGATTACGTCATTTCAAAGAGAGTGGATAGCCAAGAATTTAACTAAGGGAAAGCATTAAAGAGGAAGGAAAAATAATATTGATATTCTGAAACTGTAATAGTACACACACACACACACACACACACACACACACACAATCACTCTTCCAAATAATCTTTGAGTTGAGCTCTTTGAATAAAATAAGCTCAGTCTGTCCAAAATAGTTAAATCACAATCTCTGTGGGTAGCTGAAAAATTTTAACAATCTGATGAAGTGTGGGCAAAACTTAGCAATCTTGAGATAGGAAATAAAATAGGATATTTTTTCTTACCCCAAACTACACTTAAGGTATTTGATAAAATGTGATTAATTATAAAAAAAATTAATGTTCTCCTACTTAGGATATGGTAACCAAATCAATTAAAAATCAAAAATTAAAAAATGTTGTGAAGGTGGAAAATGTTTATGAAAAACTAATTATATTTAAATACTATATTCATGTTGGATAAACACTTTTGATATTCATCATTAGGATAAATTAATACTGTGTGGCCTATTGTTAGAAAGGTGGGGAAAAGAATGTATTCATTTGGATAATTAGGACAAATGGGAGGTTATTGTTTTCACGTACAGATTCCTTTATTGATTTCCCCAGAACTTTATTCTCAGAAGGGAAATGCTGGAAACCTGTTTGATGTCCCTTTTCCTTTCCAAATCTGTGTGTGAGCAGGAAGAAAAGAAGGAGGCAGGGAGTGAGGGAAAGGAGAGAGACAAGGAACAAATGGATGAAGGAAGGAAGAAAGGAAGGAAGAAAGAAAGGAAGGAAGGAAGATGTCCTACTTGATTTGAAAAAGAATGAATGAAAGCAGACGTTTATAGAATTTTGTTGGATTGTCCCAGGAAAAGTAGCATGGCTGATCTCCCTGGAAAGCAACCGATTTGCCTGTACATCAGTGTCCATCCAATATGCTGACTATAAGAAGCTCTATTTCGAAACCTACATTCTTTTGAATGTAGCTTAAGCTAATTGAAAAAGGAGTATGTTAAAGCATGTCTTTTAACTATGTAATAAAGCACAGATCACTTATAAAAAGGCATATTTATTACATTTTACATGTAAGACACTTTTCAGGGCACTTAAAATAGTAACGGCTTTTGTATACACAGGTCACTAAGACATCCAAAAGAAAAGAAGCATGCTTCATGAGAGCTCCTCGCACTGGTACACATCACTATAGATTCTTTATAAGTGTGCTTAGAACTTTTCCACAGGGACTCTAAGTGTCAGGATATGCTATGAAGAGTAGCAATGCTTACTGTGGCTTAATAAGAACTGTTAGGTTCCTGAATATTTCAAGATAAAGCCATTGCTTATAAAGGAAGAGAGCAGCTTTTCCCACACATTGGTTCACCTCCTCCAGCTTACTGTATCCTTGGTCCTGGGTGACACTTTTCTCTGCCTAGCCTCTCAAATTCTATTCTGATTGTTTATAGCCTTGTCTGCCTTGCTCCAAACCACCTTTCTCTAAACATGCTCAAAAATTTAGAAGGCAAAGTGCAGTATAATTATTAACTCATAATATTATGTTATTATGGTCTAGTCAGACAATAAACCTGAAAATATCTAAATCAAGCAACCTTGCCAATGGCAAAACCCTACTTTAACTACTGTAACTGGCTATAAGTCTTATCGTTCTGTTTTGTAGTTGTTTAGCTGGCTTTTCTTTCTATGGGTAATAATTTGTGTTTTATCAAATTCTGAGCCTCAGTAAGCTTGCTGGCTACTTTTCTATCATTTGTTTGTGTTTATTTTTAAAAGTAAACATTTTGACTCTCTTTCTGGTACTTTTTCCTACCCATTTTTCTTCACAGATTTGAGGAAATCAGGTTCTATCACTGTAAACTATAATTATTCCTATTGAAATAAAACTATCAGTTATAATGTAACTATTTTTATTTAAATGGGATACACTTGTCAAAGTAATGACTAAAGAATAAAAAAAGTCATGCACATGACATGTCAAAGGAAGACTAAAACTAAAATCCTTGCTATGAAAATGTCAAATCTTAAACTTACATTGTTAATAGCCAATATCCTCTTATTCCCCTACTTTCTTTCTTTTTTGTTTTTTCTTCTTTTACTATTTTTTCTCTTTTTTTAAACTCCAGAGTTTATTCCCCTCCGGGTCCACCCTCCAACTGTTCCACGTCCCATGCCTCCTCCCCGCCCTCCTGTGCCCCCTCCCTGCCCCTGCTTACATATCAGCACAAAAGCCTGTATCTATCACTAGTGAGCAGAAAGGAGAATCTATTTCTAGGGAGACTTAGAGTCAGAATAGATTTGCAAAATCATGCATGCCAAATGTCCTGGAATCTTGTTGTTTGTAAGTGTCTCCTAGTTCAAATGTCCTTTGTCCAGTTCCCCTTGTAGGACTAAGGAGGAGGCAGACCAGGAGCCCCTCAACAAGTCTGTAAGAACTCCTGCAGAACATACCTGAGCCCTCTGAGTCTCTTTGGGCTTGAGAACGGAATCTCCCTGTTCCTTATGTGATAATCCCCCACCCCACCCCCGGTCCTTCCTTAAGATGTTCTGGCTAATGTACACAAGGAGGTGTGGATCCAGCAAGTGGTTTCTTCTTTGTTTTATTATTGTTTGCTTGCTTGCTTGGGTATTTTTTTTAATCAACAAGATATTTTGCAGTGTGATGAAAATCGTTCTTTTTAAGAGAGACAGTGGGAAGTGGTTATCTACAAGATTAAATGAAAAAAATGTTAAATAATGTTAAATTTGCATTTTTTTTTATTCTGCTCTGTCAAGAAAGATCATAAACCTGGAAATGTCTGAAGCAAGCAACCTTGCCTGTCGGCAAAAACCTACTTTCCTTACACTGTAAATGGCTATAAGTTTTATTGTTTTGTTTTGTAGTTGTTTTGGGTTCCTTTTCTTTCTATAGGTAATAATTTATATTTTATCTAAATTTAAGCCTCAATAAGGTCTCTGGATATTTTTTTTTTACAATCTGTTTGTGTTTATTTTTTTTAATTAAACACTTCGATTTGCTTTCTGGTACTTTTTCCTCCCATTTTTATTCACAGAAATTTGAAGATATCAGTATGTACAATTGTAAAATTTAATTTTATCAAATTTATAATCTATTATTCTTTACATTATATTGCTCTAAGTGAGTACTTTTATTAATTTATCTTCCTGAATATTTATTTTGTTGGAGTAAGGAGCTAGCTATCTGTGAATCTTTTGTTAATATTACTTTGTAAATTGTGTAATGTAATTTATTTTAAATTATGCATACTTCTTTTTTAATGCACAAAATATCTATGTACGAGGGACTGCAGATTGGCAAATACTGTCACTAAGCTTATGCAGCTAATGTGGATGGCGTGTGGAGATGTAATGTGCTTTTCTACATTTTCATATGGGTTATTTGTAAATATCTATATTGCTGACAGACATAAATCCAGAAGTCATTTTCATTCTAACTGTGTGTGGCTCTGTGCTTTATTTGTAACACTTACTTCTTGCACATGGATAAAAACACTTACTTGGTGAGTATCCACATCCTACCTTTCATGATTATATTTTTGTTTACTGTTTGCAATTCCAATACAGAAAGTCTGGGAAGTTCAGATTTCTCTTTAAACTTCAGCTGTTGAGCCAGCTGCGACCAGATGACTGCCATGGTCCCTAGTCCTCTTTGTATTTGGTCAGTTAACAGGGCACTGGCAGAGAATGGGTAATCAGGACAGCTCTTCTTCCTTCACAGCCTAAGCCTGTGTCTGTCCATAGAAAACAAACCTAAGAGGCTGGCTCCACGTTCTGTGTGCTGCATACTTCCTATATAGCTCACTTGCTTTTCTGACGTGCTCACTCTGGAGCATAGTACTACACAGGCTATTAAAACCCACTATTCTCAGATGCTCCACCCCTTACCACCTTTCCCTAGAACTCTTCACTAAAGTGAAGCAGCTCCTTGCTTCCTGCAGGTCTCCAGTCATACACCACCTCTTCTGAGAAGTTTGCCATAACTGTAATCTCTCTACCCTCACACTTTCTTTACATTGTTTTAATCAATGTTTTCCAATGTTCCTTTATTTGCTCATTTTCTATTTACTTTGCTTGTTGGTGCCCCATATCTTCTTCTATACATGGAAGAAGCCAGTTCCTTAGCTGTTTTATTCCTTCCTTGGAAAGATGATCAACACATAGTAAGAATAATAAATTAGTGAATACCTGATTAATTAAAGTGAAAAAAAAATGATCTGCAGAGCCAATGGATAGCATGTGGCTGAGCACAAACATCAGAACAAGAAATAAAGAGGACCTTAGGAATAGGAGATTATAATGCATCCAAAACTTCCAGGTATCAGCACTCTGTGCAAGGAGGTAGCAAGGGTTCAGAAACCAGAGAATTCTTTCAAAGTTCCAAGTTTTTGATACTCTACTGTTTAGAAAATACTATTTATTTTCTATATTTACTTGTCTAAGGCATATAATATAAACACTACTTGTGGCTCAGACAGAATAGAAGCAGGTCAGTTACACATCAAGCTGGCATGGCTGAGGTTGGCACTACAGAGCCATCAAGAGCTAAGCATATTCCAATAAGATGGGCAGTGTCATTGGTTTGCTAAACAATGCTGAAAACAACAGTCTGTAGAAGAGCTCTACTGTATTTTCCTCTAGGGTTTAACTCAAATGTATGACTAAGTCCACTGTGGATGGATCAGAAACCTCAGAATACTGGAAAATGAATGATGGGGCAATTGAAAATTTCATAAAAGAAAAGCCTTTATTCCAGACTATGAAAGTAATGTGATTGTACTCTTCAGTTTAAAACTAATTAATTTTTATGTTAGTGATAATTAAATTATGTGCTACTTGTTTCAATGAAAAATACGGTAGGAAAAAAAAACAAAACAAAACACTGTGCCAATCAAAGTGATTTCCAAACCCTCAAAAAAAAATTGCTTTGAAAGTATTGAGAGGGATATTCAATACCTACAAAGCATCCTGGTACACCAAGGAATACTCCGTCCTATGTAGAAAGCAATGGTGAGGCTTCCTTGAGAAGTAAAATGAGTATCAAAATGGGAATCAGCTGCTAAGTCCAGAGGGTGATGTGAAAGACAAACCTCACGTGTCGAGGGAGAGGGAGGGTTCATGTCGGGTTTTTATAACCTCAGTTCATTGACAGAGAACCCTGTCAACGACATCCCCAGTGACCCACCTCCTGACAGCTGATGTGTCATTGTTCATTTCACAATTTTTCATTATGAAAGAGCTCCTTGTTCCTAATTGCCCCTGGGTTTTTTTTTTTACACTATTTATCACATTGTACTTTTTCTTCACCTAAGAGTTCTGGCTCTTTCCTCTGATGACACATTGTGGCTTTCGTTTCTTATGGCTTGAATAAAGAGATCAACAATCAAGCATCCTGGATGGGGAGGGAGGCTGGACGAGCACAAAAAGACTTATCAAAGTTCATTGGGAGAGGCTGAGAGATCATAGGAAAAGAAAATTAAAAATTGCTCCCTAATGATGTATAAAAAGGACAGACTGAGACTGGATCGGGGAGTTATCCTGACAGAAATGCAAAGTCATGGGCAAACATTTGTTCATCAATAAAGACTAAAGAAGTCTTTGGTGCAATTCCCTTCAATGTAGGCATTATATGGCCTCAAAAAGAATTACTAGGCAGAGACAGTTAAATGCAATTATGGACTCATATTCAAAGCACGGGTAGCAATATCTTGGCACAGTATCCTTTTTTATTGCAATGTCATGTGGAGGGACAGCCCATTGGTACCAAAGTAATAAGAGCAACAGGAGCACCAAAAGCTTCCTGTCTAACCAGGTCTGCTATGAGAAGGAAACAAGGGACAATAAAGGCAACTAATTTGGTGCGGAGATGGCCCAATAATTAAAAAACAAATTTTAACCATCTTACAAACACTGTACCTTACAAACAGAAAAAAAAATCTAAATTTCACTTTTATTTTTTTAAAGATTTATTTATTTACTTTATGTATGTGAGTACACTGTAGCTGTATAGATGCAAGGAAAGTATTAACCAATTTAAGTCAAGAAAGAACAATGTCAACACTATGTTTAATTTAAAAACAGCCTTTGTCCTAGTAATTCCACTTTTCAGGTTTTCTATTACATAGAAATATATTATAATAAAAAGACACATTGAGAAAAGGGGGAGAAGAAAAATATGTTGGCAAGATAGCATAATGTATTTGTATTTGGACATCACGTGTGTGTACATGTGTGAAAGAGACGGTAAGTAACCGGATGGTTGCTGTAGAGCATCCACACAGTGATCGTACTATAGTGGTAGTTATTGTAGCAAGGTTATAGCTACCAAATTATAAAGGCTTAGAAATAGGCAGACATAACAAGAGGTTTCGGTACAAGTAATGCACAGTCTCAAGTGAGGAGTGAACTGGGAGAGAGTGGAAAGGAACCACTGGAGATGGGCCTGGGAGCTGCAGGGAGCTGCAGGGAGCTGCAGGGAGCTGCAGGGAGAGGAATGAGTAAGAAGAATACAGTGTGACCCATTAGTGTGGATGTGCACGACGAATCCAACACTTTATGCTAGCCCAAGTTTTTAGGTTAGAATTAAATATGCTATACCAGTAACACAAGATATTATACACAGGTTCATTTAACTTCTATCTTCATCAGAAAGAACAGTTCATGAGAAATCCCAGTACACACATTAACAAATTATCAGATATGCTTTGTTAATGATGATGAAATCATTTAGTTTTTAATTTATAATCTGTATGTATATATATATATTTAATATATATTTAGCATATATATTTAGCATATATATTTAGTATATATATTTAGTATATATTATATATTAGTGTATATATATTTAGTATATATTTATATATATGTGTGTATACACACACACATATATACTAATTTTGTGGTGCTGGAGATGAAACCAATGACCTTTCACAGGCTAGACAGTTTTGAGATTCTGATGTATGCCCAATGTATGTCCGAATTTTTCATTTATTGTAAATAGAAGAACCACTGATTGGGAACTGTACCAAAGAGTTTTGACACAGGATGAAATTTTAAGATAATTTCCTTGTAAAGCTGACTTTAAAAGCAATTATAACTGAGGGTCTTTCCATATAAATAAAGGAAAAAAATGTTGACTCTCCATCTTTGGAGTAAGAAACCCTTTCAACCTCAATCCTGCGATCACAAAGTAACCTTAAAAAATTAAAACTCAACTGGCTCATCATTGCTAGTGAGAGAGCCAACTTCCAATGTGTCAAAAGAATAGCAACACCAAAGAGGAGTTACCTGGCAATGTGTCAATTGCCTGAGGTTAAACTTAATGGGCTGAGAAAGAAGCCTTCTGTGCCATTAGGGAGAGCAGCTGGGAAAGGCAGTGCTTTCTGTCTGCAATGGTCAGTGCTTAGCAGATAATGAACAGCCTGCCTGGACTCAAGGAAACACCAAGGTGGACACAGAGCCCCGATAATTATCTTCCTGATTACAGATCCAGTCTCAATGATTGAAACTAAGAAAAAGGGCAGGGAAAGGAGTGCAAGAATGTGCATCAAGCCCTCGGAGGAGAAGTGAAATAAATGATTATCTATTTATCTCACACTGCACTCTATTATAACTTGACTGTTAAGTGCAAAAGCAGTGAGCACGTGAGCAGCTTCTGTCTTCCACCCAGAACTATCTACAAGTTGAGAAATAATGAACCGCCCAATATTTATAGTTGGTCGAGCACAGGTGAAGTTAGGATGCTATTTATCAGATGAAAATGAATTAGCTTTAACACTTCTCAGTTGATTCACTAATATGACAGCCCTGAGTAAATTGTTTATACTACAGCATCGAAGGGATTACAGGGAATTAAATTTAAGTAAGCTCTTGAGAAAAACCACTTGGTTGATGAGATATTGGAAAATCAAAAACACATTAATAGATGTGATGTAAGTACTTACTGGGCACAGATAGTGGAGTATAATGTTTATCCCTCTGCCCTGCTATTTATTGTAAATAATAGTTGGCCCTAATATGTAGCAGGAACAACAGGCTTTGATGGCATAGCAGGAAAGAACAATACATGAAACTTGATTTCATGGAACATACATTCTAATAAGGGGAATTTGACAGATAAATAAATTAAGGCAGAAAGGAATGCATTGTGCTGATTGGTGAAATACCATCAGGGAAAGTGAAGTACAGTAAAAGTAATAGTGACTGAGAGAATGTGGAGGAGAGGTCACCTGATACAAATATATTGGGAAAAACATTGGTTAAGAGAAATAGAAACATTTGGGCAAATCTGGAGTGGAAACATGATTTACTCAGCCTATTGTGAAGAAGAAAATTCTGCCAAACAAAAATGGTTGGTTGTTCAATGGTGAAGCACCCCTCACCGTCTTCTTTAAGGCATGCCTTATGATGCTGTTTGTATTAGAAACTTTGTGGAGAATGACTACACTGAGAAAGGCAAAACTTCAGTATCCAAATCATCCCGCCTTCTAACACTATAGAAATGTCCTGTGTCTTCTTTAGACACATATTCACCATGTTATGTTTGCAAAGATATATGTGCAGTGGCACATGAAAAGAGGCTTGAAATATGAATGCTTGTAACCACATAATTCCATGTTAGGAATCATGAGCAAACAACCCAGCATTGGTAAGTTTTATAAACCTGATTGTAACATCACAAATAGTGCTCAAAAATACATGTGAAATCATAGAAGCACATTCAAAGAAGTATGCAAAATTAACACAAGGCAAATTAGGAGGATTTTCAACATGATGTAATGCAGTTTTTTTTTAAGCTCAAGGTCAATCTTATCAGAATTTGAATAAAAATCTCATGGCAGACAAGCTTGAAATCTTGGTTGCTGCCTGAATGAGGAAGTTAGAGAAGAGAAAGAAAATAATGCGTCTTTTGAGTTAAATTGACATGGAGATCAATCACCTGACAGGGAGCTACAGAGAAAGAGTAGAGGGCAAGGTTTTTGGGGGTCCCCAAGTGTGAGGGAAAGCATTGCTGAGAGAATGGATGGGAATGAAGGAAAGGAGAATGAACTTCCTGTGGTCCCTGAGTCCTATAGTTCTATTCCATGCTCTTTGCCTAATATCCACTTACCAGTGAGTGCATACCATATGTGTTCTTTTCTGAATGAAAATATTATCCTCACTCAGGATAATATTTTCTAGTTCCATCAATTTGCCTATGGATTTTGTGAAGTCACTGTTTTTAATAGCTGAGTAGTACTCTATTGTGTAAATGTACCACATTTTCTGTATCCATTCCTCTGTTGAGGGATATCTGGGTTCTTTTCAGCTTCTGGCTATTATAAATAAGGCTGCTATGAGCATAAGGAGCATGTGTCCTTGTTACAGGTTGTTACATCTTCTGAATATAGCTCAATTCTCAGGTAATACTATGTCCAATTTACTTAGGAACGGCCATACTGATTTGCAGCGTGGTTGTACCAACTTGCAATCCCACCAGCAATGGAGGAGTATTCTGTCCCGTCCAGCAGGACTTAGGTATTCCATGGGTTGAGGAGGACCAAGGCCTACAAGAGAAACAGGTGGAGAAAGGGAAGCAAGACCAAGCAAAGAGTTGTCAAGGTCTGCTTAATGGAGGCTAGGAGCCTGGTTATAAGCACACAATGAGAAAACATGGGCAGGGGGGTCCAGGGGGTATAATCAAAGCACAGAGAGAAGGATGGACATCTGGGGAGGGTGCTGAGTGCTGGCGTCAAACATCTTGCAGCTTATCTTGGAATTTCAGCCCTAAAACAGTCCCAGGCAGTGTGTGATCCAATTCACATATACTTTTCTCCCATAGAAAGGCTGTTTTTTAACACAGTAAATGGGATGTATGCATGCATGAATTTATGGAAAATATAGAAGCATGCATAAAAACAATTTTTAACTGTCTTAGGATAATGATTATCAATTTTATTTAAAATGATGGTATGCAATAGGCCAAATATTATTATTTTGTAATAAACAAATTAATGGCTGTTTGGAACAAGGAACAGGCACTTAGTCAGGTTCTTAAGACACAATTTTTGTTATAGTTTTTCTAAAATATATGATTTTATCTTACAATTCTTTATTAGCACCACAGTGGCCTTAATAGGGTGTTAAAACTTTACTTTGAGTTGAAGAAGGATGATTTTACAACAATGTTTTCTCTTGCCAAAAATTTGTTGTGGGCACATAAATAAAATAAACAAGCAATATTTAATTACCATTGATTATAATTGAAAACAATTGATCACAGAAGTTTCCTTTGCTTTCTGTGAAACCTTTTTGTTTCTCACCAGTAATTATGAATCTCATTAGATATCACCTAACAAAGGTTTAAGTCACGTTAAGGCATCAAGGTGAGGTCTTAGCCAAGTAACATCTCCTGGAAGCTTTAGAAAATAAAATTTTGAAGCAAATCAATTTTTTCCTTCTTAGATTTTCTGTATCACGATTCTCTAGTATAGCTAAAACCCTAAGTATTAAAAAGATATTGTCTCTGAATCTTTTTTTTTTAAGTTTTTACTTTCTTTTTTTTTTTCCATTTTTTATTAGGTATTTAGCTCATTTAAATTTCCAATGCTATACCAAAAGTCCCCCATACCCACCCACCCCCACTCCCCTACCCACCCACTCCCCCTTTTTGGCCCTGGCGTTCCCCTGTACTGGGGCATATAAAGTTTGCGTGTCCAATGGGCCTCTCTTTCCAGTGATGGCCGACTAGGCCATCTTTTGATACATATGCAGCTAGAGTCAAGAGCTCCGGGGTACTGGTTAGTTCATAATGTTGTTCCACCTATAGGGTTGCAGATCCCTTTACCTCCTTGGGTACTTTCTCTAGCTCCTCCATTGGGAGCCCTGTGATCCATCCATTAGCTGACTGTGAGCATCCACTTCTGTGTTTGCTAGGCCCCGGCATACTCTCACAAGAGACAGCTACATCTGGGTCCTTTCGATAAAATCTTGCTAGTATATGCAATGGTATCAGCGTTTGGATGCTGATTATGGGGTGGATCCCTGGATATGGCAGTCTCTACATGGTCCATCCTTTCATCTCAGCTCCAAACTTTGTCTCCAAACCTTCCATGGGTGTTTTGTTCCCAATTCTAAGGAGGGGCATAGTGTCCACACTTCAGTCTTCATTCTTCTTGAGTTTCATGTGTTTAGCAAATTGTATCTTATATCTTGGGTATCCTAGGTTTGGGGCTAATATCCACTTATCAGTGAGTACATGTTGTGTGAGTTTCTTTGTGATGATGATGCCCTCCAGGTCCATCCATTTGGCTAGGAATTTCATAAATTCATTCTTTTTAATAGCTGAGTAGTACTCTATTGTGTAGATGTACCACATTTTCTGTATCCATTCCTCTGTTGAGGGGCATCTGGGTTCCTTCCAGCTTCTGGCTATTATAAATAAGGCTGCTATGAACATAGTGGAGCATGTGTCCTTCTTACCAGTTGGGGCATCTTCTGGATATATGCCCAGGAGAGGTATTGCTGGATCCTCCGGTAGTACTATGTCCAATTTTCTGAGGAACCGCCAGACTGATTTCCAGAGTGGTTGTACAAGCCTGCAATCCCACCAACAAAGGAGGAGTGTTCCTCTTTCTCCACATCCACGCCAGCATCTGCTGTCACCTGAATTTTTGATCTTAGCCATTCTTACTGGTGTGAGGTGGAATCTCAGGGTTGTTTTGATTTGCATTTCCCTGATGATTAAGGATGTTGAACATTTTTTTCAGGTGCTTCTCTGCCATTTGGCATTCCTCAGGTGAGAATTCTTTGTTCAGTTCTGAGCCCCATTTTTAATGGGGTTATTGGATTTTCTGAAGTCCACCTTCTTGAGTTCTTTATATATGTTGGATATTAGTCCCCTATCTGATTTAGGATAGGTAAAGATCCTTTCCCAAACTGTTGGTGGTCTTTTTGTCTTATTGATGGTGTCTTTTGCCTTGCAGAAACTTTGGAGTTTCATTAGGTCCCATTTGTCAATTCTCGATCTTACAGCACAAGCCATTGCTGTTCTGTTCAGGAATTTTTCCCCTGTGCCCATATCTCAATTCTGAATATCTACGCTCCAAATGCAAGGGCAGCCACATTCATGAAAGACACTTTAGTAAAGCTCAAAGCACACATTGCACCTCACACAATAATAGTGGGAGACTTCAACACACCACTTTCATCAATGGACAGATCATGGAAACAGAAACTAAACAGGGACACAGTGAAACTAACAGAAGTTATGAAACAAATGGACCTGACAGATATCTACAGAACATTTTATCCTAAAACAAAAGGATATACCTTCTTCTCAGCACCTCACGGGACCTTCTCCAAAATTGACCATATAATTGGTCACAAAACAGGCCTCAACAGATACAAAAATATTGAAATTGTCCCATGTATCCTATCAGACCAACATGGCCTAAGACTGATCTTCAATAACAACATAAATAATGGAAAGCCAACATTCACGTGGAAACTGAACAACACTCTTCTCAATGAAACCTTGGTCAAGGAAGGAATAAAGAAAGAAATTAAAGACTTTTTAGAGTTTAATGAAAATGAAGCCACAACGTACCCAAACCTTTGGGACACAATGAAAGCATTTCTAAGAGGGAAACTCATAGCTCTGAGTGCCTCCAAGAAGAAACGGGAGAGAGCACATACTAGCAGCTTGACAACACATCTAAAAGCTCTAGAAAAAAATGAAGCAAATTCACCCAAGAGGAGTAGACGGCAGGAAATAATCAAACTCAGGGGTGAAATCAACCAAGTGGAAACAAGAAGAACTATTCAAAGAATTAACCAAACGAGGAGTTGGTTCTTTGAGAAAATTAACAAGATAGATAAACCCTTAGCTAGACTCACTAGAGGGCACAGGGACAACATCCTAATTAACAAAATCAGAAATGAAAAGGGAGACATAACAACAGATCCTGAAGAAATCCAAAACACCATCAGATCCTTCTACAAAAGGCTATACTCAACAAACCTGGAAAACCTGGACGAAATGGACAAATTTCTGGACAGATACCAGGTACCAAAGTTGAATCAGGATCAAGTTGACCTTCTAAACAGTCCCATATCCCCTAAAGAAATAGAAGCAGTTATTAATAGTCTCCCAGCCAAAAAAAGCCCAGGACCAGACGGGTTTAGTGCAGAGTTCTATCAGACCTTCAAAGAAGATCTAATTCCAGTTCTGCACAAACTTTTTCACAAGATAGAAGTAGAAGGTACTCTACCCAACTCATTTTATGAAGCCACTATTACTCTGATACCTAAACCACAGAAAGACCCAACAAAGATAGAGAACTTCAGACCAATTTCTCTTATGAATATCGATGCAAAAATCCTCAATAAAATTCTCGCTAACCGAATCCAAGAACACATTAAAGCAATCATCCATCCTGACCAAGTAGGTTTTATTCCAGGGATGCAGGGATGGTTTAATATACGAAAATCCATCAATGTAATCCGTTATATAAACAAACTCAAAGACAAAAACCACATGATCATCTCGTTAGATGCAGAAAAAAGCATTTGACAAGATCCAACACCCATTCATGATAAAAGTTTTGGAAAGATCAGGAATTCAAGGCCGATACCTAAACATGATAAAAGCAATCTACAGCAAACCAGTAGCCAACATCAAAGTAAATGGAGAGAAGCTGGAAGCAATCCCACTAAAATCAGGGACTAGACAAGGCTGCCCACTTTCTCCCTACCTTTTCAACATAGTACTTGAAGTATTAGCCAGAGCAATTCGACAACAAAAGGAGATCAAGGGGATACAAATTGGAAAAGAGGAAGTCAAAATATCACTTTTTGCAGATGATATGATAGTATATATAAGTGACCCTAAAAATTCTACCAGAGAACTCCTAAACCTGATAAACAGCTTCGGTGAAGTAGCTGGATATAAAATAAACTCAAACAAGTCAATGGCCTTTCTCTATACAAAGAATAAACAGGCTGAGAAAGAAATTAGGGAAACAACACCCTTCTCAATAGTCACAAATAATATAAAATATCTCGGCGTGACTCTAACTAAGGAAGTGAAAGATCTGTATGATAAAAACTTCAAATCTCTGAAGAAAGAAATTAAAGAAGATCTCAGAAGATGGAAAGATCTCCCATGCTCATGGACTGGCAGGATCAACATTGTAAAAATGGCTATCTTGCCAAAAGCAATCTACAGATTCAATGCAATCCCCATCAAAATTCCAACTCAATTCTTCAACGAATTAGAAGGAGCAATTTGCAAATTCATCTGGAATAACAAAAAACCTAGGATAGCAAAAACTCTTCTCAAGGATAAAAGAACTTCTGGTGGAATCACCATGCCTGACCTAAAGCTTTACTACAGAACAATTGTGATAAAAAACTGCATGGTACTGGTATAGAGACAGACAAGTAGACCAATGGAATAAAATTGAAGATCCAGAAATGAACCCACACTCCTATGGTCACTTGATCTTCGACAAGGGAGCTAAAACCATCCAGTGGAAGAAAGACAGCATTTTCAACAACTGGTGCTGGCACAACTGGTTGTTATCGTGTAGAAGAATGCGAATCGATCCATACTTATCTCCTTGTACTAAGGTCAAATCTAGGTGGATCAAGGAACCTCACATAAAACCAGAGACACTGAAACTTATAGAGGAGAAAGTGGGGAAAAGCCTTGAAGATATGGGCACAGGGGAAAATTCCTGAACAGAACAGCAATGGCTTGTGCTGTAAGATCGAAAATTGTCTCTGAATCTTAATGAATTTTCCATGAAGACAGGGAGAGGTGAGGTCTCAAGAACTTCCCTAGTCATGGTTTGTGAAACAAAAGAAATGCCACACAATCCTCACTGAGGCTGCTCCCCTCCAAGCTCCCGAGCTCCCGAGCTCCCGAGCTCCAGTCAACCCAAAGGCAAACATTTCTCAATCTGAGCACTCTGCCAGAGTCCTGGCCCAAAGATTATCCCTATTTTGAAGTATCTTTAAAGACCTGTTTTCCTGGGTTTGCTCATGACACATGTTGTTTAGAATGACTCCAATCCTGAGTTACCAATTATAAGCTAACTTTCTGTTACAAGCAAAAGGCTGTCTGCCCCTTTAAGAGCCTCTAGCAGGGCTTGGTCCCTTTAAGAGCAGCTGTTTACAATCAGCTCCTAGCAGGGCTTCTTCAGCCACACTAGCACTTCTCTAGATTTTCACATAGCTCTAAACACATACACAAAACATACAAAACAGAAACCAACAGATCCAGACACATGTGACCCTTTCTTGTCCTCCACAAGCCAGCAAAAGAATTAGAAGGTTAAGCTTCCATTTCATAAACAAAACTTGGTCCCTCTGACTGATCTCTGGAGACTACCAGGCATCTCTGGCTCTCCCCACTTCCCAGGGCGTCCCCCGGGTTGGCAGTCTGTGGTGACCATAGTCCTCCAGTCCTTATGGCCCGAAAGGACAGCTGCAAATACCAAGCACACGTTTCAGAAAAACCCATCGTCTACAAACACCAGAGAAATCAAACTCAGGTGGATCCAAATTCAGACTGTACCGTGTTTCAGAAACAAAGGACAAGACACAGAAAAACAAACAAACAAACAAACACAACAAACACATGTCACCAGCCAGCACGCATACATTCCAGAGGGGATCCCCATGCCTCCAAGTCAGTTCTCGGAAGTGAGGGGTGGTTGCGCTTCCCTGCCAATGTACCAAATGAAACACCCAGGATGTGAGGGCTCACTCCCCCACGTTCTGACTCAGGAGAGGCAACACCCCGAATCACTCACGAGAAACGGTCTTGCTGCAAACTGCAAGAGGACTTTTGATTTCTTTCAAGAGCACACTCAGGCCCACAGTCATACACCACAGGGTTAGAGGACTGGGCCAATAACTAAAGGTATGAGTAGGCACTGCATCTATTCCTTCTTTATTTAGAAGATCATTAAGATCACGTCCTACCTTTGCCCTTTTTTATGGTGCATCTCTGCCCCTTCAATTATAAGCCAGGGGCAAGCCTGATCTATAAAAATAAAAAGTTTACCAAATCTTTTTTTCTTAACTCAAACTCCCCTTTCCAGAGTGAAGCTTTCAGGTCTCTGATGAAGGCCTTCTCCTTAGACACTTTAGTTCCCGTTTCTTAGCGGAGAGGAATCAACTTTCTGAGGACACTTTCTCCTATGAGCGGTAGAAAGATTCCTCAAACAACTTATTCTTCTTATTCTTCTAGTCACAACGAACTTCTCTTGGAGCTAGTCTCTGTGGTCTCCACCAGGCAAAGGTCTGTACCTCGAGCCCTATGTCTGGGTGCCACCTGTCCCGTCCAGCAGGACTTAGTTATTCCTTGGTCAAGGAGGACTGAGGCCTGCAAGGGATACTGGAAGAGAAAGAGAAGCAAGACCAAGCAAAGAGTTGTCAAGGTCTGTTTAATGGAGGCTAGGAGCCTGGTTATAAGCACACAGTGAGAAAAAATGGGGAGGGATCGAGGGGGTATAATCAAAGCACAGAGAGAGGGATGGACATCTGGGGAGGGTGCTGAGTGCTGGCTTCAAACATCTTGCAGCTTATCTTGGAATTTCAGCCCTAAAATAGTCCCAGGCAGTCATCAAACATTCTGCATATGTTGGAGTGCCATAAACAGTCCCAGGCATCAAATGGAGACATGGAGGAAGAGTTGAAGCTGGCTTTATCTAAGCAGTTCCAGGCGCCAAGTGAAGGAGGGAATGAAGCTGGCAGTCCCAGGCGCCAGATGGAGACAATGAAGGAGGGGGTGACATAATTCCCATCAAAGGGTCAGCCAGATCTTCGGGGTGAGAGTTGTTGCGGGTCTAGTTTCCCATAGTTTGATCTCTCACAGTGTTCCTCTTTCTCCAGATCCTTGCCAGCATCTGCTGTCACCTGAGTTTTTGATCTTAGTCATTCTGACTGGTGTGAGGTGGAATCTCAGGGTTGTTTTGCTTTTCATTTCCCTGATGAATAAGGATGTTGGACATTTCTTTAGGTGCCTCTTGGCCATTCGAGTTTTCTCAGATGAGAATGCTCTGTTTAGCTCTGCTCACCATTTTTAATAGGGTTATTCAACCTCTCTTCTAGCCCACCACCCAGCAGAGGTAGTAGAAGAGAAAAGTTATTAGGATATGGGGGTTGTGGACTGTTCAGCAATAGTTCTTTGGAGATGAGCTCAATCTTTCTCAGCAGTTCAGTCTGGTAGCAAACACCAAGTATGACTCAGTAGCTGCAGTCCAATCTTCTAGGAAGGCAGACACTACACAGGAACCAGCAGTTACACTCAAGTTCTTTAGGTAGGCAGATACTTGGCAGGAACCAGCAATTGTAGTTCAATGATAAAGAAACCACAAGGCTTACCAACCAGCCTGAGGCTGCAGATGCTGGAAGCTGAGGCAGAAACCTCACAAGCAGTTTTTGGGTGAGTTTCTCTCAAAGGCAACATTACTACTAGTTGAGCTCAACAATGCTATGTGAGGCTAACCAATACATGTGAGTAGTTAGCAAAGAATAGTGAGGCAAAGCAAGCCAAACCAATGCTCAGTGCTCATCTCCCGCTATCTGTGGGGTCAATTATACTTTTTCATCAAGCCTCCTTTCAAGTATTTGTTAGATTAAAACATCCTTTCATCTGTGTCTGCTTCAGGAAAACATTCATTCCAGATTGTGCTCCAGCAAAACATCATTTTACACAACCAACTTTCCAAAGAAACCTTAAGTTACCACTTCAGTTGAGGCTACTAAACAGTGGGTATGGTAAAAACCAGACTTCGGAGTGGCCTCATAGCAGAGCAGAATATACAAGGAAACGTAGAGAGAAGGTGGGTTTCACATACAGTCTCCTAAAAGCAAAGCCCTGTCCATCTTGTCTAATATATGGTTTCTCTTCTAAAAGGCAGAAAAGAATGAGACCAACTCTTCTCTTTTTACAAAACTACAAGTGAAATATTATGCATGCACTTAATATATTCTATAAATATAACTATTGGTCTGATATCCTGCTAAACAGAGATATATCCATATTGCTTGGGGAACATTAATATCATTATTTTAATTATTATTATTTATATATGATTATATTATTCATATTTTATTTTATTTTATTATTTTATTTATTATAATATTTATTATTTTATTATATATATATATATATTATTTTTTATCTTTAAGAGCTACAAAATAAAAATTATTCTGTAGCCCTGGAGACTAGAAACGATTTTACTCATCTGAGAGAGATAAAAAGAGACAAGAACAAAGGAAAACTTGACAAGTGTGGAAATAATGATAAGATAATGCCTCCACAGAGGTTAGTATGGCCACAGTATGACTTGTCATCCTTTCTCTCATCCTTTCTTCTTCCTTCCTTCCTTCCTTCTTTCCTTCCTTTCTTCCTTCCTTCCTTTCTTCCTTCCTTCCTTCCTTCCTTTTGTTCTTTCTTGCTTTCTCTCTTTCTTTTTTTCATTTCCCTACTCTACTCCATGAAATGACTTTAGAAAAGGAGTCTCACTAGGCAGGCTAACTTTGACAGTGTGACCCTCCTGCCTCAGTTTCTCAGGTGCTAGGATAACAGAACATGACCCCACACACTGCCCACTGCTAATTTTCCTGGAATATCAAAAAACTGAGGATAGCTAAAACTATTCTCAACAATAAAAGAACTTCTGGGGGATTCACCATCCCTGACCTCATGCTGTACCACAGAGGAATTGTGATAAAAACAGCATGGTATTTTTACAGTGACAGGCAGGTAGATCAATGGAATAGAATTAAAGACCCAGAAATGAACCCACACACGTAAGGTCAGTTGATCTTTGACAAAGGAGCTAAAATCATCCAGTGGGGGAAAAAAAAAGACAGCACTTTCAACAAATGGTACTGGTTCAACTGGCAGTCGGCATGAAGAAGAATGCAAATTAATCCATTCTTATCTCCTAGTACAAAGCTCAAGTCCAAGTGGATCAAGGATCTCCACATAAAACCAGATACACTGAAATTAATAGAAAAGAAAGTGAAGAATAGAAAAGAAAGTGAAGAAGAGCCTCTAGCACATAGGCACAGGGGAAAATTTCCTGAACAGAACACCAATAGCTTATGCTCTAAGATCAAGAGTTGACAAATGGGACCTCATAAAATTACAAAGCTCCTGTAAGGCAAAGGATACTGTCAATAGGACAAAAGGGCAACCAACAGATTGGGAAAAGAGCTTTACCAACCAAATAACCCGATTTAAAAATGGGGTACAGAGCTAAACAAAGAATTCTCAACTAAGGAATACCAAAAGGCTAAGAAGCACCTACAGAAATGTTCCTTAATCATCAGGGAAACGCAAAATAAAACAACCCTGAGATTCCACCTCACACCAGTCAGAATGGCTAAGATAAAAAACTCACATGACAGCAGATGCTGGCACGGATGTGGAGAAAGAGGAACACTTCTCCATTGCAGGTGGGATTGTATTGTGGATAGCCCTAGAGCTACTTATATTTGACGCTAATTCTGTTCTCCTGTGAGTGGCTGTGAACAAGGAATGAGTCAGCACTCAGGTAATTTCCTGTAAACCTGCTTCCCACCTCAATTTGTAAAATAAAGAAGAGCTGATGATTGGGCAGATAAAAAGGGAAGATGGAGCAGAATGGAGGGAGAGGAAGGAGAAAATGGAAGAGGGAGAGGATGCAGAGGAGGAGAAAGAAGAAGAAAAGTGGAGCAGAAGCACGTGGCCTGGAGAAACCACAAGTTCTAAAGGGTCTCATAAGCTGTAGAAGATGATACTATAGCAGTAGATCTGCCCAATCTAGGCATGCAGCATGTAATCATATTAACTGTGTTGTATTTTCATTGCTGGGACATATTTGGGAGAAGATTTACCACAACAGGATTGCAAGCTGGTACAACCACTCTGCAAAATCAGTATGGTGGTTCCTTAGAAAATTGGACATAGTATTACCTGAGGACCCAGCTATACCAGTCCTGGGCATATACTCAGAAGATGGTCCAAGCTGTAATAAGGACACATTCTCCACTATGTTCATAGCAGCTTTATTTATAATAGTCAGGAGCAGGAAAGAACCCAGATGTCCTTCAATAGAGGAATGGATACTGAAAATATGGTACATTTACACAGTGGAGTACTACATAGCTATTAAAAACAAGTAGTTCATGAAGTTCTTAGGCAAATCAATGGGACTAAAAAATATCATCCTGAGTGAGGTAACCCAATCACAAAAGAATACTCATGGTATGCACTCACTGATAAGTGGATATTAGCCCAGAATTTCAGAATACCCAAGATGCAATTCACAATCCACATGAATCTCAAGAAGAAGAAAGCCCACTGCTAATTAATTACCATGTGACATCATGTCTTTTGAGAACTGGGTAACAGGAGCTATCTGGAATAGCTTCCCAGTATCAAGGGATCTCACTAAAGCAATATTATTCACAAGTTTCTGAAGTATGGAAGTTTCAAAGTAATAATTTAACATAGGAAAAAGGAGCAATTAGATGAGAATATAATTAGCTGCTCTCCAAATTAAAGGGTTATAAAATAGGACCTATCAAGAAAAACTTAAAGGTCTAGAGATTAATTAACACTGGAGTAGAAGATGTGCCAAATAGCACTCACTATATCACCCAGTTTTTCCTCCACTGACAAAACAATAAAACTTATGCTAAAATAGAAATAGGAAAAAGAAATGCTTATCAAAAAAAAAAACACCTAGAGATGGAGTTCAATTTAGAAGATTTGAGAGCTTGTGTAAATTAGTCAAGGTTGCTCTGGGGGAACATTGACAAGTGCCCAGAGTTGAAGGAGTTGACCAGGTCTTCACTCTTGTTTGCAGGTTTAAGTCATTCTGATACAAGTTCATTAAGTGGTGACTATGTTCTATGGTACACAGCATGGAGACAAGACCATTTCAGAGACAAGACCACTGCAGCATTGATTGGAACACTGACTCATTTACATCATCTGATATCTGTTATTGGACCTATTTGGTTTTGTTCTGAAGGCATGACCTGGTATACATTAAGCCTGGACCCTCACACATGCTAGACATGTGTCCAACCTCAGAGCTACAATTTCAGCCCTGCAGCTGTTATGTTTTGAATATGTTTATATTACATAATAATACCTTGGCACAAGATAGCCTGAATAGTATAGTCATATCTCAGAAGGTAGAGAAAATTATATTTTGGAGATATAAAGAATCTGGCAGAAAAAAAATGGAAGAGGCAAAACGAACAAAAACAGGCAAAAAACAAACAAAAACAAAAAGCAAAACAATAACAAACAAAAAGGATCTCAGGTCCTATTGGTTTGGGGCTCTCTCAAGCTAGCTGAAATCAAAAACAAGAATTCATAGAGATATTCAGGTAAACCTGGGCCCACTTAATTGTAAATTTGACAGAAAAGTCAATAAGAATGAGAGCACAAACTAGTTTCCCACCAGAAAGCCTTCCTGTGTCATTTTAGTGCATCAGCACCCATGTTGACTGAAAGTTGTGTTCTCTATATATGATCCCCTCACATGTACAGAATCCTTCATTCTGTATGGACCACACTAACCAAACTCAGGTGGACTTTGAAAAGAATTGAGGAGTGGGTGGGAGGGTATGGGGGACTTTTGGGATAGCATTGGAAATGTAAATGAGGAAAATACCTAATAAAAAGTATTAAAAAAAAAAGAAAAGAAAAGAAAAGAAAAGAAAAGAATTGAGGAGGAACCAAGAAGCTCTGACTTCTTTCTTTGACCCTTATCTACTTATTTACGTTGATTTTTTTTTTTTTTTTTTTTTTGTAGATCCTGTGAAGTCACCTAAACTGAAAGCACGTGGTCCTTCTAGAAGCCAAGATCAGACATTGGCATTTGACTTCCAACTTGTACACTGATATCCATCTATCCAACAGCTGGTGCTGTCTGTTGTCAACATGTAGTATTGTGACATGATGTGACTCTAAAGGGGAACATACGGAACTGTGATTAGCTCTAATGTGTACATGTATTCCTCCCAGCCTCCCTCCTCAGTGAATGACTTCAACATCATACATCAGCTAGGCCAGCTGCAATGGTTCTGTATATTCCATCATTAAACAACATCCAGTTTGAATTATTTGTATTATTTTGTATTTCCATTTAATGCTTAAATGCAAAATATATTATGAATATAAGATATTATCTACATTCAGAAATGTTAATAACATGAAACACTTAATGCCCATCCCCCCCCAAAAAGGGGGAAATAACATGCTTTATCATTTTTAAAGAAAATGAGATGGTTCATCAGAGAAAGTCACTTGATGACAAACCTGAGAGCCTAAGTTCAATCCTTGAAATCCACATGATGGAAGATGAAACCCAAGTCATACAAGTTGTTATCTTACTTGCACCTGTTCAACAAGATTCAAGAATGAACACACATGTACAATGAAGGGTAGATAGATAGATAGATAGATAGATAGATAGATAGATAGATGACTGATAGATTGAGGATATGGAGATAGAGTGATAAGATAGATGATAGACAGGCAGACAGACAGAATTTAAAATAAAAAAATAGGGGAGCATAATCATTCATTTCACCCGTACTATCCCAAAAATATAGCTAATGCTTTGTAATTATCCTAATTGTTAATGCCTAAACCTGATCCTTGTCAAAATCAAAATGATGAGTGAACCCTACAGATTACCTATACATTTACTGCTATCATAATTTGATTCCTAGGAAATAAAGTTCTCTTAAAATAAAGTTGTTTAATCAGTAGCATACACAACACATGCATACACACACACATAAACACACAACACACACACACACACACACACACAAACAAACAATAAGTATCTCAAGTTTATCAAATCTCCTTATGACAGTAGCAAATCCCTGGGGCTTTTAGTATTGAAGTGTGTGATGGATAATACTAAACAGCTCCACACAAGTTACTTATTATACAATGTTAAACTTCAAGTACCTGAAGTCAAATGGAAGGGCAGCTGCATCCAGGAGGCTCCAGAGAGTGTCATGTACATCATAGACAGAAATTGTACAGAATATACCTCGAGTCGCTACCCAAGGCAGCCCAGCAGGTGTTTTTCTTGCTGTCTCTAAAATTATACCTGAACATGACACAGAGTTTCACTTCTGCGGTTGTGGATGACAACATCCCAATGTAAAAATATATATAGTTGTCAGTATAATAGGTACATTTCCTAATGAAAAACCACATCCCAAAGCCCCAAATAATGGTGTTTTCCAGTTCACACTGTAGGCCATACTTAAGCTTTCAGTAGCCCGTCAAAAATGATCCTTTTCTATTGGAAATTCACCCCTCAAGCATGAGGTTTGCTTCTGTTCCGTCCCCTGGGTGTTGGGTGGCATCTCCTGGGGCTTAGAAGCTCCTTCCTCAGCTTACAGGGACTGCAAATTTAAGTCTGATTATGTGAATTTGAGATGGCAGATACCGCGGCACTACCGACTGCTTGTGAGTTATTTCTACACTGATGAGCTAGAAGTCAAGGCCAAAGCCAGGATGGATAAATCCAGACAGATTCCTTTGCACCCCTGTCTAGTGGATGAAAGACCAAAGGAAAAGTTAGTCTGCCAAATACCACATCAAAAATTCAAGGAAAAGGTATACAACTTCCCAAGGTTGCCTGGGAAGCTGAGGTTCTGGGCTCCAGATGTGCAGTGATGCTCTCTTAGATTGATCCCCATAGCATCTATACAATACCACACATGAAACTTGCCTACTCTTTCATGGTTCTACAATTGATCCCTGCAGAGCTCTGAATCCCACACTCTGGCTAAAAAGTGTCTCTATTGAAGAAGCCCAGAGGATCAGCCTGCCAGCAGAAGTCAGTCTCATGACTTGAAGCTTCTCCAGCATAAAGCACAGAGATAAGAGAAATCCCTGAAGGTGATTTGACTGTTTGCTATAAAGACCCAGACTAACTCCTTCCCCAGTGCTGTACCAAATAAACATATTGAGATTCCAGGTTCCTATAGAAGAACCCAGTGTAGTCCTGGCTTTATGGTATCCATATTTGTATGTCTCTCCCTCTCATCATTCTCTCAATGATTCTAGTGATGATTCCTAGACCAAAACTGCACAGGTCAGAGAGGACCCCACCATAAGTAAATGAACATTTTTATTCCTTTGCATGATGAATATGCTCTGAATGGAAGGAAGGGAACAAGATAAATACACAATTCTTTTAGTCTCCTAATACTGCCCAAAATAGATTGATACAACTAGCAGCTCAAAACATTATACTTTTTTGTTTCGTTTTTGTTGTTGTTGTTGTTGTTGTTGTTGTTGTTGTTGTTGTTTTCCCCCATAGCCCTGAGAATCAGAAGCCTAAAATCAGGTCTGTGGATGACAGCTCAGTATTCCTCTGGGAGCATTAGATGGAATCTTTCTTTGCCTATTTATTTCCAGGAGTTAATTGGTCTCTACCATCCCTTCTCTATTCAAACCATCTGTTTTGGGTGTGACTTTTTTATTATTAGATGTTTTCTTTATTTACATTTCAAATTTTATACCCTTCTTATTTCCCCTCTGAAAACACCCCTATTCCATCCCCCCTCCCACTGCTCACAAACCAACTCACTCCCACTTCCCTGTCCTGGCATTACCCTACATTGGGGCATAGAGCGCTCACAAGACCAAGGGCCTCTCCTCTCATTGATCTCTCATTGATGTCCCACAAGGTAATCCTCTGCCACATATGCAGCTGGAGCCATGAATCCCTCCATGTGTTTTCTTAGGTTGGTGGTTTAGTCCCTGGGAGCTCTGGGGGTACTGATTGGTTCATATGTTTGTTCCTCCTATGGGACTGCAAACCCCTTCAGCTCCTTGGGTCCTTTCTCTAGCTCCTCTATTGGGGACCCAGTGCCCAGTTCAATGGATGGCTGTGAACATCCACTTCTGTAATTGTCAGGCACTGGCAGAGCCTCTCAGGAGACAGCTCTATCAGGCTCCTGTCAGCAAGCACTTGTTGGCATCCACAATAGTGTCTAGTTTTGGGAGCTGTATATGGGATGGATCCCTAAGTCACTGGATGGCCTTTCCTTCAGTTTCTGCCCCAAACTTTGCCTCTACATCTCCTCCCATGGTTATTTTGATCCCCCTTCTTAGAAGGACCAAAGTATCCACACTTTGGTCTTCCTTCTACTTGAGTTTCATGTGCTCTGTGAATTGTATCTTGTGTATTCTGAAATTCTGGTAGACTAATACCCACTTATTAGTGAGTGCATACTATGTGTGTTCTTTTGTGATTTGGTTACTGTTAGGAGCGGGTGTGGCAGCAGTCCCAAAGGCGCCAGAGACTGCAGCTAAGTCATATGACTTGCACCTGACTTCCTCATATAAACCACAAACATCTTGAGTGCTGGGCAGGTGTACCAGGATACAGGTGAATCCAATTTGGTGGAGATTTGCCCCTGCTGCCCTGATTAGCTGAAGCTGCGTGCCTGGTGAGGCGGTGTGGCCTGCTGTGCGTGGATGGGAACTGAGAGTATAAAAGAGTGAGAGGCCCAGGGTTCGGGGGAGATATAAACAAGGGAAATATAGAGAAAGAAGAAACAGGACTGAATAAATGTGTGCAGAAGGATCCTGTAGCAGCGTCGTTCTTCCTGGCCAGTTGAGCGCGCGCAAGAGGTTACCTCACTCAGGATGATGTTTTCTACATCCATGCATTTGCCAAAGAACTTCATGAATTCATCATTTTTTTTTTAATAACTGAGTAGTAGTACTCCATTATGTAAATGTGCCACATTTTCTGTATCCATTCCTCTATTGAAATACATCTGGGTTCTTTACAGCCCCTGGCTATTATAAATAAGGCTGCTATGAACATAGTAGGGCATGTGTCCTTATTACGAGCTGGAGTATCTTCTGGGTATATGCCCAGGAGAGGTATTGCTAGATTTTCCAGTAGTACTATGTCCAATTTTCTGAGGAACCACCATACTGATTTGCAGAGAGGTTGTACCAGCTTGCAATCCCACCTGCAATGGAGTGAGTGTTCCTCTTTCTCCACATCTTCGACAGCATCTGCTGTCACCTGAATTTATGATCTTAGCTATTCTGACTAGTGTGAGGTGGATTCACAGGGTTGTTTTTGATTTGCATTTCCCTAATGACTAATGATGTTGAATATTTCTTTAGGTGCTTCTCAGCCATTTGGTATTCTTTGTTTAGTTCTGTACCCCGTTTTTAACCAGGTTATTTGGTTCTCTGGAGTCTAACTTCTTGAGTTCTTTGTATATATTGGATATTAACACTCTATCAGATGTTGAGTTGATAGAGATATTTTCCCAATCTGTTGGTTGCCTTTTGTACTATTGACAGTGTCTTTGCCTTACAGAAGCTTTGCAATTTTATGAGGTTGCATTTACCAATTCTTGATCTTAGTGTATAAGCTATTGGTGTTCTGTTGAGGAAATTTTCCCCTGTGCCATGTGCTAGAGGCTCTTCCGCACTTTCTTTTCTTAGTTCCAGTGTATCTGGTTTTATGTGGAGATCCTTGATCCACTTGGACTTGAGCTTTGTACAAGGAGATAAGAATGGATCAATTCGTATTCTTCTACATGATAACCACCAGTTGAGCCAGCACCATTTGTTGAAAAATGCTGTCTTTTTTTTTTTTCCCCTGGATGATTTTAGCTCTTTTGTCAAAGATCAACAGACCATAGGTGTGTGGGTTTGTTCCTGGGTCTTCAATTCCATTCTATTGATCTACCAGTCTCTGTACCAATACCATGCAGTTTTTATCATGATTCCTCTGTACTACAGCATGAGGTCAGGGATGGTGAATCCCCCAGAACTTCTTTTATTGTTGAGAATAGTTCTCACTATCCCAGGTTTTTTGTTATTCCAGAGGAATTTGGAAATTGCTCTTTCTACCTCTATGAAGAATTGATTTGAAATTTTGATGGGAATTGCATTGAATCTGTAGATTGCTTTGGGCAAGGAGGCCATTTTTAGCATATTAATCCTGCTAACTCATGAGCATGGGAGATCTTTCCATCTTCTGAGATCTTCTTCAATTTCTTTCCTCAGAGACTTGAAGTTCTTGTCATATAGATCTTTCACTTGCTTAGTTAGAGTCACACCAAGGTATTTTATATTATTTGTGACTATTGTGAAGGGTGTCATTTCCTAATTTCTTTCTCGGCCTGTTTATCCTTTGTCTAGAGGAAGGTCACAGATTTGTTTGAGTTAATTTTATAACCAGTCACTTTGCTGAAGATGTATTTCAGGTTTAGGAGTTCTCTGATAGATTTTTTTGGGTCCCTTAAGTACACTATCATATCATCTGTAAATAATGATATTTTGACTTCTTCCTTTCCAATTTGTATTTCTTTGATCTCCTTTTGTTGTCAAATTGCTCTGGCTAGGACTTTGAGTACTATATTGAATAGGTAGGGAGAAAGTGGGCAGCCTTGTCTAGTCCCTGATTTTAGTGAGATAGCTTCAAGTTTCTCTCCATTTAGTTTGATGTTGGCTACTGGTTTACTGTATATTGCTTTTATTATGTTTAGGTGTGGGCCTTGAATTCCTGATCTTTCCAAGACTTTTACCATGAAGGGGTGTTGAATTTTGTCAAATGTTTTCTCAGCATCTAATGAAATGATCATGTGGGTTTTTTTTCTTTCATTTTGTGTATATAGTGGATTACATTGATGGATTTTCTTATATTGAACTACCCTGCATCCCTGGGATGAAGCCTACTTGATCATGATGGATGATCATTTTGATGTGTCCTTGGATTCAGTTGGCAAGAATTTTATTGAGTATTTTTGCATAGATATTCATAAGGAAAATTATTCTGAAGTTCTCTTTGTTGGTTGTGTGTGTGTGTGTGTGTGTGTGTGGTTTATGTATCAGGGTAATTGTGGCTTCATAGAACAGATTGGGTAGAGTGCCTTCTGTTTCTATTTTGTGGAATAATTTGAAGAGTATTGGCATTAGGTTTTCTTTGGTAGAACTTTGCAGTAAACCCATCTGGACCTGGGTTCTTTTTGTTTGTGAGACTATTAAATACACCTTTGATTTGTTTATGGTTTATGGGACTATTTAGATTGATTATCTGATACAGATTTAACTTTTGTACCTGGTATCTGTCTAGAAAATTGTCCAGTTCATTCAGATTTTCCAGCTCTGTTGAGTATAGGCTTTTGTAGTAGGATATAATGATTTTTTTTATTTTCTCAGTTTTCATTGTTATGTCTCCCTTTACATTTCTGATTTTGTTGATTTGGATATTGTCTCTGTGCCCTCTGGTTAGTTTGTCAAAGGGTTTACCTATCTTGTTGATTTTCTTAAAAAAAAAAAAAACAGCTCCTGGTTTGGTTGATTCTTTGTATAGTTCTTTTAGTTTCTACTTCATTGATTTCAGCCCTGAGTATGATTATTTCCTGCCTTCTACTCCTTTTGGAACTATTTGCTTCTTTTTGATCTAGACCTTTCAGTTGCGCCATCAACAGCTAGTGTATGCTCTCTCCAGTTTCTTTTTGGAAGCACTCAGAGCTATGAGTTTTCCTCTTAGTACTGCTCTCATTGTGTCTCATAGTTTGGGTATGTTGTGGATTCATGTTCACTAAATTCTAAAAAGTCTTTCATTTCTTTATTTCTTCCTTGACCAAGTTGTCATTGAATAGAGTGTTTTCCAGCTTCCACATGTATGTATGTATGTGGATTTCTATAACTTTTGTTGTTATTTTATACCAGCCTTAGTCCATGGTGATAGTATGCATGAGATTATTTCAGTCTTCTTGTATCTGTTGAGGCCTGTTTTGTGACTAATTATATGTCCAGTTTTGGAGAAGTTACTATGAGATACTGAGAGGAAGGTATATTATTTTTGTTTTAGGATAAAATGTTCTAAATCAATGTGTCCCTATTTAGTTTCTGTTTCCATGGTCTGTCCATTGATGAGAGTGAGGTGTTGATGTCTCCCACTACTATGGTGTGAGGTGCAATGTGTGCTTTGAGCTTTATCAAAGTTTCTTTTATGAATCTAGGTGCCCTTGTACTTGGAGAATAGATGTTCAGAATGGAGAGTTCAACTTTGTAGATTTTACCTTTGATAAGTATGAAATGTCCCTCGTTATCTTTTTTTGATAACTTTAGTTTGAAAGTCGATTATATTTGATATTAGAATGGCTACTCCAGCTTGTTTCTTAGGACCATTTGCTTGGGAAATTGTTTACCAGCCTTTTACTCTCAGGTAGTATCTGTCTTTATCACTGAGGTGAGTTTCCTCTATGCAGCAAAATGTTGGGTCCTATTTACATATCCAGCCTATTAGTCTATGTCTTTGTGTTGGGGAATTGAGTCCATTGATATTAAGAGATATTAAGGAAAAGTGATTGTTTCTTCCTGATATTTTTGTTGTTAGAGGTGAAATTATGTTTATGTGACTATCTTCTTTTTGGTTTGTTAAAAGATTATTGTCTTAGTTAGGGTTTTACTGCTGTGAACAGACACCATGACCAAGGCAAGTCTTATAAAAAACAACATTTAATTGGGGCTAGCTTACAGGTTCAGAGGTTCAGTTCATTATCATCAAGGTGGGAGTATGGCAGCATCCAGGCTGTCATGGCACAGGCAAAGCTGAGAGTCCTACGTCTTCATCCAAAGGCTGCTAGTGGAAGACTGACTTCCAAGCAACTAGGGTAAGGATCTTATGCCCACACCCAGAGTGATACACCTACTCCAACCAGGTCACACCTATTCCAACAAGGCAATACCTCCAAATGGTGCCACTCCCTGGTCCAAGAATGTACAAACCATCACAATTATTTTTTTTCCATTTTTTATTAGGTATTTAGCTCATTTACATTTCCAATGCTATACCAAAAGTCCCCCATACCCACCCACCCACAATCCCCTACCCACCAACTCCCCCTTTTTGGCCCTGGCGTTCCCCTGTACATATAAATACATATAAATACATATAAAGTTTGCGTGTCCAATGGGCCTCTCTTTCCAGTGATGGCCTACTAGGCCATCTTTTGATACATATGCAGCTAGAGTCAAGAGCTCCGGGGTACTGGTTAGTTCATAATGTTGTTCCACCTATAGGGTTGCAGATCCCTTTAGCTCCTTGGGTACTTTCTCTAGCTCCTCCATTGGGAGCCCTGTGATCCATCCATTAGCTGACTGTGAGCATCCACTTCTGTGTTTGCTAGGCCCCGGCATAGTCTCACAAGAGACAGCTACATCTGGGTCCTTTCAATAAAATCTTGCTAGTGTATGCAATGGTGTCAGCGTTTGGATGCTGATTATGGGGTGGATCCCTGGATATGGCAGTCTCTACATGGTCCATCCTTTCATCTCAGCTCCAAACTTTGTCTCTGTAAATCCTTCCACGGGTGTTTTGTTCCCACTTCTAAGGAGGGGCATAGTGTCCACACTTCAGTCTTCATTTTTCTTGAGTTTCATGTGTTTAGGAAATTGTATCTTATATCTTGGGTATCCTAGGTTTTGGGCTAATATCCACTTATCAGTGAGTACATATTGTGTGAGTTCCTTTGTGAATGTGTTACCTCACTCAGGATGATGCCCTCCAGGTCCATCCATTTGGCTAGGAATTTCATAAATTCATTCTTTTTAATAGCTGAGTAGTACTCCATTGTGTAGATGTACCACATTTTCTGTATCCATTCCTCTGTTGAGGGGCATCTGGGTTCCTTCCAGCTTCTGGCTATTATAAATAAGGCTGCTATGAACATAGTGGAGCATGTGTCCTTCTTACCAGTTGGGGCATCTTCTGGATATATGCCCAGGAGAGGTATTGCTGGATCCTCCGGTAGTACTATGTCCAATTTTCTGAGGAACCGCCAGACTGATTTCCAGAGTGGTTGTACAAGCCTGCAATCCCACCAACAATGGAGGAGTGTTCCTCTTTCTCCACATCCACGCCAGCATCTGCTGTCACCTGAATTTTTGATCTTAGCCATTCTGACTGGTGTGAGGTGGAATCTCAGGGTTGTTTTGATTTGCATTTCCCTGATGATTAAGGATGTTGAACATTTTTTCAGGTGCATCTCTGCCATTCGGTATTCCTCAGGTGAGAATTCTTTGTTCAGTTCTGAGCCCCATTTTTTAATGGGGTTATTTGATTTTCTGAAGTCCACCTTCTTGAGTTCTTTATATATGTTGGATATTAGTCCCTATCTGATTTAGGATAGGTAAAGATCCTTTCCCAATCTGTTGGTGGTCTTTTTGTCTTATTGATGGTGTCTTTTGCCTTGCAGAAACTTTGGAGTTTCGTTAGGTCCCATTTGTCAATTCTCGATCTTACAGCACAAGCCATTGCTGTTCTGTTCAGGAATTTTTCCCCTGTGCCCATATCTTCAAGGCTTTTCCCCACTTTCTCCTCTATAAGTTTCAGTGTCTCTGGTTTTATGTGAAGTTCCTTGATCCACTTAGATTTGACCTTAGTACAAGGAGATAAGTATGGATCGATTTGCATTCTTCTACATGATAACAACCAGTTGTGCCAGCACCAATTGTTGAAAATGCTGTCTTTCTTCCACTGGATGGTTTTAGCTCCCTTGTCGAAGATCAAGTGACCATAGGTGTGTGGGTTCATTTCTGGGTCTTCAATTCTATTCCATTGGTCTACTGGTCTGTCTCCATATCAGTACCATGCAGTTTTTATCACAAGTGCTCTGTAGTAAAGCTTTAGGTCAGGCATGGTGATTCCACCAGAGGTTCTTTTATCCTTGAGAAGACTTTTTGCTATCCTAGGTTTTTTGTTATTCCAGATGAATTTGCAAATTGCTCCTTCCAATTCGTTGAAGAATTGAGTTGGAATTTTGATGGGGATTGCATTGAATCTGTAGATTGCTTTTGGCAAGATAGCCATTTTTACTATGTTGATCCTGCCAATCCATGAGCATGGGAGATCTTTCCATCTTCTGAGATCTTCTTTAATTTCTTTCTTCAGAGATTTGAAGTTTTTACCATATAGATCTTTCACTTCCTTAGTTAGAGTCACGCCAAGATATTTTATATTATTTGTGACTATTGAGAAGGGTGTTGTTTCCCTAATTTCTTTCTCAGCCTGTTTATTCTTTGTATAGAGAAAGGCCATTGACTTGTTTGAGTTTATTTTATATCCAGCTACTTCACCGAAGCTGTTTATCAGGTTTAGGAGTTCTCTGGTAGAATTTTTGGGGTCACTGATATATACTATCATATCATCTGCAAAAAGTGATATTTTGACTTCCTCTTTTCCAATTTGTATCCCCTTGATCTCCTTTTGTTGTCGAATTGCTCTGGCTAATACTTCAAGTACTATGTTGAAAAGGTAGGGAGAAAGTGGGCAGCCTTGTCTAGTCCCTGATTTTAGTGGGATTGCTTCCAGCTTCTCACCATTTACTTTGATGTTGGCTACTGGTTTGCTGTAGATTGCTTTTATCATGTTTAGGTATGGGCCTTGAATTCCTGATCTTTCCAAGACTTTTATCATGAATGGGTGTTGGATCTTGTCAAATGCTTTTTCTGCATCTAACGAGATGATCATGTGGTTTTTGTCTTTGAGTTTGTTTATATAATGGATTACATTGATGGATTTTCGTATATTAAACCATCCCTGCATCCCTGGAATAAAACCTACTTGGTCAGGATGGATGATTGCTTTAATGTGTTCTTGGATTCGATTAGCGAGAATTTTATTGAGGATTTTTGCATCGATATTCATAAGAGAAATTGGTCTGAAGTTCTCTATCTTTGTTGGGTCTTTCTGTGGTTTAGGTATCAGAGTAATAGTGGCTTCATAAAATGAGTTGGGTAGAGTACCTTCTACTTCTATTTTGTGAAATAGTTTGTGCAGAAATGGAATTAGATCTTCTTTGAAGGTCTGATAGAACTCTGCACTAAACCCGTCTGGTCCTGGGCTTTTTCTGGCTGGGAGACTATTGATAACTGCTTCTATTTCTTTAGGTGATATGGGACTGTTTAGATGGTCAACTTGATCCTGATTCAACTTTGGTACCTGGTATCTGTCCAGAAATTTGTCCATTTTGTCCAGGTTTTCCAGTTTTGTTGAGTATAGCCTTTTGTAGAAGGATCTGATGGTGTTTTGGATTTCTTCAGGATCTGTTGTTAAGTCTCCCTTTTCATTTCTGATTTTGTTAATTAGGATTTTTTCCCTGTGCCCTTTAGTGAGTCTAGCTAATTGTTGATTTTTTTCAAAGAACCAACTCCTCGTTTGGTTAATTCTTTGAATAGTTCTTCTTTTTTCCACTCGGTTGATTTCACCCCTGAGTTTGATTATTTCCTGCCATCTACTCCTCTTGGGTGAATTTGCTTCCTTTTTTTCTAGAGCTTTTAGATGTGTTGTCAAGCTGCTAGTATGTGCTCTCTCCCGTTTCTTCTTGGAGGCACTCAGAGCTATGAGGTTCCCTCTTAGAAATGCTTTTATTGTGTCCCATAGGTTTGGGTACGTTGTGGCTTCATTTTCATTAAACTCTAAAAAGTCTTTAATTTCTTTCTTTATTCCTTCCTTCACCAAGGTATCATTGAGAAGAGTGTTGTTCAGTTTCCATGTGATTGTTGGCTTTTCATTATTTATGTTGTTATTGAAGGTCAGTCTTAGGCCATGGTGGTCTGATAGGATACATGGGACAATTTCAATATTTTTGTATCTGTTGAGGCCTGTTTTGTGACCAATTATATGGTCAATTTTGGAGAAGGTCCCGTGGGGTGCTGAGAAGAAGGTATATCCTTTTGTTTTAGGATAAAATGTTCTGTAGATATCTGTCAGGTCCATTTGTTTCATAACTTCTGTTACTTTCACTGTGTCCCTGTTTAGTTTCTGTTTCCACGATCTGTCCATTGATGAAAGTGGTGTGTTGAAGTCTCCCACTATTATTGTGTGAGGTGCAACGTGTGCTTTGAGCTTTACTAAAGTGTCTTTAATGAATGTGGCTGCCCTTGCATTTGGAGCGTAGATATTCAGAATTGAGAGTTCCTCTTGGAGGATTTTACCTTTGATGAGTATGAAGTGTCCCTCCTTGTCTTTTTTAATAACTTTGGGTTGGAAGTCGATTTTATCCGCTATTAAAATGGCTACTCCAGCTTGTTTCTTCAGACCATTTGCTTGGAAAATTGTTTTCCAGCCTTTCACTCTGAGGTAGTGTCTGTCTTTTTCCCTGAGATGGGTTTCCTGTAAGCAGCAGAATGTTGGGTCTTGTTTGTGTAGCCAGTCTGTTAGTCTATGTCTTTTTATTGGGGAGTTGAGACCATTGATATTATGAGATATTAAGGAAAAGTAATTGTTGCTTCCTGTTGTTTTTGTTGTTAAAGTTGGCATTCTGTTCTTGTGGCTGTCTTCTTTTAGTTTTGTTGAGGGATTATCTTCTTGTTTTTTCTAGGGCGTGGTTCCCGTCCTTGTATTGGTTTTTTTCTCTTATTATCCTTTGAAGGGCTGGATTCGTGGAGAGATAATGGGTGAATTTAGTTTTGTTGTGGAATACTTTGGTTTCTCCATCTATGGTAATTGAGAGTTTGGCTGGGTATAGTAGCCTGGGCTGGAATTTGTGTTCTCTTAGTGTCTGTATAACATCTGTCCAGGCTCTTCTGGCTTTCATAGTCTCTGGTGAAAAATCTGGTGTAATTCTGATAGGCTTGCCTTTATATGTTACTTGACCTTTTTCCCTTACTGCTTTTAGTATTCTATCTTTATTTAGTGCATTTGTTGTTCTGATTATTATGTGTCTGGAGGAATTTCTTTTCTGGTCCAGTCTATTTGGAGTTCTGTAGGCTTCTTGTATGTTCATGGGTATCTCTTTCTTTAGATTTGGGAAGTTTTCTTCAATAATCTTGTTGAAGATGTTTGCTGGTCCTTTGAGTTGAAAATCTTCATTCTCATACACTCCTATTATCCACAGGTTGGGTCTTCTCATTGTGTCCTGGATTTCCTGGATGTTTTGAGTTAGGATCTTTTTGCATTTTCCATTTTCTTTGATTGTTGTGCCGATGTTCTCTATGGAGTCTTCTGCACCTGAGATTCTCTCTTCCATTTCTTGTATTCTGTTGCTGATGCTCGCATCTATGGTTCCAGATTTCTTTCCTAGTGTTTCTATCTCCACTGTTGCCTCACTTTGGGTTTTCTTTATTTTGTCTACTTCCCTTTTTAGGTCTTGGATGGTTTTATTCAATTCCATCACCTGTTTGGTTATGTTTTCCTGTAATTCTTTAAGGGATTCTTGTGTTTCCTCTTTAATGTCTTCTACTTGTTTAGCAGTGTTCTCCTGTATTTCTTTAAGTGAGTTATTTAAGTCCTTCTTGATGTCCTCTACCATCATCATGAGATATGCTTTTAAATCCAGGTCTAGCTTTTCAGGTGTGTTGGGGTGCCCTGGACTGGGCGAAGTGGGAGTGCTGGGTTCTGATGATGGTGAGTAGTCCTGGTTTCTGTTAGTAAGATTCTTACGTTTACCTTTCGCCATCTGGTAATCTCTGGAGTTAGTTGTTATAGTTGTCTCTGTTTAGAGATTGTTCCTCTGGTGATTTTGTTACACTATATCAGCAGACCAGGGAGACTAGCTCTCTTCCCTGAGTTTCAGTGGTCAGAGCAGTCTTTGCAGGCAAGCTCTCCTCTTTCAGGGAGGTGCACAGTTATCTGGTGTTTGGACCTCCTCCTGGCCAAAGATGAAGGCCCAAAACAGGATCTTTCCCAGAAGCTGTGTTGCTTTGGCCTGCAGACTGCCCGCTGCGGAGTCCCAGAATCAAGGTGGCCCCCGCGGAACGTGAGGCAGAAGCCTCACGGGCTGTGCGGACACCTGTGCTCTGACCAGGAAGGTGGCAGGTTGTCTGGAGCCGAAAATGGTGCCGCCTCAGAGGCTCTGTGGCTCTCGCCCGTTCCAGAAGCTGCTGGCCTCTGTGTTCCACACTCTTACCCGCAGACCGCTGGTCTTGGAACCAAGGTGGCCCCCGCGGAACGTGAGGCAGAAGCCTCCCAGGCTGTGCGGACACCTGTGCTCTGACCCGGAAGGTGGCAGGTTGTCTCCATCACAATTATTTTCTTGCTTTTTCTAGGGTGTAGTTTCTCTCCTTGTGTTGGAGTTTTCCATTTATTATCCTTTCAAAGGCTGAATTTGTGGAAAGATATTGTGTAAATTTTTGTTTTGTCATGGAATACCTTGGTTTCTCAATCTATGGTAATTGAGAGTTTTGCTGGGTATAGTATTCTGGGCTAGCATTTGTGTTCTCTTACAGTCTCATGACATCTGTTCAGGATCTTCTGGCTTTCATAGTCACTGGTGAGAAGTCTGGTGTAATTCTGATAGGTCTACCATTATATGCTACTTGACAATTTCCCCTTACTGCTTTTACTATTCTTTCTTTGTTTTGTGCACTTGGTGTTTTGATTATTATGTGACAGGAGGAATTTCTTTTCTGGTCCAAACTATTTGGAGTTCTGTAGGTTTCTTGTATGTTCATGGGGATCTTTCTCTTTAGGTTAGGGGAGTTTTCTTCTATACTTTTGTTGAAGATATTTACTGGCCCTCTAAGTTGGAAATCTTTACTCTTTTCAATACTTATTATCTGCTGGAAGCCGACCTGTGGCTCACAATAAACGGGGTACACCTGGGAAGCAGGCTGGAGCTGAAAGAGAGAGAACTAGGTGGTCGAGAGAAAAATGGAGCTAAGTCAAGTTTCCTGGTCAAAGCTCAAATGTTTAATGGCAAATGCACTTATAAAGGGGGTGGCGGGGGAGGCCTGTTCCTGGCAATTCATTCTTGGAGCCCAACAGCAGGTGTAGTCTAGAGGCCTCCCAGCCAGTAGCAGTATCTTGAAGGGGAACAGTGGCAGTGGCTGAACAATAGAGTGATCTAGGGAGGAAAGCTCCACCCTAGGTAATCTCCTTAGTGGCAGCAAAGTCAAAGTCTGGCTCAGCCTGTTTCAGGCTGGGGTGGTTACAATTATCCTTAGGTTTGGTCTTCTCATTTTGTCCTGGATTTCCTGGATGTTTTGGATTAGGGTCTTTTCGAATTTTACATTTTCTTTGACTGTTGTGTCAATGTTTTCTATGGTATCTTCTGCACCTGAGATTCCCTCTTCTATGTCTTGTATTTTGTTGGTGATTCTCACATTTTTAACTCCTTACCTCTTTCCTAGGTTTTCTATCTCCACAGTTTTCTCCCTTTGTGATTTCTTTATTGTTTCTACTTTCATTTTTAGATTCTGGAAGGTTTTGTTCAATTCCTTCACCTGTCTTGTCTGTTTTCCTGTAATTCTTTAAGGTTTTGTGTACGTGTGTGTGTGTGTGTGTGTGTGTGTGTGTGTGTGTGTGTGTCTGTGTCTGTGTCTGTGTCTGTGTCTGTGTCTGTGTTTTCTCTTTAAGGGCTTCTACTGTTTACCTGTGTTCTCCTGTATTTCTTTAGGGGAGTTATTTATGTCCTTCTTAAAGTCCTCTATCAGCATTATGAGATGTAATTTTAAATCCAAATCTAGTTTTTTTCAGTTTGTTGGGGTATCCAGGGCTTGCTCTTGTGGGAGAACTGGCTTCTGATGATTCTATGTAGTCTTGGTTTCTGTTGATAAGGTTCTTGCTCTTGCCTCTCACCATCTGGTTATCTCCAGTGTTAGTTGGTCTTGCTGTCTCTGGCTTGAGCGTGTCCCTCCTGTGGGCCTGTAAGCCTATGTCAGCACTCCTGGGAGACCAACTCTCCCCTGGCAGGACCTGTGCACACAGCCCCAGCTCCTGGGTGCAGATGGCAACTGGAAGGACCCTGTCCCAACTGTTCCACATCTCCTGCACCCTGTGTACTCCTAGCTGGTTCTGCCATAGACAGTCACCAGAGAGAAAACCAGGTGTTATTTTTACCACTAACCCTCATCCTTAACATATCTGTCTCCCTTTGTGACTATAATGGGCCAACGTAGAATAATCTCCCCTTACCCAATTCCCATCTATTGTCATATATGTAACACATAATTGTCAGACAGGGCAAAAACATCATGAAATCAGTATGAGCTGAATACCCAGGACTCAGGTTTCCATTTAATTACATCTGTAACACCTTTGTTTGCCATGTATGATAACACATTTGCAGGTTTCACAGATTAAGACATGCCTTCCCACTCTGTCTCTATATAAAATATACTCTACTACAAAGCTGCCAGAATACTAAATATGTTTCAAATTCCAAAGTGGAAAAGTATACAGTAATAGTTTATTTATAAAGGGCTATAAAAGACCATTGATTTTTCTGTCTCGGGTTTTATTTTTTAAAAACAGTTAAATAATCTTGGATTTGAAGCCATTTAAACTGTAGGTTTTATATACGTAGACATGAAAATATAAAATGTAGGTATACAAGTGCTGTAAATATTTTGTGATTCCTGTAATTGTCACAGGTTCTCCTTTTGAAGTCTCTTGATCTTGTTTATAAAGCAATTTAAAAACTGACACAGAAAGGAAACCAAAGGCAATTTACTAGAAATACAGGAAGAGATGCCCAGAACATCAGGATAAAGCAATCGGGCAGAAAGCAGAGCTAGAAAGTTATATTCCTAATAAAATAAGAACAAAACACTCTGTCTTGGTAGGTGTGGTAGAAACATCAGGAAAAGAGAATGAACTGAACCTCCAGGACCAATGTGTTCATAGTTATCATTGGATAGGTACAAAATTGACCTCATGCCAGGATGACAGAAGACGTCGGGCAATCAAGGAGGCCCAATTTGACCTTAATATTAAATGGCTTAACCTGTAGTCAGATAACAGTTGTTTCTGTGACCCTGAACTCAAAATGTATCTAGGACAGAAAAGAATCATACTTAAATGCATTTATTGTGTGATTCGAAGCTTTAGCTCAGTGGTAGTTGGCCAGGTAGGGATAGCTCTTATTTACTGCCATCAGCTTACACTTTAGCTCTGTGGCCAAGTTAACACTTGCTAACTTTTCCATTAGCTATACAAATCCCAGGGGGATTTACCATTTACTGTGCTAGTAAATAGTGCCAGGCTATTTTCAACGTAAACTTTGGAAGCCAGTTTGAGAATGAGTCACAAACAACTTGGAGATTTTCTAATATAGAGCATGAACTTCTCGCTCTGTACCCTAATGGGCTCAGCACTAAAGGTCTACAGGTACCACCTTTAGGAATGGTGCTTCATAGAATACAAAGTACCTATTTCCTCATGGGAAGTTATTTTTCTCATTTTCTTATCACAGACTCATGTGTACCATATTTCTTTTTATCTTTTGCTTCTCAATCTGCACTTTTATGTTATAAAACAGAGCTTTCTCTTTAATATGAAGAACCTTGCCTCCAAGGAGATCCTGCCACCTCACCTGATCTGCACAAGAAAGTTACCCATTGTTTGCTATTGTAAAGGAATTTCTGACCACTGACAATGCCATCTATAAAATCAAAGTATCAAAGAACAAAAACCAATCAGTAAATGGGGTGCAGATCAGAACAGAGGATCCTTGAAAGAAGAGACATAGCTGTCATATAAACATTTTTGAAGTGTTCAATATCTTTAGCCATGAGAGGAATACTAGTTAAAACACTGAGATTCTGTCTAACTCAAATCCGGTTGGCTGCCATCAAACATCAAATGATTCCTTTATCCCCTGCCATCAAAGGTGAAGAGTATTCAGCAGTAGTGTCTTACAATTATGATGTGCTGGATAAATAAAGTGTCTCAGTTAGGGTTTCATTGCTGTGAAGAGACATGACCAAGGCAACTCTTTTTTTTTTTTTTTTTTTTTTTTTTACTATTGAGTAAACGGTTTATTAGCATCTGAAGTATATATAGCAAAGTGTGTAGAAAAGAGAAAAGAAAGCCCAAAGGGACAGAGAGGACAATTATTCTGCAAGACAAACTCAACAAGTATTGGTAAACAACACAGGGAGATCTGGAGTTAAGATGGCCTTCATAGTTGTGTCAGGTTGACTTGAAATGATCAAGATTATTATGGTATCATCCTGAGTGAGGTAACCCAATCACAAAAGAACTCACATGATATGCACTCACTGATAAGTGGATATTAGCCCCGAAACTTGGAATACCCAAGATACAAGTTGCAAGGCAACTCTTATAAAGGAAAACACTTCACTGGGGCTAGCTTACTGGTTTAGTCCATTATCTTCATGGCAGGAAGTATGACAGCGTGCAGGCAGACATGGTGCTGGAATAGCTGAGAGTTCTACATCTTGATCCACAGGCAGCAGGAGAGTGTGTTCCATACTGAAGAGAGATTGAGCATAGGAGTGTATAGAAAATATCTTGTGTATTGTATGGTTGCATCAACTGTCATTTTAAAAGCCTATGGCCCATGTCTTAGGCCAGAAATAGAAGTGTGACATCCAGGAGACAGAAAGGATTCTGGGATAGAGTCAGAATAGGGAGATCTAACTGAGAAGATGTGAGCAGTCAGACACAAGGTATCAGCCATGTGGCAAGAATATAGATTAAAATAAATAGGATCTAGCCAGAGAAGAACCTAGCTATATGGCCAAGCTGTTTGTAAATATACTTTGAGTGTAGGTATTATTTATGGGAGCATGGGCTGAGAGGAAGAACCAGGGACTAACTTCAACACAATGATTATCAATTTGTAGCAATTAGAACCTAAGCTTACAACCTAAAAAGTCCCAGGTAGAAATCAAGGAAAATTCAGTCAGTTCTCTTTTTTAGGAAGGAAGGAAGGAAGGAAGGAAGGAAGGAAGGAAGGAAGGAAGGAAGGAAGGAAGGAAGGAAGGAAGGGAGGAAGGAAGGAAAAATGAATAGACCAAAGCCAAAGCTTTCAAGAATCATACAAGACAAATGCCTGGAAAGGAGATTTCCTAGCCAAAGAACAAAAAGAAACCTGAAGAGAGATAGTATGGAGAGTGGCTTTAAAAAAAAAATTACTTATTCACTTTACATCTCTGTCCTCTTCCCAGTCACCTCTGGGACAATCCTTCCCCCATGCTCCCATCCCCTTCCTCTGAGCAAGTCGGGGAATGGGGAGTGGGGCTGGTGCTTCAAGTCTCTCCAAGGCAAAGCTAGTGCTTCCTCTCTTACTGAGGCCACAGAAGGCAGCCCAGATAAAAGAACATATTCCACATTCAGGCAACTGCTCTTTAGATAGCCCATGTCCAGTTGTTTGGGACCCACGTGACGATCAAGCTGCACATCTACGTATGTGCAGGGAGGCATAGGTCTGGCCCATGTTATGTTCTTTGGTTGGTGTTCAGACTCTCAGAGTCCCAAGTGTCCAGATTACTTGATTCTGTTGGTCTTTCTGTGGAGTTCCTATCCTCTTGGGGGCTGCAATTCTTTCTCCTATCCTTCCATTAGAGTCCCCAAGGTCTATCAACTGTTTGACTGTGGATGTCTGCCTCTGTCTGAGTAGGTCGGTGGGTAGAGCCATGCAGAGGACAGCCACATTGGACTCCTCTGCAAGCATAACAGAGTTATCATTAATAGTGTGAGGGATTGGTGCTTGCCCATGGGATTGGTCTCAAGCTGGGCCAGTTATTGCTTTGCCATTTCCTCAGTTTCTTCTCCATCCCCAATCCCTGCATTTCTTGTAGACAGGATAAATTTTGGGTCAAAAGTTTTCTGGGTGGGTTGGTGTCCCAATCCCTCCACTGGGGTTCTTGCCTGACCTCAGGAGGCAGCCTCCCCAGGCTCCACATCACGGATGCTGTGAGTCACAACTAATTTCACTTCCATTGATTTTTTGGTGCATCCCCTATCCCAGGTCACCATCTCTTCCTGGAGATGCCCCCTATGTCCCCATCCCTGTCAGTTACAGATTTCCATTCATTCTCACAGCCATCTAGCCATTTCCCCTTCCCTACACACACCCAACTCGGAACCCTCCCCCCACTCCCCTCATGATCCCCTCTCCCATCCAGTTCCCTCCCTCCATCTACTTTCCAGGACATTCTGTTCCCCATTCCAAGTGAAGCTCAAGCATCCTTGCTTGTGCTCCCCTGTCCAACCTCCTTGGGTCTGTGTAGTGTAGCATGGGAATCCTCTATTTTAAGGCCTATATCCACTTATAAATGAATATATACCATGCATGTCTTTTTGAGACTGGGTTACCTCACTCCGGATGATATTCTCAGGATGCATCCATTTTCCTGAAAAATTCAAGATGTCTTTGTTTTTCATAACTGAATAGTACTCCATTATGTAGATGCACCACATTTTCTTTGTCTGTTCTTCAGTTGAGGGACATTTAGGCTGTTTCCAGTTTCTTCTTATTACAAATAAAGATGCTATGAACATAGTTGAGCAAGTGTCTTTGTGGGACGGTGGACAATCTTTTGGGTATATACCCAGGAGTGGAATATCAGGGTCTTGAGGTAGAACTATTTCTATTTTTTTGCCCTGGAACGCATTGGTAGAGAAGACAATTTCCTGAACAGAATACCAATGGCTCAGGCTCTAAGATCAACATTTGATAAATGAGATATCATGAAACTGAAAAGCTTCTATAAGGCTAAGGACACTCAATAAGACAAAGTGGCAGTCTACAGATTAGGAAAGGATCTTCACCAACCCTATATCCAACTGAGGGCTACTATCCAAAATTTTAAAAGAATTTAAAAAAGGGAAACACCAATAACCCAAATAACCCAATTAAAAAACGAGGCACAGAGCTAACCAGAGAATTTTCAAGAGAGGAATCTCTATTGAGATTCTCCCAAAGAACACCAGATTAAATGTTTCTCTTTGGTGTTTTAGTTACAATCAAAGCCAAGCAGACAGATCACTGTCCCCCTGTGACTCCAGCAGTGCCATTTGATTTTTACTATTATACCTTAATTAATTGCAAAGATTTGTATATGTGTGTGTCTGTGTGAGCACATGCCATGAGTGTACAGGTGTCCACTAAGGCAGAAGAAGATGTCAGATTGCCTATAGATGAAGTTTTAGATGGTTCAATGTAGGTACTGGGAACCAAACTTGGGTCATTTGGAAGAGGAACGTGTGCACTAAAACCCTTAATAAGGGTTTTACCAAGTCTACTTAGTGAATCCCATATATATGTGGGCTTAGGGCCATCTATTGAACAGGAGTTACATTTTCCAGCAATGATTTTTCTCTCCTCCAGCAACTGTCCATTGCTAATAGCTTCATTGAGTGTGGCACTTGGAATTTATCCACCCAATCTATGCTAAAGTTTTGCCTGGCTTGATCATGAGTAGGTTTTATGAAGGTAACATCAACTGTTTTGAGTTCTGGAGTATGAGAGTCATACCACACCCAGAAGACAGAATTTCATAAAAGTCTTCCTTATCCTGCCAGCCCCAGGTGCAATAACGCATGCCAGTAATCCCAGCATTCTCACAGTAGAGGCCTTGAAATAGGAAGTTCAAGGCCAGTCTGAGATAAATGAGATCTTGTCTCAAACAAAACAAAACAAAACAAAACAAAACAAAACAAAACAAAACTTTCCATCACTTCATCCCAGTCATCAGAATAAACATCAACAGGAAATCACAACAAAGGTTGGTATAGTTATGGGAAAATGAGAACTCTTATACATTGTTGTTAGGAACATAAGCTAGTACAGACATCTTGGAAGTCATCCTGGAGATTTCTCACAATCAAAAGCAAACAAACCAACCTAGGAATACAACTGCTATTACCCAGCTATACTACCTTCGGGCACGAACCCAACATACTTTATATCCTAGTACAGATATTTATGTCCATCTCTGTGAATGTCTGCTCCATTCACACTAGCTAGGAAATAGAATCAACTTAGTTGTCCATCAACAGATGAATGAATAAAAACACTGTGGTACACAGTGAAATATTACTTTCCTATAAAGAAAAACAATAGTATGATATTTGAAGATAAATAGGTGGAACAGAAATATACATTTTATTTCTTTAAAATGATCAACTTCAACATATTTATATCTACTTACGGTATTTTATATTTAGTTTGTTTTGTTGTTAGCACAAAAGTATGATTTTTTAAACAATTTTACCTGATTGGGAGGTCAGTTCTTTCTCTGAGTTTGGCTTCTGTGTCTGTGTTTTCAGAAGTTCCTCTCTGTTCTTTCAGCTCACAGAGAAGAGGTTGTTCTGCCTTTCAGCTGTAACTTGAAATACATTGTCCTGTCCCATTCTTGGTGGTTGTAGGGTTAAAAGTGTTGGTACCCAAGCACATAGACATGCTTCCAACTCAACCATGATCATAGCTGAGTGGTTCAACATTTCTGGCTGAGGTCAGCAGTCAAATGAAGAACCTGCCCAGCGTGTTCGCATATCTAAAACTTAAAAAAAGAAAAAAATAACAAATAATCAAACAAACAAACAATCCTTCAGCTTTTGAAAATACTACTGAGCATAGTTGCATTTCTCTTAGACAAAGTTGTTTGCATAGATGTTTCTCAAGAGAGAAAGCCAAGACATTAATTTATCTCTGCCATCATGATTGACTGTGGAGCAGCTGTCAGGTAACTGAAGTGCCTCCAATCTCCATCACAAATTACTCTAAATGGTTCTGAAGGTAAGCTTGCCAAGCTTGTTATGCCTAGCAACCCTGACAGGAGAACGTGCAATTGACTTAAACGAGAAACAAGAGGATCCATTTGGGGTCTTCATAATAAAACTGCATGCTGCCTTTGTTGGTGCTCCGAGAGCTGCAGATATATCAAGTGCAACTAGAAAATGAGGGGTCTGATTTGTTCACAGTTCTAATGAATTTATGACTTAACAATAGACCATTGAGATTGTCCAATCGTGGGCAAAAATGGATAAGACCACGATCTTGAAAATCTTAGCTGTAAATTCAGTTTTTGTCAACGGTGTTCATGGGCATGCTAAGAAAAAAAAATCTACAACTTGGCTAGCAAAATGATTCAGTTATGTAAAGGTCTTGAGCAAAATGAGAAAATATCAACATTAGTTAAATACAAGGAATGGGCACATCAAATGTCCACATGTCTTTTGCTACACTTTCCAAATAATACCTAACTTTGAAACTGAAAGCAGCAAATTGATTTTCAATTGGAATTCCAAGCCTTGGTTTGGTTCTCCTGACAGATTTAAGAAGACACAAAGGAAAACACTGGGTACCTGGAAATCCAGGAGGGTTGAATCAGCATGGTAGGAGAACATGGGAAAACACAGTTTCCTATTTTGTACAATAACAAGGAGGAAATTTATTTCTGCAGTTTGCAGCTTTGTATAAGAACCAACATTATTAACGTGCACTACAAGAAACACAAATCTCTGTCCTTTCTGTTTGTTTACCGTGATTTTCCATCTCTAGGATTCCCTCTGTTTGTATTTTCTTTATTGATTCAATTTCCATTTTCAGGTCCTAAAGAGTTTTATTCATTTCCTTCCCTCACTTATTTTTTTCTTGGCTTTCTTTAACGAGGTTATCCATTTCCTCTCATTGTTTGTGTTTTCCTGGATTTCTTCAAGGGATTTATTCATTTCTTCCCTAAGGACCTCTATCATCTTCCTAAAGTTGGTTTTAAGATATTCTGGGGGGAGAGGGGAATGGTTGGTTGGTTGGTTAGTTAGTTAGTTAGTTAGTTAGTTAGTTAGTTTGCTTGCTTGCTTTTGTTCTTCAGCTGTGTTTGAATCTTTAGGACTTGCTGAAGTAGCATATCTGGGCTCTGGTAGTGCCATCTTACACGGGATGCTGTTGATTATATTCTTACGTGACATGTAGGCGTCTGGGATTGAGATGAGTATAGATCAGGGTGCCTATTTCTGTATTGGTCCTTGTTGGATGGGTGTTTTGTTTCTTGGTTTGTTTCCTCTATGGTCTTCTGGTCTTTGTGATTTGCATGTCTGGCGGTCAGTGTGACCTTTGGTCTAGCAGGGAGTCTCCTTCAGAATAGGGGGATGGACTTTTGGTAGGTGTCATGGCCTTCCATGCAACAGAGTGTCACTTTTCTTCTGATTGACATGATCTGCCCCTGAGCAGTGGCTCAGTGTAGGGACAGGAACATGGCAGCTGGGCAGGCAGTGAGCCAGCAGGGGTGTGAGTGGCTTGGGATTTTCAGATTGGAATGGCCTGCACCAGAAGGTTCTGAGGGCATATTGGCCTCCTACCTGTTCTTCTGACTGGCAGGTGGGGATATGAATAGGAGGAATCAGGTGAGGGCGGCAGGGGAGGGCAGGGGAGGGAGAAAGTATGAGAGAGAAAACTGGAATTGGGGGACAATTCAGTCACAAGATGGAAAGCTAGTACAATGGAAACTCCCTGGAATCTATGAATGTTACCCTGGCTAGCACTCTTAGTAATGATGGATTAGGGGCCTGAACCAGCCACCTTCTGTAACCAGGCAAGACTTCCAGTAGAGGGATGGGAACACTAATCCAGCCACAAAACCTTCAATCCACAATCTGTCTAGCCTGCAGGATATGCTGGGATAAAGGTGACACAGAACTTGTGGGAGTGGCCAACCACCAAGTAGTCCAGTTTAAGACAAGGATGCCACAAGAGGGAGCCCATACGTGACCAGAGGCTGGATAGCCCAAAAAATTCAAGGAAAAAAAGCAAGGTCAATGAAAAGATTCCTAATGATAGACTGGCTTCTAGCATAATCATCCGAGAGGCTTCAACCAGCAACTGATGGGAGCAGATGCAGAGACCCACACTCAAACATTGGGTGCAGCTTGGAAAATCATGCTGTAGAGGGGAGAAGGAATTGTAAGAGCCAGTGGGAACAGGGATACCACAGAATCAACTAACCTAGGCTCATAGGCTCACTAGGACTGAACCAACAATTAGGGAGCCTGTATGTGTCAAATCTAGGTCCTCTGTATATATATTATGACTGTGTAGCATGTTGTTCTTGTGGGATTCCTAATGGCAGGAGTGGGGGTGTTTTATCCAGCCTTAATATGATGGGAGGTATCTAGTTCTATTATAACCATGTTTGGTTAAGAGCCCTAGGATTTCTGCCTATATCTGAAGAGAAACCAAGAAGAGTGAGTGGATCTGGGGGAGAAGGAAGATACAGGGGGAGGGGGTAGGCATTGGGAGGAAAGGAAGGAGAGGCAACTGCTAATTGCATGTAATATATGAAAGAAGAACAAATAAAAATAACTTTAAAAAATAAATACAAATCTCACTTAAAGACTAAATTTCTGGCAATAGTTGGATGGTAGATTCAAACTATAAATAAATCATTTGCCCAATAACAACTAAAAGTATAGTTTCACAGAGGAATTCAGCTCTAAACACTGTATTAATAGACCTCAAATAAACTCTGCTGTTAAAAACAATAAATGTAGTCTGGCACAAACTCTGGCAGTGTTTGTACTTTACCCATGGGCATGAGCTTGAAATGCCACACTGCTCTATTTCATTTATCTGACACTTCAACAAGTAGAGGTTGAAGAAACATGAGACACTAAGGTTTAGTGGTTGCTGAGCAATTTATTTATTTATACATATACTTGTGGGTGTGTATGTACCATGGTATACATGTGGGTGTGAATGTGAGCGTGCATGTACTATGGTATTCACGTGGAGGGCAGCGATGGTCCTCATCCCCTACCTAGTTTGAGACAAGATCTGGTTTTCTGTTTTCTTTTATCTGCTGCACATGCCAAGGTGGCAGGGGTGGGTCCAGCACTCTCCTGTCTGCCCTCATTTTCCCTTTGGAGGTCTAGTGTTACAACACAAATGTTACTATGTGTTCTCAGGAGTTGAACTGAGGTCCTCACACTTACACAAACACTTCACCCCACCTCCCCCAAGGCAAGTCTCCAATCCAAGAGAAATGCGTGAATGATCAAATTCCCAGCTGTTCATTCCCTCTAAGCTTCCTTGGTTCAATATCCACAGTCGAGCTATCTTAAGAAATTAATTGATCCCTGGTTTCCCTAGGGAAACCAGCCTCTATGTGTCAGAATGAGGCACAAACTTGTCAGTTCATCTTAATTTCCACAACTTCCAGCCTTCTCTCTCATCTCTCTCTTTCCTAGTCCTTAATGGATCAAAGATATAAATAGGTGCATAGCTTAGATGCCGTTTATCAAGGAGTTCACCCTCCACTATTCCCTCAGTGTCGCAATAGAAATTTAACAAAAATAGAATAAGAAGGTGAAACGCCTTCACAATACTAGAAATAAACCAATAATAACTTCTACAACTGAAAGGAGACATTTGCTAATTATCATCTGTGCACAATGTTGTTTCTCTTTCTTTCCTCAAAGGCGAGGTGTAAAAATTACACCAGGAAGCAAGTTAATAAGAGAACAAACAATGATTTCCATTTCTGAAGGATATCTTCAGAAAGGTACAAAAAGGCTTGGCCTCTACTGAAGCAGAAACAGAAAAGCATAAGCAAGAGGCAGAGATGAAGGTGCATGCTGACAGGGTTATTTCTGAACATGAAAGCTGAAAATGGAGAGTAAAGCAAACCCTGACACATCTTACCCCACAGAAAACTTAAAAGTCACAAACCAAACAAAGCGCATAGAGCACGCTGGGAACATGGCTGGCGGAAGACACCTCGCAGAATGACTAATAGGACTGTCACAGTAAACAACTCTAATAAATCAACACAGAGAAATGCCATGAGAAAAAAGATGTTCAAATAATGACTCAAAATGCAATTTCTAGTAAACACAAAGTAACTGTTAAATAATGAAAGATGGGCAGCTTATTGCCCCGGGAGACATTTTTTTTGTGTGTTCACTCAGTCAGATGGAAATGACCGTGTCACTAAGGGTGAGAGCAAAGGATCTTCCCACAGGATCCCACAACCATCCTGAGCACATCAATCATTCTAAACTCATAGAAGATAACTTTGTCACTTAAAGCAAAATTCTTGTTAGTCCTGAATATCAAGGTAATTTGTCCTCAAGAAATAAGCTCTTCTCATCAGTGTATGCATGTCAAGAGTTCAAGATGACAATATTTATTAGAAAATATTTTTAAAGCTACACTGTCAATAGTTACAGAAGCTTGCCCATAATTATAAAATGTTTTACCATCCGCTAAAATTTGTGTTCCTGAGTCACATAGGGATCGTATTCATCTTGTAATTATGAAGGTAGAATAAAACTGATCAGGATCATGTCAGGTTAAAAATCACAATGCATTGCATCACAAAGAGATGGGATGCTGAGAGGAGATACATGGTCTCAGAAGCCATTTCTCCTACTCTTGCATCTCCTGGTTGCCCATAACTCATTGTCTGAGTTTGAGGCTACACAACCCTCCCTCCATGCTAGCATGTCCCATTATTATTACATTGTTCAAGTTTTGTCTGGGCGGCCATGTTCATAGCGTTAACATCTCCAATTGGCTTTCTAATGCCAGGTAGTCAATGATGAGATATACATACAGTAAACATTAAACAGACTGAGAAGGATGCACTTATGCATTTATATATAAATAAATGCACAGGTGTAGGGGTTTAGATGAGAGTGCTTGCATGCTTAATCCCAGCTGATGAACATTTTGAGATAATTAGGGAATGTGGCCTTGTTGGAGGATGTAGCTCACTGGGGAGGGTTCTGAGGTTTCAAAGGCCCAAGCCAAGGCCAGTGCCTCTCTTACTGCCTGATGCCTGCAGATCAGGATGTAAAGTTCTCAGCTACATATGTACGTCTATACGCATGTATATGTGTATCTATGATCAATATGAAAATGGGAGCCATGGATTTGAGAAAGAACAAGGGTTTGCTGGATAGTTTTATGTCTACTTGGCATAAGCTAAAGTCATTTGAGAGGAGGGAACCTCGATTAGGAAATGCCTCCACAAGATCATAAGATCGGCCTGTACACAAGCCTGCAGGGCATCTTTGTAATTAAAGATTGCTATGGGTGTAGAGGCGTGGGAGGGCAGGCATCCCATTGGGTATGGTTCTGGGTTCTATAGAAAAGGCCTGGGCAAGCCATTAAGTAGCACCCTTACATGGCCTCTGCATCAGCTCCTGCCTCCAGGTTCCTGCCTTGTTTGAGTTCTTGTCCTGACTTTCTTTGATGAGAGATATGGAAGCATAAACCAAATGACCCTTTCCTCCCCAACTTGCTTTGGTCCTAGTGTTCATCACAACCTAGCTAAGACAAAGGGGATACATGGCAAGTGTTGCAGGGAGGAAAGGGAAGGCAGGAGGTGTGTGTGTTTGGGGGGGGGGGTGATGGTAATTGTGTTATAACTTTAAATTTTTTTTAAATTTGTATTTAAAGAAATTGTTTCTAGAGATCAATTATAGGTGATTAATTGAGCCTTTAAGTATCTCTTAATTTTGTTATAATTATAATGAACTTATATAACCTTTATAATCATTTTAAAATAAAATTCACTAGTTTAAAAAACAACATCAGTTTATAGTAATATATTCAAATGTGCAGAAAAATGTGAACAAGTGATATAGACAAAGCTATGGGATACTCTATTGTTTGTCTCATAGAAACAGGTCTGAGTCCCCCCTTGCTTCCAAAGACATTTAGCACAGCCCAACTGCACCTAATACAGCAGCTTAAGAATGTGGAAGGAGTTACAGAGACAAAGTTTGGAGCTGAGATAAAAGGATGGACCATGTAGACACTACCATATCCGGGGATCCATCCCATAATCAGCTTCCAAATGCTGACACCATTGCATACACTAGCAAGATTATGCTGAAAGGACCCTGATATAGCTGTCTCTTGTCAGAGTATGCCTGGGCCTAGCAAACATAGAAGTGGATGCTCACAGTCGGCTATTGGATGGATCACATGGCCCCCAATGAAGGAGCTAGAGAAAGTACCAAAGAAGCTAAAGGGATCTGCAACCCTATAGGTGGAACAACATTATGAACTAACCAGTACCCCGGAGCTCTTGACTCTAGCTGCATATGCATCAAAAGATGGCCTAGTCGGCCATCACTGGAAAGAGAGGCCCATTGGACACGCAAACTTTATATGCCCCAGTACAGGGGAACGCCAGGGCCATAAAAGGGGAGTGGGTGGGTAGGGGAGAGGGGGTGGGTGGCTATGGGGGACTTTTGGTATAGCATTGCAAATGTAAATGAGCGAAATACCTAATAAAAAATGGAAAAAAAAAAAGAATGTATTGGAACTTTCTAATTACAGGATAAATGTCTGAGTACCTGTAGAAGACCCCTACCCTTCATCTCCGTCTCTCTCCCAATGTCATCTAAACTGCCACACGTCCACAGCTAGAACTAGCTTAGGTACTCAACTCTTCAAGAGCTCTGCAAAGTTCAAAATAATAACCACAGCTAACACAGTGGCTCATCTAGAATACATCTGAGACAATTAAATGAAATTTCCAGTTGCACTACACAAGTTTGGGAAATTGAAGACCAGGGGTCTTTGAAGTCTGATGAAAGAAAGCATCTTTACCCAAAGCAGCCTGGTGTCTGTCTTCTGAAATGATCGCTGGGGAAAAAAGGAGAGAAAGAAAAAGAGAGAGAGAGAGAGAGAAAGAGAGAGAGAGAGAGAAGAAGGAAGGAAGGAGAGAGAGAGAGAGAGAGAGAGAGAGAGAGAGAGGAAGAAAGAAAGAAAGAAAGAAAGAAAGAAAGAAAGAAAGAAAGAAAGAAAGAAAGAAAAGAAAAGAAAAGAAAAGAAAAGAAAAGAAAAGAAAAGAAAAGACAAGAGAAAAACCAAAACCGGGAGGTGAAATGATGTTTTAAAATGCTAAAAAGAAAATATAAACAAGCAGAGGGGAAATATTTAGAAATCGCAGCTGGGACTGATAATGGAAACTTCTGCCTTTGCTCTCCCATCTGTGCTGAGTGGATTTTCAGTGTGGCGCTCACTCCCTTCCCAGTCCTGTATTTCTTTGTTTAGTCAGTCCAACACTGAACCAGCCCTCCTCAGTGAGTGAGCCAGACTCAGCTTGACCTTGCCATGGTCATGGTCACCGCTCTGATGTCAGCATCAGCCTTGCTCAGCGGAGTACACAGGTCTTGGGATTATGATCCCTGTGAGACCTTTTGATGCCTGAAGCCCATGGGAAAGAGAGGGTAAACAAAGGCACGGGTTTGGCACTGAGAGGGCAGACTCTGCGAGTCTCTTTCTAGTTTCTCTTCCTCCGTGACACCACTTTGTGCAACAGAAGGATTCTTCTCATTCTAGCAAACGCAATGCTTTGAAGCAGAATGAGGCCATCTAAGAACACCTAGAGCTGAAACCAGGTCACCGATTGCGGTCAACTGCTGTAAAAGCTGGCAGGAGAGTGTGCTTTGCAGAGAGACTCACAACGTCACAGCAGAGGAACACACTGTCTCCCCAGGACTGAGAGAACACGCCACAGTCACGGCCACCTGTCAAGAGGCTTTCGGCCAGCAGGTTACTGCCAGGTACAGCCTAGGTGCTTTTCATCATTGGACTCTTCCTTTTGGCGGTACTGACTTTGGAATCAAGTCTCTGATTATTTCAGAACACTTTGTAAAAATCCAACAGCCCTAAACCATCAGTGCAACCAGAGACAACAGGCTGTCCCTGCGTTTCTGGTAATGGTCGTTTCTGCTCTTGCTCGGGTCATCATTAACCCGAGACACTGGCAGAAGCCATCTTAGGATACCCATTGGTTGCATCAAGGATAGTTCTTATTCGTTCCTACAAACCACTGTAATTCTTTTATCACTCTCTTCGATGATTCTTCTAGCACAATGTGTGCCCATAATTTTATTAGTGAGTCAGAGACATCCCAGGGCACGGCATGCTCTACGGCGACTGCCTTATCATGAAGACTCATCATGAACGTCACACTGAATTATGGGACACATGAAGTTTTAACTGAAGCACACAGTCTGACGGTTCAGAAGTCATAACTGCCAAGATGTACAAAAGAAAACAGACATTGTCGCTGAAAATAAGTATTCTCTTTGCCATCCAAATTATCGATTAATGTTATATTCAATGTGAACCTGAATGTTTACTCCTCAAGAATTTCTCTTTATTGCATTTTTAGGTTTACCTAAAATAAGCCACTGTGAAATAAATGTGTGCTATGATACTTAGGCACTTGAGCAGAGGAATCCATATAGCAGATGTACCAGTAGGAGGAGCAAACACTGAATTATAAAGATTGATGCAGAAAATATGTTTGCAGGAGACAGAGTCTCTCTCTCTCTCTCTCTCTCTCTCTCTCTCTCTCTCTCTCATTGTTTTTCATGACAAAGTTTCTCTGTATAGTTCTGGCTATCCTCAAATTCAATCTGTAACCCAGGCTGGCCTTGAACTAGGATATCTGCTTGCATCTGCCTCCTGAAGGTTATGATTAAAGGAAAAATTAAAGGAAAAAAATTCTAACTCTCATAGCAACTAAATTTAAAGCCAACCAGAGTCATTTGTGTCCGTAATCTCAGTCCACAGGCAGGACTATGAATTCAAGGGTAGCCCAAGTTACTGGGTGAGACCCTTCCTCAAACAAACAAAACAAAACAAAACAAACAATCAAAAGACGGTAAAGGGCACAGTTTTTGAAGTGTTGCAAACATGAAACTAAAATACAATAGGTTGAAGCACAATATTCCCATTATGAGCAAAAGAGAAAAAAATCAGAATCTCCACAGGTATGACAAATTACCCAGCAGAAGCTGTAAGGGAACACACGTGGCAATTGTCAGAGAGAGAGAACACGCCTCACTTGAATAGCAAGAATCAGTGTGCCAAGGCTGAGACAGCGGCCACTGAGAAGGGAGGCAGCTGTGCGGAGGAAGGCAGGTTCTTATTTCCATTTCATTTTTCTGGGGTCTCTTTCACAGTTGGCTTCAATTGTGTCTTCAGTTTTTATTTATATTTACTCCAACTTCTGTACATGAATTACCATTTTTAAAAGCAGCAAACTCCTGAAATGTCTAGATTTCTCCACGTTATTTTACAGAGTAGGCTATAAACTCTGTCCACGTTATAATCCAATGCCAGGTAGAAGAAGAGGAAGACGCTGATGGAAGAGAATTAACATCTTTTGGGGGGAAACACGAATTCACGATATTGTGAACACAAAACAGACAAATATAATTGGTGTAGATTTAGCTCTCTGTATCAGAAGGTTGGTGGAGGGATTAAACACTGTGTCGATGCTAGCAGAATGCTCAGATACTTGTTCTGATTTAAAACAATCAAACAAACAAACAAACAGAAAAAAAAAAAAAAAAACCAATCAAAACCCAATCAGGTTTTGCTCAATCCACATAGCGCATGTCGGTACTATGGTTTGCCACCAGAGGGTAGCATATCCTCACTTTTGCTAAGTACACTGCTGGGGTTTGCTTCCATTTTAATTCTTGATTTCCTTTCTCTGTGTCTGTGTCTGTGTCTGTGTCTGTGTCTGTGTCTGTGTCTGTGTCTGTGTCTGTGTCTGTGTCTGTGTCTGTGTCTGTGTCTCTGTCTCTGTCTCTGTCTCTGTCTCTGTCTCTCTCTCTGTCTCTCTCTGTCTCTCTCTCTCCCTTTCTGTATCTCTCCCATCTGCTTCATGCTTACAGCTGCTAAGTACAAACACATCTCATTTGTTCTAGTAACAGTGACTTGAGATAATGCATTCCTCGCCTCTGTAGACATAGGTGACGTTTTATTGGACACACGGTGTCTTTTTGCAGGAACACTGTAGGGCACTTGGTGCTGTTAGAGATGAGGTAACTCACTCTCCACACGCTGCATGCATCTCCTTTTTATGGGACTGCTGCCCTTCAGACAATCACCGTCCTCTCTTCTGTGAGTTTACAATCACTGAGACTGATTGTGACGCTTACTAATCATATAAAAATGCAATGGACAAAACATTCAGATTTCTGCCTTTAATAAACATTTCTACTGTTTCTCCTGGAACTCGCTCTCAAACCAACTATTACTGTGAACATTTTGATCTTTCCTAAGTATCACAAAGAAACGAGGCTCTATGCTCCAGATGCAAATTGTGTTAAATGGAGGGTGTTAATAACACGAAGACTCAATTTTATTAATTTTTAAAATTTAATGCGCAAAAAAACCCAATACAACACTGCAGTGGATATATTCCCTGATTTGTTAGAAATTGTTTTCCTCCTACACATTGTGATTTAAAAGAGAAAAAGTCCTTTAAATTCCATAGGCTACCAGCACATTTTGTAATTTAAGTAATTATGACTTAATGGAACATCAAAGAACATACAAGGAAAAAATCCGCAGGCTTATTTCATCCTCATTAAGTATGAAACAGATTGGTCCTGTGGGGCTTCGCTTTTGTTTTAAATTCCCCGAAGCTTGGGCTGTTTCCCCCGAGCGAATTCTTTACCAATACATATCACCCTCAGCATCGAAGCCTTCCCATCACACCATTGGCATCCACTAAACGATAATAACCCAAGAACTCGGTGTGCAGAAAAGCAATCTAAAGGGCTGAAGAATGAATTACTTGTTCTACAGATAATTGTGTCTCTGCACAAAAGAAACAAGGAAAGGAGGGCTGCTCTCTCTTGATAACAAATAATAGAGGCCCTCCTTTATTTTCTCTCCTATGCGGGCTTCAGGAATGAAGATGGAAATTCCGCGCTCGGCACCCTGGTCCTTGTGCATTATGATTCTGTAAAAGTCCTGCCATTTAGGAAACCCGTCTCTATTTCCGTGGAGATGAAGCAGGAAGGTCAGGCTGAGCTTTAATCAAGGTATCTCCCCTGCTGGGAAAGCAGGATTCCCCTCCCCTCAGGTAGGGACCTTTAATTTAGCTGCTGTTTTTAAGGAATCCTGAAGTCACATCAGAGCCTGACAGTGGCTGCTGCTCACTTAATCCCTGAAGCCGAGAGAGGACACTGATGTTGTCATTGACAATTTACTCTTGCGGTATTTTCCTGCTAAACTGAGGAGGATTTTGTCACCGGTGCGCTCTCAAAAATACATGAAGGACTTGCCCTTATTAAGAGATGCCATGTCAGTTGAGTTCACATTTAGACGGTAACCCTAGCAACCAACAGCCCCCATCTCTCACAGGAAACAAGTAGAAGAAGAGAACTCTTAAGTCACTGTGTTCTGTGAATTAGGCAGAACTCAGCCTGGGGACAATGAATGGCGCTGTCACTCCACTGCATTCAAAGGCTGTCAACTCCTCGACATCTCATCCCTCACTCTGCCCTCCAGAATCCCCCACTGCTCAGAGCATCCCTACACTGCTGTGGCAATCTCTGCCCCTTTTGTTTCGTTCAGAGATAGTCCTTTTGCTCTTCCAGTATAGTCTGGTATTATACCATACATCAATGCTTTGAAGAGACCTAGGTGTCACGTAGTGAAAGCAAGTCACTAATGTGGAACTGGCCATGGCATCTGTTGGTACCACATATAGATATCATAATGTGCTCCACATTAAGTGATAATAGCTGATTGCTTCTTGCCTTGTGATAAGTCCGACAGTTCTTGGGCTACCGTGTTATACATACATGATAGGCACCCTCTCCTCAAAGACTTGGTACTTGGTGTGCCAGTGAAGTTTCTTCTGCAGGGCCAGAGACTCCCACATCCTACTATTGTGCTGGATGAGATGCACTTACAACAGACTCATCAAATTCAAAAGAATTGGAGGTTTCTGCCCTTGCGCATTAGACACATGAAATGGTTTACAATGGCATGGCCACTCCCTGGGAGAATACCTCATTGTTCCTGGCTGCCCTGTGCCCTTGTCAGGCCCCCCTCAACTGTGTTTCTTACTCCATCCTTTCTCGGGCTGGCTCTCTGCAGCCGGCTGCAGGCTTATTCATAGAATGGAGCCATTTCTAAACAGTTTGTGATTGATGAGTGAGAACCAGAAAGGTTTGCCCAGGGAGTGAAATCACCTAAGCAAATTCAAGGATGTTATCCAGGATTGAAGCCTTTCAAATGGGACAAGGTTGGCTAGTAGTTTGGTTCAGAGGTGGAGCATTTGCCTAGTGTTCGGGAGTGTTTGACCCACAGCACCACGAAGGGGGTGTGAGTGTGACTAAAATCTTCCTGATGCCCTCTTTGTCCCTCTTCTTAGTAGCCTCATTCCTAGCAAAATGTCTGCTGTCTGGCTAAGGTAGCTTGAACTGTAGATGGTTCAAGAGATAAAGCAATGGTGCTTCGGGAAACATTGAACAATTATCTCGATGTCACAAGCATTTCTTTCTCAACTTTTGGTTATAAATATGGCCTGCTCCCACGACAGGACAGCAAAGTCTCTTCACACTGCTGAAGTATGACACATCAGCAGAGTATCCTGGAAGCTCCACATCATGACCCAATAGGAATTTGTAGGGGATGTCACACAAAATAAAGGAACAATTAACTATCAGGGCAAAGCAGAGACAGAGACAGGCCTCAGGCTTCTACCTCACCTCTACTTTGTGTTTCTCAATCATTTTCTCACTCTCTAACAAACTCAGTTTCCCTCTCTTCCTTTCCTCTCTCTTCCCTCCCCTCCCCTCCACTTCCCTCTCCTCTCCACTCCTCACTTCCCTTCTCCTCCCTTCTCCTCTCCCCTTCTCTCTTCTATTTTCCTATCCACTCTCAGAATAATTTTCTGTGCTCCTGAGAGCAAGAAAACACAACTAAGGACTCTGAATATTTCTCTGCAGATTCTTCCATCTGAAAACCATCCGAGTCACCTCCCTGGGAAGAGGGTTCAATGCTTTCAATGACCATGTAAATCCCTTAAGCTTGCAACTCTGATTTCAGAAGATGCCCTCAGGTAGCCCACTGTACAACATCACTGGTTGTTGTTGTTGTTGTTGTTTTGTTTTGTTTTGTTTTTTTTAATCAGTGATGTAAGTAAAAAGATATAAGATTTGATATAAGTAAAAGGAGAGCAAGTATTTGTGCCAGCTGATCTATGCAACCTTGATTGCTGCCTCAATGGCAAAGGTGACTTCACGGATTCGATTAGGAATTTTAAGGTTAAGAGATTACTTGGTAGACCATACGTACAAACAAACTGAAGTGTCTTCGTTAAAGGTCAGCAAAGGGAGGGCCTATTTTAGAACAGAAGGAAGTAAAAGATGGAGCAGAAATGGAGGGATACATTTTTTGAGTGGAGAAAGGGGTCCATGAACCAAGGACCCAGGCAGCCAGTAAAGACTAAGTTGGCAAAAACCATCTAAGGAGCTTCCGGAGAGAGCTCAGCCATGCTGGCAACTTGCTCTCAGCCTAGCAGAAAACATTCAGGCTCCTGATCTCTAGACCTGAAAGAGAATCATTTTCTCATTTATGCTGGCCAGTCAGAAGTATTTTACTATAGGCATCAGAACACACCTATCACCATAGTTCTTTAAACATGGATAGGCACAGTGTGCCCTGCAATCAGTTCTTGGTAAAATCTTGAGCTTCTCCATAGGAAAGAAGCTATGGAAGGGGCTAGGAGGTAGAAGGCTATAGGATCCACGCAAACAAAAGACATGAAGCTCCAGCAGCTAGCTGTATATCCTCTGAGTACCTTGCAAAGAACAGTGGCTGCCTGGGAATGGCCTGGATGGGGTTGTAAAGGGGGAGGGGGCATAAAAGGAAACCTGGTTTAAAAGGGAAAGACATAAGCAAAGAAACAGAAATAAGTATGAAATTGCAGAAGAACACAAAACCAGAAAATAATTTGTTCCCAGGTTCCCAGCCTAGTCCCTGGCAAGACAGGCCAATCACCAGCAAGCCTTTATCCCAGCATGAGGGTTTATCAACAAGATGCCTATATTTCCAGGACTCAGTGATGTTCAAAATTCTGCTAAAAGTTTGGGTTGGATTGTATATGACAGCTCCCGGGGCTCTTGAAGTTTACATTCCTGTACTTTAACACAGGTGATATTTGACATGTGAAAAATCATAACAAAATCAAAACGGAGCTATGACAGGAAGGATTATTCAGCAATAGAACAAGACAGAGCCCTTGAGTCAGCCCTGGCAAATACCTGCACAGAGGACCCATGGGGACTTGCAAAGGTTTACAAATGTTTCTACTGGGATCTGAAGACAGCTCCACATAGCTGAAAGTAAAATACACATTTACTAGCAATACTAGAAGGAAGAAGAGAGTCCCAGATGGGGAACAATTTACTAGTAACAGGAAGGATAGACAGCACTATTTTAAAAATAAGGTGATTTCTATATTTCAGGAAGTGAATAAAAATACACCCACAGTGCTCTTTTAAATTCTTAACATGCATTCATTTTTGGTAGCAAAATATAACAATCTTATCAAAAATTATCCCTTATTTGAATTTTTATAATAAAAAGTATAGCTCTTGCTGTGCTTTAGTAATTCTCCCGCCATCTTCATCCTTCTCTTAGCCATTTAGAAGGATTTTTTTTATTCCATTCCTAAACTACAATAAAAATAAGACACACAAGACCAGCACTGTGAGTTCAGTCTTGCTTTCATTTGAGTGTTACAGAACCTTTACTATAATGCTGTCATCAAGAAAAGCGAGCTATTGTCTTATTCAAGTCCAGAAGGGGGCAAACCAGGGCTTGGGTTTGTCTGAGGACTACACAATGACATCAGAGTCTCAGTTCTACATTCCTGCTCTGTCATCCTTAGCAAATGGCTGTCCTTCACACTGCTGATCCATAGCACAGGGCAGCCAGCCACTCCCACTTCAACTCTGGGAATCACATTGTGTGCAGGCAATAGAAGCAAATGCAAAGGACAGTGTTTATCATTTCCTTCCAACAGCTTTCTTAAAATGACATTGACTCACATGGCAATGCCAAAATCATCTATTTATCTATTTATCTATTCCCATCAGCTCCACCAGCCCCTCCACCCCACAATACCAGTGTTTCCTTTTAAAACGAGTATCTTGATATCCTAAAGAACAACCAAGAATTTTTTTCTTCTTTTAGAAATAAAGTAGAAAGGAATTAACATTGTATGGTAAACTAAAATCACCTAGAAACTTTTGAAACATATCAAGTATTTAATTTGCCTCAATTAAAAGGTGAACAATATTAGGACTCATTCTATTAAGGCTATCAAATAAAAACAAAACAAAACAAAAGCCCGAAGACCCAAGGTAAAAAGAGACAGGCAGCTCATCAGTCACCAAATCCAGATAACCAGTTAGTGTCGGCTTCAGTAAGGAACCCTGTCTCAAAATATAAGGTAGAAAACAATTGTGGAAGACCCTCATATAGACCTCCGAATGCACACCCCTACACAAGCATGACCACTTGCCTATACATGTGTACACAAACGCACATTCATACATTCATACTCTCTCTCTCTCTCTCTCTCTCTCTCTCTCTCTCTCTCTCTGTCTCTCTGTCTCCCTCTCTCTCTCTCACACATACACACACACACACACACACACACACACACACACACGCGCGCAGTGTATATTCATCAAACAAATTTTTGGGTATAAGCAACTGAAACAGTTGACAAGCTTAAACTGAAAAGGGAGAGTAGAAGAAGGTAGTTGGACATACTGTGAGTAGGCTGTCTCAAAAATAAAACTCAAACAATCTACTCTCAGGAAGAAAAGAAATCAAGAATCCTCCAGGGACAGCTTGGACTTTTTTCCTCTGCAAATCTACCAATCACAGATCACATAGTGCATTTTACAAAATGACATTCTAAAATTTCAAGATGATAACTGTCAGCTCCTGTCACAGCTGGGTATACATAAGGTCACTGAATCATCCTCTAGGGCCAACATCTTCTAATGATGGAGTGTATGACAGCATCCATTCATCCTTTGGGGTACCAACCCATTGCCTTGCTACGTTACTGTGAAGCAAAGTTGGAAGTGATATATTCATTATGATGCTATCTATGAAATTCAGAAAAATCATAGATGGTGGTGCAAAAGGATAAAAGACAAAAAGACAATCCAAATTCATCCTGTACACACCTGTTCTGATAGAATAAAGACTAATTTAATCTCTGATACTAAGAATCCAACTTAGTTGATATTATTACTGAGTCCCTATAAAGCACCCCTGAAGTTTGTTGTCAAAGTAGGGTTTGGGACTGGTACTTCTTGAAAAAGTCAGCCAGATGGGAAATTCATGCTGTTGAGCCCATAGCAATCCTAGTCTCTATCTCCACCACCATGCCTCCTGTGCTCTTGAATCTACCAATTAAATACCATACTACCTAATAGAGGAAACTACCTCACAGGTGGGACTACTCTGGGTTCCCAATGGCGAAGATTCTCTTCTGATTCCATGAGAAACAATCTTTTCAGCCTTTAATATCCTTCTTGAAGACCTGTCCACACTCACCCATGTCCCCAGTGTTCTAATCTGGTGCTTTCAGAACTAAGGCTAACCAATGACTTCTACCTGGAAATCACTACACAGCCCAGTTCCAGGTGACACTTTGTCTCAGACAAAGTAAACAGCAAATTGCTACATTTTCAGCCATAGTCTTCTCTGGTATCTTCAGGGACTCTGCTTAGAGCTGTAACACTGAACTGAACACTTTAGTTAATGCCAGCTTTTCACACTGAACCAAACATTAGATTTAATCAATAAAATGGACTCAGAAAACCATCTATCAGGCTATTAGTAGACATGAACTGACAGAACACCCAATGATGCTAAGAAAGGGGGTGAGTATGACCAGACTGCATAAGACATTTACCCATTCTATGCCTAGACTAAGAATGGAATAGTTGGAATTTGAAAATACTTCTCAGACATATCAGTGGTCTATGAATAGTTTGAAAACAAGTTGTCCAAGATTAGTCTTCTGAACTCACCAAACTCTATACAAAGTAGATACACATTCCAAAAAGGGTAAATGGCCTAAAGTAATAACTCAACAGACAACTCCAGATTGTATCAGGAGAGACAGTCATTTCTCCAAGGCAACTTCATATGGCAGCCCTGGAACTTTAGGTTATAACGCCTGAAAAAAGAGTAAGGTACATTTTTTCTAGAAAAAAATATTACATATATATACATTATATATATATATATATATATATATATATATATATATATATATATATATATATTCTGTGCTTCTTTGGTCCTGAGAGATTTTTCAGATGTTCCAAGGTAACACTTTGCTCTCTTTTCTTGTCATGGTTAACTATGAAAAGAGTTCTTTCACATTCAATAATCTTTGGGTTTTACTGCCATGCTGGCTTTAATCGGAGCAATATGATGAACTTAACTATATTTCAAATTCCTAAGAAAAATTAAAGAGGAAATATGTTTGTAAGTGGAGTCATACATTCCAGCCATCCACCAAGAGACCATCACGTACCCACAAAACAGCATTCCTCGGGTGGGCCCTAGGATAGGAAGACTCATCAAATTCATCTAAACCCTGCCTCCAGTTGGATTAGAACTGCAGGGCCACTGTACAATGCAAGGGAAAGAGAAATGAATGTTTGTTTTTGTGAGTAACTGAGATGCTTGATGTTGAAACAGGAAAAATTAATGATGGCTGATAATGTTCCAGGTAAAAAGGCCAGAGAAACATGTTTCTTCATGGTGTGATATGTTCTACGTTCTCCATGATAGATAGAGTACATCAGGTGTAGAAATATGTCCATTACTTTGGAGATAATGTCTCAACATACTCCACATCATTAAAGGACTAGAGCCTTCACATTAGCCAACTCCAGCAGCAGCCATCTCCTACCCCTTGATCCAAATTGTCTTGGCACTTCTTATTCCCTGTTCTTCCTGATCCATCACTAGTTAGCATCAGTGTACTGAAAGCACACAGTCCCTTCATGTCTCTTGAGGACTCACCTGACATACGACCAAGCCCAGCTGTGTCATGCTGCCTGATGGTTTCTCACAGCTGTGGCTTTGTCCAAAGCTACAAGCAAGAAGAGGTTTATTTAACATAGGCCTTGATATCACATAGTGCTAGTTCACATTCAAATAAGCAAGGATGTACATCTGTTAACACTGTTAATATGTTAACATGACTAATTCCCAAATGCCTAGCCTCTGAATCTCCTGAGAGCCCCCTGCCTGCATCCTCACTATGCTAACTGTGGTGTTAAGTTTCTGGGCAACAGAAATGCATTCTCAATGACCTAATCAAAGCATTATTGGAAGATTGTAAGAGTGGCTTACAAACAACCATGAGTATTGAGTAGTGAAGTTTTGAGATATGAAGAATTCGTGGAACTGTGAGAACATTGCAGCAGAGATTTAAGACCTTCACTCGCTCGTACTCATTCTCAGGCCTGACTGCACACTATAATCATGAGTTCATTATAAAATCCTCTTACCGATGCCCAAGCTTCAATAACCTTTAAATTCTAGGGTGACTCTAATTGGTAGTCAGAGCTGAAACTTTTGCTGCATCAGAAACACCTAGAAAGCTAGTTTAAACACAGATCACTGGACTCCATCTTCAAATCTCCTGATATACATGAATTCGTTAGAGACCATTTGCATTTATAACAAGTTTGCAGATGGTGGGCTGGATGATCAAGGAGACCTGGAACTCTGTAATCCCAACAAGTTGTCTGAAGTTGCTGAACCCCAAATCCCACCTAGAGCAGCAAAATTCTAGAGAGTTCTTTTCAAACTCTAACATAGGTGCATAGCTTCAAACTTTGTGAAACATGAAGTCCTGGACTCCACCTGCAAACTCTGATTCAAGTAGTCCCCATGTGCAATCAGTCCAGCGAGCACACATTTCTGCATCACTTCTCTGAAGCAATGCCTAAGTCAGGTGATTGTGTTTTATTGTCATACTGCAGTAAATGGGAGAGTACTGTAATCTGGCCATCGTCTGTAGCTATTAAACACTCCTTCCGATGAGAAAGCCCACAAATCACAGGAAAGTTAGAAGAACACAGATGAAAGATACTGGACTCTGAAGTCCTCTCCCTGAGCTTCTATAAGCTGTGTTAGCAATGCTGGGCAGGAAACTCTTTGGTGGAGCTGCCTACAAGTTGTACAGGGCACTCCAGTGATATGACTTTTCTAAGTAGCCATTCATACTTGAGGTGGAAATTCAGCTGTCTGACTTATCCATGCTTCTGTAAATCACTCCTCACCCAGGATGCTGTAAGTAACCATACTAAACTCACTGATCTACCAAGCTAGGCATGGGTGGACTCCTGTCGTTAACACAGGAGCGATATCTAGGGTGAATAGATATCTGCTCATGTGTCCCATTAAAACAAAGTGATGCAGTGAACCCAAGACAGGGATGTGATTATACATTCCACATCGCAGCTCTCACGGCAATGGTGTGGTGCTCAGGCTGAGCGACATAGATGCTTCACTCCAATTCCTGCTAGAAAGAGAGAAAGAAAGAAAGAAAGAAAGAAAGAAAGAAAGAAAGAAAGAAAGAAAGAAAGAAAGAAAGAAAGAGGGAGGGAGGGAGGGAGGGAGGGAGGGAGGGAGGGAGGAAGGAAGGAAGGAAGGAAGGAAGGAAGGAAGGAAGGAAGGAAGAAGGAGGAAGAAGGAAGGAAGGAAGGAAGGAAGGAAGGAAGGAAGGAAGGAAGGAAGGAAGGAAGGAAGGAGAAAGGAAGGAAGGAGGAAGGAAGAAGGAAGGAAGGAAGGAAGGAAGGAAGGAAGGAAGGAAGGAAGGAAGGAAGGAAGGAAGGAAGGGAGGGAGGGAGGGAGAGAGGAAAGAAAGTCCATTGTCCCTACTAATGGGATGTTTCCATTCTCTGATCAATCAGTTCTGCAAGGCAGCAGAGACCTTGTGGCACAAAACCAATGGTTGGAAACCAGTCTGGGAGAAAAGCCACTAATGATGGTCAGTGAGCTACTGGAAGTGAAAAGACTCAGGGAAAGGTATAATGAGCTGGGACAGCTGTGCTCTCTAGAGCCACAGCGCCATGGGGAGAAGGCAGCATTCCCTGAGAGATAAAAAGATGAGCTTTCAGACCTGCTGCAGTGGTCGGACATGCTTCTGTTGTCCTCACAGCTGGGAGAATCATTCCAGGCTACTGAAGGTCAGGGCAGCAGCAGAGCTTCCTGTGGTTAATCCTGTCCTGGTTTTCCTTGAAATGAACCCTTGTTTATGCCATAACTAAGCCTATTCCCTTTCCCCAAAAACTGAACAATTTGTACACACAGTCAGGTATGTGTGTGTGTAAGTATGTTCCAGTTCACACTGGAGTAAGTGCTGCCTCAACGTGAATTTTCTATCCATCCCACACAGGGCATGGTAAAAGAGAGAACCAGCTGACCTGCCCGGTGCCATGGGGTCACTGTGACTTTGATTGCCCAGCACAGCCTCAGCACTAACTTCTTTACACTATTCAGATATGGTACTTAATGACATCCTTAATTGGGTGCTGATTTAGATTTCTCATTCTGAATATCTCTCAAGATAGCAATAGATCGAGATATATTCACCCATACATATAAAAATAAACGCATGTAGATGTAGTGAGATATCTACCAAAGAAGACCACTCAGACATGACTTTAAGCCAACAGAAACTCTTTCTTCACCATCAGGCAACTACACTGAGTGTTGGGAAGCCATATGCAGTTGGAAGCTAACATCAGGGTGGGATTTTAAGTACAAAACCCATCCCAGGTTTACATGCCTCAGTAATCAAGAACAGACAAAATGAGAGCTTCAGAAACCAGAGCATGGGTAGTACATTTAGGGACTTTCCAAGAACTGTAGGTTTCTGTGGATTAAGTCTTTGTTCTCGTTTTGGTAAGTGTTGTTACCTACATTCGGGGTTCCAAGGTCTCAGTGGTACTTGCGTCATGGGGTCAGGGGTTTCTGCAGGCCTATTCCATATACACTATGTATTTGAATCTTTATAAGAGTTTTAAATGGTGCAAATTATCATCAGTGAAGAAAACTGAGGTTAGGCAGCCTACCTAAAGAAACGTATCCCAATGACTGTGGAACTGCAGCACAAATCCAGGTGTGTACTTAACTGTGACACATCCCTTTTCCCCATCACTCTTTCTAACCAGCTAGTCAGTTCCCTAAGTGAATTCTCTCTGCACTCCAAGGATATATAAGCTAAACAATGGTTAGAACCTAAGTCTGTAAGTTGAAATTTTACCCACACATATGAGCAGAACCTGGCCAGAAAGCATGTTCTCAGTAGACTATTTTAAATAAACTTTTCAGTTCACCATAGTTTTAGAGAGAGTTCCCTGTGGGTCTCGTCCACTTTGCCTCCTTATGATTTCAAACAGATGGTAAACTAAGCTCAGAACGAGCGAGCCCTCATTGCAACCTATTTCAGGACAAAGACACTGCACAGGAATCTGCGAGTGCCACCAGTTCTCTGTAGGTCAGCAGACAGCATGCTGTCAGATCAGCCCAGCTGGAATGGAACCCGGTGTCAAAGAATGTACCGGGAATGTCCCAATGCTTTGTGAGACTCAGATCTGGCACTTTGCTGGCTGTTACAACAGAGGGTAAATCAGTGGAGTATGCCTGTGTCATGCCACCTCCTCCAAAGATTGTGTCTCACTTAGATCATCAAAACCATTGGCCAGACATCCTGTTCTCCCCCGTGTTTTGCACAATGCCAAGTATACTACAGATGGTTTCCCAAGTGCTAAATAATAACACTGTCTAGCTTTCACAGGCTATTTGCTGTACAGTCATTCTTTATATGCATTCTATTAACTGCTGTAGTCTCTGCTCTTGGTAAGAGAGAGTGTTATGGATGACAAGATGGACATTCAGTTAAAAGACATTTTCAGAAATAGATCTTGCTCTCAATCACTTTAGATTCTTACAGCATGTAGCGAGAGCTGAGCATTAAAAGTTTTAACACCTTGTCCTTTATGCTAGGCGCGAAATTTACAACCTCAGCTCTACCTGCATCTTCTCTGAGATCCTAAATGCCTTTGAGGACTAACATGACATAATTCTACTCTGCTGCTGTAATAATATAATGGGGAAGAGGAATTTTCTGCTTGGAAGGGGCCACCTCATTTCAATATGCACTGACATCTTTTGGAAACCAATATCCTCTATAATGGGGAATGGCTGCAGATCAAGGGCAATCATTTCTGTGATTTATGAGTGGTGCAAGCAGATGGTTTTTTGAATATTTGGCCTTTTACCAAAAACCTCATGCAAGCTAAGCTGTTGTATCTTATTGCATGAGGAGCCTCTGCTTCCAGGTGAGAGGAGGGCTGATCCAGAATCTGCCTTTGAACTTGAAAGCAGGGGCCAAGATACTTCTTAGCATAAGATGAGGCAAGTTTTTTATTTTAATTTCCTCCTGCCAGCAGCAATCATACATACAGACCAAGCCATGCCAGCCAAGAAGATACAGAGCCAGATACCTGGCCTGGGCAGCGAGGTTGTCTCACTTTGCTGTGGTTATTAGATTATCAATTTTCTCCCCTCAAGACCTGTGTGATTCACAGGGAACACTATTAGCCTGGCAGGAATTAATTACAGCTGAAGAAAAGGTGACCTTCCCAACAAAGGCAAAAAGGCAAACCAGTCCTTATGTGAGCAACTAGGGAGGTTGGAAGTTTGGTTAGGATTCTAAACAGGACCTTGTGATCGAGCTACTTGTAGGAATCATGCCAGAGTGCTTTGAGTGGGAGGGAAGAGGAGCGAGACTTCAGGCTGCATAACATCCTACTGGAGACATGAATGCTGTGCATTATTTAATATTTTGATGCAAGAAGCTTTTCTTTCCATTTACTTAACCTTTCCACAGACCAAAAAAAAAAAAAAAAAAATCCAGAAGCTTCTGAGGTCTGAGGACTGACAATAGGAAAAAGAAGTATCGTTTGTCTCATTTTAACATAGAAACTGTAGAGCGCTGTACAGTCTCTGGCTCTTCGCAAGCTTCCCTAGCCTAATACCAGAAGGTGAATAAATTATGAACAATAAGAATTTCTTTCATAGTGCTAGAATCTAAGAAGTACAAACTCAAGCAGCTGCAGCCTTTGTACTTGATGAATGTTCACTTTGCTCCATAACTAGTCCACTGGACACCCTTTTACAGAAACCCTTAATCCAGCAGGTCTCAACCTATGGGTCAAAACCGCTTGGGCATTGCCCAAGACCATGGGGAAACCCAGATATTTATGTTATGATTTAGAACAGTAGCAAAGTTACAGTTATGAAGTAGTAATGAAGACAACATGAGAAACTACATAAAGGACCAAAGCATTAAGAGGTAGAGAACCACTGTCTTACTCTTACCTATGAGGGGTCTGCCATCAAGATCAATTACTTACAAAATGCCTACTTACTGATGCCATCACATATTATCCCATTCATGATTAGTTTTCAGCATATGAACCTGAGGGTGTGTGTGTGTGTGTGTGTGTGTGTGTGTGTGTGTGAAGCCAATCACAAGAACCTGACAAGTGGCTCTCCCCTCTCAAAAAAGTTCATATCGCTGTAGTCAATGTAGCCAACAAGTGTCCTTAACTTTAGATTTAACTTGTTTATCTGTCTTTCTTTTCTAAAAAATTACTACAGGAAAAATACATGAAGTTTTTTGCTATGGTTTGAATATTAAATGTCCCTTTCAGGCTCATTTGTTTAAACATGTGATCTGTTTTGTTTAGGAAGGTTGTAGAACTTTTAGAAAGTGGAATCTTGCTGGAGGAAGTGGGTGACTGAGACATGCCTTAAAGTCTTAGAGGCTGTCCTGGCTTCCTGTGTATGCTCTAATTCCTAAGTGTGGATGCAATGTGATCGGTCAGCTCCTGTCACCATGATTTGCCTCTACCACATCTTCTCTACCATGATAAACTATATCCCTCTAGAACTTTAAGCTAGGTAACCTCTTCTCTAATTTGCTTTTATCACAGGTTTCATCACAAGAAGAGGATAACTAAGACAGAAAATGATTGAATAATATGGTCATGACCCTGCAGGAACAACAAGTAGAAGGTTACATCTTAAAAGTGATGTGCTTGGGTGAACGTTGTCACAGGGCAAAGATGTGATAGATCATGTTGTGGAATCTAGAATCACTTGGAAGATAGGCTTCAGGACATGCCTGCAGAAGATTGTCCTGACTGTGTTCATTAATGCTCATTTTTATTTAGGGAGGATCACTTTCTGGGCAGAGGATTTGAGACTGTATAAAATGGAAAGCATGAGCCCAACATGGACACACATTGTCCCTGCTTCTTGAACTTAGATGAAATGCAGCCAGCTCTGCCAATACATCTCAAGCTCTTGCTACTGTGACTCCCCTCCCATAATGGACTGGCCCCAGGAACTGAAATCGGAAGTAAACCCATTCTCCCTTTAGTTGCTACTGTCAGAGTATTTTATCACAGCAACAGGAAAGAAACCAATGCATCAACAGGAGGAGCCTTTCATTATTCACATAAATGTCCTCATTTTTCAGAGGTACATGGAAACCCCATAGTATACACAACTGTGTATCCAGGGAGGAGTTTCCCTCAGAAATGAACCTGAAAGCAAAGCAAAGCAAAACCACTTTATTCCCACTGTATTTTTTTTTTTTGAGTTGAACTGGAAAGAATTTTTAGCACTAGTTAAAATAATTTTAGAATGAACAGTAACAGAGAGAAGGGGTGTCTTTTGTTTTTGTTGTTGTTGTTTTTCTTTTCTTTCTTTCTTTCTTTCTTTCTGTCTTTATTTATTTATTTTTGGCAATAAATTGTCAGAGGTAACCTTTCCTTTTGTTCTGATAAGCCTATACTTGACTTGGTTTCATGTTTCCACAACCAATAGGTATTTGCACTTATCCATCCATTTTCATAGCATCAAAGGCCAAAGAGCTCAATTCTTCTTAAGAATGTAGCAATTTTCATTTAATTCCAGTAATCTGTACATTTTCTCCTTGATTTCTTCATTGACCAATTCATTATTCAGTAGTGTGCTGTTTAGTCTCCAGGAGTTGATGTAGTTACTACACATTATTTTTTTTTTAATTTTAACCTATATTTCACTGTGGTCAGATAAAATACATGAAGTTACTCTAATTTGTCTATACCATGAAGTTACTCTAACTTGTCTATACTGCTTGAGGTCCGATTTGTGCTGCAGTATGTAGTCTTTGAGAGAAGTCCTGCTGAGTACACTGTAGATTGTTGGGGTTTTGGGTGGAGTATTCTCTAGATATCTGTCAGGCCTATTTGATGTGTGATTGATTGCATGTAATTGAGAGAAGGTGGGATATTAAAATAACCTATTACTGAACTGGAGTTAATCTGTGTCTTTCATTCCAGTAGTATACCTTTTATGAAATTGAAATTGAGTGTGCCAGAGTATGTTTAGGATTGAAATGTCTTCTTGATCGACTGTTCGCCCTATCCAAACCCACTGTCCATCTTTAGCCTTTCTTATTAGTTTTACTGTAAAATCTATTTCTACAAGTGTTAGTGTAGAGATTATTTCTGGTTTCCTTTCTTGTCTCACTCACTCGGAAGGCTCCTATCTGTCTTGACACACTACGGTGGCACCTATCTTTGAAGGTAATATGAATTTCTTGCAAGCAACAAGACCATAGAGTTTTGGTTTTGGTCCATTTGATTAACTTGTATCTTTTGATAGGAAGTTGAGGTAATCAGTATTTAAAGTTAGTATTGACAGGTGCATATTGATTGCTGTCTTGTTTTTGTCTGTTTGTTCTTATTTCGTGTTTCAGTAATTATGCTTGCATTTGTTTTCATTCTACAGAATTTGGCTGTGCTTGTTTCTCTCCAGTCTGAAGTATTGCTTCCACATTTTCATTTTATGGCTGGTTTGGTGAACATGAATTGTTAGCCTGTTATATCATAAAAAATTTTCCTTTCTTCTTCAACAATGGCCTTTACCTGATAGATTTTCCAATTGGGCTTTTCAGTTTTCAATTCCATTCATTTCAGCTTTTCCACTAGACCCTAGACCCCCTGTGATGCCACTACAGGAAGAGCTAGAGATTGTTAGCATTCCTTCTAGGCTCCACCCCACAGTTACCTGGCAACAGCAAGGTAGGCCTGGCTTACTAAAAAAGCGACTAGTTGCCCCCTCCTCACTCTCTTCTTTTCTTCTTCTCTTCCTCTCTGCCACATCTCTCCCTGACCCCTTTCTCCCCTTCCCTCTGCTCCCTCTCTCTCCACATATTCCTGGCCAACCTCTCCTCTTCTATCCTCTCTCTCCCTCTCACTCTCTCTCACTCTCTTTCTCACTCTCTCTCTCTCTCTCCCCCTGCCCCCTTCCCAACTCCCTTTCTCATGCCCTAAATAAACTCTTTTCTATACTGAACCTATGGCTGATACCTCAGGTGGAAGAGGCACCCTCTTCCACCTCATCATACCTGGGTATATGAAAACATATTCTAGTCTCTTTTTCTTTTTTTTTTTTTTTTTTTTTATAAAACACAACAGAGATGTCTCATTCTTTCCACACAGAGCTAAAAGTTCCAGTGTCCACTGACTGCAAGTGTTGGGTATGGGACACTGATTACTGTTCATATTGTATAAACATTATCCCAAGAGAAGAGATGGGTATTTTCTCACAATGATGAGTCCTTCTCAGCCTGTGTTGGTGTGGGTGTGAGTAGAATCACATAATTTATATAGGTGTGACTAGAGTATGGTGTTTCTTCATCCAAAAGGTGTTTGTATTTTTGTGGGATTGTTCATTAGCTTTTTATCTTTCTGTGTTGTTCTTTTCTTGGTTGAGATGGTCAATTTCCATTGTCAACTTGATAGATTAAGAAACACCTGGGGCTTTATACTTTTAGATGTGTCTATGAGGGCTTTTTCTTTTAATTTTTTCTTAGATATTTTCTTCATTTAAATTTCAAATGCTATCCCGAAAGTCCCCTAGACCCTCCCCCACCCCTGGCCCTGCTCTCCTACCCACCCACTCCCACTTCTTGGCCCTGGCATTCCCCTGTACTTGGGCATATAAAATTTGCAATACGAAGGTGCCTCTCTTCCCAATGATGGCCGACTGTGCCATCTTCTGCTACATATGCAGCTAGAAACACGAGCTCTGGGGGTACTGGTTAGTTCATGTTTTTGTTCCCTCTATAGGGTTGCAGACCCCTTCAGCTCCTTAGGTACTTTCTCTAGCTCCTCCATTGGGGGCCCTGTGTTCCATCCAGTAGATGACTGTGAGCATCCACTTCTGTATTTGCCAGGCACTGGCATAGCCTCACAAGAGACAGCTATACCAGGGTCCTTTCAGCAAAATCTTGCTGGCATATGCAATAGTGTCTGCATTTGGTGGCTGATTATGGGATGAATCCCCGGGTGGGGTAATCTCTGGATCCTTTCGTCTTAGCTCCAAACTTTGTCTCTGTGTAACTCCTTCCATGGGTATTTTGTTCCCTATTCTAAGGGGGAATGAAGTATCCACACATTGGTCTTCCTTCTTCTTGATTTTCTTGTGTTTTGAAAATTGTATCCTGGGTATTCTAAGTTTCAGGGCTAATATCCACTTATTGATGAGTACATATCAAATTATTTCTTTTGTGATTGGGTAACCTCACTAAGAATGATATCCTCCAGATCCATCCATTTGCCCAAGAATTTCATAAATTAGTTGTTTTTAATAGCTGTGTAGTACTCCATTGTGTAAATGTACCACATTTTCTATATCCATTCCTCTGTTGAGGGACATTTGGGTTCTTTCCAGCTTCTGGCTATTATAAATAAGGCTGCTATGAACATAGTGGAACATGTGTCTTTCTTACCTGTTGGAACATCTTTTAGATATATGCCCAAGAGAGGTATTGCAGGATCCTCCAGTAGTACTATGTCCAATTTTCTGAGGAACCGCCAGACTGATTTCCAGAGTGGTTGTACAAGCTTGCAATCCCACCAGCAATGGAGAAGTGTTCCTCTTTCTCCACATCCTCACCAGCATATGAGGGCTTTTTAAAGGATGCTTTTAAAATAAGGCCCATTATGAATTTGAATGGCACCATCCCTTAGCCTGAGTTTCTAGACTGAATAAGAAGGAAATAAATAAAAAGCTACCTGAGGTCTTTTTCCCTGCCCTCGCTGAGTTCTGATCCATGGAGATATGAGCAACCACCTTCTTTTCACCATGAACAACCATTCATCTATACCATGCTTTGTCGGCCGTGATGGAATATGTCTCTAAACAATGAGCTAAAATAAACATTTCCTACTAAAGTTGCATCTTGACAGGCATTTGATTAATGTCAAATGTCAAAAACAAAACAAAAAGACTGAACTTTGATCCTTTGGCTAGAGAAATGAGTGATCTCTTAGGACTACTTGTTTAAATATATGATCCTTGTTCTTTTTTTTTTTTATCTGAGCTACTTTCTTCTTTAAGTCCAAGTCTGAGATTCACATTAAGCAAATAGAAAATGCAGGAAACTTACAAAGGTATCATTTCTTGATTCCAAGATTCCTTTGGGAAGCAAATCTATCAGGTTTTCTCCTCCATTCAGCACCTTCCTGTGTTGCATTGTTTATATCACAATGCAGAGTTTCACTCTTCATTCCAGAAAGGATTTATGCTATTACATCTTCATTCAGTTTGACCTTTTCAGCTTGTTCTATCCTAGAAGTAGTTCTAAAATTGAAATTAAATTTTGTCTTCTCATGTTACAGCCTTTTTTCTCATCAATTCCTCAAGTTCTGGAAGGATTGTTAAAAGATATACTTTAAGTCACAAACAACTTCTCTAAAGATGTGATTTGATCTGTATCTCTAGTATTTCTATCATGAATGTTAATTTCACTTCTATATGTTATTACTTTTAAAAAAACATTTTGTATTTGTAAGCATTTGAGGCATGGTATGCATGTAGAAGACCAAAGACAACTTGGTAGAGTCGTTCCTGTTCTTCCATCTTTGTGAGGATTCCAGGCGCCCAAATCACATTGCCAGGATTATCCAGCGAATATTTTATCGTCTGCACTTTCTCGGTGAAACATTTTAGAATTTAAGTTGCCTTACCAACTCCCTTCACACTTATAGCCATGGAAAAAAAATCAATCATGACTTTATTTCGTCATCTTTTTTTCTCTGATTTAGAAATTTTGTATTTTCTTAATGCTTAATGCTCAATTAAGATACAATCATATTCTATTTCCCAAATGATTTTCAGTTTAATAAGTAATATGTAAATATAAAAAAATCAAATGTGAACAAGTCAAATGTAATGAAAAGCAAATTTCCCTGATACTAAATATTCTCCCTTTTTTGTGATCAAATATTATTAATAATAGTTCATATTTCAGCTAAAAGAACCCTCCACCTAAAAACATCCTATGTGCATTTATATAACTGTATATTCATTCTTTATTTTTAATATAAAGAGATCATATAAGCATTGATTTTATCCCATATTGTATCTTAAATATCATTTTACTCAAGAATTTCACAAATGAGTTTACCCTCATTTATGTGTCTATTGTCTCTGTAAAAATACTTCTGCTAAAAAATTAACCACTAGAAATACTTTGAAACTCAGTTTTTTTCTTAGCCCAATGTTTTTTTGTTATTGTTGTTTTATTTTGTTTTTTGTTTGTTTGTTTTGTTTTGTTTATAGAAGGACCTCACATTTTTTCTTTCTTTTCTAAAGTTTTTTGTTTATTTTAGAAATGCTTGACTTATGAGAGATATATAGATATGACACTTATTAATAAGATGGCTTCAGGCCCTTTCTCTCATTTCATCTTTTGTATATTTGTACAGTTTGTATCCCCTCTCCAGATATAAAATTACAATGTTGAAAGCCTTTATATGATTTTAAAGGAACATACATCAAAATGTGTGCAGTGTTTGTGAGTGACTGAACTAAGGGACATCTTCACTTTCACACCTTTCATTAGTTCTGATATAATATGTTGAAATGTTTTGAAAAAAAAAGAAATAATATAATAAGTGTTGGTTACTTGGAGTCAGCAAGCAGTTCACCTACTCAAAATACAGGGGCAGGAGGCACTGAAGCTGAAGTTTATGCCACATCACAAATGTGTTGAAGCTAGTGTCAATCTCTCTCTCTCTCTCTCTTGGTCCTGGCCCGAATTATGCTCCCCACCCAAAATGTCACCTTCCTACTTACTGCAAACAAATCAACAAACAAATGGAACAGTTTGTTTGTATAGAAAATGCAAGAAAAACCCAAAAATTTGATAGATAACAGCTTAATAAATGGTCTGCTTAACATAGCTTAAGGAGGTTCTCAGAATTCACAGAGGTTTAAAAACTACTCAAGCCCCAGATAAGAGAGAGTTATGAGGTTATGAAATCCAATGGAGAGCTGTGGCATCAGGAAATGCCCTGGCAGTAGCTGTGGTACGTGATATAAAGAGAATGGCAATACAAATACAATTGCAGAGTGGAAGCAATGGATGAGGGTGAGAAGGGAGTGGAGGCAGGGAAAGAAAGGAAACAGAGAAGGACAGAGATAGAAAGAAGGAAAGTCTGGCTGGGAACATGGAGGGCGAAGGGAGGGAAGGAAGGGGAGGGAGGGAGGGGAAGAGGAAAGAGAAAGAGAGGAAGGAGGGAGAAAGGAGAGAGAGAGAGAGAGAGAGAGAGAGAGAGAGAGAGAGAGAGAGCAGTCATTTTATAGCAAGCCAGGCTCTTACCTGGCTGCTCCTAGGTAACTGTTGGGTAGAGCCTAAAAGAAATGCTAACAATATTGTCATGAGCAACAATTTTAGTATTGCAGCAATGCTTATCTTCACATTGGAGATGCTTAGAATATGGTAGCTGCTCAACGATCAAGGTCTGTACTTCAGCAGTCTCATCCCCATGAAAAGTGGTTAGAAGACTCCTGGAGAGCCAAGAATTTTCAGTCCATATAGGATGCCTGAAGATGCTTAGTTCTGGCCTCACTAGAGTACAGCAGTATGTGAACAGGGTAGATGGTCTCAGCAGCAAGCACTGAGTGAACAGGGCAAATCATTTGACAGCATGGCTAAGGCAGCACAAGAGACAGCAGGAAAGAAAAATCAAAGCTTTTCTTTCCCATTGCACCCATTTTTATTTTGCTACCACCAAAATGGAGCCCACATTTAGGGTGGGTCTTCCCACACATAACCTGATCCAGTGTGTGTGTGTGTAATCACATATAGGTATAGATATGCCCATGGGCTTATCTCTTACTTGACTCCAGAGTCAACAACCAAGCTTAACTATCACAACCAAGCTTAACTATTACAGTAGGGAACAAGCAGTTAATCATCACACTTTAGTATGATGCTTCCAAAGAAACAACCTCCTCACTACAAGGATTGAAGTAACAGTACACACCTTAGGCCAGGCTTGATGTCACACACCTATGATTCCCAACACTGGGAAGACTAGGGCCTAGAAGACAATGAGTTAGAGCCTAGCATGGGATAGCTATATAGTGAATTTTCCACTAAAAAAAAAAAAATCAGACTACAAGAACCACCATAACAATACTGTCTATCAAACCCAGATGGTGGATGCCACAGTCCCAGACCAAAAGAAGAGCCAAGCAATCTGAGAAATAGATGTTGTAGTTTGTACTTTTCATGAGTCTTGGGCCAGAGTCCAAGGGATGGAAAGGTCCTAGGTCCAGCAGTTTTTCATATATGAGAACTGTTATTGCTTTTGTTAGACTGTGCAAAATTATTTCTGGTCCTACAATATAAAGGTAATGATGTAAATTAGGGGTTAACAGAATTTCCTACAAAGAGACAGAGAGTAAGTATTTTAAGTTTTACAGACTACATATCTGCACAAATCAGCCACAGGGCATGCATTTCTACATAAATCAGCCACAGGGCATGCATATCTACATGGGCTTGGCAGTCCACCAGTAATACTTTGTTTACAGAAACAAATCACAAACCTGAGTTATCCTACAAGAGGTAATTTCTGACCCTCATGGAAACACAGCTGACTCCTGTTGCTTCTGCACAAAGAACTAGTTTCACCTTAGTGTATATGCATTACCTTCAAGTTGTGAAAAATCACCACAAATAAACAGAAAAGCTATCTATTGGCTGTTTTGAAAAAAAAAAATATATATATATATATACATATATATATATATATATATTCTGTTACTTAAAAATCCTGGATTAGCAAATTACTATCTCATTGATCATATCTAATTTTCCCATGTTATTAAAAAAAACACTTTGAATTTCACCAAAAACCTCTTCCCCCACATACACCAAGTGAAATTGGAAACATAAGGCTTAAAAATCTACTAGGAATGTGCATTCATTTAAACCACACCAAGGAGAGCTGAAGAAACGTGTATTTGTTCGGAGACAATTGAATAACTATACCAAAAACTAGTCTCCTGGAGATAACCACAGGTTGAAAGGTTCTTGCATTTTTCTTGAGAGCTTTTTCTGCTGAAATTTCTAAGAGCCCACTGGTTGTACACAGTAGCAGAGTACAGCCATGATTTAGCAACCCCAGGCAAACTTATATAACAAAGGTGAGATATGACTGACCATATTTCTTACTCAAGGGTAAAGTAATCTTCAATTGCACAAATTAAAGTTTGATCTGAATCCAGATGCTAATTGCAATACTGGGCAGTGCACTCAAGGCTTAATTTGTAGTGAATAGAGACGAGGCTTGCAGTATCAAGCTCTCAACTCTGTGTTTGAATGCTATAGCTTTTCCTCCAGCAAAATAACACACTGCAACATCATTGTTCAGCAACACCATAGGTATCTCTGTGGGACTTCTGTAACAAATTACTGACGAGAGTTGGCCTATTTAATCCATAATCGCGGATGCCATCAGTGCCTACGGTTAGAAGGCTATAAAGCCAAAGAATAGCACACACTTGGGTCTTGTTCAGACTAAATTACTACAGAACAAGGGCCAAATAACAAAGTAACCACAACTGCATCTTTAGATTGTCCTCCTGAAATTATTTTTTTGTCCTGAAAATTAAATGGAAGAACACATAATTTATTTTTAAAGCTAGGATTTTTTTTTTCAATCTGGTAAACAAATATTTAACTTCCCATCCAGTGGTGATTTGCTTTTCTTATTAGCACCCACACTTTCCATCAAAAAGCTACAGAATTCAGGAATTTATATTAGTGTTCTATAAAGTAAACTGAATTATTACAAAGAAAAACAACAACAGGTATTGATACAGGGCAGTAAATTTGACAGCTTTGAACAGATGCATGAAGAACATAAAAACTACCAACAAAAGCATGAGACAATTTGGCAGTGGTGAGCAAAGGACATTGGTTACACTTGTGTGTTCAGGTGAGGCATAAGAGATACGACTCCCTGTGTATCTTTTGTGACAACTTGTCTTACAAATATGGTGAAATATAACTTTACAAAAGGAAGTCCAGCTTGAATACTTGAGGGCTGTAGGACAGATAAAACATGATGAAGAATTGAGAAGGGAAAAGTTCAATGTGAACCATGCTTATGATGCATAAATTAGCAGAAACCAGGGTGATTTAGCAAAAACAAAAGCTTAAGAGAAATGGTCTGGCTGCAAAGTTACAGTGACTCCCAAGGGACATGATGGAGTCACACTAGGGCTGTGACTAAATAATGGACAAGATAACCCAGGTCAAAGAAAGACCTGCCATTGTCAGTGATTTACTAAGGAAGCCACAGACATCAGTTCACTTCTGATAAAATTGTATCCAATTTCCAATAAGGTATTTCAAGGACGGATGACTCATCTGTCTGTTTAGCTCATATCTGGGAGAACACAAAGCATTCTCAGATCTTTTCACTGTTTGTCTAATAGTATTTCCACTCTATCTCAGCACTCTTGTCATGAAGTACAAAGCTGCAAGATGTCACAGTCCAAACACTGGGGGAATGAAGGTGTAACAACTTCAAAGTCAGGTTAAAAAGGTTTCACTTCAGTACTCTGTGCTTCCCCAGGCTTGTCAGTCACAAACCGTGAGATGACACTCCTAACTATGACCCACACACCACCAGCCTTACACTGCCTTCATCACACACAGTCTTGCAAACAACCCCAGAATCTTCTGAGATTTGCAGAATCATTGCATACGTTCTCACATGCTGTTTCTTCTCAGTCTCATAGTGTGACTTTTCAGTGATTGCCACGGCACTTTACAAATATTTTATTACCACATACTAATTGAATATAATAATGTTTGATTATGCCATTTTCACAACTGTATATGGTGTCTATGGTTATATCTGCTTTGGCTGTACTAAGCACCAATACCCTCTCCACACTCCCCTCTCCACACTTGTCCTCTCCACAATCTCCTGATCCTCCTTCCTCCCATTGAGCCCTGCTGTTTTCCTGTCTTTTTGTGTATAGCCTGGTAGTTTTGTTAGTGTTCCTTAAAGAAGCTAACTGAAGAAGAATGGGCAGTGGCTATATAAAGGTCCTCCTCGAACAACCAATAACTGTCTATAAATCTCAGCAATAGATAATGCCTCATGGATGTGCCTCCCTTTCAGGATAAGATGATTATAGACAGCACTTTGTGCAGGTAAATCATAGATGCTATAAAAGAATGTCATGGCCATGTCATGGCCAGTATAAAGAATTCCACAACACTCAATTCAATCCTCGTGTTCTTAGACTCTTTTTATCTTATTCTGAGTCTAGGTGGGATCTTTATTGATACTCCATTTACGTTTTTTTAAATTTATTGAGGGTACAGATGGTTGCCGTGGATATATACATATCAGAGTATACACACAGAGTTCAGAAGTTATCTCTGCCCTTCTAACTTTACAAAGGGTCCAGAAATCAAATTTTGGTCATCAAGATGGCAAGGCTTTTCCCACTTGGCAGCCTCACCAGCTCTAGACGTCCAGACTTAGAACTCACCTGTCATTTATTATCAGCACTTGGACAAGTTATGAATCTCTGTACTATTGCACAGTGCACAAGAAACCTTTCTGACTAAAGCTGAAAGCAACAGTAGTCTATAGCGATACACATATTTATTTAGAAGGCAATTTGATTTTTAAAAAATCATATTCCTCTAACAAAATGGAAGCTGTAGCTTTGCCACCAAGTGATGTCTACCATCTTAAAGCTGCTTACAGGCTGTTCCTGTTAGTGCCACTACCACAGCAGCCTGCCTAGAAAACGCTAAGCACATAGAACAGCTCCATTCTGTTAATGTCCTCTAGAATTTCCTGATGGCTCAACCTAGCATTCAAAATGTCTCCCACTTTGTTTCAGAGAATGTGCTCTTTCATTACGATCTCAATTTTGTTGAATTAAGTCATTCTACCTACAGACTTCCATCAAACACATTTTTTTCCCTAGCTGAAATGTTTTTCCCAAAAAAACCTTCCAGAGAAATAACCCCTTAAAGGGGCTCTAGGCAGAATGTCTTGAACTATATTATACGTATAAGTTCAAGAAACTCTTGCCTATGGAATTGGTGGTGTAAAGTTCCTCTAATTCTGGATCTCGTTTTCTCCAGAGTTAATTTAGAGAATGAAATGGGCAGAACTTTGTTACTATCTTCAGCTCAACCTTTCTCTTATGTGAGGCTCTGATGAATCTAAAGTTCCCACAAACACACAGGTTAATGCTTTAAAAGTTTGTTTCCCAGCTGCCATAGATACCTGGGGATTGCTTTGAGGCACTATTTAATTTGATATTGGCTATAGGCTTGTTGTACATCACTACCTTGATTATACTTGACTATAACTCTTGTATCCAAAATCTCCTCAAGACTGTAATCACGAAAGGGTGTTAGGTTTTGTCATAGACTTTTTCAGCATCTAATGAGATGATCATGTCATTTATTTTCTTACAGTTTGTTTACATGGTGGATTACATTGACAGATTTCCATGTGTTGAACCACCCCTACACCTCGGGAATGAAGCCTACTTGATCATGGTGGATGATCTTTTTGATGTGTTCCGATTCAGTTTACAAGTATTTACTGAGTATTTTTGCATCTGTGTTTATGAGGGAAAAGAGTCTGTGAGTCTTTCTCTGTTGAGTCTTGTGTGGTTTGAGTATCAAGGTGGCTGTGGCCTCATAAAATAAATTTGGCAATGTTCTTTCTGTTTCTATTTTATGGAGTTATTTGACGAGTATTGGTATTAGATCATCTTTGAAAGTCCGGTAAAACTTTGCCCTAAAACCATCTGGTCCTGGGCTTTGAGGGAAGAAATGGGAGAATATTAATGAATTATTAATTCTATCTCCTTAGGGGTTATAGGTGTATTTGTGTTGTTTTTCTTATCTCAGCTTTGATAAGTGGTATCTATTGAGAAAAGTGTCCATTTCTTTTAGCTTTTCATATTTTGTGGACTATACATTTTTGAAGTATGACCTAATGATTCTTTGACTTTCCTTACTGTCTTTTGTTATGTCTCACTTGTTTCTGGTTTTGTTAATTTGGATATTCTCTTTGTTTCATTTAGTTAGCTTGGATAAGAGTTTGTCAATGTTGATTTTCTCACAGAACTAATTCTTTATTCCATTAATTCTTCTTATCTTTTAGTTTCTATTTTATTGACTTCAGCCCTCAGTTTTATTACTTTCTGCCATAGACTCCTCTTGGGTGTGTTTCAAGAGCTTTCAGGTATGCTGGTATGTTGCTAGAAGAAGATCTCTCCAATTTCTTTATGAAGGCATTTAGCATTTTGAACTTTCCCCTTAGCATGCTTTTATAATATCCCATAAGTTTGGGTATGTTGTACATTTATTTTCATTTAATTCTTGGAAATTTTTAACTTATTTCTTTTATTTCTGACCTGACATTAGCTCTCCTTCAGAAGGGGAAATAGAATAGATATCTCAGGTGAGGTTGGGAACAGGAGAGATTAGGTGTATGTGTGGGGTAGGGGGGAGAAAATACTGAAAAATTTTTCTGGAATTGGGAACCATTTTGTGGGCAAGGTCGGAAACCTCAGGCAATGGAAACTCCACGGAATCTACAAGAGTAACCTTAACAAGACTCCTAGTAATGGGAAACACAAAGACTGAGCTGGGCATCTTCTATAACCAGGCAAGGCATCAAGTGGAGGCATTGGAACACCAACCTACCACAAAACCTTCCACAACCGTTTTTCTTTCCTGCTAGTGTTCTAGGACCAAGACTAGGGAAATCATCATCAAAAAGACCTGAGAGACTTCATCCAGAGGAGTACCACAGGCAAACTTTAAGCAGAGATCCAGAAATCCTGCTGAGGAAGGAGAGGAGCCAGAGGGATCAGGGACACACCACCAGGAAAAACAACCCCAGAATCTACTGACCAGATTCAGGAGGACTCACTGAGGTCAGGGATCCTGTAGGGATTTCACATAGGTGGGAAGTGGGAAGAGACTGGGGGAAGAAAAGGAGGGAAAACTATGCTCAGGATATAGCATGTAAGAGAAGAATAATGGATAAATAAATAAATGTCAAGAGTATAAGAAGGTGATTAGCATGAGTTGAAAATAGAAGTAGTAAACTTTATACTAAGAATTAAAAAGAGCTACAGTGATTGCATCTGTCAATGCCCAATTGGTTGCTGTTGCAAACTTATGTCTAAGTGATGGGATCTGGGTCAGAGGTGGAGATCATGCATTCAGGATATAGAGGCAGAGAGAAGCCAGGCAAAGCAAGATAGCAATATGATGTAAAGGCCACCTTTATTCTGAGATAACTTGGTGGTATTGGTGCTTGTAATAAGTATTCTTTTTTGGATTTCTTGAAACAGTTTTTTATATGCTTGATTTTTCTTGTGTATTCTCAATTATGGACCATTTCTGTCTGACATGAACACCTAATATCAGAGCCATTTTTATCACACATCAACTGCAGGGCAGGAAGGACAGCACCACTGAATAGCATACTTAATTGGATATTATGTGTTGCTATTATCTGCATTCTTTGGCATCATGTGTGAATGTGATTTAGTTTTTCCACACAGCAGTTCCTATGCAATTAACTATTATTTACTTGTGGCTCAATACCATGAGCATGGCCAGATAGAAATTGTTCTTTTTATCTTTCCTTTAAAGACCCCAGTACCAAAAACCTCTGTCAAACATAGACCTGCCATAGAAGACATAATCCTTTCTCTCCACTCACCAATAACATAGGAGAGAAGAAAAGATCTCCAGAGAGGAGTCAGATGTTTCTCTCAGCTCTTCCCCTCCACTCCCAGGTTGGTAAAGGAGCAGCTGGGCTCAATCAATGTTAGAAATCAAGCAAATTGGCCTGGCAGTACAGGGCTGCTTAATTTCTGGAGGTCATTCAACCTTCCTGGTATAAAAGTCATAGACAATTAACAACAGCAAAAGAAGAGTGCGGATCATGAGATATTGTAAACTGGTGGGTAAGTCAGCAAACACTCTCAGATCCTAAGAGCTTTTCATATCTGCAACGAGGTAATTGTCCTTTAACGATTGTCACAGGTATTGTTTTGAAATTTTAAAGGCAAAAATGTTATGTGCCAAAGTTTTTATGATTTTGTGTATGCATGTTCATATATGTGCTGATATGTGTGCCAATTTGTGTGTGGAGAAACTAAATGACAGTATTGGGTATTGCTTCTTGGACGATTTTGCTTTTCCTTCTTGAGCCATGGTATTTCTTTTGGCCTCAAAACTCACAACCTGGCTAGGCTGGGTAGACAATCAGCCCTGGTGATCTCTGGTACCTGCCTCTAAGCCCTGGAATTAGAAGCACATACCACCACATCTGGTTTCACTTTATGGTTATTTTTTAGCATGGGCTCTTAGTAACAAACATAGCTCCTCCTCACACTTGTTTGGCAAATACTTTAAGGACAGATCTAGCTCTCCAGCCTCATTATTACTCTTGAGCAAGGAAAATAAAGGCCAACAACCAATTGCTCAGTCCCCAAGTCAAGGAGAAAACTGACAAAGCAAGTTGACCTAGCATTTTTGAGCTCTGGCAAATATTCACTTCCTCTCCATCTGCAATAATAATTGGGTATCTACTACCCAAAGCCAAATAATACCCAATAAAGATTCCAGAAACAGCCTCTCATAACAATTCCATTTATGCTGAACACAAATAGAATACTCACCTGGGACATTGCTTATCTTTCCACCTCTTTCCTATATGCTAAACATGAAACTTATGAATATGGTCTACTTTGACGGAGAGAATCTATAACGATTTCTGAAAACACTCATTATAGAGCTCTTATTTAAGTCCAGAAGGATATAAAAACTAAAATCATGGTGTCCCCTTGACTTACACTGCTTTATTCTACCCTACTAGCCATGATTCACCTCTCTGATTATGTCACCAAAAAGAGTAAAAGCCCATTATATAAGAACAACCATTTAGAGGATTTATTGGTATTGTGTGGATTGCACTACTCATCAAAACAAATGGAGAGCAAACGTCTCTGTGATTGTCGAATCTAACACTCCTGGGATTGTGTCAAGAAGAATATAAACATGCGGCCACTCCATCCTCCAACTGCCCAAATGTATCCTGAGCTGTAGCAAGATCCTCAGAGGATGAAACCTGCAATAAGTAATCAGAATCACAGGATCCTGGTTCCCATTAAAAATGAAGCACTGGACTATGCTTCTCATCTACGGTGATAATGCTATTTTTCTGAGGGAAGCATGGAGGCATTTCAATGGTTTGAGTGAAAGGGCTAGAATGTAACTGAAACCAGACAATGCTGCTCCCTGCCCCTCTCCCACCATTGCTCCTTTTATTTTCGCAAGCAGAATTGCCTGTGAGCTTCTTTTTTATCAAATTTTACTTTTACTTTGAGAGTCTCTGCATTAAAATTCCCTTGGTGTGCCCTGCTGCTCCAGTCAGAGCACTGAGAATTATGGCTCCAGCCTATCTGAAAAGTCAGTGTGTTGGCACAGACAGCAGCCAGCTTTCCTACAAAGGAGCCTTATGAATCATGAATCAAATGAACAGCATCATAAAGGTGCACACTTCGGGAAGTATCCATCTAATGTGTTTGGGGGGCCAGGAAGAATGAATATTTACTCTCTCATTCCTGAATCTGTGGAAGTAAGTTTTTTCCTCTCTCTCTCTCTCTCTCTCTCTCTCTCTCTCTCTCTCTCTCTCTCTCATCATTTCATCTGTTTAAATCTCAAATGAAAATGATATCCCACTTCCCAGTTACCCCTCCATCAACCCCACATCCCACATCTGTCCTCCCCCCTCCCCTTTGCCTGTATGAGGGTGCTCACCCACACACACACATTCTCCTGCCCCACTGCTCCAGCATCCCCATACACTGGGGCATCTGGAAGTAAGTTTAAACAGTTTATATTTATTCAACTCTATAATTCTTTTTGTCTCTTATGTTTCATGGGGCATTGCTCATTTACAGTGTTTTTCCCATAAGATAACCTGGTAAAGGCAACATCTTGTTTCCTCAGTATTCCCCAAAACAAAAACAGGTAGCCCAGAAATATACACTACTGCAAGCCCCCATGAGAGAAATACCACAATGTTATTAGTGATATAAACCCAATGGAGGTAATCAGACATGCTCACAGGCACAAGGCTAAAAGCAATGGTGGTGGTTCGCCAAGGCACTAGGTGGATATTCCAAAGTGTTTTGTTATAATAAATGTCTTGAATTAATGACATGTGTAGCATAATGACAGCTTTACTTAGAAGTTCCTTTCTTCTTATTTTCCCCTCTCTCTTGTCACTATAACTCATTAAAACTGAAATTAGGCAATGAGGAGCTTAAGGAAAGACTTAATCATAGCAAAGGTATCCTACTCTATTTGTGCATAAATTATGAGCAGAGAGGGGACTAGGGGCCATTTACTCCTGTGCAGCCCAGCTCAGAGGCCATTGCTAACACTTTTGCCTTCCATCCCTTCTGCTATGGCCTGCTTGAAATGATGTGAAGCCCATGCTTAGTTTCCCGTGCTTGACTTTTCACCATTGAGAAGGTCAGTTGTAAATGTACAACTTACATACATCTGGAAAATGCAGAAGAAGTTATAACTGGAATAACCCCCCTCCCCCATGGGCTGGGCCAAAGAGAAATCAGCAAGGATCAAGCATCAAGAAATAGCTTTGATCCAGGCACCTTCCCTGCCAGAGGAGAGGTGTCCATCCCACCAGGGAGGACTTCCCCTGAGCATCCACCAGAGCCATCTTCCTTCCCGGATCTCGCCAAGACTAGTCTGCACAGGTGAGAGTGTGGATGACAGAAGCCAACAGCTTCTGGGACAGGCCCTGTTTCAGGCCTTCATCTTCTGCCAGGAGGCAAATCCAATCAACAGATATCTGTGCACCTTCTCTGCAAGAGGAGAGCTTGCCTGCAGAGAGTGCTCTAACCACTGAAACTCAGGAGAGAGCTAGTCTCCCAGATCTGCTGGTAGAGGCTAACAGAATCACGAAAGAAACAAACTCTAACCAGAGACAACAATAACAACGGACTCCAGAGGTTACCAGATGGCGAAAGGCAGATGGAAGAATCTTACTAAAAGAAACCAAGACCACTCACCATCATCAGAACCCAGAACTCCCACCTCAGCCAGTCCTGTGTACCCCAACACGCCCGAAAAGCTAGACCTGGATTTAAAGGCATATCTCATGATGATGGTAGAGGACATCAAGAAGGACTTTAATAACTCACTTAAAAAAATACAGAAGAACACTGCTAAAGAGTTACAAGTCCTTAAAGAAAAAGAGGAAAACACATCCAAACAGGTGATGGAAATGAATAAAACCATACTAGACCTATAAAGGGAAGTGGGCACAATGAAGAAAGCCCAAAGTGAGGCAACACTGGAGATAGAAAGCCTAGGAAAGAAATCTGGAACCATAGACTCGAGCATCAGCAACAGAATACAAGAGATGGAAGAAAGAATCACAAGTGCAGAAGATTCCATAGAGAACATGGGCACACAATCAAAGAAAATGCAAAATGCAAAAATATCCTAACTCAAAATATCCAGGAAATCCAGGACACAATCAGAAGACTAAACCTTCGGATAATAGGAGTAAATGAGAATGAAGATTTTCAACTTAAAGGGCCAGCAAATATCTTCAACAAAATTATAGAAGAAAACTTCCCAAACCTAAAGAATGACATGCCCATGAACATACAAGAAACCTACAGAACTCCAAATAGACTGGACCAGAAAAGAAATTCCTGCCGAAACATAATAATCAGAACGACAACTGCACTAAATAAAGACAGAATATTAAAAGTAGTAAGGGGAAAAGGTCAAGTAACATATAAAGGCAGGCCTATCAGAATTACACCAGATTTTTCACCAGAGACTATGAAAGCGAGAAGAGCCTGGACAGATGTTATACAGTCACTAAGAGAACACAAAGTCAGCCCAGGCTACTATACCCAGCCAAACTCTCAATTACCATAGATGGAGAAACCAAAGTATTCCACGACAAAACCAAATTCACACATTATCTGTCCACAAATCCAGCCCTTCAATGGATAATAACAGAAAGAAAAAAAAGAAAGAAAGAAACAATACAAGTATGGAAACCACGTCCTACAAAAAGCAAGAAAGTAATTCTTCAACAGACCTAAAAAAAGACAACCACGAGAACAGAATGCCAACTTTAGCAACAAAAATAATAGGAAGCAACAATTACTTTTCCTTAATATCTCTTAATATCAATGGACTCAACTTCCCAATAAAAAGACATAGACTAACAGACTGGCTACACAAACAGAACCCAACATTCTGCTGCTTACGGGAAACCCACCTCCAGGAAAAAGAAAGACACTACCTCAGAGTGAAAGGCTGGAAAACAAATTTTCAAACAAATGGTTTGAAGAAAAAAGCTAGAGTAGCCATTCTAACGTCTAATAAAATCGACTTCCAACCCAAAGTCATCAAAATAGACAAGGAGGGGCACTTCATATCTTCCAAGAGGAAATCTCAATTCTGAATATCTATGCTCCAAATGCAAGGGCAGCCACATTCATTAAAGACACTTTAGTAAAGCTCAAAGCACACATTGCACCTCACACAATAATAGTAGGGGACTTCAACACACCACTTTCATCAATGGACAGATCATGGAAACAGAAACTAAACAGGGACACAGAGAAACTAACAGAAGTTATGGAAAAAATGGATCTAACAGATATCTACAGAACATTTTATCCTAAAAAAAAAAAAAAAAAAAAAAAAAAAAAAAAAAAAAAAGGATATACCTTCTTCTCAGCACCTCATGGTACCTTCTCCAAAATTGAACATATAATTGGTCACAAAACAAGCCTCAACATATACAAAAATATTGAAATTGTCCCATGCATCCTATCAGATCACCATGGACTGAGGCTGATCTTCAATAACAACATAAATAATAGAAAGCCAACATTCACGTAGAAACTGAACAACTCTCTTCTCAATGATACCTCGGTCAAGGAAGGAATAAAGAAAGAAATTAAGTACTTTTTAGAGTTTGATAAAAATGAAGCCACAACATACTCAAACTTATGGGACACAATGAAAGCATTTCTAAGAGGAAAACTCATAGCTCTGAGTGCCTCCAAAAAGAAACTAGAGAGACCACATGCTAGAAGCTTGAGAAACACACCTAAAAGCTCTAGAACAAAAGGAAGCAAATTCACCCAAGAGGAGTAGACCGCAGGAAATAATCAAACTCAGGGGTGAAATCAATCAAGTGGAAACAAGAAGAACTATTCAAAGATTCAACCATAGGAGGAGCTCATTCTTTGAGAAAATCAACAAGATAGATAAACTCTTAGCCAGACTCAATAAAGGGAACAGGGACAGCATCCTAATTAACAAAATCAGAAATGGAAAGGGAGACATAACAACAGATGCTGAAGAAATCCAAAACACCATCAGATCCTTCTACAAAAGGCTATACTCAACAAAACTTGAGAACGTGGATGAAATAGGCAAATTTCTAGACAGATACCAGGTACCAAAGTTAAATCAGGATCAGGTTAATGGTCTAAACAGTCCTATATCCCCTAAAGAAATAGAAGCAGTCATTAATAGTCTCCAAACCAAAAAAAGCTCAGGACCAAATGGGTTTAGTGCAGAGTTCTATCAGACCTTCAAAAAAGATACAATTCCAGTTCTGCACAAACTATTCCAGAAAATAGAAGCAGAATGTACTCTGCCTAACTCATTCTATGAAACCACAATTACTCTGATACCTAAACCACAAAAAGACCCAACAAAGATAGAGAACTTCAGACCAATTTCTCTTATGAATATCGGTGCAAAAATACTCAATAAAATTCTTACTAACTGAATCCAAGAACACATCAAAACAATCATACATCCTGACCAAGTAGCTTTCATTCCAGGGATGCAGGGATGGTTTAATATATGGAAATCCATCAATGTAATCCATTATATAAACAAACTCAAAGACAAAAACCACATGATCATCTCTTTAGATGCTGAGAAAGCATTTGACAAAATCCAACGCCCATTCATGATAAAAGTCTTGGAAAGAACAGGAATTTAAGGCCCATACCTAAACATGATAAAAGCAATCTACAGCAAACGAGTAGCCAAGATCAAAGTAAATGGTGAGAAGCTGGAAGCAATCCCACTAAAATCAGGGACTAGACAAGGCTAACCACTTTCTCCCGACCTATTCAACATTGTACTTGAAGTCCTAGCCAGAGCAATTGGACAACAAAAGGAAATCAAGGGGATACAAATTGGAAAAGATGAAGTCAAAATATCACTTTTTGCAGATGATATGATAGTATATATAAGTGACCCTAAAAATTCCACCAGAGAACTCCTAAGCCTGATAAACAGCTTCAATGAAGTATCTGGATATAAAATTAAACAAATCAAAGGCCTTTCTCTACACAAAGGATAAACAGGCTGAGAAAGAAATTAGGGAAACAACACCTTTCTTAATAGTCAAATAATATAAAATATCTTGGTGTGACTCTAACTAAGGAAGTGAAGATTTGTATGATAAGAACTTCAAGTCTCTAAAGAAAGAAATTAAAGAAGATCTCAAAAGATGGAAAGATCTCCCATGCTCATGGATTGGCAGGATCAATATAGTAAAAATGGCTATCTTGCCAAAAGCAATCTACAGATTCAATGCTAGCCCAATCAAAATTCCAACTCCATTCTTCAACGAATTGGAAAGGGCAATCTCCATATTCATTTGGAATAACAAAAAACCTAGGATAGCAAAAACTCTTCTCAAGGATAAAAGAACCTCTGGTGGAATCACCATGCCTGACCTAAAGCTGTACTACAGAGCAATTGTGATAAAAACTGCATGGTACTGGTATAGCTACAGACAAGTAGACCAATGGAATAGAACTGAAGACCCAGACATGAACCCACACACCTATGGTCATTTGATCTTTGACAGGGGAGCTAAAACTATCATTGGAAAAAGCATTTTCAACAAATGGTGCTGGCACAACTGGCAGTTATCATGCAGAAGAATGTGAATTGATCCATTCCTATCTCCTTGTACAAAGATCAAATATAAGTGGATTAAGGAACTCCAAATAAAACCAGAGACAGTGAAACTTATAGAAGAGAAAGTGGGGAAAAGCCTCGAAGATATGGGCACAGGGGGAAAATTCCTGACTAGAACAGCAATGGCTTGTGCTATAAGATTGAGAATCGACAAATGGGACCTCATAAAATTGCAAAGCTTCTGCAAGGCAAAAGACACAGTCAATAAGACAAAAAAGTCACCAACAGATTGGGAAAGCATCTTTACCTATCCTAAATCAGATAGGGGACGAATTTCCAATATATATATAAAGAACTCAAGAAGGTGGACTCCAGAAAATCAAAAAACCCCATTAAAAAATGGGGCTCAGAGCTGAACAAAGAATTCTCACCTGAGGAAAACTGAATGGCTGAGAAACACCTGAATATATGTTCAACATCCTTAGTCATCAGGGAAATCCAAATCAAAACAACCCTGAGATTCCACCTCACACCAGCCAGAATGGCTAAGATCAAAAATTCAGGTGACAGCAGATGCTGGCAAGGATGTGGAGAAAGAGGACCACTCCTCCATCATTGCTGGGATTGCAAGCTTGTACAACCACTCTGGAAATCAGTCTGGCGGTTCCTCAGAAAATTGGACGTAGTACTACCAGAGGATCCTGCAATACCTCTCCTGGGCATATATCCAGAAGATGTCCCAACTGGTAAGAAGGACACATGCTCCAATATGTTCATAGCAGCCTTATTTACAATAGCCAGAAGCTGGAAAGAACCCAGATGCCCCTCAACAGAGGAATGGATACAGAAAATGTGGTACATTTACACAATGGAGTACTACTCAGCTATTAAAAAGAATGAATTTATGAAATTCCTAGGCAAATAGATGGACCTGGAGGGCATCATCCTGTGTTAGGTAACCCAATCACAAAAAAACTCACATGATATGTACTCACTGATAAGTGGATATTAGCCCAGAAACTTAAATACCCCAGATATAAGATACAATTTGCAAAACAGATGAAGCTCGGGAAGAATGAAGACCAAGGTGTGGATACTTTGCCCCTTCTTGGAATTGGGAGCAAGGCACCCATGGAAGGAGCTTCAGAGACAGAGTTTGGAGCTGAGATGAAAGGATGGACCATCTAGAGGCTGCCATACCTGGGGACCCTTCCCATAATCAGCCTCCAAACGCTGACACCATTGCATACACTAGCAAGATTTTGCTGAATGGACCCTGATATAGCTATCTCATGTGAGACTATGCCAGGGCCTAGCAAACACAGAAGTGAATGCTCATAGTCAGCTATTGGATGGATCACAGGGCCCCCAGTGGAGGAGCTAGAGGAAGTACCCAGGGAGCTGGGGGTATCTGCAACCCTATAGGTGGAACAACAATGTGAACTAACCAGTATCCCCCCACCCCCGGAGTTCGTGTCTCTAGCTGCATATGTATCAGAAGATGGCCTGGTCGGCAATCAGTAGAAAGAGAGGCCCATTGGTCATGCAGACTTTATATGCCTCAGTACAGGGGAACACCAGGGCCCAGAGGTGGGAGTGGGTGAGTGGGGGAGTTGGTGTGAGAGAGTGTGGGGAACTTTTGGGATAGCATTGGAAATGTAAATGAAATAAATACCCAATAATAAAAAATAAATTAAAAAAAAAGAAAAGGAAAAGCTTTGTCCTCAGCTTCTATCCATGTGGCAACCCAGAAAGGACCTGTCTTTGGTCTTACTAATCTATCTCTAACTAATATTCCACCTAACTTTTTATTCCTCCACCCTCAGCCTAATGTTATTCTGTTCTTGTGGAAGCTTACTTTGAGGAGTGGGGAGGGGGGGGAAGGAAGATGCATATTTCTCAGACTGCTGGAGGTATTCCAGGAACAACTTCAACCCCTAAAGTCTTCATGTACTTCCATCCATGTGGGAAGCGGTTTCTGCTGTGCCTGCATGGCCTAATTGGTAAACAAGCAATGTGCGAATGTGCGAGAGTGTTTTCGTGCCAAGTCACGACCCATCCCGGGGAAGCAGCCAATCAGGTGTGGACATAAGGTGTATATAAGCAGTGCCTTTTTAGTGCTTGGGGTCTTCCTCTTCATGTTGAAGCTGGTGTAATAAAGTTGCTGCAGAAGGATCCGGTTTCTCACACGTGTGTTCTTGCTGGCAAGACGATAGCGTGGGAGAATTGGCGCTGAAACCCAGGAACCTCCTTACCATCGCTGGCGCCGAGGAGACCCTCCGATCGCGGGGCGGATTCAGAACTGCAGTCAGGTTGGTTTTTCAAGGTTCTGAGAGGCATGTTTGGTTTTGATCTTTCTCTACAATTAGAAGGGGCAATGGAAGCCTTCGTAATTGTTCTTGCGGCACTTATCCTTTTCCTTATAGTGAAAGCAAGACAGGGAGTGCTGGAGGAGGTTCAAGACAGCCTGTCAGAAACAGAGCGGGGTAAATGATTGGAAGCTCAAGGAAAAGGGGTATACCTAAGAAACAAGGCCCTTCCAAGGATTCTGGATCCGTGGAAGAGAGAGAAAAGGGAAAGGACGTCCTGGGAGAGAAAAAGGAGATATAAGAGAGAGAAAGGAGGAAAGATAAAGGGGAGAAGAGAAAAGAGAAGGGGAAGTAGTCCCCCCAGAAGAAGAACCATTATTCGTTAAAAGAACTTGAGGGTTTAGGACTTGATAGCTCAAGCTCAAGTGAAGAACTTAGTCCCTCGGAGGAAGAAGACTTAGAGGAAGAAGCAGCCTGCTATGAGGAAGAAAGATACCACCCTGATGAGGGTAGAAATAGCGAGCCAAGGAGGAAGTTAAAAGGAAATGATGGCTTAAGTCAGGGCATGGTTCGGTTTCCAGGCCCTAGCACCCCTCCGCCTTATACAGAAAATTTTTGTTCAGATTCTTTTATCCCTCAAGACAAGTGGCAAACATTACAGCAGATGTTTCCTGTCTTTGAGGCAGCAGATGGAGGACGCATTCACGCATCTGTGGAGCACATACAGATCAAAGAACTTGCCGAGTCAGTCCGTAATTATGGAGTTAGTGCCAATTTTACTTTATCTCAAGTCGAAAGACTTGCTACTATGGCCATGACTCCGGGAGACTGGCAAATGGTGGCAAAGGCTGTGCTCACTAATATGGGGCAGTATTTAGAATGGAAATCCTTATGGTATGATGCCTCTCAAATGCAAGCGAGGGCTAATGCCGCAGCTGAAGGTGATCAGAGAAATTGGACGTTTGATTTGCTCACAGGTCAGGGACCATATGCAGCCAATCAGACAAATTATAATTGGGGAGCATACGCTCAGGTTTCAGCTGCTGCCATTAAGGCGTGGAAAGCACTTTCAAGGAAAGGAGAGGCAGGAGGACATCTGACAAAAATTATACAAGGACCTCAAGAGCCATTTTCAGAATTTGTAGCCAGGATGATGGACGCTGCAGGAAGAATCTTCGGGGATCCAGAGCAGGCAATGCCCCTAATAGAGCAGCTGGTCTTTGAACAGGCTACACAGGAGTGCAGGACATCAATTACACCTAGAAAGAGCAAAGGATTGCAGGACTGGCTAAGGATTTGCCGAGAGCTTGGAGGACCGCTCTCTAATGCAGGTTTGGCGGCTGCCATTCTGCAAGGGCAAAAGCGCTCGAATATAGCGGAGCGCAGAGTTTGTTATAATTGTGGTAAGCCAGGACATTTAAAGAAGGATTGTCGTGCCCCCGCCCGGCAGCGGGCACCAGGGCTGTGCACAACATGTGGAAAAGGTTATCATTGGTCCAATGAATGCCGTTCAGTTAGAGACATTAGAGGACAGCCTATTCAGAGGAAAGGAAGTGAGGAGGAGTAAAAAAACGGGTATCAGGGCCCCAGGTCTCAGGGCCCCAAAACATATGGGACTCCAGTGATCAACAGACAGACCCCACGGTCCATAGAGCAACAGAAGGCTCGGCAGGATTGGACCTCCTTTCCACCTCCCGAATCATGTTAATGCCACAAATGGGTGTACAGCCTGTCCCCAGAGACTTTAAAAGACCCCTGCCAAGAGGAAGTGTAGGGCTGATATTGGGTCGCTCTTCCCTAATTTTAAAAGGGCTTATTGTTCACCCTGGAGTTGTAGATTAAGATTATGAGGGGGAACTTCAAGTTCTCTGCTCTAGCCCTCAGGGTGTTTTCTCCATTTCACCAGGAGACAGGATTGCTCAATTAGTAGTCCTGCCAAGTCTGCATGACCAATTTCCCTCTTCCGGTCTCCCTCGAGGAACCAGAAAGTTTGGCTCCTCTGGAAATGACTCAGCTTATTTGATCATGAATCTTGAGTCCAGACCCTCCCTAGAATTATTAATAGAAGAAAAAACCTTTAAAGGCATTTTAGATACAGGAACTGATAAGAGTATTATCTCTTCACGCTGGTGGCCGAAATCTTGGCCCGTCACACACTCTTTACAAGGTTTAGGGTATGAGGCCAGCCCTACTATTAGTTCACGCTTCTTAAGGTGGCAGGCTCCTGAAGGTCAATCAGGACAATTTGTTCCTTATGTTTTACCTCTCCCTGTTAATCTTTGGGGATGATATATCTTACAAGCTTTAGGACTGGTCTTGGCTAATGAATATTCTTTGCCAGCCACACAAATGATAATGAAGATGGGTTGTAAAGAAGGAAAAGGGCTGGGAAAGAAAGAACAGGGTAGATTGGAGTCAATACCTCAAGAAGGTAATATAGGAAGAAGAGGCCTGGGTTTATCCTAGGGGCCGTTGAGGGTACAATACCCATATCGTGGCTCACAGAGGAAGCTGTGTGGGTTCCTCGATGGCCGTTATCCTCTGAAAAATTAGAAGCAGCTACAAAATTGGTCAATGAGCAGCTGCAGCTTGGGCATTTAGAACCTTCTACATCACCTTGGAATACTCCTATTTTTGTAATCAAAAAGAAGTCAGGAAAATGGAGACTTTTGCATGATCTGAGAGCTATTAATGCTCAAATGCGCTTGTTTGGCCCGATTCAGTGAGGATTGCCACTGCTCTCAGCTCTACCTAAGCATTGGGAAATTATAGTGATAGATATTAAAGATTGTTTTTCCATCCCCTTGTGTCCTCAGGATAAACAAAGATTTGCTTTTACCATCCCGGCAATTAATCATTTAGAACCTGACAAGAGATATCAATGGAAGGTTCTGCCTCAGGGGATGGCAAATAGTCCCACTATATGTCAATTATATGTACAGCTAGCTTTAAGTTCAATTAGAGAACAGTTTCCCTCCTTGCTTTTGGTGCATTACATGCATGATATTTTAATGTGTAATAAAGATTTGAATATATTACAAGAAGCATTCCCCATTTTGGTTAGAACATTGGAACAATGGGGATTGCATGTAGCCACAGAAAAGGTGCAAATTGCTAAGATGGGAACATTTTGGGGGTCAGTCATTTATCCTGAAAAGATTGTTCCACAGAAAGTAGAAATTTGCAGAGATTGTCTTTATACCTTAAATGATTTTCAGAAATTATTAGGGGATATAAACTGGTTGAGGCCATTTTTGAAAATCTCATCTGCAGAATTAAAGCCTTTATTTGATATCCTGGAAGGAGACCCTCACATCTCCTCCCCCAGGGCACTTACCCCCGCTGCTGGTCAGGTTTTACAAATTGAAGAAAATGCTTTGCAGGAGGCTCAATTGCAATGCATTGATGAGTCACAGTCTTTTAACTTGTGTGTCTTTAAGACAGCCCAATTGCCAACAGCAGTTTTGTGGCAAAATGGACCTTTATTATGGGTTCATCCAAATGCATCTCCTGCTAAAATAATAGATTGGTATCCTAATGCAGTTGCACAACTCGCACTTTGAGGGTTAAAAGCAGCTATTACTCATTTTGGAAGAGAACCTTATCTTTTGATTGTGCCGTATACCTCTGCACAGGTTCAAATTTTAGCTGCCACATCCAGTGATTGGGTAGTTTTGGTCTCTACCTTTTCAGGACAAATTGATAATCATTATCCAAAACATCCTATTTTACAATTTGCCTTAAATCAAGCCATAGTATTTCCACAAGTAACAGCCACAAGTCCACTTCGAGATGGGACTGTAGTCTATACTGATGGGTCAAAAACAGGCATAGGCACTTATGTGGTTGATGGCGAAGTAGTGTCTAAGCAATATAATGAAACATCACCTCAAGTTGTGGAATGTTTGGTAGTCTTAGAAGTCCTTGGGGTTTTCCCAGGACCTCTTAATATTGTGTCTGATTCTGCTTATGTGGTAAATGCAGTTAATATTCTTGAAGCAGCAGGATTAATAAAGTCCTCTAGCAGAGTTGCTAACATTTTCCAACAAATACAGTCTGCCTTAATTAATAGAAGACATCCTGTCTACATAACCTATATTAGGGCACATTCGGGCCTCCCAGGTCCAGTGTCCTATGGAAATGATTTGGCTGATAAAACAACAAAGCTTATAGTTGCAGCATTGTCTTCACAGTTAGAAACAGCAACAGAATTTCATAAACGCTTTCATGTGACAGCTGAAACTTTACGCTACTGATTTAATTTGACTAGAAAAGAAGCTAGGGAAATTGTCATTCAATGCCAAAATTGCTGTGAATTTTTGCCTACTCCTCATGTGGGAATAAACCCACGTGGTATAAGACCATTACAGGTCTGGCAAATGGATGTCACACATGTTCCTCCTTTTGGAAGAAGTCAATACTTACATGTGTCAATTGACACTTGTTCTGGCATCATGTTTGCCACACCTTTGACAGGTGAAAAAGCCTCACATGTAATACAGCACTGCCTAGAGGCATGGAGTGCTTTGGGTAAACCTAAAATTCTAAAAACTGACAATGAGCCAGCATATGTCTCTAATAAATTTCAACAATTTTGCCATCAAATGAATGTTTCACATCTGACTGGCCTTCCTTACAATCCACAAGGACAAAGCATTATGGAACGTGCGCATCGCACTATAAAAGCTTATTTAATAAAACAAAGAAGGGGAATTGTGGAAGATGTGATATCCCCAGTACCAAGAGTTGCTGTTTCCATGGCACTCTTTACTATTAATTTTTTAAATCTTGATGAGCGTGGTCACTCTGCAGCTGATCGTCATAGTTCGGAGCCCAATAGGCCAAAGGAAATGGTCAAATGGAAAAATGTTCTTGATAATAAATGGTATGGCCCAGATCCTATCTTAATCAGATCCTGGGGAGCTATTTGTGTTTTTCCACAGGGTGAAGAAAATCCACTTTGGGTGCCGCTGCAACTGACAAGGACCGTGAAAGAGCAAGATGAACCCCAAGATGATCCTCTTGCTCCTGATGATTGAGACCAGGATAAGTATACCTTTGTAGGCCATAGTAAGATCATAGCCAGTACCTTTACTGGTACATTCCAATTCTTCTACCTTGCCTTTGTTTTTTGCAAAGGAATATTTTTTGGATGTGCTTTATGCACGACAAACTCCTCAAGAGCCACGGGTGTATAAGAGTAGATTATCTTTAATTGGGCAGCATTACTCCCGTTAGGTATATTAATGATTCTTTTATTAGAAGTATAGACATATCGAATCACCTGAAGGGGAACTGGACGCAGGAGCTGGAAAGGTTGTAGATGAGGCTGCAGATACAGATCCTGAATCTCAATGGGACCAGAGTGGAACCCTTGGAGATTTTACCTCATGGCTTACCTCTGCATTTTATTATTTTAAGGAGTGGGTGGGGGTTATATTGTTTGGCACAGCCTTATGTTGTGGGATAGTGTTTATTCTATGGTTGGTTTGCAAACTCAGATCTCAACAGAAATGTGACAAGGTCATTATCACTCAAGCACTTGTGGCCATTGAACAAGGGGCCTCCCCTGAAATTTGGTTATCTATGTTTAAGAATTAGTCAGCGTCTGAGTTCTCTGCTCTTGCACCCCATGGATTTATGGATCCATTGCACTGGGATGAGAGAGACTTGACAATCATTGATCAGCCCTTGCACATTGCTAATGTTTCCTCATTGCACGCGATAGGGTGATCATGATTTCTCCACTAATTCATTTTTAAAAATTGGCTGGCCTCTTTTGTAGAGTTCACCCTAGGTTATTTAGCAGTTACTGTCACACAGCACTGCGGTATCCAGAGACAGGCAACTTTCCTCATGCACAGACCAACCTAAGACACGGGCCTGGTGGCGATAGGGTTACCCTATGACAGGAAAGGCTGTGACATTAGAGGAATGACCTAAAACAGGAGCCACAGCAGATGGACGTAACTGCAGAGGCCTAGACCAGCCTCGTTTTAATAAAACAAAAAGGGGGAAACATGGGAAGCCGTTTCCGCTGTGCCTGTGTGGCCTAACAAGCAATGTGCGCATGTGTGAGAGTGTTTTTGTGCCAAGTCACGGCCCATCCCGGGGTGTGGTGATGAGGCTCTGGGAGAGCAGCCAATCAGGTGTGGACACGCCATACTAAGGTGTATATAAGCAGCGCCTTTTTAGTGCTTGGGGTCTTCCTCTTCATGTTGAAGCTGGTGTAATAAAGTTGCTGCAGAAGGATCCACTTTCTCACACGTGTGTTCTTACTGGCGAGACGATAGCGCGGGAGACAACCACTCTTCTTTCCCTGTGATTTTCATTGCTTCTGCTTCTTTTTGTCACAGCCTTCATGTGACCATGAAGTTATCATAAGGATAAAAGCCAGAGAGCCAGGACAGAAAGACAAGGCCCAAAGAATCCATATCAATTCCAGCCTGGAACACTTCTTCATAAGTTGACTGACCCACCTTCTGTTAAGGCTCCTCCCTCCCCCCTCCTCAACCAAGTGGCCAACTCCAGTTCTTAACAAACACATCAGCTGTTGTCCTTCTTGTCCCTGAGAGCATAGGGTAGTTGCATCTTTCTTGATTCTTTCTGTTCTGTTATCATAGTCCCAATGTCAGGGTCTGTGTCTTTCAGACTCTTCCCTTTGATTTCTCAAGTGACCATTTCCCTTTCAATCAAATTTGGCTTTTAAAAAGCCAGATTTTGTCTTGTGACAATATTGATTTCTGGTCTGTGCTTCAACAGCTAGCCTGGAAAGTAAAAAAAAACTGAATAGCTATTGTTTTTTTTTTCTCTTTGCACTGCAATTATACCAATCTCAACTTTCCTAAATACCAATCTTAACTTTCCTCAAGGCAATATGAGAAAGTATTAATTATTGGAGGAATAATCATTCAATGGAAATTGTAGATAGTTTTAAAATTTGAGATATTTTATTAGGTAATAAGGGGAAAAAGAAATCGATTTACAAATAAATCTTGATTTCTTCTAAAGCTCAAGTTATTCTTATTTTGGTCAGCATAATGTTTTGATTTTTCTATAATTCAGGTTGCATAGTTCCCATGGAGAGATGGTGTGCCTATATTTATTCTCATATCTCAACTAAAGATTGGGGTCTTACAGAAGATTTGGTGGTGGATTCCAAGATAACAAGAAATTAAACTTGAAGATATTTGCAAACTTCAATTGCATTTGCATGCTGTGAACTTTCAGAAGGCATCCTGAACTACAGACAGGCTGCAGTTCAGATTCTTGACACAGTGTCTAATGGGCCAGTGTGGTGTATAAGAGATTTTCTCTGGAGAACTAAAGGGCTCAGCAACGTTCTTGTAAAGAAAATATATAGAGTGTTCAATTCTACTGCTACTGTAAACATGTCCTTCTAGATCAGTGGTTCTCATTCTTCCTAATGAACCCATTAATACAGTTCATGTTATGGTGACACCTAACCATAAAATTAATTTTGTTCCTTCTTCATAACTGTAATTTTGCTACTCTTATGAGTGACATGTAGTCACAATGTAAATATTTTTGGAGATAGAGATTTGCCAAAGGGGTTGTGACCCACAGGTTGACAAACTCATAAAAAGGAAAGACGTTTCAAGACTATATAAACTAGCAGCTTAGAAAAGAGACAAATAAGTCCGACTATCCGAAATGAGCTGACAGCTGATTTATCTGTTGGCAGCCTACCCAGAATTTCAGAATAAACTCCTCATTCCTAAAGTAGAATTTTGGCAGCAAACTATGATTTTAAAATAAGCACCCGTTTTATATATGTAGCCCTGTTACACGTTAAGTAGCCTCATTTCATCCTTGAAAAAAAAAATTGTCCTTGTGTCAGTTAGCTTTTTCTCACTGTAACAAAACATCTTAGACACATCAGCTTAAAGGACAAAACCAAACTGCTCCACAAATCTGGAGGATTTAGCCTGTGCATCATTAGCGCCATCACCACGGGCCTGCGGGAGAACAGACATGCGGGAGAACAGCTTGCCTCGTGGGAGCTGGGAAGCAGAAGGAACGCAAGGGTCGAGAATGGGGTTCTCTCAAGGGACACCCCAGTGATCATGCCTCTTTCAAGTGGATCTCCCTCCTAATATTGCCCCCCAACTCAGCTATGAAATCAGGATTAATCCTCTGATGATGTTAGCACCTCAGTAGCCAAGTACGTTTCAATGGTGCCACAGGCTGGACAGCAAATCTTCACTATGTAAGCATTTTACATAAGCTTTGAGTTTATATATATATATACTGATTCCTACTTATTCACTAAGTCTATCTCCAATCCTGTAAGTGCCTTCATGATTCTAATACTACTACTTAAGTCGCTTAAGAATGTGAAAAATCAGCTGGGCGTGGTGGCGCACGCCTTTAATCCCAGCACTCGGGAGGCAGAGGCAGGCGGATTTCTAAATTCGAGGCCAACCTGGTCTACAAAGTGAGTTCCAGGACAGCCAGGGCTATACAGAGAAACCCTGTCTGGAAAAAACCAAAGGAAAAACAAACAAAAAAAAAGGGATATGAAAGTCCTAACATGTTGAATATTTTCAATGTTCCTTTTAGAACATTAAAATTCTAGTGTTATAATCCTTTTAGGCAGCTCAGAAAAATTAGTCTAGAGATATTTCTCAATAGCTCAATTACAAATTCTTATCTAAGTAACTGGTTATAATTAGAAACAAAAAAGCCTGTGAAGAATAAGGATTAACTGATAATAAATAGGAGACTTATCTGGGGAGCATTTTGGTCCATAACACTTTAGAAGGTTATTGTGAGTATTAAATGAAGTTTAAGTACCTTAAAGAACATAATGTACTAAACAATAATACATAATGCTATTAATTTTTAATTACTCTTGTAATTAATTTAATTAATAGATTATAAATTAATTAAGAGATAAAATAATCCATCCTGTTAGTATTATCCAATACAATGTCATAAAATTAACAATTAGTCCTTAATAATTAATATTATGCTCATTAGTTTTGTTAACATACAAGCTAAAATTACCTTGAAAGAGAGTCTCAATGCAGAAGTGACTAGATTAAGTTGGCCTGTGGACATATCTGTGAGGTAGTGTATAAATTATGCTACATGATATGGGGAGACCGAGGCTACTGTGGGTGGTACCAGTCACTGGATTTGAGTCCTGGACTGTATGAAAGTGGATAAAGCAAATTTAGGGGTAAGCATGCATGCATTCATTCTCTCTGACCTGGGCTGTTCATGTGACTAGTGCTTTAAGTTCTTGCTGTCTTGATTTCCCCACAATTATAGACAATAGCCTACACTGTAAGCTAAAATAGCCCCTTTCACAGAACTTGCTTTGTCAGATTATAACTGCAACAGAAACAAAACTACAACAGTGGTTTTCTAAACATTTCCTAAAATTTAGACACTATTTATTGGTCTTTGAAGGTGCAGTAATACTTGTGGTAATATTCTGATTCTATTTATTTTCTGAAGAGTGTCTTCTATTCAGCCAGTAAATGGATTAGGTGGGAGTCTGATTTTAATGCCTACTTACTACTCATATTATTCTATATTTCAAATTCTCATAATTTTAGTGCATCTGGGATATGTGTGAAGTAATTGTTAAAGGCACCTATGGCTTATTTTTATTTTGCAGTGATGGAGATTATATCCAGGGCAACGGGCACAAAAGGGGGCACTGTACCATTGAGCTTAATACCCAGCCTAATAGTGTTATTTCCCTAAAGAAAGTCTATTTCTTTTTCACCTTAGGCAGATAAATTAAAAATTTGTCACTTTAGCCAAAACAGTAACTAAGCTGAGTCAGGTCTAGAATCTATTACTTGCCCAAGTATTCCTGGGGCATATCATACTCAAATTTGGCTTAGTTTCTTATAAATCCTGAAAATGGATTGATGATTCAATTTTGCTCTTATAGATAGTGAGATTATCTTGGTAGTTATCTGATTCAAATATGTCAAAAATATTAATTAAATTTTAAAAGCTTATTATTTGTATGTGTGTGTACATGTGTGCACATGTGTGTGTGTATGTGTGTGTGTGTGTGTGTTTGTTTGTTTGTGTGTGTGTGTGTTCACACATGAACATGCAGGTCAGAGGAAAACTAGCAGAAATCAGTTCTCTCTTTCTCTCACGTGAATTCTAGAAATCAAACTCAGTCCTCAGGGTGAGTGGTGAGTGATTTTATGCACTGAGACAGCCTTCTGGCCCTTGAATAAATATTTGATGAAATCAGACCTGTCAAATTTCTCCCAAACTGAAGACACCAAAAGCAATTTCGTCCTTCCTTCAAAGTCTTGACCAAGCCCCCAATCTTATGCTCTAGGAGAAAAATAAATGATAGATTTTACTGGTAACCTCATGGATTCAATCAGTTTTGCCAGCCTTCACAATTACCAAATGGTTAGACTATTATATTAATAAAATTCTTCTCTAAAGTGAGACCAATATTCCTCCTGGAGTGTGGTAATAGACTTAATAAGCAAAAGCAGTTCCCTCTGGATATTTTACCATCTGGTATCTCTATTTCTTAAGTTATTTCCCCAACATCTTTAAAGCAAAATTTTTAATTCACTTTACTTTTAAAGTTGGTACTGTAGAATTGTGAGATTATTGCTTTCCCATGATTTTGTGATCTCCATCACCATTCTTGTGAACAGATTTTAATACCATTACATTTAAAGAGATATTTTTTAATTTTATTTTATTTGTAATTCATTTTTTACACTCCATATTTCATTCTCCCCCTCCCCACCCACCCTCTGACTCTTCCACATCCCACACCTCCTCCCCACCCCATCTCCACGTGGATGCCCCCCCACCCCACCTGACCTCTAAATTCCCTGGAGCCTCCAGTCTCTTGAGGGTTAGATGCTTTATCTAAAAAGATATAATTTAATGTGGAGTCTTTCACTTATAATGATAAAAAATATAAAAATTGTGGTGACGTTTTAAAAGCACAAAGTCACTAGAATTTCCAACCTACCGAAGATGTAGCCACACTTCAAAATATGTCAGTCAGAGAGCAATAGACACACTTATCACATACAAGTTGCATATGATAAGGGTGGTCACATTCCTCAGCTTTCCCTACTCAATCCCAGTCTGTAACTACACTCATAAATACAGAGTTAAAGGATAAATTAGCAGATCTCACTTAGGTTTGAATAGGGATGTTAGGTACATGTATAATAATCTTGTTTTCCTGGACCTTCTGCCCAATCAATGTCTGTCTAGATCACTAGCATACCAGAATGTTGGGAATTCACTGTTATATTATACGTCCACAGCTAGAGCAAAATAAAAGACTCATAATTACTCCTTAATAGTCCACACTTTAGTTTTACAAGTTTGTGTGTATGTGTATGTGCATGTGTGTGTGTGTGTATGTGTGTGTGTGCTTGTGTATGTGCATGTGCGTGTATGTGTGTGTATGTGTGATATATGTTCATTTCTGTGTGGAGGACAGTGAGAGTTTTGGTCTCACTCTCTGCCATACTGTATTGAGACAGGATGTCTTTCTGAACCTGGAACTATGCTAGCTGGCTACCAGAAAAAAACACAAACCCTCTTGCCTCATCCCTTCCACAACCCACAGCACTGAGGTCCTAAGGGCTTGAAACTACATGTGGATTTTACATGGAGGCTGGGATTTGAATTCAGGTCTGCACACATGTAGCAAGTGCTCTTACCTGCTGAGTCATCGCCCCGGACCCATAGAAGTCTTTCTTGTCACTATGATGTTCATTTGTTTGCATCTTTAAGAAAAAAAAGCAAAGAAAAGCCATTCACATTACATTAAACCACTGAAAGTAAAAGTTACTGAATTCAATCTCATTTAAAATAGTTTCAGGTCTGAGCACAAAGTCTGTGCTGTTTTGAAACTCATAGATTTGTTTTGTTTTGTTTTGTTTTGTTTTGTTTCTCCTCAAGCCTAAAGTAATAAATACTTGAAAACACAGCCAGAAAGCAGCTTTGGAATATTTACCATTATTGCAAATATCAAGTAAACATGTTTAGTTCAATTCTCCATGGAGTGAAGCTTGGGGAAAAGGTCGAATTATTTGTAGAAGACAAATTTCAATCCCTGAAACACAGAGATCTTGTTGGTTAAATCATTTGAGCCATCAAGTTTTTCTTAAAGTGTCTCGATATGCTTTTGACTGATACCATCTGTTCCCTGCTAAAAAAAAAAAAAAAACTATTTTACCTTGGAAGGTATTCATCAAATTATAGGTGACATATTTGTTTGAGAATATACTAGACCATCTGGTGCTATAAAACTGTTTCTAAAAAATACTGCCACCCTGTCTCAGCTATCCATCCACATTTTTCAGAAGCTCTTTTTGTTGCTCCCAAAACAGAAACATGTGATATTTTTGGCTCCCAACTAAAGAAACAAAGAAAAACATTTACAAAGAGGTATTTTTTTTCTAAACACTATGGCATTTTACAGCTCTTCACTGAAGAAATAAGTGGGTGTCCAAAAGAATGGAGGGTGTAGAAGAATGAAAGGAAGCAAGGTGAGCTGAAGGAATATTTCATACTTGGAAGAAAAAAACTACCAGAATAAAGAGCCCCAGAAACCCCTGCTTGTGTTCAGGGATCTTAACAGCTAGGTATGTTATCCTATTTGTAATCATGGAAGCCAAATTTTCAGTACAAACATACTGTCATTGGAATTTGAATTCTATAGTTGATGCTTGGTGTTGGTAAAAATTTATCTTTTTTTTAGGCTTTTTTCTTTTATTTAAAAAGTAGAGAAAGCTCCAAGAACATAACCTCTCATATAATCTTCATTTACCCTTAATAAGTTTGCAAAGTAACAAATTTTCTCCAGTTGTACTAGTTTCCCACAAAAATAGGGCCTCTCTAAATCAGTCCAAATATTCTTTTTGTGTTCTTTGAATTAGAGCAAGGATTTTAAGTATTCTCATCTCATTTTTCCAGTCTTAGCAAGTGCATCACTGTGTAGGGAAGAGTCGCAATTCCCTATCAAGGATTTTTGTGTATTTCACCATATTTTACTGGCATAGTGTTGATTTATTTATTTAAGGCATTTACTAATATTACTATGTGGTCAGCATTGCCAACCTCTAAATATGTATTGGTGAACAAAACCATCCATACTCTCTGATATGGACCTTGAACTTTACTATATGAGGTCATTGTTGAAATAATATTTTTTTAAAAAAATCTACATTTGTAGGTGTAAGAAGAATTAATGGTTGGAGAGTGGATAATATCAAAAAGCTATTGGTGATATGGTCAAGAATTAAAGACGAAGACCATAGTAGGCATCTGTGAGCAAGTAGTGCATGATATGGGATATGAAGCAAGAGTAGGTAAAAGTATGTGAGTAAGGAAGACAGAAGACTGAATTAAAAATCAAAATCAAGACTTCTATAACTATTAACTTATTAACCACAACAATCCCTAAAAACAATCTATAAGTAGGGTTATTTGGTTTTCTGGAGTCTCACTTCTTGAGTTCTTTGTATATATTGAATATCAGCCCTCTATTGGATTTAGTATTGGTAAAGATCTTTTCCCAATCTGTTGGTTGCCTTTTTGTATTATTGACAGTGTCCTTTGCCTTACAGAAGCTTTGCAATTTTATGAGGTCCCATTTGTTAATTCTTGATCTTACAGTACAAGCCATTGGTATTCTGTTCAGAAAAATTTCCCCTGTGCCCATATATTCAAGGCTCTTCAAGAATTCTCAACTGAGGAATACCTAATGTCTGAGGAACACCTAAAAAAAAAATGTTCAACATCCTTAGTCATCAGGGAAATGCAAATCAAAACAACCCTGAGATTCTACCTCACACCAGTCAGAATGGCTAAGATAAAAAACTCAGGTGACAGCAGATGCTGATGAGGATGTGGAGAAAGAGGAACACTCCTCCATTGCTGGTGGGATTGAAAACTGGTACAACCACTCTGGAAATCAGTTTGGTGGTTCCTCAGAAAATTGAACATAGTACTACCTGAGGACCAGCTATACCACTCCTGGGCATATATTCAAAAGATGCTCCAACATATAATAAGGACACATGCTCTACTATGATCATAGCAGTCTTACTTATAATAGCCAGAAGCTGGAAAGAACCCAGATGTCCTTCAACAGAGGAATTTTCATACAGAAAATATGGTACATTTACACAATGGAGTACTACACAGCTATTAAAAAACAGTGAATTTATGAAATTCTTAGACAAATTGATGGATCCAGTGGATATCATCATGAGTGAGATAACCCAATCACAAAAGAACACACGTTATATGCACTCACTGATAAGTGGATATTAGCCCAGAATACCCAAGATACAATTCGCAAAACACATGAAACTCAAGAAGGAAGACCAAAGTGTGGATACTTTGATCCTTCTTAGAAGGGAAAACAAAATACCCATGGAAGGAGTTACAGAGACAAAGTGTGAAACAGAGACTGAAGGAATGGCCATCCATAGACTGCCCCACCTGGGGATCCATCCCATAAACAACCACCAAAGCCAGAAACTACTGTGAATGCCAACAGGAGCTTGCTGACAGGAGCCTGATATATCTGTCTCATGAGAGGCTCTGCCAGTGCCTGACAAACACAGAAGTGGATGCTCACAGCCATCGATTGGACAGAGCACAGGGTCCCCAGTGAAGGAGCTAGAGAAAGGACCCAAGGAGCTGACGGGTTTGCATCCCCATAGGAGGAACAACAATATGAACTAACCAGTACCCCCAGAGCTCTCTGGGACTAAACCACCAACCAAAGAAAACACATGGTGGGATTTATGGCTCTAGCTGCTTATGTAGCAGAGAATGGCCTATTTAGTCATCAATGAGAGGAGAGGCCCTTGATCCTGTGAAGGTTCTATGCACCAGTATAGGGGAATACCAGGGCTAGGAAGTGGGAGTGGGTGGGTTGGTGAGCAGGGGGAGGGGGAGAGGATGCAGGGTTTACAGAGAGGAAACTAGGAAAGGGGATAAGGCATGGTGGTGAACGCCTTTAATCCCGGCACTCGGGAGGCAGAGGCAGGCGGATTTCTGAGTTCGAGGCCAGCCTGGTCTACAAAGTGAGTTCCAGGACAGCCAGGGCTATACAGAGAAACCCTGTCTCGAAAAACCAAAAACAAAACAAAAAAAAAAAAAAAACAAAAAACAAAAAACAAACAAACAAAAAAAAAACAAAAAAAATCTAATAAAAAGAAAAAATAAAGGAGGTTCTATTAAAAATAAAAAAATGACTGTGAACATCTACTTCTGTGTTTGCCAGGCACTGGCATAGCCTCATTTGGGAAAGCTATATCAGGGTCCCTACAGCAAACTCTTGCTGGCATATGCAATAGTGTCTGGGTTTGATGGCTGATTATAAAATGGATCCCCAGGTGGGGTAGTCTCTGGATAGTCCATCCTTTTGTCTTAGCTCCAAACTTTGTCTCTGTGACTCCTTTCATGGGTATTTTGTTACCTATTCTAAGTTGGAATGAAGTATCCACACATTGGTCTTCCTTCTTCTTGACTTTCTTGTGTTTTGCAAATTGTTTCTTGGGTATTCTAATATTCTGTGCTAATATCCACTTATCAGTGAGTGCATATCTAGTGATTTCTTTTGTTATTGGGTTACCTCACTAAGGATGACATCCTCCAGATACATCCACTTGCCAAAGAATTTCATAAATTCATTGTTTTTCATTGCAGAGTATTTAGTACTCCATTGTGTAAATGTACCACATTTTCTGTATCCATTCCTCTGTTGAGGGACATCTGGGTTCTTTCCAGCTTCTGGCTATTATAAATAAGGCTGCTATGAACATAGTGGAGCACATGTTCTTATTACCAGTTGGAACATATCCTATGTATATGCCCAGGAGAGGGCCCCCCAGTGGAGAAGCTAGAGAAAGTACCCATGGAGCTGAAGGGGTCTGCAACCCTATAAGAGGAACAACAATATGAACTAACCAGTACCCCCAGAGTTCATGTCTCTAGCTGTATATGTAGCAGTAGATGGCCTAGTTGGCCATCATTGGGAAGAGAGGCCCCTTGGTATTGCAAACTTTATATGCCCCAATACAGGGGAATGCCAGGGCCAAGAAGTGAGAGTGGGCGGGTATGGGAGCAAGGCATGGGGAGGGTATAGGGAACTTTTGGGATAGCATTTGAAATGTAAATTGGGAAAATATATAATTAAAAAATCTATGAACATTTGTCATTATACCCACAGGTAGGTGTAGTCTTCCCTCCTCAGCAAGGAAAGTTTTCTTTGCTAGAGATAGAGACCACTAAAGAAAATCACAGCCAATCAAAATGTAAAGCATGAAGTTCAATCCCAATGGATATATTTACAATACAACTGCTGTGGCTAAAGGTCGGGGACCATTGCAGAAAAGCAGGTAGAAAGAGTATAAAAGCCAGTGGATCAAGGAGTATCGAGTAATATTTTGTCTTTTAGCAATTGCAGAAGGTAGGCTCATCAGCCACATCAACATGACTGCCCAATCATGACCTGAACACGGACAACACCAATGAACATGCTAAAGAGGATGGGAGCAAGCCCAGGAGGCTTCAACTTTTCAGGAGAGCCTATGGGCAACTGAGGCTGGTTGGGAGCGGGAGAGGTGGTCTTCCTTATGGAAGAACGCACCACTGGTTACCCAGTGCCAAGCAGTAGTCCCTGATAACTAACATACATACAGGTAGCATTATGTGGACTGAACATGTTATATTTAGGAATGTACTTCAGTGTATACATGCAAGAATACTTAATGAAAAAAGAGGGCATGTATTTGAAGGAGTCTGGGAGAAAATATTTGTGAGAGTTTAGAAGGAAAGAGGAAAGTGTTGTAATTACATTAATATCAAAAAATTACTTTTCTATTACAGGGAAAATATAATAAAATATTGATACATGCTCAAAATGAATGTCAGAAAAGATTTCATGATGGTTTTCAATGGCCTATCAGGAGCAATTTTCACACTACAACAACAGAACATAGGAGGCCAAATAGTGGGACAGTGAAATGAGAAGATCCTTTGTGTCATCCTAGCCTTCCGCTGTGGGGCATCTACTGGAAGATTTTACTCAGATTTGAAAGACTGGACCTATTCTGAGAGTTAATATGTCAAAGTTAAAATTTCATTGTATTTGTTTTATATTGCTGCCATCATATCACCATAAATTAGCATCTCACAAATAGTATATTTTCATGATTTTTTAAAACTAATAAGTGCAATTACTGAGTTGAGGAAATGACTCAGAGGTTACAAGCATTTACCCACTTACTGGGCAGGCCTGATGACCTCAGTTCAATTGCTGAACACATAAAAGCTAAATGCTTCGTAACCCTAGCACTGCCAAAGTGGGATGGAAGCACAGACAGGAGAATCACCTGGCAGGCTCACAGACCAGCTAGCCTAGTATATATGGTTCAGTAGAGACAGTAAGAGAGCAACAAGATGAAAAGAGAACCAACTCCCTATCACTGTCTCTACACAAACATACACACACCACCACCACCACCAACAACAACAACAACACCATCACCACCACCATGCACATGCATTACCATCATTATAAAATAATGAGTCCAATGACTTTGCAACTCTGTTGGAGATTCATGTCAAGACTAAAACCAAGAGGTTGAGCTGCATTTTTCCTTAAAGGCTTTGGAAATGGGATCTCTAGGTTCATTATAGTTGTTGGCCAATTTCAGTTCACTGGATGATGGAACTGAATAGACTGTCCTTGCTCATTATCTACTGGAGTTTCTCACAGCTCTGTCATTCTCGTTTGCACACTTCAATTCTTCTGCCTACCCCTCTTGAAGCCATTATCTCTACATCAAATTCTTTTAGGACTTCAGCTATCTCTGAATTTCCTTTCAGCTTTGTATCCTCCTTCTCTGGTTCTTTAAGAAGACAAACTATATCATCCAGATTCCCCAGAATAATTTGTATTTTAAGGACTATGATCTTTAGTTCATCAGTGAAATACCTTTCCACTGTAAAAATATATCAAAGGAGCCAGGAATCCCTGTTTAGGCATCTTTGGGGGGCATTATTCAACCATTCTAAAAGGTGACCACCCACAAGTCATTACACAAAATGATTTCTTTTGAGACAATTCTCCATTAAAAAGACAAAACTTATAATTTGGTATGCAATTTGTGACTTATTGGTGATGTAATGATTTGACCTGTAGAGAGATGGGAACCTAAGAGACAGACATGGCACATAAAAGTTCTGCTCAATGCTTCTTACTGCATTCTAGGATTAATTGGGGACACCATGACTATAGGTTATCCTCCTCTGTAAGGTTTGTCCTTTGGCACATTTTCCTCAGGTTTGTGCTACAATGTCACAATTGGTTGAAGTTGTGTGGGATCTTTTATGGATATAAGAATCTACTGTCAGACTTTGCATTTATGTTCCATGAGAATCTATAAGAACCTTCTGAACAGCATTCTATTCCCTCAGGAATTAAGATCAACAATTGACCGTTGGGACCTCATAAAACTAAATACAAAGGGAACAATCAATGAAGTGAGGAGGAAGCCTACTGAGTGGGAGAGAAAATAAGTAACAGGAAGCTATAAAAAATAAGAAAACTTTTGAGTTTACAGTGGAGCTTTAGGTAGCTATCACCAGGTAACAAATTATCCCTCAATTTTAAAGAACTTGCATGTGTGTGTACATGGGTATGTACACATGTGTCTGAATAACACATGCATATGACATATGGCAGGTATGTGAAGCTAAAAGGAAAATTTCAAGTGTTGGCCCTCTCTTCCCTTCTTTCTGTAGTATGAGAAAGTTTCATATTCACTTTGAAGTTCGCTTAGTAACCAGCAGGTTTCCAGGAATCTTCTTGTCTGCCTGATAGCCGTGATCCTAACATAACAATGCTAAAATTGGCAACTTAGGAGAAAGCTAAAATTAATCAATGAAGAGACACTTTGCATGAGACTCAAAGGAGAGCAGCACATTTGGTTTGGGAAATCTAACAGTTAAGGAGATTCATGCAAATGTGGAGATATCAGTGATATCTTGATTAGTTCAAATTTTATTCAAAGTTTCCAAGAAATGTCAGAAATATTACATGTGCTTTCATATTTGTGAAATAATGGATGCTTGGGAAAATTAATGCCTAAGTAAAAATAATAGTCTCTAGACTACTTCTGTGCTGGGGAAATGTTCGTGATGGGTTCTAAAAGTAGCCATGATCCCCTTCCACGGGAAAGGTGGTCTCAAATGAGTAATTTCAGTTAGTAGGATATAGATCAGTTATTATGATCAAAAACAAAAAGACTCCAAGCTATCCTTTAAAAATCTGCTATAATGTTTTACAGTTGTTTATATTTAATTTTAGTATATGAATAATCAAATTATTGATATAACTTTTAGAAGTAAATATTCTCTGTAAAATGAGAATATTCAAAACTAAATTATGGTAAATATTGGAGCAAATTGAATATAACAATGTGGAAAACCACAAACATTTTAGTTCATGTGTCACTAATTCATATTGGGAGAGGGGGTCTAATTAATCAGTAACAACTTATTTCATGACGTCAGATAAGTAATTATTAATTATACTGTAATTGTGGGATATTAGGCATGTGGAAATATGTAAAGTTATATTGAGTTAAAATAAAGAAAATATTTAAACAGTATGGCTATGAGTTTTAGGCATAATTACACATTACCTAAAACCACTTACCTTATCGGCTTGTTCTGAGTAAAAGTGTAGGTTAAATGTTTCATACTAAGTAGATGTACTGTTCTTTAATGCCAACTTAAGGTGTATTGTAAGACTCTTAATTAACTGTAAGACTTTAGACTTAATTAACTTTAAGACCCAAGGCTTGAAAATGTCCCAGTAATTAAAATAAATAGAAACTGATCCTTGTAACAGAGGATGAACTACTTAGAAACTAGGAGCACTTGCAATAATATCAAGCAAAAATAGTTGGGCACCACACAACAAATTTTACTGATACGTTCTTACTCATGAACACATTTTCCCTCTGAATATTGACTTGAAGAGGATAAAATTAATAGTGACAGTACAGCCTTAAAGCATGCTTGGTAAGGGTAACTGAGGGTCCATTCAAAGAAGCACTATATATGTATGCAAAGACGTGAAATGAGGAAACCCATTGTTTTGTGTAATTAATACAAGTTAATACATAAGGATAAAAGAAAATCAATTACTCAGTGTGAAAAATAAATTTTATACTAGTAATTTAAGCCTACATAGTGTCATGTTAGTATTATTTAATGTAGCTCTATCTTAAAAATATAAATATTCAAAACTATTAAGATTAAAGGAAAATAAATTATATATGGCTTCTTCAACAAGAGCAGTTAGATCACAAAGGTGAGAGTAGTCTTCATGTGTACAACCTGCCTTGGGCATAAAGTTCTTCAGAAGAGTTCTTGTCTCATGGTCTTTCTACCCCATGTGTGTATTTGTACAGTGTTTGCCTAACTGCTGAAACCTATGTTCTACTCAGCTTTATAGACTTTTGAGCTACTCTCTAATACTTTATAACTACAATCAGCTATCCAAAAACAACCAACCACCTGCGCATAGTAATGTTTACACACCTGGCATGCCTACAGGACCTATGAGAGAGCAGTACAGTGCTGTCGCTAATCTCTTGTTTGTGGATACCTGTGGTTTTATCCAAAGGCACTTATTGTTATATTCCCAAGAATAAACCCCAAGCCTTATGAAACTGAGAAGATAGTTAAAAGTTTGTAATCATTTCGGGTCCTCCTTTGAAATACAGACTTCCTCTGGCAATGGAGACGGTGGCCTTTGACAAGGACAGATACCAGTGATGGAAAGTTAAAAGAGAAATTTTCCACCTACTTGGAGAGTCTACTAGGAGAAAATAAGAAAGGTTAAAAGGGTCTCAATTAAACCTAGATTAATTTTATTCATGGAAGGAGTTCTAAATTTGAATGTAGCATAGTGACTATATAATACTTCCTCGTGAACAGAGCATGCCCAGATTCATGAACTTAAGTAAACACAGTGATAGTAAGGTAATTGAACACCAGGAAAATGTTATACCTAGATTGAAATTACATGAATCAAGCCTCGTTCTTCCGGCCAAAATGAAGACACAGAAACCAGGATTTCACTCCTGCCTGAAAGAATCTAAAGAAACAAAGTATGTAATGGGATTTCGTGACTGCAGATCCCAGCAAGGAAAGACAATAATCCTTGAGAAATGGCAAATGAATGGTGTGACCCATGACTGTCTACACTAACTTCTCTGACAGGGTGTGTAAGCCTGGGACACAGAGGTCAGAATTAGTAAAATCAACATGTTAGAAGAAAGTGGACAAATTCCTTGAAAGGTACAGGCTAGTAAAACTCACACATAACCTGTGTAACCCTGTAAGTACTAAGGAGATTAAATTTGTACTTGAAAACCTGACAAAGAAAATTCTAAGACCAGACAGCTTCAAAGTATTTGCAAAAAAATTAAAAAGAAAGCAGATTCCCCAATGCATTCCAATGGAAAAAATATTATTATTACACTAACACCTAATAAAAATATAACAAGCAGGGAAATGCAGAAATGAAATGTTTCAGAACTATGCATGGGTATAAAATTTTAATCTAAATGAAAAATTGAATCCAAACATATATAATTATATAGTATAAAATGAATAATATCATATCAGTTTTTAATCTTACTACTCTTTTCTTTTTGCATATATGTTTGTTTGTGTGTAGTATAGTGTGTGTGTGTGTGTGTGTGTGTGTGTGTGTGTGTGTGTGTGTGTGTGTGCATATGTCTGTGTGTGTGAGTGCAAGTGCATGCTTGATAGGTCAGAAGTTGACTACAGGTATCATCTGAAATTGTTCTCACTTTATTTACTAAGACAGGGTCTCTTGGTAAATCTAGGCTTGCAAATTTCCCTATTCAAGTTAGCTAGCTTGCCTCAGGGATCCCCAGTCCCCACTGTCTGAGCACTGGGGTAACAGAGCAGCTATCGTGCCCACCTGCCTTTTTATATGAGTACTATGGCTCCACACTGATGCTTACACTTGTGAAGCAAATGCTTTATCCACTATTCTGTCTCCCTAAACCCTCACCACTCTTTACCTATGGATATTTCCCTCAAGAGAAATCACCGAAATGACCTCCTGTTTAACAAGCCTATAAAATTCTTGGTCTGTGGGCATAACTGATTACTCCATGCTATATACTAGCATTTTTTTACAAAAGAAGCTTTTACTTTAAATATATTACTGTCATTTAGAAAATGACAATGTTAAGGTACTAGAGAGATGGCTTGGTGGTTAACTGCTTGCTGCTGCTCTTCCAGAGGATCCAGAGTGATCACAAACCACAATAGGCAGCACACAACTGTCTCTAGCTACATACAGCTCAGGGGATCCAATACATTCTTCTAACCTCCAGGAGCACACACATGCACACACCCAAACTAACATAAAGATGAAAATGCTGACAATAAATTGTCCTTTCTAAATGCACACCAAAATAACTAATATAGCAGTTGCTGGTTTCAAGGGAAGATAATTCCAAGGTTATCTATAAAATGTCATGTGGCATGACAAATATCCTCTAAATGTTGTAGAATAAAATTGAGCCAGTAAATGAAAGAGAAAACTGGACCATGTCTACTGAACAGAAAGAATGGGAAAAAGAATGGGTGTTTAAGGTGCCAAGAGAAACTGAATATCATAGAATTATATCATAGAAACTGAATATCATGTATCACATGGACACAGAGCTTGAGAGGGAGCTAAAAGGGAGCAGCCTGTCTGTTGCTACTCTGAATTTCACATGTTCAAGATGGGAAGAGAATAGCTATGATACAGCAAAGCCAGTTACAGTTTCTGTGCATCTGAACTTGTGGGTTTTTTTCCTCCGAAATCTGCTATACTATCACTGTTCCCACTTCTGGCTTGTGTGTGCTTTTGATATTTCAGAATGTCAGGACTTCTTATTCTAACTGCTCTTCTGGAATGAGGCTAACCTAGCAAAGGGTTACACTTAGTTACATTACACTCAGTCCTGGCAAAATGCACTAGCTGCACACACACACTTCTTACACACATCGTGTACATTTGAATTCACCATCTTCCATTTGCTTTCAATTTTATGGGTCTTTAGTATTTTTGTTTGCTTGCTTGCTTAATTTTTTAAATGTCAGACTACTTCACAGAAGTCAGAAGAGGAAGTGGATTGATTTGCCTATAAAGATGTGCAATTATTTGAAGTTTCTGAATTATCTGAAAGCTGTACATGGACAAATGGTTTTAAAATATTTATTTATTATTTATGAGCATATGAATCTTTTGCCTACATGTGTGTATGTGTACTACACGCTTGCTTGAGAAGACCAGAGAAACTGTTGGATCCCTTGGAACTGGAGTTACAGAGGGATGTGTGTAGCCACATGGGTGCTGGGAACCAAACCTGCATCCCTGCAAGAGCAGCCTGTGTATTTAATTACAACCAATCTTTCTTTATATTAAAAACAGTCAGCTTAACCTGGATTACAAGACTATCTGCTGGCCCAAAACTGCTCCCCTTTCCCACCTGAGTGTTAACATTTCCAAGTAATAACATTTTTGATATCACAGTATATACATTAAAATGTAATGTAGAGACTACTGACGGATGGCAACTAGAAAAGAATGTGAACAATGGATTTCTGAGCACATCACTTTTAAGAAAGATTACATAGTAGGTGCTGGTCCAAAGAAGATTTCTCTTTAGACTGTCAATGTTTATGTTCCCTATGGAGTAGTTGTACACCACTTTAAACACTAACGATATATCACTGTAAGGCAGGCGATAGATAACTGAATTAAAGCTCAAAGCAATTTTATCTACAGATTAACCACAGGATAAAGATTTCTTCCTTAGTCAAGCAAGCATACAAACAAAGATCATTTCACATAATGGTAAGTATTTAAGTATTTTAAAAGGAGTAAAAAGCTAGTCAATAAAACAGATTCTCTCTGCAAGCATGACTTGTAACTGACCTGAACTATGTGATAGGGATAGAGGCTCCAGAGAACCAAATAACCCTATTTAAAAATGGGGAACAGAGCGAAACAGAAAATTCTCAACTGAGGAATACTGAATAGCTAAGAAGCACCTAAAGAAATGTTCAACATCCTTAGTCATCAAGGAAATGCAAATCAAAACAACCCTGAGATTCCACCTCATACCAGTCAGAATGGCTAAGATCAAAAACTCAGATGAAAGCAAATGCTGGCGAGGATGCAGAGAAAGATGAACATTTCTCTACTGCTGGTGGAATTGCAAATTGGTACAATCACTCTGGAAATCAGTCTGGCAGTTCCTCAGAAAATCGGACATAGTACTACCTGAGAATCAAGCTATATCACTCCTGGGCATATATCCAGAAGATGCTCCAACATATAACAAGGACACATGCTCCACTATATTCATAGCAGCCTTATTTATAATAGCTAGAAGCTGGAAAGAACCTAGATGTCCCTCAACAGAGGAATGGATACAGAAAATATGGTACATTTACACAATGAAATACTACTCAGCTATTAAAAACAATGATTTCATGGAATTCACAGGCAAATGGATGGAACTTGAAAATATGTTGGACATCAATGAGAGGAGAGGCCCTTGGTCATGGGAAGGCTCAATGCCCTAATGTAGGGTAATTCCAGGGTGGAGAGGCAGGAGTGGGTGGGTAGGTGAGCACCATCATAGAAGCAGGGGGAGGGAGGATAGAATAAGGGGTTTCTGAAGGGAAAACCGGGAAAGGGAATGACATTTGAAATATAAATAAATAAAATATCCAATAAAATAAATTAAAAACAATAAAACCCAGAAAATAAATATTCACCAAATGTGAATTGATTTCCCTTATTTAAAAATTGTTATATGCTTTTTATAAATCAAATTTTAAAAGTAACCACAGTAGGCTTTTTTGTTTTTCCTCACAGAATGTCTCAAGACCCTAGTGGACACAGGAAGCTGGGGATAGTAGGAAAACACTTGGTCAGGAACAGTACAATTGCGTCTAGTTAACTGTTCCAACATCTAGACAAGAGCATGAATAAACTATATTAAATAGTAATATTAAAAAAACAGAGAAAAGTTAATGTAGCAAAATGTATACATATAAAATGTTTATTTTTTTAAAGCTCAATTTGAAAGATGGCATAGGCATGTTTCCATTTATATTAAGCTCTAGAATTGAACCAAATAATTTTGATTGAAAACAAACCAACAAAATAATTGCTTATCAAAATAATCTGAGTGTTGAATACAACAGAACACCTTTTTAGTTAATAACCGTAGTTTTGATCTTCACGGGTGCTTGTTTATATTAATTTCTAGTGCATTATGTTACAAACTGAACACACTATTATAATTTGTTCATTTTATTTTATATAAAAAGAACAAAACAATAAACATGTCAAATTGTAGTTAATGATAGTCATGATGAAATATTCGGAGGAACTGTGTGGAGTTTGAAATTCACTTCTAAATGCACCAAGTAGAAGGTCAGATGCTGGATGAGGAGTGGTAGTGACAGTCATGATAAAGCAGCTTTGGTAAGTGGATGTTTGTATTATTCCACATTCCACTATTGGGGGAAACAATTTACAAGTAGGAAAGATGTCGTGGCTTGGATATTCACAGGCTTCTGTCTGTTTTCAAGCCTGAGGGAAAGCAAAACTTCACGGCAGAAGGGACCTGCAGAAGCAAGGGCTGCTTGGGCCACAGGGTCCAGAAAGCCAAGGAGAAGCTAATCCTTGCCTTCAGAGGCACACCCCCAGCGACCGACTTCCACTTCTGAATTATTACACAAGCTTACAATAATGTAATTATGATCCATTCCTGGATTAAGTCATTGATTAGAGATATATACCAATGCAACCAGTGGTCTTTCAAAGATTCTAGCACAATTCAATAACTCCTTATTAAAAGCCTAAATGATAGAATAACGAAATCTATTACAATTTCAAATTACCAAAAAATTAAAATGTTTATAAAAAGTAGTCACTATTGTCTCTAATACCCTAAAAAAGTGTATGTAGAAGGAGAATATTCATGAAATTGAAGTAGAAGACTTAAAGCTATTTCGTAGGTTTGATGGTATTGTTGTGTACTTTAAAATCTATAGATACATAGTACAAAGTAAAATTGGAACATTTCTAAAATAAAGATAATTTGATAGGTTAACTAGATGTTGCATACATAAACAAAATAATTTCCTTTTGTCTATTAACAGAATTTATAAGTGAATGTGGAAAGAAATGCTTCATGTACAATAGTTTCAAAGTGACAATGTACCTAAGAGCTAATTATATTTAAAAATTAGTATTTCTAAAAGAAAAAGTGGACCTATCCACAATTAAGAAGCAATGGAAATCCTATTAAACAACAAAATTTGAAGCAAGGAAAATCATTATGAATTGTTGAATAAGTGCTACATCATAAAAATGGGTAGAACATTATATCCACTCAAGAAGAGTAAAGTAAAAGCCACCACATAAATAAAAGTAGATTTTCATTCTGATAAAATGCTGTTGTCAACATGTGTTTTATAAAGTGGAAATCATGGTTCATACCTTTAATCCCAGCATTCAGTAGGCTGTGTCAAAATGGTTGATGTTCATGGCCATCCCTGGCTACAGAGTGAATTCTGTGTGAGACTAGACTCCAGAATGAAAGCCTGTCAAGAAAAAAATAATAATTTTATAAACTAGTAAATGCCTTCAAAGTATAAAGCTAAGACTTAAGGGATCTCAGAAAAATATAAAAATCCAGAAGACATGTACTTTTCAAGGTACCTGTTACCTCTGCCATAAGAATGGGTTCTACTGAGAAAGCTCAGGGTAAAGGCATAGGAAGAGGGTCTAGGGTGAGCATAATAGGAAACTCTTTTGCAAAGTACATGAGACCTCTTTTATAAGAATAAGTTCTACTGACTTAGAAACAATGCTTAGGAGTCTGGGATAAATGTCTGTGAGATTTGGGTGAGGTCTGACACTAGAGAAAGCAAAGATCACCATGTTATAAATTACATCCACTTCCAGCTGTCCAGGCCAAAACATGGGCACATCTCCTCCACTGAATAGAAAGTATTGTGTGTTGTACACTTCTGGTTTCCCTGGTGCTATCTTAAAGCCCTCTACAAGCATGGTAGCTAACTAACTACCTTACTAAGTAAGAAAGAGATTGAACAGACACTAACCAAGAATATATTGGAATAAGATGACAGATGAACAATTCTAGTCTAACCAGGTTATCTGAAAAATCTTAACCCTAATTAGAAGACATCCACTTCTTTTGAGAAAAAAACAAACAAACATTCACAAATATTGGCCATGACATTGACATCAACAAAATGTAAGTCACTGGAGCCAAGTATGCATAAAATGAAAATGTAGCCAAAAGTATTCCAATGAAATTTAAATTTTTAAATGATTTCTGATTTAAACAAAACCACAATTGTAACACAGTAACTCATTCAAAATCCTATAATAAGACTCAATATGTGTTCAAATATTAACAAAATTCCCCCCGAGACACTTAAAAAAAAGGAAAATATATTAACGAGAACCTCAGGAAAGACTTTATTATACATGAATAATTAGAAACATTTGCACTAGAATCAGGAAAGATACGAGTGCCCACCCCATTACTATTTCAACTCAGTGTACTAACAGTCAATGTACAGAGACTATTTTCAAATCTACTATTATATTTCTTTTTTTTTCTTTTTTTTTAATATGTTTTTTATTACGTATTTCCTCAATTACATTTCCAATGCTATCCCAACAGTCCCCCATACCCTCCCCCCCACTTCCCTACCCACCCATTCCCATTTTTTGGCCCTGGCATTCCCTTGTACTGGGGCATATAAAGTTTGCAAGTCCAATGGGCCTCTCTTTCCAGTGATGGCCGACTAGGCCATCTTTTGATACATATGCAGCTAGAGTCAAGAGCTCTGGGGTACTGGTTAGTTCAGTATGTTGCACCTACAGGGTTGCAGATCTCTTTAGCTCCTTGAATGCTTTCTCTAGCTCCTCCATTGGGGGCGCTGTGCTCCATCCAATAGCTGACTGTGAGCATCCACTTATGTGTTTGCTAGGCCCCAGCATAGTCTCACAAGAGACAGCTATATCAGGGTCCTTTCAGCAAAATCTTGCTAGTGTATGCAATGGTGTCATCCTTTGGAGGCTAATTATGGGATGGATCCCTGGATATGGCAGTCTCTAGATGGTCCATCCTTTTGTCTCAGCTCCAACCTTTGTCTCTGTAACTCCTTCCATGGATAATCAAATCTACTATTATATTTCAAAGACAATATAATTATTTCTTCTTAATAAGTAGTAAAATAAGGCTTTGGTAATGTAGACAGATCAAGTACAAAATGAATAGTTTTCTTATATATTAGTGATAGCTTCTTTAAACTATAACTTCAATAACCCTATTTACAAAGGAGCTTTAAATAATCCAGGAAATACCTAACGCTAAAGCTGTAAGACCCAAGATAAAAAAGAAAAACAAATATTGAAACATAAATTAAAAACAAACTAAATGGAGAAATTATTGAGAATTTTCACCATAGTGAGGCCTGGCATAATTCCAGATAATCTGGTTGGATGTGCTCCCCAAAAGCATGCGTGCTCCTTAACAGATGAATAATGGGCTGGAGAGACAGTTCAGAGGTTAAGAGGGTATATTGCTTTTGTAGGTACCAGAGTTCAGTTCTCAGTGTCTAAGTCAGGCTGTAACTCCCTCTATTAAGAATCTGAAGGCCTCTTCTGGCCTATGAAGGTAACACATGCACAGGTACATGTAAAACTCACATATTAATATACATTATTTAAAAACAAAAAATAAAACTTTAAAATTTAAAAAAGATGAATAGATAATGAAAATGTTATCCATGTATATAGTGGAATCTTACACAGTTGTGAAGAACAATAGATTAGGAAAATAGATGTAGCTGGGAAGTACAATATCAATAGAAGAGACCAAAACTCAAAAAGTCAAGAAATACATGTTTTCTCATATACACAGTGCCTGGTTTGTAACATCTATATATATGTACATAAATGGGTATAAGCACAGGTAAACATCTGGAATGAAGACTGAGAAACAGCAAGAAGAAGAGGTAAGAGCAGTGAAAGGAAGAGAACACTTGTAAGGAAAAGTAAAAAGTCGGACTGGGGATGGCAGAGGAGAGGAGCAAGGAGATGAGTGTGAGCTTCAACCAAAACACTTTATATAAAAATGTGAATATGATACTGTCTTAATCGCTGTTTTATTGCTGTGAAAAGACACCATAGCCACAACAATGTTAAAGGAAAACATTTAACTGGGGCTGGCTTACAGTTTAGAGGTTTAGTCCATTATCATCATGGTGGGAAGTGTGACAGCATAAAGGCAGATATGATGCTGGAGATTAGTTGAGAATTCTACACCCAGATAGACAGGCATCATGCAAGGAAAGAGACACTGGGCCTGGATTGAGCTTTTGAAACTTCAAATCCCATCCCCAATGACACACTTCCTGCAACAGGACCATACCACTTTGTGATGAGCAAGCATTCAAATCTATAAGTCTATGGGGGCCATTCCTGTTCAAACCACCAGAGATACCTAGTACTTTGTTGAACTGTGAATCTATGATTTCCAGTTATAACAGATGCAGGAAGTACAAGAGTATAAGAACCCAAGAATTATGTGCACATTTGCCTATCAGTGCACTCCAACAATGGGAAGAGCAAAAGCACATCTCTCAAAAAACACTTTCATGGCTGAAATATTGAATTAAATTAATTTCACATCAAAGCAACATTTTGGATCTTGGATCTGGGACTCAGCCGGAAGTAGTCTGCACAGGTGAGAGTGTGCACTACAGAAGCTAACAGCTTCTGGGACAGGCAGGAGCCACAGAGCTTCTGAGACAGCCCCCATTTTGGGCTCCAGACATCCGGCCACCTTCCTGGACAGAGGACAGGTGTCTGCCCGGCCCTGGAGGGCTTTGCCTCAGCAATGGCAGAAGACATCTTGGTTCCAAGACTCCGACAAAAGTAGTCTGCACAGATGAGAGTGTGGACTACAGAAGCTAACAGTGTCTGTGACAGGCCAAAGCAACACAGCTTCTGGGAAAGATCCTGTTTTGGGCCTTGATCTTCGGCCAGGAGAGGAGGTCCGAATGCCAGATATCTGTGCACTTTCCCTGTAAGAGGAGAGCTTGCCTGCAGAGAGTGCTCTGACCACTGAAACTCAGAGGAGAGATCTAGTCCCCCAGGTCTGCTGATAGAGGCTAACAGAATCACCGGAGGAACAATCTCTAAACAGAGACAAGTATAACAACTAACTCCAGAGATTACCAGATGGCGAAAGGTAAACGTAAGAATCTTACTAACAGAAACCAAGACCACTCACCATCATCAGAACCCAGCACTCCCACTTCGCTCAGTCCAGGGCACCCCAACACACCCGAAAAGCTAGACCTGGATTTAAAAGCATATCTCATGATGATGGTAGAGGACATCAAGAAGGACTTTAATAACTCACTTAAAGAAATACAGGAGAACACTGCTAAGCAGGTAGAAGACCTTAAAGAAGAAACACAAAAATCCCTTAAAGAATTGCAGAAAAACACAACAAAACAGGTGATGGAATTGAATACACCCATCTAAGACCTAAAAAGGGAAGTAGACACAATAAAGAAAACCCAAAGTGAGGCAATGCTGGAGACAGAAACCCTAGGAAAGAAATCTGGAACCATAGATGCGAGCATCAGCAATAGAATACAAGAGATGGAAGAGAAAATATCAGATGCAGAAAATTGCATAGAGAACATCGGCAAAACAATCAAAGACAATGAAAATGCAAAAAGATCCTAACTCAAAACATCCAGGAAATCCAGGACACAATGAGAAGACCAAACCTACGGATAATAGGAGTAGATGAGAATGAAGATTTTCAACTCAAAAGACCGGCATATATCTTCAACAAAATTATAGAAGAAAACTTCCCAAACCTAAAGAAAGAGATGCCCATGGACATACAAGAAGCCTACAGAACTCCAAATAGACTGGACCAGAAAAGAAATTCCTCCCAACACATAATAATCAGAACAACAAATGCACTAAATAAAGATAGAATTTTAAAAGCAATAAGGGAAAAAGGTCAAGTAACATGTAAAGGCAAGCCTATCAGAATTACACCAGATTTTTCACCAGAGACTATGAAAGCCAGAAGAGCCTGGACAGATGTTATACAGACACTAAAAGAACACAAATGCCAGCACAGGCAACTGTACCCAGCCAAACCCTCAATTACCATAGATGGAGAAACCAAAGTATTCCACGACAAAACCAAATTCACACATTATCTTTCCATGAATCCAGCCTTTCAAAGGATAATAACAGAAAAAAACCAATACAAGGACAAAGACCATGGCCTAGAAAAAGCAAGAAAGTAATCCCTCAACAAACCTAAAAGAAGACAGCCACAAGAACAGAATGCCAACTTTAACAACAAAAATAATAGTAAGCAACAATTACTTTTCCTTAATATCTCTTAATATCAATGGACTCAACTCCCCAATAAAAGACATAGACTAACAGACTGGCTACACAAACAGGACCCAACATTTTGCTGCTTATGGGAAACTCATCTCAGAGAAAAAGATAGACACTACCTCAGAATGAAGGCTGGAAAACAATTTTCCAAGCAACTGGTATGAAGAAACAAGCTGAAGTAGCCATTCTAATATCTAATAAAATCGACTTCCAACCCAAAGTCATAAAAAAGACAAGGAGGGGCACTCATACTCATCAAAAGTAAAATCCTGCGAGAGGAACTCTCAATTCTGAATATCTATGCTCCAAATACAAGGGCAGCCACATTCATTAAAGAAACTTTAGTAATGCTCAAAGCACACATTGCACCTCACACAATAATAGTGGGAGACTTCAACACACCACTTTCATCAATGGACAGATCGTGGACACAGAAACTAAACAGGAACACAGTGAAACTAACAGAAGTTATGAAACAAATGGATCTAACAGATATCTACAGAACATTTAATCCTAAAACAAAAGGATATAACTTCTTCTCAGTACCTCATGGTACCTTCTCCAAAATTGACCACATAATTGGTCACAAAAAAAGCCTCAACATATACAAAAATATTGAAATTGTCCCATGCATCCTATCAGATCACCATGGACTAAGGCTGATGTTCAATGACAAAATAAATAATAGAAAACCAACATTCACGTGGAAACTGAACAACACTCTTCTCAATGATACCTTGGTCAAGGAAGGAATAAAGAAAGAAATTAAAGACTTTTTAGAGTTTAATGAAAATGAAGCCACAACATACACAAACTTATGGGACACAATGAAAGCATTTCTAAGAGGAAAACTCATAGCTCTGAGTGCGTCCAAAAAGAAACTAGAGAGTGCAGACACTACCAGCTTAACACACCTAAACGCTCTAGAACAAAAGGAAGCAAATTCACCCAAGAGGAGTAGACTGCAGGAAATAATCAAACTCAGGGGCAAAATCAACCAAGTGGAAACAAGAACTGTTCAAAGAATCAACCAAACGAGGAGCTGGTTCTTTGAGAAAATCAACAAGATAGATAAACCCTTAGTAGGACTCACTAGAGGGCACAGGGAAAGCATCCTAATTAAGAAAATCAGAAATGAAAAGGGAGACATAATAACAGATCCTGAAGAAATCCAAAACACCATCAGATCCTTCTACAAAAGCTATACTCAAAAAAACTGGAGAACCTGGATGAAATGGACAAGTTTCTAGACAGATACCAGGTATAAAAGTTAAATCAAGATCAGGTTAATGATCTAAACAGTCCTATATCCCCTAAAGAAATAGAAGCAGTCATTAATAGTCTCCCAACCAAAAAAGCGCAGGACCAGATGGGTTTAGTGCAGAGTTCTATCAGACCTTCAGAGAGGATCTAATCCCAGTTCTTCACAAACTATTCCACAAATTAGAAACAGAAGGTACTCTACCCAACTCATTCTATGAAGCCACAATTACTCTGATACCTAAACCACAGAAAGATCCAACAAAGATAGAGAACTTCAGACCAATTTCCCTTATGAATACCGATGCAAAAATCCTCAATAAAGTTCTCGCAAACCGAATCCAAGAACACATTAAAGCCATCATCCATCCTGACTAAGTAGGTTTCATCCCAGGGATGCAGGGATGGTTCAATATATGGAAATCCATCAACGTGATCCAGTATATAAATAAACTCAAAGACAAAAACCACATGATCATCTCGTTAGATGAGGACAAAGCATTTGCCAAAATCCAATACCCATTCATGATAAAAGTCTTGAAAAGATCAGGAATTCAAGGCCCATACCTAAACATGATAAAAGCAATCTACAGCAAACCAGTAGCCAACATCAAAGTAAATGGTGAGAAGCTGGAAGAAATCCCACTAAAATGAGGGACTAGACAAGGCTGCCCACTCTCGCCCTACCTCTTCACCATTGTACTTGAAGTCCTAGCCAGAGCAATTCGACAACAAAAGGAGATCAAGGGGATACAAATTGGAAAAGATAAAGTCAAAATATCACTTTTTGCAGACGATATGATAGTATATATAAGTGACCCTAAAAATTCAACCAGAGAACTCCTAAACCTGATGAACAGCTTTGGTGAAGTAGCTGGATATAAAATTAACTCAAACAAGTCAATGGCCTTTCTCTATACAAAGAATAAACAGGCTGAGAAAGAAATTAGGGAAACAACACCCTTCTCAATAGTCACAAATAATATAAACTACCTTGGCATGACTCTAACTAAGGAAGTGAAAGATCTTTATGATAATAACCTCAAGTCTCTAAAGAAAGAAATTAAAGAAGATCTCAGAAAATGGAAAGACCTCCCATGCTCATGGATTGGCAGGATCAATATAGTAAAAATGGCTATCTTGCCAAAAGCAATCTACAGATTCAATGCAATCCCCATCAAAATTCCAACTCAATTCTTCAACGAATTAGAAAGGGCAATCGGCAGATTCATCTGGAATAACAAAAAAACCTAAGATAGCAAAAACTCTTCTCAAGGATAAAAGAACCTCTGGTGGAATCACCCTGCCTGACCTAAAGTTGTACTACAGAGCAATTGTGATAAAAACTGCATGGCACTGGTATAGAGACAGACAAGTAAACCAATGGAACAGAATTGAAGACCCAGAGATGAACCCACACACCTATGGTCACTTGATCTTTTACAAGGGAGCTATGGCCATTCTGTGGAAAAAAGACAGCATTTTCAATAAATGGTGCTGGCACAACTGGCGGTTATCATGTAGAAGAATGTGAATTGATCCATTCCTATCTCCTTATACTAAGGTCAAATCTAAGTGGATTAAGGAACTCCACATAAAACCAGAGACACTGAAACTTATAGAGGAGAAAGTAGGAAAAAGCCTCAAAGATATGGGTACAGGGGGAAAATTCCTGAATAGAACAGCAATGGCTTGGGCTGTAAGATCGAGATTCGATAAATGGGACCTCATAAAGTTGCAAATCTTCTGCAAGGCAAAATACACTGTCAATAAGACAAAAAGACCACCAACAGATTGGGAAAGCATCTTTACCTATCCTAAATCAGAATGGGGACTAATATCCAATATATATAAAGAACTCAAGAAGATGGACTCCAGAAAAAAAAAATAACCCCATTAAAAAAGGGGGCTCAGAGCTGAACAAAGAATTCTCACCTGGGGAATACCGAATGGCAGAGAAGCACCTGAAAAAATGTTCAACATCCTTAATCATCAGGGAAATGCAAATCAAAACAAACCTGAGATTCTACCTCACACCAGTAAGAATGGCTAAGATCAAAAATTCAGGTTACATCAGATGCTGGCGAGATATGGAGAAATAGGAACACTCCTCCATTGTTGGTGGGATTGCAAGCTTGTAAAACCACTCTGGAAATCAGTCTGGCTGTTCCTCAGAAAATTGGACATAGTACTACCAGAGGATCCCGCAATACCTCTCCTGGGCATATATCCAGAAGATGTCCCAACCGATAAGAAGGACACATACTCCACTATGTTCATAGCAGCCATATTTATAATAGCCAGAAGCTGGAAAGAACGCAGATGCCCCTCAACAAAGGAATGGATACAGAAAATGTGGTATATTTACACAATGGAATACTACTCAGCTATTAAAAAGAATGAATTTATGAAATTCCTAGGCAAATGGATGGACCTGGAGGGCATCATCCTGAGTGAGGTAACCCAATCACAAAGGAACTCACATGATATGTACTCTCTGATAAGTGGATATCAGCCCAGAAACTTAGGATACCCAAGATATAAGATACAATTTGCTAAACACATGAAACTCAAGAAGACTGAAGACCAAATGTGGACACTTTGCCCCTTCTTAAAATTGGTAACAAAATACCCATGGATGGAGTTACAGAGACAAAATTTGGAGCTGTGACGAAAGGATGGACCATCTAGTGATTGCCATATGTAGGGATCCACCCCATAATCAGCTTCCAAACGCTGACACCATTGCATACACTAGCAAGCGTTTGCTGAAAGGACCCCGATATAGCTGTCTCTTGTGAGACTATGCCGGGGCCTAGCAAACACAGAAGTCGATGCTCACAGTCAACTATTGGATTGATCACAGGGCCCCCCATGGAGGAGCTAGAGAAAGTAACCAAGGAGCTAAAGGGATCTGCAACCCTATAGGTGGAACAACATTCTGAACTAACCAGTACCCCGGAGCTCTTGACTCTAGCTGCATATGTATCAAAAGATGGCCTAGTCGGCCATCACTGGAAAGAGAGGCCCATTGGACTTGCAAACTTTATATGCCCCAGTACAGAGGAACGCCAGGGCCAAAAAGTGTGATTGTGTGGGGAGGGAAGTGGGGGGAGGGGTATGGGGGAGTTTTGGGATACCATTGGAAATGTAAATGAGGAAAATACCTAATAAAAAATATATATCTTTTAAAAAAAAAAGAAAAAAAAGCAACATTTTGACTTCAAAACTGGACCACAATATGAGGATATTTAGAATAAATATTGGATAAGCAGTAAGCAGATCAGTAAAATGTTTCTAAGTCTATATTCCCCAATGATTATGAATTCAGAGTCCCAGCATGTCCCAGCAAGAACTAATCTCAGGTTTGTTACTATGTTCCTATTCTCAACATCTTGTATTTATGATAGCCAGTCTGCCCCATTTGATTGGCCACCAATCTCAAAATCATTTTCAAATTCCTGTTCATGCCCACTTTTTTCCATCATCTTCTAGTTCTATTGGTGTTTCTTCTGTGACCAAGAATGGCTATTAATCATGAAACAATAAGATGCAGAGCCTCTTGAGTCTCTTGCATCAGTCAGTGTAACAATATTTCCACTGATTCCACTTGTTCAGTTCTTTCTCCCTACTGATCTTAAACAACTACCCTAAAACACAAATCTGATCACAACAATCTCCTAATCAATATTCTTAGGAAGTTCCCTGTTACTGATTGGAACAAACTCCAGACTCCTTAGCATGGCACACAAAACCTTGGATTTGTCTGACATATAACTTCAGCATACCCTCCTCCAAACCCATTCTTTCCCTAGATATCCCACACTCAACATTCAGTACCTGGCTCAATAGTTTTCTCATAGGGAATTCATGTGTGATACTCTTGTCTGGATCAAGGTCCCTCATCACAGCACTGTGAAGTTCCTTCAGTGTAAAACCTTTCCTTAGCATGGTACAAGTGCTTGAACATTAATCCTCATGGTCACCATTCTGTGAACAATTTAAAGAAGGGCCATAGATTTGTCCTGAATTTTCAGCAAAGAGTACACATGGTCACTGGAGTGACTGATGGGGAAAAGGGGGCATTTTCAAGAAGAAGAGAAAGAAGGATGAGGAGGAGGAAGAGGAGAAGGGGGGAGTAGAAGGAGAGGGGGCAGGAGAGGGTGCAGGAGGAAGAAGAGGGGGAGGAAGAGGGAGAGGACAAGAGGAAGAAGAGGGGGAGGGGAGGAGAGGAGAGGAGAGGAGAGGAGAGGAGAGGAGAGGAGAGGAGAGGAGAGGAGAGGAGGAGGAGAGGAGGAGGAGAGGAGGAGGAGAGAAGAGCCAACCAATTATATGAGTCTAAATAGTTTTCAGATCTATAATTCTGTCTCCATATGTGTATTTGTTTGGACTGGACCTTCATATAGATATATTTCCTACAGAAGGTAAAAGATAAAGTACTAAAATTTCTGAGATTTTTTTTCTTTGACTTGGGGAGAAAGTGTTTTTCTTAACCCATTCTATCATACCATCATGGAAGCACAGGCATGGATCTTCAACAAAATATATCCCACTATTAACTGTTAAAAAATGGGAATATCAGCCAGGCGGTGGTGGCACACGCTTTTAATACCAGCACTTGGGAGGCAGAGGCTGGCAGATTTCTGAGTTTGAGGCCAGCCTGGTCTACAGAGTGAGTTCCAGAACAACTAAGACTACACAGAGAAACCGTGTCTCGAAAAAACAAAAAAACAAACAAACAAACAAAAAAGTTGGGGATACCATTCTGCATGGGTTTATTTCTATTTGATCAAGGATATTGAGAGATTTGTTCTTAGGGTATGTTTTTTAAAAAGAATTTTCAACAACTAATTATAATATGTATTTTTCCTTCTGAAGTAAGGAAGGGAAATGGTTCCCTAACATATTTTAACAATAATAATAATTTGGCCGGTTAAGTGAAAGTTGGAAAACTTTGCTAACAGCCTCTCTTAGCTTGAGTTTCTCACACCTTACACCTTGTCAGTAATAATAAAAACCAAGAAGGTGCACATTTACCTGCCACCTCACTCTTAGGGATCTTTGTGGGTAGCTAAGAAATCTACAGGAGAGAGAGTTTACCTTGTGAGTTATACTGTGAGCTATATACTAATTTTCTCTGACTCAGAACCTCTATGTCTTTTGCTATCATGTAGGAAGCAGTAACAGGATCACTCATTAATCATTAAATTGGGATGAAATCTCAACCCACTCATATTCTTGATAGCATAGTGTGCACCCACACAGTTTATGTGCATATTTTCTTCTGATCATGAATTCCTTAAAAACAAGGATTGCACCTGCACTGGTGCAATCTCAGCTATTCAGGAGGCTAAGGCAGGAAGATTGTAAACTCAACAACTGTCTGGGCTGCAGAATGAGTTCAAGGCCAGCTTGTGCAGTTTAGTGAGACCCTGTTTCAAACTAAGAAGTAAAAAGAAACCTGGGAATATTTCTGTGATGGTTTGAATATGCTTGGCCCAGGAAGTGGCATGATTAGGAGGTGTGGCCTTGTTGTAATAAGTGTGTCACTGTAGGGGATGGGCTTTGAGACCATCTTCCTAGCATGTGGGAGCTAGTCTGCTTGTGGCTTCCTTTGGATGAAGATATAGAACTTTCAGATCCCCCATCCCCATGTCGGCCTGGACGCTGCCATGCTTCTGTTACAATGATAATGGACTGAACCTCTAAACCTGTAAGCCAACCCCAATTAAAAGTTTTCCTTTGCCTGGCATTGGTGGGACATGCCTTTAATCCCAGAACTTGGGAGGCAGAGGCAGGTGGATTTCTGAGTTCAAGGCCAGCCTGGTCTACAGAGTGAGTCCAAGACAGCCAGGGCTATACAGAGAAACGCTGTTTTGGAAAAAGAAAAAAAAAAAAAAGGTTTCCGTTATAAGAGTTGAGTTGGTTACGGTGGCTGTTCACAGCACCAAAACAGAAACTAAGACAATTGTTTTGTAGTAGAACTCTTCTTTAGCACGCATAAGGTCCTGGATTTAATTCCTACTACCACAAGACAACATAACCATCCAAACAAAACAATGTGAAAGGATTATATGTAATCTCTCTGAAGTCCAAATCTCTCTAATCCATACCTTAATTATAGTAGATATTAGGTAAATAAAAATACCACAGTGTGGAGGATTAAAATAAAGGGGATCAAGGAAAACTTACTACATAATTTTCAGATTTATTGGCTAAATTTGTGTCATTTTTAAAAGATAATTATCATTCTAAATTTGAAGGCATTAGACTACTGATTGTCCATTCCCATTCTTCAAATAACATGACCTTAACCTCTGCACTTTTATTGTTCTCCTTTCTTCATGGTATGCAATATATATATGAATATTATATACATATATCTCATAATATTTCAGGTAAAATAATTCATTAATTCTCAATATCAAAATATTCTACCACAAAGAAAATAAATATTTGCAAGAGATTTGCTTAGTAAATAACTATGATTAGATATAGCCAATGACAGAAATTAGCTGTCATTTCTTCCTTCAGTAGCTGGGAATATTTCAAGACAAAGGAAGAAACATTTCATCAAAGTAACATTTTAATCTCACAAATCTATGTAATAAAGAAGAGTCTCATGGAAAATAATCTGTGCCATGGTTATTATTCTTTATCTTTGCAATATTATCATCAACAATAAAGCTCAAAGAACTAAATCACTTATTTTTTGCAAAAGAAAAAAAGAATGCTTGAGATTGAAAGCTTCTTATGAAAAGAAAGTTGTCTGTACTTTTTTTCCAGTTGGAAATGTCCTTCTGGACCCCTTGTTGGTTAGTTTTGAAACATGCCCTTACCTTGACATCTTAAGTGCAACTGAAGAACTGAAAAGATAATTTGCAGGCATTATTCTAGCCTTACATTTTTCAGGGTTCTCTTCTGCTTGCGACAGTGTTTAAAGCATCTAGAGGAATTTGCATGTGTTACAAACTGAATGTCAGTACCTCCTGAAAATTCATACATTGAAGTCCTAATCTCTACTGTGATGGTATTTTCTGGTGGAATCTTTGGATAGTCATTTTCTCTGGATGAGGGCATAAGGGTGGAGCTCCCTATGATGGGATTAGAAGAAGGAGAATCATCCTTCTCATACTCCTTTTCCTCCTCCTCCTCCTCATTACCACCACCACCGCCAACGACCATCATCATCATTAGCAGCAACAGCAGCAGCAGCACCAACAACAACAACGACCATCATCATCATTATCAGCAACAGCAGCAGCAGCAGCAGCAGCGGTGGCAGCAGTGGCGGCAGGTGGTTGCTCTCTGCCTACCATGTGAAGGCATAGAAAGGTGGTATAGGATGAAAGACAGGAGAGAGTCCTTGCTGAACCAGACCAGGCTGGCATCCTACCATTACAGGCTTGCAGCCTCCACAGTGGTGGGAAATAAACTGATGTTGGTTAAGCCAAAAAAAAAAAAAAAAAAAAAAAAAAAAAAAAAGAAAGAAAGAAAGAAAGAAAGAAAGAAAGAAAGAAAGAAACACACCCTTGTCCAGTCCATGTGATGTGTGTCTTAACAAATGCCTAAATATGTGCATTTGCGATGGATCATATGTTTCTATCCCCCACCCCAAAGTGGGGCTGGAAACCCTAATACAAAAATGAGGTAATATTATGAGTTGGTACCCTTAAGAAGTAATTAGTCTTTGATAGCCAGTTCCTCAAAAATAGAATTATTGTCTTTATGAAGAGGCCTCAGAAAATTCCCTTAACCTTTTTTTTTCTACAACATGAAGATGTGGGATACTACTCTGTATTTAAAAGAGAATTAACAGAATTTAAATATACTGATACCCTGATCTGAGACTTGCAGCCTCCAGAATGGATGAACACAGATCTGTTTTATTTATTAGCCTTGCGACTATGATATTTTATTACAGTGATGTGAACTGACCTAGAAAGCATGTAGAGGATCAAAGCAGCATAAATGATAAAATCTGTGGCCTGTGTAGTGGGCTCTGGGTCTTTCATTTCTGAGTTTAACCTAAGGAAAAGAACACTGTCTTCCTCAGTAAGAGGAAACCAAGTCACTGGATGAAGAAGCAAAGAAGGAGTGAGTGAGCTCAGCACAGAAGCCATAAAGACTAGAAGGAAGATTACTTGATAAAGTCTTGCCCCTAGAAATCTCCTAGAGTCGTAAAGCTCTTCTCAGCAACTGAAGAGCGGGGCTCCAAAAGGCCCAGAGCTCCTGATGGGGGTATACCCGATACATAAAACCATTGGGTTTGAGCTCCTAACATAACTGGCTCAAGGTTAGGGGTTAGCATTCCCAGAAGGTCTTGGGGAAATCTGGGAAGGGAAACTTGCTGGAAGGCTAGGTAAGGTTTTAAAGCCACTGAAATGTAGTCATAAATATAAAGGCGATCCCATTTTATTCACAAGCTTGTGAAGCACAGGGTACATTTTGTAACAAAAATATCAAAGTACAAAAGATAAATTTCAAAGGCAAAGTTTACAGCTTGTCCTCTACAGGACAGGCTATCTGGGATGCTCTTTCATCACAGTTAGTTAAATGAGGGTTCTGGCAGCGCAATGACTCAGAGATAACAAAATAAAGTCGTAACATCAATATCCTCAAATGTTTGTAGATATATGTGAGAACATAAATATTAAATGTTGAAAAAGGAATTCAACCTGCCCTTCAGATCCAGCCAGCTGGCTTCCCTCCATCACACAGTGCCCTCTAAGATGAACGTAATAAAACAAAAGTATAAACCAGTGTTCCCAAGGAAAGAAGTGGAAATGTGGAGGAGTTTTCTGATTTTGTTGGCATTATTTATTCATTCATTCCTTCATTTGTTTATTTATTTATTTATGTTCTGTCTGTACATACATATGCATTGGCACAGGTATGAACGTCAGAAAAAAAATTGCGTCAGTTCTTCTCTTCCTTCCTGTGGGTCAATTCGCCCACTTAACTACCTTTTCACTCTATAAAGAAAAATTTAACTATGCTTATTGCTTGGCAGTAGATAACCTACTGGAAGGTGATGGGATTCTCTGAGGGGCTATGATAAATTCTGTCCAAGGAGACCTGTAGCAACTATTCAATGTTGTGATTGCTACATAACCTCTAGCAGTTTGTTTACTTCAAGGAGGGCCTGGATTTATAGAGACATTAGCATTCAAGGTCCATTTGTTAATAATGCTCCAAGGTAACTTTGTGTTTTATTTTTTCCAATATGGCAGCTATGATGATTAATTGAATCTTGATGTCAACTTGGTTGAATAGGGAATCAATTAAAAAACAAATGTTTCAGAGCAGATCTATTAGGGCATTGCAAGGAAGGATTCATTGACAGACCTTCTCCCAGAATAGGCATCACTTTCCTGAAGACCTCTGAGGAAAAGACAGTGTACTTACGTACCTGCCTTTGCTTCTTGCTGATGAATCCATCTATTCCATAATGATTGTTGGTGCTGCCATCCTTCCGGGACAGCAGAAACCGGCATCTTCAGCCTTTCAACCTGGACAGAAGATAAGCAGCCTTCTGGGGATCTTCCAGTCCTTTAGCTGGGGCACATACTCTTGTGAATGTAGCAACTACCAGCAAATTCAGCAACTTCTGAGCTCCTCTCATGTAGACAGCCATGCTTGAAGTGCCCAGCTCCTAATCTCATAAAGCCTCTTTTTGTAATATTTATTCATTCTGTTGGGTTTGTCCTTCTACAGAACCTTGACCAATAATGTGGTTATTTGGAATAATCAAAAAAAAAAGCATGACATCTCTTATTATTATTAAGTTGAAGCAAGGAGACAGCACAGCAAAGGAGATGAGGCAGTTCCACTGAGGAACTTCACAATCCTGACCTGTGACCTGACCATAAGATCCATGTTAAAGACCTAAATTACTTTCTGAAACAAACAAACAAAAAAAAAACCTCCTGCCTTTCCTTATATCTACACCTTTCACAATTATGCTAGATGACAGCCACTCAGATTGGCTCTCTGAACCCTGCTTCACTATAACCTATTAGACAGAAATGCAATATCTTTTTAACACAACAAAAATGAAAATCCCACCAAGAAGCAAAGCTTGATAGGGTAAATATTCCCCTAACATTTCTGATTAACACCTCTGATTATTTTTTTCTTAAGTTCAAAGAGCTATTAATAGAAAACAGTAGCACCGTGCAGTTAAGTGCAGCAGATGGCACATAGGAGTGAGCGGTGTGCAATTTACAGTAAACAAATTCTTTATCTTTGACGGGTCATGGGGAGAAGTAAAACGGTCTCCAACTCAATCAGGGAATATGCAAGAAAACACTGACATGCAGATTCACTAATTACATTGAAATATGTTAAAAAGCTACAATTATCCCAATGGATGAAACCTTTTTCCATGAAGATTAGAAAAAACAACCAGGCGTCATGGGCTGACAGCAAGATACCATTTGTAAATGTGCTCCCAGATTGGTTGACACCTGTTTAGAGAAGAGATTCAAATCTTCAGGGCCCTCAACTTGGTTGCCTCTGGAGGCTGGTACACTCCTTGATGGTAAGCGTGAATGTGAGCCATCAGCTGTTTCTAACCAAATATCTGAGGGGAAAGGTAGCAAACATTATCTCCTTCCTTCGGAAGGAGGGGATGATAAATCAAAAGGAAAGAACTCTAAAAATATTAATTTGAAAATATATAATTTCTCAGCTATGAAAAATATAAAGATGCAATCTGAATTATATGAAGGAATTCGTGGACCTAGAAAAACAGAGGAATTTGGACTATGAACCAGCTTGTCAGAAAGATACAAAGACATGCAGATACAAAGGCAGTAAATTCTCAAGTTCAAGAACAAGCTGGGACAGAATGAATTTTGGACCAGGAGTAATCAGAATGGTAATTTCAGGACCATTTCCCACCCATCTAAGTTTAGGAAGATGTGCATATCTCTGAATTCATTTGTGATGAAAAAATATATATTTACTGTTCTTTTCCTAAGAGTTAAGGGGTTAAGGTCAAGGAATGCTGATTTATGGGATGATCAAAAGGGAACCTGGAATAAGTAACTGAATTGATATATAAATTTAAAAACAAAACCAAAACTGGGCTTTCAGTCTGCATGAGATGAGCCAGCAGAAAGTGTTTGCAGTTCCTTAGAATTTTCTCTAGTGAAAGCTGAACTGTCCAGAAATCTCTGGAGAGCAACAACAGCTCTTCAAGAATATTTCTCTTAGCAGAATTTCTGATTTTGGTTGGAAAAATCCATGGAGAACTAGTACGACTCTTTTTAAAAATTTCCATAGCTCTTTTAGAACTTTTTAAAACAGGATTTCTGACCTTGGTTGGAAATCCCAAGAATTGCTTAGAGAGTGAATACAGTACTTTTATGTTTTCTGGCCTTCTGATTTTGATCATAAAACCCAAGAATTACTTTTAGAATTTTTCTAGTAGTATTTCTGACTTGGTCAGAGAATTTTTTTTATCAGCTTTTCTGACTTTGTCAGAAAACCCATGAGCTATCCAGAGAGCTTTTTGAATTTTTACTGCCAGAGAGAGCTGTCTTAACCAGAGAGGTATTTTTAGAATAGCAAGAAAAACCCATCTGGAGCAGAACACAGACACAGAGTGAGAGAGAATAGTCTGACAGGCTGTCTCAAGCATAACACTCACATACCACACACACACACACACACAGAGAGAGAGAGAGAGAGAGAGAGAGAGAGAGAGAGAGAGAGAGAGATTTGAAAAGCCATCTCATGCAGAACATAGGCTATCAGCTTGCAGCTGGGCAGCTGGTCCTTGGCAGGTATATGTTCCCAATGGTTCTATGCTCAAATAGAGAGTAAGGCTTATTTATTAGCTCTGTTCAAAGCCTTATGCACTCTATATGCTTTTGTAAGTAAGGCATTTTAAATATCAAAATGAGAACTTTCACTCTGTGTGACTACACTGGGAGTATCACCTGACTTCTATATGCATTCATTACAGGGGTGGGGGTGGGGTGGGAAATAGTGCAGATAAATTCACTTTTATAGACATTTTAAATTTCCCTCCGTTGTAATTTTGGTGTAGAATAATGCTTCAAATTCCTATGGGCATTAAATACCATGAATATCTTCATATTGGGAAGAAAAGAATTCGCATTAAAAAATGTTCATTTTGGCTGGAGAGGTGGCTCAGCGGTTAAGAGCACTGACTGCTCTTCCAGAGGTCCTGAGTTCAATTCCCAGCAACCACATGGTGGATCACAACCATCTGTAATGGGATCTGATGCCCTCTTCTGGTCTGTCTGAAGATAGCAACAGTGTACCCATATACATAAAATAAATAAATAATTTTTAAAAATGTTCATTTGTAAACAGATCTACATAGGAGACTGTGTAGTCACAGATGGCTATGAAATTTTTATGTGGGGCTATTTAAACATGAGATGTCCTGCAAGTGTCAAATACATGCTGTGGTGGTTTGAATAAAAGGCCAATAAGCAATGGCACTATTAGGAGGTTAGAGTAGGTGTGGCCTTGTTGGAGGAAGAGTGTGTCACTGGGAGGTGGGTTTTCACTTTTTAGAAGCTCAAGGCACACCTAGTGGCTTACTGTCTCTTCCTGCTGCCTGAAGATCCTGTGAAGAACTCTAAGCTACTTTTCCAGCACCATGTCTGCCTGCCTGCTGACATACTTCCTTCCATGACAATGATGGACTAAACCTCTGAAACTGTAAGAAAGGCCCAATTAAATATTTTCCTTTAGAAAATTTGTTTGGTTATTTTGTCACTTCACAGCAATAAAGCCCTAACTAAGACACATGCTATCTTCAAACACTCATTTCTTTAGAAAGAAAACAAAATATTTCTTTACAATGATTTATATCAACTCAACATTGAAATAGGTTTAGGAACACTGGGTTAAATACAATATTTAAACCAATACTAAAATTAATTTTCCGCTTTCCATTTCTTTAATATAGTTATCAGAAAATTTTTAAATTTTAAATTGTGTATATGATTTGTTATGTTTCTATTTGAAAAAACCTATGAGAGAGTAAATTGTGCTACATTTATATATTATACCATTGTTTATGTTAATAATAACTCAAATACCTAGCCATCAAAAATAATAAAATCTTTATTTTTTACAATAGTTTCATAACTATGCCATTTTTATTAATATTTACCAATAATCACTAATATTTATTAAGTGTCCAGGTATTGTGCAGAGTACTATACAATTTGCATACATTATTCCATGTACTCCTAATTAGCTTACTAAGGATTCAAAAGAATATAAATGAACACCTACACTTAGCAGCTCTTTATCTGTGTCTGAGCAAAGCTAGGCTTGGACATTTTTCAGTTTGTATTCTAAGAAATGTTTTCCTTTGCCCTGTATGGCAACCCCTGCCTGCCACCCCTCACCAACCTATTTAGCCATTCATAAGGAAGCTTCCAAAATAAATACCCAGCCAGCCCAGGAGTAAAACCTTTCTGTTGAATCTGTGTATCACTTTTATCTTTTCTGTTTCAGAAAACAGTGGGTTTATAACAGTGTTGCAGATTGTCCAAATAATGGGAGCTAAGCTTAATGGAATTATGAGAAAATTGCCAATGCAATATCTGAATTAAAAATAATTCCTTATTGGGCGTTTCTTTTGGTGTAAGCTTTTGGCTCCAGTTGCACTTTTCCCTATTTTGAGACATATACTTTCAAGTTCCTACCTTTACTGATTGGCTGATGGCCGATGTGAAACTCACTGTGCCAGCAGCATACACACACAAGCACTTTATTTCTACTCCAAGACTACTTACAAGTAGTCAAATAATTCTCCACCTGCAAAAGGTAGTCGAGGAGATATATACCTTCTAGTATGTTAAATCACAGGTATATTTTGACAATGTATTGAAACATCTGGAATACTTCTTTTTACTAGTAGGGTGCAGAAACACCCACATTATGTTAAACCATACAAAAAGTTCAGGAAAATAGTACATTGTCAGCATTAATAGGAATAAAACAAATAGCTAAATTATATTAATTTTGTTCTAGCAGTAGAATTCCTTGTGTAGCTTCTGAATGTTTTCTGTGTTTAGATTAATTAATCCCATAAATGTATTCAATCAAAACCAGTATTGTCCTTGCTATTGATTTTAGGCCAATAGCAATATCAGGTCAATACTGCTAAGAATTTTACTAAAACATCTTATTTGAAAGTATCTTCATGATCTTCTAAGTTCCATATATTATCTCAGAGTGTGAGAAGTCTGAGATCTAACAAGGGTGTAACAATACCTTTTTAGATTAATAAAATCAATATATTGACTTTTCCTAAGTAGCATCATTTCAGAAATGCATAACTGCAGCCCTGAAGATCTCTAGGATATGCTCAAAGAAGGAACATGAAAAATACACAAGACGTGTCCTTCTAAAGAACTGCTCAGTTTGTTTTAATTATATGAACTGGACATCACTTTTTATTTAGGAACATATATGTGTACACACACACAAATGCATGCAATAACAGCTAGTGAAAAAGGAGGCATAAATCTGAAGGAGAACTGGAAAAGAGTTTATGAGGTTTATGTCAAGGACCAAACCCCAGCTTGGAGAGAGGTTCTGAGAAAAGTAAAGCAATTGACTCAAAGTCAAATCCTGGGTCCAAGTTGGCTGCCTATGCTCTACTAGAGACAGTTTTTCAGCCTGCTTTTTCTCTGATCAGCTTTCTCTGGAGATCTCTAGACAGTTCTCTCTGTGTTCTGCCAGAGAAAGTTCTCCAAGCAGATCTTTCTTGCTATTCTAAAAACTTCTCTGGATAGCTCATCTCTTGCAGATCATAAGCCCAGTTTTTTATTTTACATATCAATTCAATCTTTATTCCAGGTTCCCTTTTTGATTATCCTATGAATCAGCATCTCATGACCCCAGCCCCTTAATTCTTAGGGAACAGCAAGCACATATTTTCTTTTAACATTGCAAAAGAGGTCTGCTTGCCTCTGTTCTTCACAGACAATAAGCTAGCTGGGTAGGATCCTATCCTGAAATTACCATTTCTACAACACCTGGGTCTAACTTTGCTCTGTCCCAGGCTGATCCTGAACTTAACAATTTGTCTGCCTGTGTAAGGAAAAAAAAAAGAAAGAAAGAAAGAAAGAAAGAAAGAAAGAAAGAAAGAAAGAAAGAAAGAAAGAAAGAAAGAAAGAAAGAATGGAAGAAAGAAAGAAAAAGAAAAGACCTTAGCTGAATGGGATCTCCTGTGATCACCACTCGATAAACCTCATTATCTCCTTCCTTCCTATCTTTCTGACAAGTTGGCTCATAGTATAGTTGCCTCTGTTTTTTTTTTTTTTTTTCAGATTCCTGATGCCCCTCATATAATTCACATTGCACCCTTATATTTTGCATAGTTGAGAAATTATGATTTCAACCTTGTTTTTAGAGTTCTTTTCCACTGCCTTAAGGGCTATCCTGAAGGTTCCAGGGTTTATGATTCTCATAGGACATTAGCCATACCTTCACTTCCTGGACTCCTGCTGTCTCTGATTATCATGGAGTCATGATGTTAACACAGAGGACATTTCTTAAAGGAAGAATGTAAAATATGTAAATTATCATACAAACTAGCCTTATGCCCATGGCAGCCAACCACACTCTTGGAGGCCCATGTCTGCTGGCCCAGTCCCAGGGGCAGGAACCATGTCATTCTCTCCTCTATCCTCAACAAGGCTATGCCAGACCCAACAGGGTTTGAAGGGAGGAAAGGTAGAAATGTTATAATCGAATTATAATTTCAAAAACTAAAAACAAACAAACAAACAAACAAACAAAAAACTAACAAAATACATAGTTTAATAGTGAAGTAGAGACCATACGACAAGTTGAACTGAAAAGCAGGGATAGCTCTGCAAACATATGACTTAAGTTACAAGGCTTCGGAGGCAGGGCTTGGTCAATAGAAACATAGAGACAATTGAAAGAAAAACTGACAAAAGAAAAGACTCCATTTTCTTTGTCCACTGGAAGACAAAGTTGGATGAAATATAATGTAAGAAAATGTAAGAAATCAACAAATGACTTAGCTTTAGTCTATGTTGTAAAATGTCTTGAATGCTAGATGATGAATGTATACTAGTTTGACAAGATTCAAAACTATCAAGGGAGAGAGGAAAATGTTGTGTAAGCAAGATAAACCCACTAACATAACCGTGGATCTGTCTGAGAAGTCAAATTAAAAATAGAACGAAAATGAGATCTCATCTCCAGTAGCAAGCCTGAAATCTGCAGAGGAGAGCTTACAGATAAACAAGAACTACAGGATGTGGAGAGTGCAAGAGGAAGCCCATCTGGAAGAGTGGGATGTAAAATTCTGAACTGACCATTAACACGTAGGTCAAAACTGTGGAGAGAGTGGAATCTGATTTTTCTCATTTGCTAGTTTTACCAAATTCAGGAAAATACATAAAAATTATGAAATATTTGCTATTTCTAATTATTTACCACCTTAAATATGGAGTACCTTATAGTAGCTTAAATTATATAACATGAAACAATTACTTAAAAATAGTAAGTATACCAAAGCACACAGGAGACACAGGGACACTTGAACTAATTACTATTTTACTGTTTTCATTCTTACCTAGCAGAATTTGTCCTTTGAAGAGACACAGTGCAATCTCTCACAGCAGGTATGAGTCACTTTGATCTTGACTTTAAAACAATACTGTCATCACTTCTCAGAAACTCCACTTCGTTCCATATTGCTTTTCTAAAACGTATCCAAACACTACAAATAAGAAAACGAGGAATCTACTAAGTCATTTAGAATTGTTTCTATTCTATTAAAGCATTTATAGTCTTCATCAGAATTGTTGTTGACATTCCACTGAGATTTTTAATATTTTTTATTTTAAGATAAATATATAAAAACTTGGTTTTTTTTTAATTGATAGAATAATTATACAGTCATGGGACCTCAGTGTGATAAATTGACATGTGCACTCACGTTCCACAATCCATTCAGGGTAATTAGCATATCCATCATATCAAACATATACTGTTGCTTTGTAATGGGAATATTCAAAATCCTCTCTGCTAGGTATTGTGATGCATTTTAGTAAATCATTAAATATAGTCGCCTTACTGTGCCATAGAATAGAAGAACTTAATCCTCTTATGTAAATATGAATGTGGCTTCTATCAGCCTCCTTACCCTTCTCAGCCTCTGGTAGTCAGGACTCTACTCTCTCCATTTAGAAAAATTATTCCTTAAGGTCAAATTAAAAAGGACTTGTCTTCAGTTGACTGACTACATACCCAGAAGAAAGACTGTATCTGATGGGGTTTCTTCATCTGTTACTGTTTGTCATCTAAAACTGTCTCCCAAGGTCATTGCTCTAAATCAAACAACAAATTTGAAGCTTTAAGAATATTAAAGCTTGACTAATTATTAATGGGGTCTATTATGGTAAATTTAATAAGCAATTAAATATTTTAGTTTTTTTCCTACCTAACCTATGTTAGCAGAGACATTATGAACCTTTTCTTCTTGATTCATTCAACTATAAATAAAACTAAAGTACATAAAAATACAAGACAAATGAGCTACTGTTACTGTTATTAGTCTTATTTATAATTGTCACCTTTAAAAAAAAGGATTCCCTTACCAAAGGAACATAAAGGCTACCAATTTCCACTTATAGGGAAATGGATCTGTGAGTATTAATGTCTTCTCCTGTCACCTCATTTTATTTTATCCGGCAGAGTAGAGAGAAAAGCTAAACTAGGCAGAACAAATAGAACTTCTTTGACTTGTGTGACAGAAAAATTCCCCCAGGTGGAGGTTTTCTGTAGCTGTAATAAATCTTGATTTAGAGAACTATAATATTTCATGATAGAAAACATTTCATTTCCCTAAACTACTGTAATGTGCAAACCTATAGGAAAACAATTGAATGGGCTGCTAAAACCAGTGCTGATATTTATAAATAAAAAATTAATGATTTTGTGAAATTAAGATGAGGACATAAATTGCAGTATGGTATTAGTACCCATGTGTGGGGGGGGGGGGGGAGGGCGGCAGCAGTGCTTGTTTTTCTGAAGGTTAAAGAGACAGTGTAGTATATCATAGCAATGTCCCACCCTGAGTTTCTCTCTGCCTGTCCACCATGATTTCCACATTACTAACACAGATCAAAAAGCATGAGCCATTAACTAAAAGTGTCTGTCCTGAATCAACATGCCTTTTATTTTATTTGGAGGTTACTACTATTCAGTGGAAAATTGAGCGATATTTCTTCTTCCCATTTTCACTTTTTTTTTCCAATTCAGAACTAAGGGTTTAGTTATCTTAATCCTATGGATAAACTTTAACAGGCAACGTTTAATATGCCAAAATCTTTACTGTACACATTTGTGCTCACTCATATAAGCAATCAGTGTTTAGTCTCAGGAGGAGCTCAAGGGTTGTTTAATCTAGATATGTTCCAGGCCACCATATTTGGTCATAATATAAGAGGATTGCAGAAATCCAAATCAAGTAGCTTGCAGAGAATGGGATGTCTGCCATAGGATATTAGTAGAAATAATAAGTAGAAAAAATGAGATGTGATGTGCTCATTTTTTTAAATTAATATGAAGTAACCCATAGGTTAAAAATAACTTTTGGAACCTTAGATTTTGAAAATGAAGATGTGCCTCTGTTGGGAAAAAATAGCCACTGAAACATGCACCAAAAGTGGACCCCCAAAGTCCAAAGATGAGTTCAGCTATTTCACAGCTCAAGTGATAGAAAGTGTTTTTTTTTTTTTGTTTTTTTTTTTCCTGAAATCCTGGACACTAGTGTGACAGAGATTTGAGGGGAAAAATGGTGTTGATTCCAAAAAAAGCAAGCAGATGGGGTACAGAGAGCTGTTCGCTTAAGGGATGCCAGCATCAGGGAAGAGAGGATAAGAAATGTAGCCTTGCGAAGCAGCAGGATCCTGAGATCTGAGTTAATGCCACAAAGCAGAATGTCAATTTACTGATAATAACTACTCATTGGCTGGTTACACCGATGGGAAGATGTGCTAGAGTTGTATTATATGATTGATTACTACGTATTGTGAACCCTAAAACTGATGGTTAAAGTAAACTCTCATCTCATAGTCTCTAAATTCTCCAATAACTCAAACAAACAAACAAACACCAGGCTTACTCAAGACAGATTCCAAAAAGGAGGAATCACTGAGGGCTATCTTAGCTGCTATTGAATAGAAATCAGCCTATCAAGATGCACCACCCAGGAAGATTTGACTATGTTCTAATCCTGTCATTTTTATCATCTGGAAAAGGTGAAAAGCAGTTCATTGTTTATTGTCCCTTAACACATTACTACAGCACCCAAGCTCCAAACAATATTCTAAAGAATAAATAAGGTATTACTTCTCAGCTTTATATTAAGACCAGGTGAAAGATAAATGGGAGAAGGTATACCCAAGTATGACACTCAATCTACCAAATACTAACTTAGCCATTTATACCTTAGCATATATTATTAGAAAGTCTTTGTATATATAGGGGTGGGGGCAAATGGTGATGGGAAAGTATGAGAATCAACTAGCTATCATGAGGGGTTGCAAAAGCATCCATCCCATGCTCACTTGAAATTTAGATTCATCCACTGCACAGCTGAGAACCAAGTAGTTAATGGTGTCCTGTCTCTGCTTCCAAGCACATGGAAAGGTGATGTAAGAAAAACAAAACAAAACAAAACAAAAAACTCATTACCCAAAGGAATTGGTAGAATAGTTAGATGAGGATTTTTTTTAAATCAAATATATTTTCCTTCAAATTATCTGAATATCAGCTTCAGAAAACAGGAAAGAGGGATTGGAAAATATGTGATTTCTTAATAACAAACAAAATCACCCATTCCTAGTTTTTGCCAATATAATTGTAAATACGTCAAAAAAAAAAAAAAATCAACTGTACTGTGAATACAAACCATTTTGGAGAAGGAGTGGATACGACAGTCATACCAAAACTGACAAACCCGAAATCCACGGTCCTCTCAGTGTCTCCTCATCCTCGACCCTCCCACCTGCACTATGTCCTAAGACAGCTGCTAATTTAAAGGCACAATTAATTATATGTGATAAGATGACAGATGCTTTGTGCCCGGTCTCCAACTGGAAGAGCCTCTGTATTCTGGGCACCAGGCTGGTGTCTTCCAAAGACGTCACTGCCCAGGCTGCAGGTTGCTTGGTGGGTGGCTTGCTTGCAACCTGTTTGAGAACCCCACTGTGAGTCAGCCTAGTTTCTGATATCCCCAGCTTGACTTTCTCTTCCTGCTCTTTCTTACTCCTCCTCTCTTTCCCTCCTGGTAGCAAAGACTATCTTACTTGTCACCGCCTGATCAAATCAAGAGAAAGTAAATTCTTCCTACACTCAGGGTTGTTTGTTTTTTTGGGGTTTTTTGTTTGTTTGTTTGTTTTTGGGTTTTGGGTTTTTTTTTTCCCCATCTACACAGAATTCTTCTAAGAAAGTAGTGAGTCAAAAGAGGGAACACACTTGTTTCAGAGCAGTGACTTCCTTTGAGTTGATCTACTATAATGCTGGGGGGGGGGGAATACCCCCACCTCCAGACAAACCTTCCTCAAGTGAAAAAAGTCTGGGATTCTTAAATATTTATTTACAGCGACATACACTTGTGTTGTACAAAAATTCAAAACAATATTTTAAGAGAAAATAAATAATCAGAATACATTTCCCAGATGGCTCAGTGAGCTATTTTAAGAATTTCTCTATAGCCAACATTTATTTAAAATTCCTCAGTATCTATGAAACATGGAGAGAGAAATGCCTAAATTGTGTAACTAATATGTCTGGACTACATGTCAGCCAATAGTATTTTTGTGTTTATTAACACACATAAGATTATACACACACGTGTCTTTAGTTTTTATTGAGACATTTTATTCTTGAGTTCAATCAGCATATGTTGTACCATGGCATCCAATAAACCATGAAAACTAACCAGTTTTGCCCCTTGGAGGCTTGGCAAGATATTTTAGCCAGTTTGGTTTGCATAAGGAGACATGGACCATGTATCATAACATGTGTTGTGTAACCACTTGTTACATAACAAATGTTATTTCTTTTAGTTCTCAGAGCTAGGGTGAGGTCAGGAGCTAGCCCTGATGAGTGTTCCTTTGAAAGTGTAGTATCACCTTCTCCTTTGTGTCTTCATGGCAGAGGGAGGATGAAGGAGTTCCTTGTGTCTCTGGTATAAGAGCACTAATTCACCTTTAAACCTCCTACCTCATATTTGACCCAATACTTCCCGAAGCATCAGCCTCACCACACTATTGGGGAGCAGAATTTCAACTTACAAACAGAATTAGGGCGATACAATCAGGTTTTTTGCAGACAGCTCTAGAGCCTTCAGGATTCACTAATACCAATTTTGCCCATTTAAATCTTACTTTAGAATAATCTTGATTTAGTGTCATATACATTGTCCACTAAACTTCTGGGGCACTTCAATCACATTTTTCAGCCTGCCACACTAATGTACTTTTTCTTTTCCTTCTCTCTCTCTCTCTCTCTCTCTCTCTCTCTCTCTCTCTCTCTCTCTCTCTCTCATTTTTCAAGACAGGGTTTCTTTATAGCCCTAGCTGTTGAGAAACACCCTGAGGACCAGGCTGGCCTCAAACTGAGAGATCCACCTGCCTCTGTCTTCTGAGTGTGGGAATTAAAGGTGTGTACCACTACCACCTGCCTTTGTCTTCTAAAAGTATGGCAAAATGTTTCTAGGTACCTGGATGAAAATTAAGGTGGTCCCTTGACATTTCCTTATTTCTGAAGGTTTATACAAGTCTCATAGCAGGCATCAGTAAAGGAATTAGGTGATTCCGGCTTGGTTGATGTCAAGATTCAATCTTGCTTTAAAATTAAAACATGAATGCCTTCAAAATTGTTTTGTGACTTTATGACTCACTTGGAAATACACTATCCATTTTCCAACATTTTGCTTCAACGGAAACTTAGGTGACAACCTACCTTGCATTTGCCTCCTTTTCTTTTTCATGCTTCTAGCCTTCAGGAGTTAGAATAGAATTGTCCAACCATCAGTTTTCTTTCCGTCCAGTACAGGGCAAGCCAGATTGAACATATCAACAGATTCATCCTCCCTTCCAATATAAACAAAATTGACTTATTTTATCTTCTATTTACCTCTGTGGATCATATACTTTCTCCAAATGGTGACAATAAAAAGCCTCAATTCTATCTATAGGGACTTCACTGTGATCAGGGAAAGCTCTGCACACTATCTTTTGAAAATATTAAGCTATGCTTTCTATGTTGCTGTTTTGTTCTGCATCCCCTTGGTATTCCTCACATACTGCTCTGTGAATTATTCCCACCAGGTTAGACATCCTGGCTTCTCATCACCCCTATTTCCTGCTGCTAATGTAACTTCACTGCACAGTTTCCAGCTCACTGCTTTACTCATCCCAGCCGTCCTCATCAATTCCACTCCACCAAAACCCACCATCCTGTGTAAACGAAGCTCATCCAAATCTGCTTGTTAGTGTGTGAAAACGCTCTACCTCTGTTCCTGGCTCATATTCCAATAGAAATTAAATGAAGGATGAATGTCATATATTCTTTACTGGCCTCTCTACCAAAGGCTTCCCTTTCTCCTGTTATTTACACTTGGAGAACAGGGACTAATGAGTGAAAAAGCCAGTGGTCTACGTTTCTTCCACTATTCATTTGAGTCAATCAATCCACATTGGCCATGTAGGACAAGTAAAAAGCCATTCATACCCTGCCATCAGTCACAGCTCCTCCACATGTTATTTATGCCACACATACAGAATCTATTTTTTGCCTTCTTCAAGCTCAGCCTTAAATCACTTATCTCTGAAGCTGAGGAAACGGTTTCTCTTCTTTGCTTTAAGCCAGATGTAGAAGAATGATCTAGGCAGCCAGGAACATCGGCTTCAACATTCATTCCAGCGTACTACCATCATTTTTCATACGTTAAGTATTTTGTCGACGTGCCTCTTTACTCAACTATCTTTCATTAATCCTCCTTACACACATGGATTTTGCTTTTGAGCAGATTGACTATAGACACTAACCTTCCTGAATTGAAGGTAACATTGCTGAGTTTAACAACTAAGTATGGAAGGCTTTATCTGGTAACCCTACGGTAATAGATGATAACAGAGAACGTGTTGTGCCCACATTGTACAAGTACCATGATTACTACCAGTTAAAATAATCAACAGCACTACATGGACAGGGAGCAAGGGTATGGTGTAGGTGCTCAGTGGTCAATAACCACAACTCTTCATATCTTTGCCACTTTTTTTTTGAGGGCTTTCTTTCTTTTTTTTCTTCTTCTTCTTATTGTTATGATTTTTTAATTGGATAATTTCTTTATTTACATTTCAAATGTTATCCCCTTTCCTGCCTCCCCACCCTCAAATTCCCCTACACTAGAGCATTGAGCCTTCGCAGGACCGAGGGTCTCTCATCCCATTGATGCCTGACAAGACCATCCTCTGCTACATATGCAGCTGAAGCCATGGGTCCCTCCATGTATACTCCTTGGTTAGTGGCTTAGTCCCTGAGAGCTCTGCGGGTGTGTGTGGGGGGTCTGGTTGGTTGATATTGTTGTTCTTCCTATTCAGAGGCAGATGCTCATAGCCAGCCTTTGGACTGAGCACAGGGTCTCCAACTTTGAGGGCTTTCAACTCACAGAAATGCTCCTGGCCTTCTTCATTCTTTCAAGTATTCTTCTTTCAGAGATGCCTTAATGTTAACTGTGTAAAGGTGTTCTGCACTAAACTGGTGTCAGCTGAATATTGGAAATCAAGCTCATCATGCCTAAGAAGCCTCCTTGGGAAGATTATAAACCAAGTCAGATCTCAGACCCTCCACGGTTCTTGATACTACTGTGTTATTTAAATGGACCATGCATGTGAATTTCATGTCTCCTGACTATATTTTGCTTAGCATTGCTTATGTCTGTGATTGTGATAGAAGTGCCAAAGCTTTGCTGAATAAAATTGTAAGAAATGTTTAAAAGCATACCTAAATTAAAAAGTAAGAAAATAGAAAAATGTTATGGAAGATGCTAAGACAGCCTAGTAAGATGGATAGTCTTAAGAAATTAATATTGGTCTAATATTAAAAATACTAAACTCCAAGAGTTAGGAAACATCCAAAACAGAAGAATCCATAATAAATAACTTCCAAATCTAATAACTGAATTTGATATATACCAGTGCAGCTTGATTTGCAGATAGGCTACATTAGTATCATTCTTAATACCTCCAAATAATTCTTATGTATTTTGTATCCCTAATTCATGGTCTTAAAAAGGATGCCACTGACCCAATGACAAGCAAACTATGGCAACTAGAAAGATAGCACCACAGGACTCACTGAGCCTTGAGTTATGGCAGAGTGGACCATAGTTCTTGGACTTCTGCATAGCTACGAAGCACCTGGACACAAGAAAGAAGTCCGTGTAGTGATGGGACAAAAGTCACAGTGAAATGTTGCTGTCAAGTCAAAGACTATTCACCATAGTATTGGGCTGCATGAAAAGCTCAACATGCATTTGAGAAATCCGTTCTAAGATTCCCACATGACAGTGGCCTCTGGCTGCTTGTGCATAATTAGAAAGTAGCATTTATAGCGAAGCTAACCCAGAAGCTCCGAAATACTTGTGGGATTACTGAACTGACCTAACATTCCACAAGTGATCTGTGATAAAAGACACAATCTCTGCCATTTTCTTTAATGTCAATTGAGAGACACTTGATCTTTAAGTGGTGAAATTGAAATTTGAAAAATCAAAACCCGCCTTGACCAGAAACTTTAAATTCTGAATAGGCACATGATTATGAACTAAATGTCATTTTTTTTCACCTCCTTCCCTGACTTTCAATTTCACAAGACAATTTTGTATGCCCTCATACTGAGTCTCATCACCCATCAGAACATTTAAATTAAAAACATCTGACAGACAGACTTGGCTTATGAATTCATTTTCATAATATTCAAATATCCACATCAAGGCTCTGTGCTGACACGTGGTCCTTTTTTTTAAAAATAAGCATATTATAAGCCAGCAGGAGGCATCTTCTTAGTTACATTTTCATGCAAGAATTAGAGATGACGAGATTCCTAGGTCAGTGTAATCAGCTGCAATTTAAACTTATTTTTCAGGACTTTTCAGCTTTCAAAAATGGATTTTTCATGACTTCCAAGTCAGACCAAACGTGGCAGAAGATTAACGGATGGCATTATGATGTCAGCCTGATATCATTTGGCCGCTTATCACAAAGCCTATAGCTGAAGTATTAGGCAATTAAATAACAGGTTTTTAAAACATAGAATCTACAAATTTTCCTCTGTTCCTCACCCAACCTAAACTTGGGAGTCATGAACATTTATTCTGTTTACTTTGGTCAACCCTGAGTTAGGTTCCCCATGCTAAGCCTCTTTAACTCCTCCCTTTCTACCATGCCCAAATTTATCACATGGCATGAAACACATCCCTCTGTTCTAGGTAGGCCTGGATACCAGACTTACAGGATATAGCAACATCCAGGACATGACATGAAAAACCACAAACTTCTGTATATATCTTTTCTGAGTCGAAAATCATCCCTGCTTACAGGCTTCACAGGAACCAGTAGGTTATAGCAACTCTTGCCTAACACAGTTTTCATCATTCACATATGCCCAGTCTGTCTGTAGTTTGATAATGAACTCAGCTAATCAGGAAATTTGAGGCAGATTGGCAGATTCTTGTTCAGACATTTTACACAACTTTACAGAGTTTTGGCAAGACAATGGCTGACCATTCCTTCAGTCATGAGGGGAGAGCACATGTGGCTCAATATCCCCAAATACTAGGCTAGATGCTTTCTTTGATAAAATACTATGACCAGGGTAACTTATAAAAGAGTTTATTTATGTTTACAGTTCCAAAAAGTCTATAACAGTGGTAAAAACATGCCAGTAGATGGCAGGCAGGGAGGATGGGGCAGAAAATTGAGAACTGATATCTTGAACTTCAAGCATGAAGCAGAGAGAGAGGAGAGAAGAGAGAGACTTGTAAAAAGGTAAGACTCTAAACTCACAAGCCCAGCCCCAGAGACATACTTCAGCCAACAAAATCCACATCTCATAAACTTCCCATATAACACCACCAACAGAACCAAGTGTTCAAATACCTGACCGCACATTCTCATTCAAACCACTACAGTTCTTTACGTGATAATTCATTGTACAAACAAATTATAGTTACATGATATTTATTATCAATTCTTTAGATCAGGTAACAAGATCATGGGGCTGTAGAGATGGGTTCAAATGCTCATTATCCTAGTAAAAAGCTGTATCTGAAAACATTTATGTGGTGGTTTCAGTGAATATGGCCCCCATAGGCCCATAGGGCATAGTACTATTAGGTGTGGCCTTGTTGGAGGAGGTAGGTTGCTGGGGGCAGGTTTTGAGGTGTCAGATGCTCAAGTTCCACCCAGTGTCACTTTCACTTCTACTTCTTGAACATCAAGATGTAGACCTCTCAGCTTCTCTAGCACCATGTCTGCCTGTATGATGCCATGCTGCTTGTCATGATGATAATAGACTAAACCTCTGAAACTGTAAGCCAGACCCAATTAAATGTTTTCCATTATGAGTTGCCATAGTCATGGTGTTTATTCACGGCATTAGAAACCCTAAAACAGTTTATAATCCCAACCTGGTGGTGGGGAAGGGAAGGCAGAGACAGAAGGATCACTGGGTCTTGGTAGCCACTAGCCTAGCTCCAGGTTCACTACGAAATTCTTTCTCAAGGAAATAAGGTAAAAAGTGACAGAATAGGATATCTTATGTTCTCTTCTGGTTCTTGATACACATGAGATCAAATGAAAATTTGTTATTTCAGGCCAATACAGCTCAATAACTAAACACACTTTACATGTGTTTCTTCCTTTTATTTGGTCACTTTATCATACCAGGTCTTCAAATCTCTACTTACTGTCTCTAAATCTATTAATAAGAAAATGAAATATTGCAGAGCATGATTTGCACTATTTCTAAATAACTGAAACAAGTACTTGTCTAAGTACATGGTGAAGCTCTTTAAAGAGCCTCTTAATCAGGGTTGGTGAGATGGCTCAGTGGGTAAGAGCACCTGACTGCTCTTCCGAAGGTCTGGAGTTCAAATCCCAGCAACCACATGGTGGCTCACAACCATCTGTAACAAGATCTGACTCCCTCTTCTGGAGTGTCTGAAGACAGCTACAGTGTACTTACATATAATAAATAAATACATCTTTAAAAAAAAAAAAAGAGCCTCTTAATTACCTTTCTATTGCTTTGAAGGCACACCATGACCAAGTAACTTATAAAGGAAAACATTTAGCATGGTAGCAAGCAGACAGGGGTGGTACTGGAGCAGTACCGAGAATTTACATCCTGACCCACAAGCAAAAGGTAATGGGAAGAGTGTGAGAAGTAAGCCCTTCAAGGTCACATCTCCTAATCCTTCCAAAGTAGTTCCACCAAGTGAGGACCAAACATTCAAATATTTGAGTTTATGGAAGCCATTCTCATTTATACCTGTAAAGGAATTTTAATCCAGCAACATGGCTGCTCTGGCAAGGGATCATATCCAAAGACCTTCTGAAGAAGCTGGAATGACATACCTTTAATCCCCTTGTCTGGAATACACACATTTGATCCCAAACAATGAAGGTAAAATTAGTTTGTAGAAGGAAGCAGCCATATTTGAAAGTGACAACTAATTGAGGGGTAGACAAAATCATGTCAGAGAAAGATTTGACAGAATGAATCAGAGATAGGATACACCTACCTCTCATGAGAACAGATCCAAAAGGGGGGCTTAAAAGAACAAAGCAGAAAGAGAGACAGGGAGACAGACACACTGACAAAGAGAGCAATTTATTGAAATACTTTTACAGAGAAAGGTTAGTGGTAAAAACAGAATGAGCCAGAGAATGAGAAGGATAAGAAGGAGCTGAGAGATTGGAACAGATGACCACAGTTAGTTTGAAGCCAAGCAATTCAGACAAAAGCTGAGAGAAGCCAATTTGAATCAGTCATCTTGAAGAGGGGTGTCAGAACAGCTAAGCTGAACCTGCCAGCCAGAGTGTAGAAAGAGCTAGAAAGGGTGAATGTATTCAGCAGTAAGTCTCTGAGATGACATTTTGCAAAGTTATAATTACACATAAAACCACAAAAACATAATGAAATTAAAAGGGAAATCAAAGGTATAGTTAGGTTATATTTGGATACCTTGAATCCATCCAGAGAAATAAAAACATATAACAATTTCTTTTCCAAAAAATGTTATAGTCAATCCTTATGAAAAGATGTTTAACATAAAATTTGGAAAAGCAAGATTTTTATCATATTGCCTTATGTATTCATAACTTATCTTATTTAAAGAAAACTTATATGTAATTAACTTCAAGTTATTCTTTATCAGGAGACTGAAACTTGCTAGCATATACAAACCTCAGTACCAGAAAATGGTTCGCTCTTTTGGGGTATTGGCTAAAGAATTAATGTAGACACCCAAGCATCACAGGCTTTTGCCATTATTCTTGGTTACCTTTCAAAATGACAATAATACCCTACTGCTGAAATCATCACATGGTTGAATCATAGAATATGAAGAAATCAAGCTGGGGACCTGGAAGCTTCATTCCTTCTGGCTGGGAAGAAATAAGCATGGTCAAGATTCACAAAGTACTAAAATATTTACATTTACAGTGTTTAAGAGAGACAGTAAGTTTTAAAGTATTTCTACCAAATTAGAGACTCAGTAGTGGATGTCCTCAACATAGGCTAGAGTTAAATAATTATCATAGTCATTTTTCCCCTTAATATTTTTTTCCTATTTATTCTTCTCTCATATGTGACATCTCAATTACAATTTCCCCTCCATCCACACTTCCAAGTTCCCCCACTACCACTGCTCTGCTCCTCCGGATCCACTACTCCTCTGTTTCCCTTCAGAAAGGAGCAGGTCTCCTAGGGATATTAACCAAACATGGCATAACAAGATACAATAAGCTATAGGCACAAACCCTCCCTCACATCAAGGCTGGAGGAGGCAACCCAGTAGTAAGAAAATGGTCCCACATGTAGGTGAAAGAGTCAAAGACAATCCCCACTCCCACTGTTTGGAGTCAACAGGTACAACAAGCTATACAACTATAAAATATATGCAAAGGACCTAGCATAGACTCATACAGGTTCTGTGATAGTCATTTCAGTCTCTGTGAGTGCCTATGAGCCCTGCTTAGATGATTCGGTGTGCCCAGTTTTCGTTTGTTTTGTTTTTTTATGTTCTCAACCTCTCTAGCTCTTACGTTCACCTCCATCTGTGGTGTTCTCCAAGATCTGCCCAATGTTAAGTAGCTAGGTTTTTAACTCATCAAGTAAGGAAAAGTATCTGTTATTGGGGCCAAATATTTATTCCTCATCCTTGGCATCATAACCAGTTTCTTCACTGGCTTATTTATCCTCTTCAAAGAAGATTTCAATATGAATGGTGATCACCAGTCTCAGTTCCAATTTGCTCTTACACTTGATCCAGTATAAGGCAATTAACAAGGAACAACTCATCACCTGCCACTTCCTTCTCTGGACTTGTGGACTTTATTGAGTCAGAATATAAATTAAAACTGTCTATCCAAATAAGTACTTGCTCAGAGTGAAATGTTTGGATTATAGTGTTCTGCTCATACAGCACCTTCCTGGCCTACTGAAGAATTCATTACCACTCGATGTGATAGTTTGTTAAATCAGAGTAGTCCTGTTGCTTTTCTTTACAGGCTTGAGTTGATTCTCTTGATCTAGAAAACTTGGAGGTCACTAAAGAAATTCACAGGTGAAATGGGTTGCATTTAAACACCAAACACACACACACACACACACACACACACACACACACACACATATACACACATACACACCACACACACACACATACACACATACACACACACACATACACACACACCACACACACACACACACACATACACACACACATACACACACACACATACACACACACATACACACACACACATACACACACACACACACACACACATACACACACACACCACACACACACACACACACACATATACACACATACACACCACACACACATACACACACACACACACATACACACACACCACACACACACACACACACACACATACACACACATACACACACACACACATACACACCACACACACACACATACACACACACACACACATACACACACACCACACACACACACACACACATACACACACACATACACACACACACATACACACACACATACACACACACACACACACACACACACACACAGAGGCACGCACGCATGCATGCATGAGCATGTCAAGAGATAATATGTCTTCTTTTAAAGCAAGCCTTGTGAATATCTATATATTTTTCAGTAGAAAATTTCATATTCTCCAGGTACTCCAAAGAGCTAAGAGGCCTATATATTATAAAGATACTTATCTGCATTCTCTGGCACACAGTCTTTCCAACTCTTTCAAGGTTTCTTCTGCTTTCTTTTGTCCATGTATTATCATGATATGCTAAATATAAACCAATGTAATATCAATGAGTCACTAAAACAGCCAAATCCTCTTAAGTAAAAATTGTGACACAAAGTTAGACAATTGCTCAGTCCCTATGACAAACAGTAATTAATATGCTAATTTTCTTCCCAGGTAAGAACAGTTTCTTTTTCTTTTTTCTCTTATCTTCTTTTCTTTTCCTTTTTTTTTTTTTTCCTTATTGAGCAAAGGAAGAAAATAATCATCAACTATATAATACATTTAACTAGATATGATAGTTTTTCCTTCTGAGGAAATCTGAAGACAGGCAACTATCACCAAGTTCATCACCTGACTAAGTCCATACTAATCCCCCATCCTCCACTGGGTACCTCTGTGTCTATGCTAATCTGATTGGGCATGTGAGGAAAATGTCAGACTTCATCTTTCAAGCTTTTAAACATTGGCAGCTATCCTGCCTACAGAGTTAGAGTTGAGTTTGATTTACTTTGTGAAAAAGAAAAGGAATTACAGAAGTTTTCCACTTTGTGTTTCTACCATAGTGGGCTCTGTGCCTGTGTTTTCCCATGTTACAATAGAGCTGTGTTAAGTGGAAATCACTTTATATCCCTTCCTTTGCCTTTTGTTCTTCTAACATCCTCCTATAGGCAAATCCCACGATTTCCCTGTTACTTGTCCTTTGAAATACAACAGTGATTGAATGGAAAAGAGAATCCATGGCTTCAAAACAACAAAACAGACTTTTATTGTGTTTTTCACCTACTAAATCATATGAGAGTTCACATACATTACTCTGCAAGATTCAGTTTTCTCACTGGCAACTGGTAATGACACGAGATGAGAATCACTAGAGTGTTAGGCATCAAGAGTAACCTCAGAGTTGAAAGCAATGCTTTTCTCTCTTCCCAGCATGCTTCAACTCTATAACCCTTGAATTCCTTCTACTGACTTCTCAGGAAAATATTTTCTATCCCCTTTCTCCACTTCACTCAAGTTTCCTTCTAATGCATACTCTCTTAACGATCTCTCCCATTAAATGTTTGTCTCAGTTGTTTATATTCTTTTGCATTTATTTTATTAATGTCAGTCCCTTCCCATTGTTCATTCTTGTGAGACAGCCATGCCTATTTTTGCCTACTCTTTCACTCTCATTATAGGAACTTAAAGTTAGTTGAATGGATAAATGAATATTCCAAAGTAACAAATATCTTAGAATTTATAATATATCTTCCAGGTGCTTTTTGTTCATAATATTTGATGCCCAAGCAGTACAGTACGTTGTCCCCTGTTGTCAATGCACTCACTTCAAAATTTTTATGCTCTTGAAACCCTGAATGAGAGGCAACAGCAAATGGTATAGTTGCAATACTTAGTAGCAAACCATAAATAATTTCAATCTTGGAAGAAACAAATCCTCACTGTTAGAGGCTAGCCTCTGGTTTTCTAAAGTGTGTGTGAGTCTTCCATGTGATTAGAAATTTAGAACTGGTACTAAGATGTACAAGGAAGTGCCATCACTGAAAATTTGACCAAGCCTGCTCAGTCAGTCAACAGGTTCTCCAGCACAGGAGTGAGGATTAAAAAGAAAAGAGGGTTTAATATACGAAAATCCATCAATGTAATCCATTATATAAACAAACTCAAAGACAAAAACCACATGATCATCTCGTTAGATGCAGAAAAAGCATTTGACAAGATCCAACACCCATTAATGATAAAAGTTTTGGAAAGATCAGGAATTCAAGGCCCATACCTAAACATAATAAAAGCAATCTACAGCAAACCAGTAGCCAACATCAAAGTAAATGGAGAGAAGCTGGAAGCAATCCCACTAAAATCAGGGACTAGACAAGGCTGCCCACTTTCTCCCTACCTTTTCAACATAGTACTTGAAGTATTAGCCAGAGCAATTCGACAACAAAAGGAGATCAAGGGGATACAAATTGGAAAAGAGGAACTCAAAATATCACTTTTTGCAGATGATATGATAGTATATATAAGTGACCCTAAAAATTCCACCAGAGAACTCCTAAACCTGATAAACAGCTTCGGTGAAGTAGCTGGATATAAAATTAACTCAAACAAGTCAATGGCCTTTCTCTACACAAAGAATAAACAGGCTGAGAAAGAAATTAGGGAAACAACACCCTTTTCAATAGTCACAAATAATATAAAATATCTCGGTGTGACTCTAACTAAGGAAGTGAAAGATCTGTATGATAAAAACTTCAAGTCTCTGAAGAAAGAAATTAAAGAAGATCTCAGAACATGGAAAGATCTCCCATGCTCATGGATTGGCAGGATCAACATTGTAAAAATGGCTATCTTGCCAAAAGCAATCTAAAGATTCAATGCAATCCCCATCAAAATTCCAACACAATTCTTCAACGAATTAGAAGGAGCAATTTGCAAATTCATCTGGAATAACAAAAAACCGAGGATAGCAAAAACTCTTCTCAAGGATAAAAGAACCTCTGGTGGAATCACCATGCCTGACCTAAAGCTTTACTACAGAGCAATTGTGATAAAAACTGCATGGTACTGGTATAGAGACAGACAAGTAGACCAATGGAATAGAATTGAAGACCCAGAAATGAACCCACACACCTATGGTCACTTGATCTTCAACAAGGGAGCTAAAACCATCCAGTGGAAGAAAGACAGCATTTTCAACAATTGGTGCTGGCACAACTGGTTGTTATCGTGTAGAAGAATGCGAATCGATCCATACTTATCTCCTTGTACTAAGGTCAAATCTAGGTGGATCAAGGAACTTCACATAAAACCAGAGACACTGAAACTTATAGAGGAGAAAGTGGGGAAAAGCCTTGAAGATATGGGCACAGGGGAAAAATTCCTGAACAGAACAGCAATGGCTTGTGCTGTAAGATCGAGAATTGACAAATGGGACCTAATGAAACTCCAAAGTTTCTGCAAGGCAAAAGACACCGTCAATAAGACAAAAAGACCACCAACAGATTGGGAAAGGATCTTTACCTATCCTAAATCAGATAGGGGACTAATATCCAACATATATAAAGAACTCAAGAAGGTGGACTTCAGAAAATCAAATAACCCCATTAAAAAATGGGGCTCAGAACTGAACAAAGAATTGTCACCTGAGGAATACCGAATGGCAGAGAAGCACCTGAAAAAATGTTCAACATCCTTAATCATCAGGGAAATGCAAATCAAAACAACCCTGAGATTCCACCTCACACCAGTCAGAATGGCTAAGATCAAAAACTCAGGTGACAGCAGATGCTGATGAGGATGTGGAGAAAGAGGAACACTCCTCCATTGTTGGTGGGATTGCAGGCTTGTACAACCACTCTGGAAATCAGTCTGGCGGTTCCTCAGAAAACTGGACATAGTACTACCGGAGGATCCAGCAATACCTCTCCTGGGCATATATCCAGAAGATGCCCCAACTGGTAAGAAGGACACATGCTCCACTATGTTCATAGCAGCCTTATTTATAATAGCCAGAAGCTGGAAGGAACCCAGATGCCCCTCAACAGAGGAATGGATACAGAAAATGTGGTACATCTACACAATGGAGTACTACTCAGCTATTAAAAAGAATGAATTTATGAAATTCCTAGCCAAATGGATGGACCTGGAGGGCATCATCCTGAGTGAGGTAACACATTCACAAAGGAACTCACACAATATGTACTCACTGATAAGTGGATATTAGCCCAAAACCTAGGATATCCAAGATATAAGATACAATTTCCTAAACACATGAAACTCAAGAAAAATGAAGACTGAAGTGTGGACACTATGCCCCTCCTTAGAAGTGGGAACAAAACACCCTTGGAAGGAGGTACAGAGACAAAGTTTGGAGCTGAGATAAAAAGATGGACCATGTAGAGACTGCCATATCCGGGGATCCATCCATAATCAGCTTCCAAATGCTGACACCATTGCATACACTAGCAAGATTATGCTGAAAGGACCCTGATATAGCTGTCTCTTGTCAGAGTAGGCCTGGGCCTAGCAAACATAGAAGTGGATGCTCACAGTCGGCTATTGGATGGATCACAGGGCTCCCAATGGAGGAGCTAGAGAAAGTACCCAAGAAGCTAAGGGGATCTGCAACCCTATAGATGGAACAACACTATGAACTAACCAGTACCCCGGAGCTCTTGACTCTAGCTGCATATGTATCAAAAGATGGCCTAGGCGGCCATCACTGGAAAGAGAGGCCCATTGGACATGCAAACTTTATATGCCCCAGTACAGGGGAACGCCAGGGCCAAAAAAGGGGAGTGGGTGGGTAGGGGAGTGGGGGTGGGTGGCTATGGGGGACTTTTGGTATAGCATTGGAAATGTAAATGAGCTAAATACCTAATAAAAAATGGAAAAAAAATGTGGCATGGGGGGGGGGGCTGTGGTTTAGTTAGGGAAAGGCTGGAGGAAACTGAGGAGTTTCCCCCATTGGGAAAACTAGAACTAACCTGGACCCCCATGATCTCTCAGACATTGAGCCACTAGTGCGAGAAGATGCACCTAACACTCCAGAGACTTGAGGTCCCAGGGAGTGGTGAGGTCGGGCGGTGTGGGTGTGGATGTGAGAACATCCTCTTGGAGTCTGGGGTGTGGGAAGTAGGGGAAAGGAATGGAATGAGGAGCTGTCAGAGGGCAGACCTGCAGGAGAATAATGACTGGATTGTAAACAAAAATATTAAAGAATAAAGAATAATTTTAAAAAAATAAATAAAAAAAAATAAAAAGAAAAGAGACAGACAACACTTGTAGCGTGACCCCAGTCAATTCTGAGACTGAAGGCAAATTTTTATTTTCCAACCCACTTTTTATAACATTTCAATTACATGCAAGTATTTTGGGCAAGCAGTACAATAAGGAACTACTAGCAAAGCAGCAAGAGATTACTCCCATTGACAGTAGTTTAAAGGGCTTGTCACAATGTCCAAAATACTTGAGCCCACTTACTCATCCAAGCCCAAAATCTTTCCTGAAGCCTAGTTCCACCCTAAGACTAAAATTCCTGCCTTATCCTTCTTCCCTATCACAGCCTAAAGTTAGATTCTTGCGGATTCCTTATCTTACCCTAATGTCAGATTCCTGCCTGAGCTTACTTCCTTATCCTAGGCCAATGTCAGATTCCTGTCTGAAGCCCATTTCTTTGTCCATAGCCAATGTCAGACTCCTGCCAAGCCATACCTCAGAAGTCTTTCCACAAAAATTTTAGATATATTGTAGAAAACATCACCCTAACAATATTGACACTGTTGTTTGAAAGAAGCATTAGAGTTCTCATAAGAACTGCATTACATCAATGACTAATTTCTATGTAGCCTCACAGCACTGCTATGACTCCAGGACTGGAACACATCTTTTGGCTGCATGATCTCTATCTCTTTACTTTACTGTTTGAAAGTCACAGCATTTGATCACAATTTGAAGACAAAGAAACATAATGTATATGAAAGATCCTGAAAGAGAGTGAAAAATTATGTAAGCCCCTAGAATTGTGTCCAAAATAGACCTCACTAATGTCAGGGAGTAAAAGTTTAACTCACACTATTGTTCCAGGATATATTAACCACAAAGTAGAAGTTTAATTTGCTCCATTGTTTCAGGAAATGTTCGTACAGAATACTCTAACCGTTCCTTGAACCCGTTATGCTTGCCAAATGTTACAGCCCAATGCCAGGTGTTTGCGGTTTCTACCTTTATAAACCCCTTACCCCTTGAGCTCCGGGTCGACTCCTCTACCCCTGCAAGGGATATGAGTTGTCCCCAGTGCACTGGCCTTTCCCAATTAAACCTCTTGTGGTTTGCATCAAGATTGGTCTCTCATGAGTTCTTGGACGTCGCTCCATCCCAGGACTTAAGTGAGGGCCTCCCCGTTTCGGGGGTCTTTCAGTGTACAGACTTAATTGGGATGATTCCTTTTTTTAATTTTCCTGTTTTCTCCTGGAAAAAAAATAAGTAGTTTATACTTTTTAGAAAGCAATTTGGTATCCATGATTAGGTAAACCTGCAGTTTAACATTAGACACAAGATAATCTGTTCCCTTCTACCCACTTCTTAATGATGCTAGCAAACTCTCACATGCTGCTGGGCGGTGGTGGTGTACGCCTTTAATCCCAGCACTTGGGAGGGAGGCAGACTTCTGAGTTCGAGGCCAGCCTGGTCTACAGAGTGAGTTCCAGGACAGCCAGGGCTACACAAAGAAACTCTGTCTCAAAAAACTAAAAAAAAAAAAAAAAAAAAAACTCACATGCTATAACATGCAGAACAGAAATTGGCACTTTGGGCTCATAAACTAAAGGGTATACCTTGCCGTAATTATTTGTTGAAATTAGCAGATTCCTTTTCTTCGAAAATAATTTCCAGGGCCTGGCAAGATGGCTTAGAAGTTAAGAATGCTTGTTGCTGTTGAAGAGAACATAGGCTTCATTCTCAGTACTCATACTGTGGCTAAGAATGGTATAGGAGCCTGATACAGCTGTCTCCTGAGAGGCTCTGTCAGGATGCTGAGCATGGGATCCCCAACAGAGGAGTTAGAGAAAGGACGGAAGGAGCTGAAGGGGTTTGCAACACCATAGGAAGAACAACAATATCAACCAACCAGAGCCTCCAGAGCTCCCAGGGACTAAACCACCAACCAAAGAGTATACATAGAGGGACCCATGGCTCCAGCTGCATATGTAGGAGAGGATGGCCTTATCGAGCATCAGTGGGAAGAGAGGCCCTTGGTCCTGTGAAGGCCCAATGCCCCAGTGTAGGAGAAAGGCAGGGCAGGGAGGCAAGAGTGGATCTGTAGAGGAACACCCTCATAAAAGCAGGGAGAGGGGGAAATGGGATAGGGGGTCTCCAGGGGAGGGGTGAACAGGGAAAGGAGATAACATTTGAAAATTCAATATTGAAAATATCCAATAAAAAGCAAAAAGAAGAATAGGCTAGCTCCAGGATATTTGATGTCCTCTTCTGGCCTCCATAGGTTCTTGTACATAAATGGTGCACAAAAACTCACATAAACCCATTTATATATACATCTAAAACTATAAATTCAAAGTAATTAAGAATGATAATTCCCAAGTTCTCTGAGAAAAATGAGACTTTCCATGTGCACGTTCAACCTATATTTAGTGTGTGTGTTTGTGTCTTGATTTTTTTAAATGCTAACATTTAGACAAGTGCTGTTAAACTCAATAAAATAAGATAAAAATAAACAAACCAAAGATGACTTCAACTTGATCCTATAGCACACAAGTGTCTTCTTCTTCAAAAAAAAAAAGATAATTAATTTATGTCCTTTCTAGGCTAATCCTCAGTAATAATAATTCAATCATCATCATTTAATTTTCCCAACTGAATTTTCAATATATATATATGTATGTATGTATGTATGTATGTGTTTGTGTGTGTCTGTGTGTGTGTGTGTGTATATTGTATCCTAGAACAATTATTTTTTTTCGGAACACCTTTGACTGAAACACAAGCACTACACATTGAGTGTTGGGTAATGACAGTGACTTGCCGAATCTATGAGGAAAGGGATCTGAAGGCATTTACTAGCCTCATACTTAAAATGCCCTTTATTGTGACTGTAGCTCTTTGAAAATGTCACTTTCAACTCTGTTTGTTCATATATTTGTTGTTTGTGATATGGTCTGAACATATAACCCTGGCTGGCCTAGAACTTGCTGTGTGGACAGCTGGCCTTTAACTTGCAGTGACCCTCCTGCCTTTGGCCCCACATTCTGGCTCACACCTTTTTGACCCATAGATTTTCTTTCCCTTTCCCCCTTAGTTATTTAAAGAGATGTAAGCCATTGGAGCAGATTGACCTGTTGAGTACTGAAAAACATTCTTTTTGTTCCCAGTTTCAGTTTGTGTTTGTTTGGGTGATTTTGGGGAGACAGAAACTGTTATGATGTTCCGATGGCAACAGTGCTTTCATCAGATGGTCCATTAGTCAGTGTCCACAATGTGAAAATGCAGACATGCTCCACACAGCTGTCATTTAGCATTCTCACCCATGAAAAGAAAAGCTAAAGGAGGATGGAAACTTGCTATTTTTCTGTTTCAAAAATAAAACAAGGCCAGGAAAACTGGCAAAGGGTCACTTCTCTCAGAAAAGCATTGGCTGTCATCCAAAAAGTGGATTGAATTGTAAGTGGAAAACATCCTCATTGATTTTAGGAGGACGAGAGAGAATGGGCTCCAGACAAAGCAGGACAGGACTTTGAAAACAAGATAGGAAACTAACTACAAATGAGCCTGTAAGAGTTCACGGTGGTGTTGTCTATCAGTAAACAGAGAAGTAATTTACCATTTGGTCCTACTGTGAGAGACTTAGCCAATGAACACTTGTCTTATAGTATCTAATTCTGGCACCTAATTCCTATGAGGGTGGTTGCCCAGTTGGGATTAAAGATAAATACCTAAGAAAATGTTATCAGCCATTATGGCAATAGCCAAAAGGGTGCACACAGGATGGCTTTATTTTCAGGAACTCAATTCATATTTTGTGTGTGTGTGTGTGTGTGTGTGTGTTAAGTGATATTTTTCTCTGACTCACATGTTCAAACAGAAGATGAGAATGTTCCTAAAATATATCACCAGCCTAGAACTGTGTGATTTGGATTAGAGTTTTTATTCCTGCGAAGAGACACAATTACTAGAACTCTTGTGAAGGAAAACATTTAATCAGGGCTAACTTACAGTTTCAGAGGTTTAGTCCATTTATTGTCATAGCAGGAAGCATGGCAGTGTGCAGGCAGACATGATACTGGTAAAGAAACTGAGAGTTACATCTGGATCTACAGGCTTTAGTAAGTGAATGCCACTTTGAGACCATAAAGCCCATCCCCTAGTGACACAGCTTCTCCAACAAAGCCACACCTCCTCCAGCAAGGCTACACCTGCTCCAATAAAGCCACAGCTACTCCAACAAGGTCACACTCACTCCAACAAAGCCACACCTCCCAATAGTTACAGTCCCTACATACCTATGGGGCCATTTTCTTTCAAACTACCACACAAGGTAATGTTACAAAAAACAATGCTGTTGCAAACATTTGTCCAAAAGAGCAATGTTTAACCGACTGAAAAGGACATTCAGCAATTTAAGAGTGGGCTCCTTTCTGTGAATAAGAAAGAGTTAACAGTAATCTTCTGTCTTTGATGAGATTTTTGTAGGTGGAAAGTTCTTCAGAGTGAGTTTCCTATAGAGGATACATTCACACTTATACAAGTTCCTATACTACACAGAAACAGACAGCCTCAAGCACCCTACATGGGTAGACATAAATGTCCATTAAAAGGAGAAAGTAGTTGGGGATTCTAAGAGCAACTGGGAGTGTAAAAGCACAATAAATTCTAACTTGAACATAAAAAGACAATTTATATAAGTACAAAAGGAATTTTTACCCAAAGCATGAAAACTCCTCTACCAAAGTGTTTTGTTTTAATAATCAGTCAAGAAGGTTAAATAAAGTACACAATAATGCTAACATTTCTGTGGGAAATTTTATAGATCTGAAAATAAATTATATGAATGGTATGGACCAGAAAGCATACATAAAAATAAGCAAATGATCAAATTTTATGATTGGCCATGTCATTTCATTAGAAAATAAATGGAACAAAATAGAGATTTGGCAAATTGGCAATAGTTCCCCAAACTTATTTTAATAAATGTCAAGTGACCTGATATAGCTGTCTCTTTGTTTGTTTGTTTGTTTGTTTTGTTTTTCGAGACAGGGTTTCCCTGTACGCTGCGCGCGCCCAACTGGCCAGGAAGAACGACGCTGCAACAGGATCCTTCTGCACACATTTATTCAGTCCTGTTTCTTCTTGTTTATATCTCCCTTGTTTATATATCTCCCTTGTTTATATCTCCCCCGTACCCTGGGTCTCTCACTCTTTTATACTCTCAGTTCCCATCCACACACAGCAGGCCACGCCACCTTACCAGGCACGCAGCTTCAGCTAATCAGGGCAGCAGGGGCATATCTCCATCAAAATGGATTCACCAGTATCCTGGTACACCTGCGCAGCTCTCAAGATGTTTGTGGCTTATATGAGAAAGTCAGGTGCAAATCATACGACTTAGCTGCAGTCCCTGGCGCCTTCTTGGGATTGCCACCACACCCGCTCCTCACACCTGTATAGCTCTGGCTGTCCTGGAACTCACTCTGTAGACCAGGCTGGCTTCAAACTCAGAAATTTACCTGACTCTGCCTCCCAAGTGCTGGGATTAAAGGCATGCGCCACCACTGCCCATCTTATAGCTGTCTCTTGTGAGGCTATGCCAGTCCCTGGCAAATACAGAAGTGGATGCTCACAGTCATCTATTGGATGGAACACAGGGCCCCCAATGGAGGAGTTAGAGAAAGTACCCAATGAGCTGAAGGGGTCTGCAACCCTATAGGTCGAACAACAATATGAACTAACCAGTACCGCCAGAGCTTGTGTCCCTAGCTGCATATGTAGCAGAAGATGGCACAGTCGGCCATCATTGGGAAGAGAGGCCCCTTGGTTTTGCACACTTTGTATGCCCCAGAACAGGGGAATGCCAGAGCCAAGAAGTGGGAGTGGGTGTGTAGGGGAGCACAGCAGGGGGAGGGTATAGGGGACTTTCTGGATAGCATTTGAAATGTAAATGAAGAAAATATCTAATAAAAATGAAAATAAATTAATAGATAAATGTCAAGTGAGAAAAATGATATTCCATGAATAAAAGGGAGGCTGTGCAACTTAGTGTAGACCAAGACTATAAAATAAAACTGACATGCTGACTGGTGTCACTCTGTGTATGTGTGTGCACGTGGGTGTGTTTGTGTGTGCACATATATGTGTGTGCTTGTGTGTGTGCACACGTGTGTGTGTGTGTGCGCACATGTGCACATGTGTGTATGTGTGTGTGAAATCAATGCAGCTTATATTCTAGAGGAGAGGGGAATTGATAAGCATATTTTAATATTGACAGATAGCTCGAGGAAAAGTGATGGAAATCGGGTTCTGTTTTTCACTGGCAAATCAGAATTGCTCACTGAAGAAGGAGCATTTGCACAAAAGGCTAAGCAGAAGAGAAGTGGGAAAGGGAACAACTTAGAAGTCTATATTGTGACATAGAAGAAATAGCAAGGGTGGAGCGGGAACACTGTTGGGAGCCAGGGCAAGGACAGAGAGGGAAAAAAATAGTTCAATGAGATTTATGGTACAGGAGAAAATTACTAAAATGTGTTCTTCTGCTGGTGCATTTCCTCAAGTTTTCCCAAACATGCAAGACACATTTCAAAATGGTCATGTGAAAGACTTACACACAAGTCTAAAATGTAAAACTAAAGACTTTCTTCAACATAGGAAAAAGTAATCCTTCAGAGTTCTAATGATAGCCAACAGACATAACTGACAATTGTCTTTTGTCCTCGGCAAAGAGCTACAGTCGTTAAATTCCATTATCAAAGCACTAAATGAAGAGCCGTGTAAAGGATAGAGGCAACTGCACAGTCACACATCATTCCCTTTAGTAGTTACGGTCATTGCCCCGGGAAAGTAGAGAGCATAGAGTCACCTGGTAATCAGATACAGACTACAGTAAACAAACCAATATCTACTTTGTGAGATGGCTAATGTGGTATCTTAAGTTTAAATTACTGGCTTAAGAGATCTAGTTAAAAAAAATCGCCTCTAGCCTGTAAGGTCCTCTTGCCCAAGGACAGATAACTTCCTGAAATGATGGGAGATGTTATCATAGAAGATACCAAAGTGTATGCCTTTTGCTTCTGTAAACAAGCTTAATTGCCTGAGTGTACATGGCATGTGCTTTATTGTATGGAGGCAGGATTGACATCAGCATCTGTGCCAGCCTCTGATTGCAAGAAGGCAGAGAGCACATAGCCCTGTGGTTTGCCTCTATAAGACCCTGGCTTATAATGTAATCGGGTGCCATACTCTGAGCATGAGTCTCAAGTCTGGACCTGGTCAGTGTTCATGGTTCTGACCAGTATTTAATAAAGCCTCTTATTTATTAATATCAATTCATAGTCAGACTAGTGAATCTATGAGTTTGCTAGCAATGCTTACACACTACAGTGAGAATGTTGATTAAATTCATTAGACTTAGAATAAAAATTTCCCCAAAATGTTAAAATCCTGAACATCAAAACTACACATTCGATGGGCACTTCGTAGCGCAGCCCTTTAATCCCAGCACTCTGGAAGCAGAGAAATGCAAATCTCTGAATTTGAGGTCAGCCAGGTCTACAGAGCTCCAGGATGGCCAGGCCAGGGCTACACAGAGAAACCTTGTCTTGGGGGGGGGGGGGCGGGCAGGGGGTGGTGGTAGAGAAAAAACACAACAAACTGCACATCCCATCTTCGTTAATTTCTGTTTAATATAGTCAATAACTAAGAACTATGAATGCTTGACAGATGGTTCAGAAATCTTTGAAGAGCAATGGCAATGGTTCATAAACTCCTATTTATAGGATATAAATGTGGGCAAGGGATGGGGTACCTTCAGCGGACCTATGCCAAGAGGTGCCCCTGAGAAATTATGCCCCACAACAGATCTACTGTAAGAGGTTTATTGGGGGAGGAGAGGTTTAAAGTTTGTCTCAGAGTAGGGAAAGGGGCAGACAGGCAAGGAAACAGGAAGACAGAGAGAGGGAACAGGAGAAAGCAAGAAACGGAGAATGAGGTGGGATAGAGAGAAGGCAGAGGGGCAGAGAAAGATCTGGCTTGTCTGAGTTCCCTTTTATGTGTAACACACACAGCAGCCGGTGATGACATAGGCAACTACTAATGCCTGAGAGCAGGCCAGTGGGATCACCCGTTTGTTATCACATATATGACTTTACAATATACACAGATGCATGGAATCTCACTGCTGCCCTGATAGTAATCAAGCTTTACATTTTTTTATCACTAAATGTAACAAATGCCAGGCTATCCTTCGCTGGAATTAATGCTATAACGTAAGTTGGTCTATCTTTCATTTTCTTTAGGTCACATAACAAATTATAAGGTGACTTCTAAGTTCTCTTCTGTTGTGATAATAAAAAACAATCACAAAAACAAAACAAAAGAATAAAAACAAAATAATGCACAGAAACAATTTGGGAGGAAAGAGTTTATTACATCATACAGATTAGAGTCCACTATCAAGTGGTGTCTGTCAGAGTTAGGAGTTCAAGGTCAGGGAGAAAGGTCCTGAAGCCAAACCATGGAAGAGGCTGCTTAGTAGCTTGAATATATATATTACATTATATATTGTAAATTATATATAATAATACATATTATATATGTATGTATTATATTATATACGTATATATCATATGTGTAATATATATAATATTACATATTATATACTATATATATTATATATAGTATATATATATATATATATACTATATATAATACAGAACAATAAATACAAGCATTGCAGTCATAGTCTATAAGTGGCATTCTCTCTATCTTTTAAATAACAATTCCAAAGTGTATACATATTTACATATGCAGAGAGACACACAGAGGCAGATACAGAGAGAGAGAATTTGAGATGGTGAAGACACTGCCAATGGTGAAACTCAGCTTTGAAACAGCCCAAAGTAAACACTTCAAAGAAAGTATATGTTTTCCCTGGAACACTGTTCTGTTGGCATGTTATCAGCAAACAAAAAGGAATTCAGTGTTATCGTTTGTGACAGAGCACACACCATGATGAAGAGAAAGGGTTGGGACTGAATAAAGAGATGCTACTGAAAGCCTCAATTCGCAGCTTGTTTGAAGGCTGGTGCAGGCTGGCAGCATTCTTCTCTGTAACAACTCTTTGTTGCCAGCCCAGTGAAATGAGCAATGAGCCCTTTTAGTATTACTAAACGCTGAATGAATGAAAGAAAAGCAGAAAACCTCATTAAATGCTGCCAAGAGCCTCAACCCATTATGAATATACCCATATAGCAACCAATAATCCAATAATAGCATAATGATTCAGATAACATGCCCAAATATATCATATGGAAGCTGGTGTGACTTGGCACACAATGAATCTACTGCGTGTAGACACTTAGAAACATTTAGTTTTCACTTTATTAATATTTTATGAAATTTGACTAAGTGAAATAAATTGACACTGGAAGATCCTGAGCAGAAACAGAATAACAGTAAAATCATGTCTGAACTAGCCATCTCTTTTGTCTCACTCTATAGACTCTGTGCCCTGTATTTACTCTCTGCTACTGTCAATAGAATACACTTTTCCTGGTGACCCTAGCTTGCCTAGATCTATCATTTTGACCTACAAATGTGTTTATTACAGGCTTTTTACTTGGCTCCCCGCTCTCCCTTTACTAATACCTTTTTATACCCCACTGTTGAATATGGCGTTCCCTTAGGTTTGCTGTAGTAAGAAACCTACAACCCTTTCTGCTCTTCCATCCGTCATGCATTGCTTTTCCTTTTTTTTTTTCTTTTTCCTTTTCCTTTTTTCCTTTGCATTTCCATTTTTGATTCTCTTCAGTTTCTCAGAGACACTTCCCAGGGAAACTTTTACACAGTAAAAAGAAGCGCAGAGAACACCAACTGCAAAGAAGAACAACTGACAATCTGTGAGCGTGATGTTGGTAACTCTGCTGAGGTTACAGTGGGGACTGAACTGTCTGAATAGTGCTGGGGAGAGCTAGAAAATATGAGGACACAAACATTTCAGCTATTTGTCCAGCATAGGCAGACAAAAACTTTAGGATCATCCTTGAGGAGGTTGGAAGTATCATTACCAGTAAAGTTTGTCTTATAAAAAAAAAAAAAAAAGTAGGATGGCAAATACATTATTGAAGAATTCTCTCTGCAGAAAAAGCATTGCATTGAAACTACTGGTCAAAGCTGGTGAACTTACCAGTAAGGAAACTATCTATGGTAAGGATTCTCCTTTTTGGTTTGCAGCCCCCTAGGAGAAACAACATTATGAACTAACCAGTATCCCCAGAGTTCCCTGGGACTAAACCAACAATCAAAGAAAACACAGAGAGAGACTCATGGCTCTAGCTGCATATGTAGCTGAAGAAGGCCTAGTCAGTCATCAATGGGAGGAGAGGACCTTGGTCCTGTGAAGGTTCTATGCCCCAGTATAGGGGAATGACAGGGCCAGGAATCAAGAGTGGGTGGGTTGGGGAGCAGGGGGAGGAGATTTTTGGAGGGAAAACTAGGAAAGGAGATAACATTTGAAATGTAAATAAAGGAAATATCTAATTAAAAAAATACATGTGAACACACACACACACACACACACACACACAAGGATTCTTCCTTTCTCTAAGTCTATCAGTACTGAATAATGCAGCAGTAGGGCTCCGCCTCCTTTTTCTAGCTATAACCTCAGAGCTTGTGAGACGTATATAGGAAGATTCTATAAGTTCCCTGGCTAGACAGAATAGTCAAAATGGTGAGCTTCAGTTTCACTGAGGAACAGTGTCTTAAAATAAAGATGAAAAATGATAGTGGGAAACAGCCAACATTGACTTCTGTGCCTCCAAATATGTATGCCTAGGCAAGTGCACTCTTATGTGTCCATGCATTCAAGTGCATACACACATACACTATATATAATATATATTATACATGTTATATAATTTATATATGATATATAAAATATATCATATGTAAACTAAATATATAAGAATTTTTCAGTCTTTAAAAGAAGGATATTGTAATGCTTTTTATATGCTTGGCCCAGGGAGTTTGGCACTATTGGGAGGTATGGCCTTGTTGGAGTAGGTGTGGCTTTGTGGGTGTGGTCTTTAATACCCTTGTCCTAGCTGCCTGGCAGTGTATATTCTACTAGCAGCCTTCAGATGAAGATGTAGAACTCTCAGCTCCTGTACCATTCCTACCTGGGTGTTGCCATGTTTCCACCTTGATGATACTGGACTGAACCTCTAAGCTTGTAAGCCAGCCCCCATTAAAAATGCTGTCCTTTATAAGACATGCCTTGGTCAAAGTGTCTGTTCACAGCAGTAAAACCCCAGGACAGAGGTGTACTACATTAATAGATCTTAAAGACATAATTGCAAAACAATCCAATCACAGTCCAACAAAAACAGGATAGCATTTCTGTACATATGCAGTACAATTACATTCATAGAGATGGAAAGAAAAAATGATCCTTGTCAGGATCTTGGCAGGGGACAAGTGAGAAGTTCATTTTTACAAGATCAGGTTCCCGTTTGCCAAATGAGGAGCCCTATGGCTAGACGGTCGTAAGGATAGTGCAAAAAAAGATTTCTCCAACCCAAGCCTGAATTGACCACTTAAAATTCATTATCATGTTAAACTTTGCTACATGTGTTTTACTACAGCTGTTAAAAATACTTGAAAGTGTATTTCCCTCATAAGATTTAGCCTTAGGATATCATCATATAAAGGCATCCATATAGACACAAAAAGAATTTCTTCACTTCATCAGGTATAGTTGGCCATTGGAGAAATAACCAAAATATCAACAGGAAACTTATTAATCATAGAATTGTCCATTCACATAGTGGAATGCTGCATATTGACTAAAGTACTTACACATGTGTTTGTTCATACAAAAGGGAGCAAGACTTGTTTCAAAGCACTGTTACAAGAATGGAAGCTCACTGTGTGAGTTTAGAAAACTTTGTAGGTAAACATCCCTCCATAAACACATGCAGTTTCAAGATATAAACCAGATAGAAAAAACTATACCCAAATTCCTTGAATTACAAATATAATATGGGTTAAAAATGAATTTTCACTTTTATTATGAGAGTTTGACTGTAAGCATAATTTATTTAAATATTTACAAAATATAAAGTTTGCCTCGTTTCTAAAAGCCACCACAGTTGGAGGTCTCGTTCAGCAAGGAATTGAGATCTTGAAGGCTTGAAAGTCATCTGGAGCAAGCAGGCTAAGAAAGCTATTGGCTATTTTCCTGTGATGCTCAAAGTTGGCACCAGAATCCCAGCTCTGAGTTTTACTGAGTTTACTGCTGAGTTTGCCATATGTGTGTTAGCTTTAAGCATCCAGTCAGGCAGTACGCTTCTAAAAATAATGTCCTTAACACTAAGAGAAAATGACTGTCATTTATTGTTCGTAGGTAATTCACACTCTCCTGCCCCTGGGAAAACATGGCAGTAGGCAGGCTTTCTCCTGCTCCTTGTCAACATGCGTCCTATAAGGACTGTTCCCATCTTTCTCGTTCTGAGTCCAAGAGCTGCTGGTGCACACCTTCTCCTGTGGTGCAAACCCAATCGAAGTTTGATTCACCTGCTGGCAGCCTGCCAGCCTTCTCTAGACAAACAGAACTCGCTGAAGGGGAGAGGTCAGTGTTTCTTCTGTGCTGTTTATCAGCTGTTTTCAAGCAGTTGAAATGATCTGAGCAACACAATTCAAACCGGGCATCTCTTCCACTCTTCCCTTCACCACTGTCTTTTGAAATGCAGCCTCCAGTCCCTGTTGAGGTTTATTTATGTTTCAGCCTGGTGTCTGTCAGACCCAAGGAAGTAATCAAACCAAATTTATGATGTTCCTGGGTGAAACAGTGCAAAGCATTGGACAAAAATCAATGGAGAAATAAGGAATGAAGAAACAAATGTTTAAGCTCAATTAAATTGCAGAGTTTACAATTTCAAAGTGTAAGTAGCACTAGAGAAACTACTCAGCAGGGAAGCAGCCTGGCTAAACTTGTCTTCAAATCCCCTGATCTGGGAATGTAGCCTAAGCGTTTCTGACTAACAATAGCACTAGATTGGGAAAATTGTCATTTACACAGAAACTAATTTCTGTTTCAAACTCTAAGTTCCCAGGGACACGAAGAGTTGAAGAAACCTGTTTTGTAAGAGGGTAACTTAGATGAGGACCGAATTGTGTGGTGTAGCCAAGAAAGTAAATGTGTTCCCAGGCCGCCGAGAAACAGAAAAAACAGCATCAGCTCAGATAACTCCTGGTATCAAATAGCAAAAAGATCCATGGACAAATAGGTCAGAGAGGAATTCCTAGTGATACTGAGGAGTCTGGCGGTTCTTAAGAAGAGCAGCGTCAAGTGTTCAAATTCAGTGGTGCTACTTGCTTCCCTGTGTGGCACCTCTGTTCCCGGCACATCTGTCAGAAGCAGCAATCTTATGTTAAGGGTGGTCTGGGAGAAGGAAAAAAGAAGTGTCCAGGGCAGGAGACTTTCTAAAGATATGGTAAGGATAGCATCTGTCAGGACACAGTGGAGAAGGGAGATGTGGCATGGATCACTTCAGAAGCAGATATGACCCAATACCATCTCCCTAAAACCCACCAAGGGGCAAGTCTTAAAGAGAGAACTAGACTAGACTGGGCTCTAGTAGCCGAGATAGTTGGCTGGTGGCCATGTGAGTTTTAGCACTCTCACAACTGTCCTTGCCCCACTTTCTGCACTCTCCAATCTAAATATTGTTGAATTTCTGTGTTTTTACAGAGGTAAAAGAACTGAGCCATGTTGAAAGACCCTATCCAAGGTCACATATCACATAACTGGCAATGGCAGACTCAGAGCCAGGTGGAGTTGCCTCAGCAGCACATCTGGCACAAAGGTAACCGTAACAATTAACACACTCACCAAATTCTCAGGCACCCTTTATGCATGACCTAGATTCCTCTTGGAACCCACTAATGGCAGACCTGCTACCTCCACAGTGAAGCCATCATACCACCTTGTCATAGCAAATAAAAATTCCCCAGCATGCTCCCTGCTATCTAATGAATGACTGGTTTAGGAACACCGTGGTAGAGCATCCTGTTTCCTTCCAGTCCATATCTCCTCACCAGCTATTTTCCCCACCAATAATCTTTGTTCTTATTTAGTGAACAAAAGACAAGTGCCTAAAGAAACGGTCTTGCCATTTTTAAAAAGAATATCCATATCTAATCTTCTTTACTCTATCAGCTCTAAAGGGATTTCACATTGAATATAGCTGATAAAGTTCAATTTAAAAGAAGCTTTTCCTGACTTAAAAATTAATACGAATAATCCACATTCTTATAGAAAAAATTGGAACTAACAGATAAGCAAAGAGGAAAAAAAAAAAAACTAAAACTACCCATAATCCCAGTACCTCGAGATAAATCATATTAATGTTTTAACATCATTGAACACTCTTGGCTGTAGATAATGTGGCATGAGCTGATCTTTTAAGAACTGGGCATGGGGCTAATAAGATGACTCAGTGAGTCAATGCACTTGCCACCAAGCCTCATGACCAGAGTTCAATTCTAAGGACCCCTGTGGTAGAAAGACAGAACTGACTTCTCCAAGTTGTCTGCTGGTCTCCATGAATGGATGGGTACACACACACACACACACACACACACACACACACACCACACACATACCACACACATACACATACACACACACACACACCACACACACCTCACACACCACACACACCACACACACACACACACACACACCACACACCACACACACCACACACACCACACCACACACACACACACACACACACACACACACACACACCACACACCACACACACCACACACATACACACCACACACCACACACATACACACACACACACACACACCACATACCACACACCACACACACACACACACACACACATACCACACACCACACACACCACACACACCACACACACACACACCACACACACACACACACACACATACACACACACACACACCACACACACACACACACACACACACACCACACACCACACACACACACACACACACACACACACACACACCCCACACACATGTAAAAATAAAATAATGAAAACAAATCTTTGTGTTACTGGGAACTAGGCCAACATAAGCATCTTCATCAAAATTGTCACAATGTGTGCGGGGCGGGGGGGGGGGGGGGGAAGGGGGCTGGTACTTTGATTAAGCCTTAAAGGAGCCAAATTCAATATGGTTTGAGGTGATCAACAGTAACCATGGTCTGAAAAGCTTCTATGGGAAATGCTTGTTTTCTCTCCATCATTTCCCACATTTGGAGAAGTTATAAAGTCTTTGATGTCTAACTAAGCGGTGGATTTCATGCACAGTGATTTTAAAAGGAGGTTAACCACCAATCACCCTCCAAATTATTGTGCTTGTACTGGCATAAAAGTGAGGCGGTGAAATGTATTTAGAAATACAAACATCTGTATATGGAAATACAAATATCCGTTTTCATCTGTATTTCTGCCTAACCTCATTACACAAATGAGACAACAAGGACCACTCTAACACACACATTGCTGCAATGTAGCTGACTTAATTCTGTGGATGTGTGGTTCATAGCAAATGATTCCCTCATTTGGAACAGTTCTTGGAAAGAGGATGGTCACCCTTCTAAGTTTATTTTTAATGTTTACATTCATATTGGCTAGTCCCCTATTTTATTTATTCTCTGTTGGACCTACAGGCTCCACATTAATCATAAGTAGGCAACAGTTTCAATATTTAAAATGTCTCCTAGCGCAGCTTAAAGATGTACTTTCAAGGGCATCTACAGTATTTCATTTTAACACTTGGCATCTATTGTAACATTCTGTCAGGCCCTCCATATTCACTATCTTGTATTAATAATTGAATATTATTATTATAATTATTCTATAGACAATGAACTCTTGTCCATGGAGAGTAAATGGTCTGCCTAAAAACATACACAACTAAATAACAGAGCATAGTTTTAAATGTTCTTTAAATGTGTTATTTTAAAATCAACCCTCCAGATAGTAAGTTCTAGGGATCGATTGATATCATGGTAATGATAATAATAATGTTGCAAATACTATGGAATTGCTAAAAGTGGATTTTAGATTATTTTTAACCTCAAGACAATTTTTTTTGTAATTTTCTTTTTCTTTTGATTTATTTATTTATTAATAAGTAACACTGTAACTGACTTCAGACACTCCAGAAAAGGCCATAAGATCTCATTACAGATGGTTGTGAGCCACCATATGTTTGCTTGGATTTGAACTCATGACCTTTGGAAGAGCAGTCAGTGCTCTTACCTGCTGAGCCATCTCACCAGCCCACCTCAAGAAAATTTATATTTGAAGTAAATAACTAAATTAATTTAACATAATGATATGTTAAATTTATTTATTTCACATATGCCAATATAACAAATCATAACATTAAATGTCATAAACACGTGCCCCTTTCCACTGCCTCTAAAGTCAATGGAAGAGGAAATTATTCATTTAAGCACTGCATACCACCCTTTGTTTTAGTAAAAAATTGTTTGTGAGAATTTCATGCATGAATAATGTATTTACATAATTTCTACCCTTCCTCTTACCTTTCCTTACTCATCTCATGATGCCTCACTCCCTCTCAAATTAATGACATGCATATCACTAATATATAATATACTATTAAGTGGTATATTTTCTGTATTAATGTATAAATGACATCTATGCATATATATATAAATATGACCGCTGAGTCCATTTACTGTTGCTCATATGCATATGTGTTTTTGGCTGATGAATTGGGACTGATGGATAACCTATCAGAGGGCTTATCCCTATAGAAGACTATTCTCCCTCTCAGCAGCCATTAATTGCTTGTAGCTCCTCATCTACACATAGGATCTCTTGATATTTTCCCTATCCACATTGGGATGTCAACTGGTGTTGCTTCTCTTAGAACCAAAAAGGAACGATTCTAGGAGCCATGGATGATCTAAGAATGAGTATAGTGAAAAAAATCACTGGACTTCCTACTTGTAGAATGGTGCCTCAGAGAAGTAGAATTTTCCTATGAAAATGATCCTAGTACCTAAGCATTTATACATTTCAGTTTGGGCCTTAGGATGTCTAACTTCCAACCAGGGCATGTGGCTTCAAAGGAAATTTCTTACTAGTTATATTATTAATACTTTATTATTATTTTCCCTTTTATTAAGGAATTTTATTCACACACAATTGGTATTAATATTCAGATTAAATTAAAGCAATTAGGTTTCATTGAACTTCATCAATAAACTGATATGAATGAAGCTATATATTAGAATTGGAGTTCAACGCCTTTTCTATAAAATATCTTTTTTTTTTTTTTTTTTTTTTTTTTGGTTTTTCCGAGACAGGGTTTCTCTGTGTAGCCCTGGCTGTCCTGGAACTCACTTTGTAGACCAGGCTGGACTCAAACTCAGAAATCTGTCTGCCTCTGCCTCCCAAGTGCTAGGATTAAAGGTGTGCGCCACCACGCCCGGCTTCTGTAAAATATCTTAAAGCATAAATATAGACAGTGTATTATTAACACTATGCATAGGATTTTTATAGAAATATCTGTCGTCCCTGCCATGCCTGCTTCTTCCCGTACTGCACAAGTTGTTGTTCTCTTCAATGAAGCTCAACTGCCACAGACCAGCTGCATATTGAACATTTTTATGTGAGTCTGTGCAGCGCATCTCTGTTCTGTTTGCTTGGAGTTTTTTTTTCTTCCTGCCTTTATACATTAAATAAAATCTTCCCATTAATTACACATTCCTCTAAGCATTATCCCTGGCATATATCAGTTTTATGTTCTAGGCATGTTCAACCTATAGCCACCTTTGGTCAAGAATCACTGTCTAGAATGAAGTTAGAAATTATATTGGTCAGTGATCAATATTTGCAGCTGATTCCTGTGCCACTGAGGTTCTGTTGGGAAGCATGTTGCCTGTACATACAGCCCTACATGTTTTCCTTTAACAGTTGTAGCATTTCTCATTTCAAATTAATGTCTTTGATTCACTTGGAGTTGATTTTTATGTAGAGTGAAAGATATGGATCTATTTTCATTATTTTGAAAATGGATATCCAGTTTACTGGCACCACATGTTGAAAAGAATCTTTTTTTTTTCCAGTGTATGTTTTTGGTGCCCTTGTCAAAAGTTAGGTGCCAAAGCTATGTTGGTTTATCTCTGGATCTTTATTATGTCCCATTTGTCTAAATGCTTAGTTTGTGCCGCTTTCATGTCAACTTTATAGCTCCGGTGGTGTAGATTGAGGTCAAATATTGTCATGCCTAGAGCTATGTTATTTCTGATTAGAACTATCCTACCTATCACTTGTCCCTTGTGTTTTCATATAAATTATAGAAATTTTTCTAACTCATCAACCTTACTACTGAGACAAGGTTTCCCAAGGAGACACAACAGATTTCACTGGCTGGTCAGTTAAGTGCAAGGGTTCTCCTGTCTCCATCTCCACAGTGAAAGTGTATTTACTTCGTTTTTCATTTTGCAAGACATTCACTGAGAATGGCAAGATCATTTCCCTTTAACTTTTCTATTGTCTCGTTTTCTCTTTGCAGTTTTGTCTGCTTCTCTTTCCAATGCTCTCTGAGTTTCCAAAAGTAGGTTTTATTATGGCATTTGCAGACATAATTTGTTTGTCTTGGTCTCTCTCCCTCCTCTGCTCCCACATGCCTCGGGCTCCTTAAACCTTTCTATTCCCTTTACCTCCTTCTTCAAAATCACTTTGTCCTCTTTCATGGGCCCCTCTCCAGTTTGCGATATATATATATATAATTTCATTCAAAACTAGGATCTGCATTTAAGAATATGTCATGCTGGGCAGTGGTGGCGCATGCCTTTAATCCCAGCACTTGGGAGGCAGAGGCAGAGGCAGGTGGATTTCTGAGTTCAAGGCCAGCCTGGTCTACAGAGTGAGTTCAAGGACAGCCAGGGCTACACAGAGAAACCCTGTCTCAAAAAACAAAAACAAAACAAAACAAAACAAAAAACCAAAAAAAAAAAACCAAAAAAAGTCATATTTGGTGGATGTTTTTGAGTCTTGATTAACTTGTTAATATTGTAATTTGATGAATCACCCATTTTTCTGTAAACTTCAAGGTTTGATTTTTTATGGTGAATAAAATTCATTATATATATATATACATTATATACATTATATATATATACACATACACACACACACACATATATATATATGTGTGTGTGTATATATATATATATATCACATTTCCTTCTCTAATAATCAGTTGGTGGTAATCTAGGATAGTCCATCCCCTTGCCTTATGAATAGGGCAGAAGCTGTCATAGATATGTAAACACCTCTGTGATATAGATTCCTGTGAGTGTATGGTAAGAATGGGTATACTGGGTTATATGGTTCTATTTCTAGTTCTTTTAGAAACCTCTATTCAATTTCCATTGACCCTGTACCAGTTTATACTGCCGCTGGCAGTGAACAAAATTTCCCATTCCCCATATCCTCATCAGCATTTGATTTGTTGAAGCTAGCCTTCCAACTGGGATGGTAGTGTTAATGATTTCTTTTCTCTAGAAGCTTTAACTATGTTCTGCCCTATTCTGTATGTTCTAAAATATCTTTGACATTTACCTAAGTCTGAGTTGGTACTGTTCTTCTTACCTTGCCTACAACTTAATAAATCCTTTCAGGCTGTTTACTAATGCAAGAAACTATTCCTTATCATTCTCCAAATGATGCCTTGCCTCTGTTTACTCTGTCTCTTCTAGACCTCCTAATTCATTGATACTGGAGCGCCCTGACTTCCTACATACATTTTAGTTTTTTTAATTTCTCATGTCTTATTAGTGACAAGTTATGTTCTGTCTCTATACATATCAACTTGGATGTACATGCAAGTCACCTGGACACATAAACAGAAGTTCTTATTTAACATTAAGTAATGTGGCCTCAAATTTCCCTGACATGTTTCCTGGAATGTCAGTGCCTCAATCTATAGAGCTATTTTGGGTAGGATGTTTCCATGTTCTGGAGGTACAACAAGACTTTCTGCAGTCAGACAGTATGCAGATCTTCCACTACTACTCAATACCCACCGACCTTAGGAAAAGTGACCTGGTCTCTTTGGGAACCATCTTTGCCCTGTACAAAATAAAAATCTCAGCCCCTATGGGTCTGGCTTCCTGTAATGATTAGATGTGATTTTTAGCTTGCACAAACTATGGGAGGTATGAAGCAAAAAGCAGAACTCCAGGTATCTTTAGTCAGGGTTAAGCTTTAATGATACAGGGCAGAAAGTGTGCTAGCATGTCTCCATCAATGAGAAGGGCTCTGCTCCCAGCTTCAATCTCAGCTATGGTGTTGCTTTTTGAGTTAAAGGGACTAGAACAAAGTGTCTCTACCTGTCTCATGCTTACATGAAAGCACAACCCCACCCACAGAATAGGAACAAGCATACCCCGACTTCAATAAAGAACCACCTGTTGTGTCAGCCACAGGATAGAATGTAAATAAATCATTCTGATTTTATCATATGCTAAATGAGTCAATGGATGTTAAAAATAATTCAGAAAGGAAGTTTTTCTAGTAGAAATCATAGTCATGAGCAGGGAGCAAATATAAGACCCTTGTATTTGGAGAGAAAGCTTATTGCACTAAAATAATTTGTTATAGTTACTCTGAACAAATGGAAGAGGTAGGGAAGGAAGGAAGGAAGGGAGGGAGGGAGGGAGGAAGGAAGGAAGGAAGGAAGGAAGGAAGGAAGGCAGGCAATATTAATTTGGTAGCTTTTTCTTAATATGCACTAAGCAAATACTAACATGTAATGTGGGTTCCATCAAAGTTAAACCTAAGGCTTCTCGCCTGCACGATACCAGCCCTAGAGAAGAGATCAATTTATACCTGGCTAGCGTTCTCTTAGACAATTCAGGATCCAAACTAAAGAAATAATCCCACCCACTTTTACGCTGGGTCTTCCCACATTAATTAACAGACTCAAGACAATTCCACAGTTATGCTTATAGGCCAACCTAATTTAGATACACCTTCATTTGTAACTCTTTTCCCATATGATTCTAGATTGAATCAAGCTGACAATTAAAGCTAACCATTACAGTGAGTAAACATTTTAGATTTTATTCTTTAATTTGAGAAGCAGGTCCTCATTAAAAATTTTTGAAAGGTGAGGGTGATATATATCATTGAAAAATAAATATTTGTCTAAAGAGGAATAGCTCAGAAATCCAAATGAACTTTCTGAGCTTCATAACAGGGCCCTAGTGCAGCCCTGGTTTGTGACATTTCTATTGATGCCAAATATAATAAGCAGAAGAAAACTGCCAGCAAGCATGTTCATCTAAAACCAGTGATTTTTAACAGCAGGGTCAACAATAGGAAAAGACCAGCTCTAAACTTTCTGGAATCTTGCATGATATAGAAACAGTTAAACAGATACTAAAATTCAGACTAGCTACTACATGCAGTTAAAAGGCGACTTACAATTAGACTAGCTGTAATGGGCTGTTGTCTATTTGTAGGAGACAGGTGATGGAGTTGAGAAAGGGTCTCATACTTTAGCCCAGGCTAGCCTGAAGCCCACTATGAATTGCAAATTGGCCTCAGACTCACTTCAATCCTCTTGCCTCAGCCTTCCAAGTGCTAGTATCACAGACATGCATCTCGAAGTGTGATCGAATGATTCCATGCATAGGTGGAGGCTTAGCTTGAGTCAGATATTGATGTGGATAATAAACCATGGCATGAAAGCTCTTAGTAAGCCCTTATTCCCAAACCCATATTTCTGCTGTCATCTAGATGATAGCTTCAAGCTGGAGATATGATACGTGAACTGGGAAAGCTCTGTTCCACGTCTGTCTTCCCCAAGGACCAGCAGACTCCCTAAGATATGCTTTCCTTTTGGCAATGACAGAAGTACCATCCCAAAGATACACTTCAAATATTCACCTGTGTCCAAAGTAAATGACATTCCAAGCCCAACATCAGGAGGGAGGAGAAGTAAAAGGGGGAAGTGAGAATTTACTGAACAACTACACAATCTATTACTGTCTTCCATCTTGATTCTATTTATCCTATTTCTTCCCAGATTCATCCCCCTACAAAAAGTCACAAAAGTCTCATCTAATTATAATCTCATACTGACAATACAACCTCTTGTGATCAACATTAAGTTTGGATGTGGTTTTTACTAATCCAAAGACCTCTACTAAAAGAAAATAAAAGGTATATGACAACATGAACTAAAAGTACAGTTAAGATTGGAACAGTCACTTAAAAGCTTAGGCACTGGTCCCAGATGATGGCACTACTGTGAATCAGATGATAAGAAGAGTACCCTAGGAAGGGTTCACTGGGATCTTGACGCCTTCTCCTCTCTTTGCTTTCTGGTACCTTGAGATGGACATCTTTGCTCTTTGTATGTTTTTTAACCACAGTGTTCTTCCCTTTTTCACTCTCATTGACAATAATTTATTGTTTCAAATATTTTAGAAACTCAAAGACAATATTGAATTGCTGATCTTTCGTTTTCCATCTCCTGAGTACTAAGATTACAGACATGCATCATTATATCTATTTTATGTGGTGCTTAAGATGTAACCCAGAACTTTGTGCATGCTAAAATAGTATGCTCCTATCTGTGTAACATCCACAGCCCTGATAGGTAGTTAAAAAAAAAACATATTTATTAAGCAGGTACTTCTTTCTCTCCGTGGATAAAGCTATTTTAGGAATCGTGATCACAAAGACTGTATTGAAAAGAGATGGACCAAATTAAATCTAAAGTAGCAAAGAGGCAATTTACAAAACAAGAGCCACAGAGACTCAGCAATGGGAGCGGAATTAATGATTGTGTATCAGCAAAGCAGCTAGTCTTGCCGCTGTTCTCTCAACACAGTAAGGGAAACTCAATAAAGATCTTCAAAAAAATATTCATAGGCCAACTCACTGCAACACAGGGAACATTATCAGTGAATAAGAACAACCACCAGTGCTTATACCTGGCACCATGGAGTGAGGAGAACAATTATCAGACAATCAATTAAGAAATCTGAAGGAAACAAATGTTCAAAATAAATGTCGTGCAGTTATCTGAAGCCATACCTTCTCACAGAACCATTAGGGATCAGAAAATTCATTCCACATCATCTGTAGACCTTCACAGATTGATACCAGAACTACTAGTTACGAATTTAAATACAATTGCCTAAATTATGCTTTTGATCCAGTCTTTGCCATTCCTAGCACCCAGGAGTGGCTTTTGATTTCCTCCCAAATAAGATTAAAAGTCTAATCACAGAGACCCCACGCCAACACCGTAAAATTATGAGGTATTCCCTGGATGGAATTTTGATTCTTTCCGTTCCCTGTGGCCTCGTTGAGCCCTGCATTATCTCTGACCTGAATATTGCAAGCACGCTGCTCCGTCAGCTTTAATTCTTATTCCCTAATTTTTCAAAACCTTGTTCCAATGCCACCTACTCCACAAAGCCTGTCCCAATTACTCTGCTCAGAATTACTATTACATTTTCATAGTCCTTTATCCCTCATTTGGGGGCAATAATGGTAATTATTCCCAAATCATGACCAGAGTCTTGATAGGTCTAAATCTGTCTCCTCTTCAGGATAGCAAGTTTCCAGAGGCATCGGAAGAAGAATCCTAATCCTTAAGCATCGTGTCCTGGTTCTAAATTCCCATAACTCAAGGCATCTACCAACTGAACTATGTGTTAAAGGATTCTGATTTTCCAATATGCCAAAGCTCAATTAAACATACTTATCCATCACTTTAACTTAACCTGTTCCTTTCTTTTTCCAAATGATGGTTTTACAATTCATCATATCCAAGCCCTTCATAGTCACCTTTCTAAATACTTTGAAGACAAACTTATGCTCATACAGCTGAACTCTTGTTAGCAATAGCAGCCACAGGGGCTCTAAAGCATACACTAAGTGGTTATGAAAATGGGAGTGATGGACATGCCCACACATAAGCAGGTAGATCCTTTGAGCTTGGTTAAGGATAGGTGATTCATGTACCAGAGAAGAAAATAAAATAAATTAAAGAAAAGACACTTCTGGGGATTTGTTTGGTTACTACATGGAAACATAGGCCTATTTTGATAAAGCCAAAGATGAAGACTGTGGTTTTAGAAATTGCTGCTCTTCACAACTGTGAAGAAACAGGTTTTCTGAGGTAACTTCCTGTTGAACAGTAAAACCATGCCAGGAAGCTTGGTTAAGTAGAGAAGGTTGAGACCTGGTGACTCAATGGGCACACACCTGAGCCTGTGGAGACTCCTCACTCCCTACCATATTCCTGGCCTGGAACACTTGTCACACTCCTCCCATAATGAAACGTGACCTGTTGCCAAGTAGGCCCAGAACAGAGTTTTTTATGCTAATGAGATACCTAGAGGCCCAATAAGGGTTTATCCAATAAGCTTCACTTCCCAGACATTCCTCCAAAAGGTATTTAATCTCAGGTATACATATGCATTCATTTTCCACCATGAACAGTCAATAAACAGTTTAGAACCTTGGACTGTCTCTTTCATCAAGATCCCCAGTGAAGGGCAAAGGAGAAGACATTCACCTACAGAGCCTCAGCTTAATTCTCCTATTGAAGGCCTCTCTGCACTACCAGCCTGCCTCTGACAAAAAAAGAATAATCACAGCTAGGACAAGCCAGAGCTCTCTCTTCCCCTGGCCCTGGGCTAGATGCTGTCCTCAGACCTCAGGCCCCAAGAGTCTAAGAACCCCAGGGCCTCAGCCTTGTCACAGGCCAGAGCACCTCTGAACCATCTCCAGCTTTCCCACATCTCAGACAGTGCTTTCCCACCTCAGGCACTTCCCTATAGCCCAGCCCTCCCCTGCAGCACCATGGCATTAGTGCAGACAAACTCCCCACCTTCCTCCTCCCCAGGAGTCTGTGCCCAGAGGTGGGGTGGACACAGACCCATTACCTCCTCAAGGAAACTAATAGCCAAGTCTCCAGGTCATCGCAGCATATATAAGAGCAGGCTTCCAAAGATGCAAGCAGCTATTAGCACTGACCAGTCTTAACAGAAGAGATGATATAAGGAAGAATGGGATGGACAAACTATAGAGAGGTTTTGGGGTTTTGGCTTTTGTTTTTTTTGTTTGTTTGTTTGTTTTGTTATTAGCAATTTTCTCATCGTAGTGAAAAGTCATACTGAAGCACATTGTCTTCAAAATTTTAGAGGTTGTTTAGCTTTGTGGTGTGGTAGTTGTCCCCATTTGTGCTTTAAAATGTGTAGCAAATCTCCCTTTGGAATGCTGATCTCTATCCAGCCATAAATATTGGTATGGAGATGGTTTCAGATAATTTTTTTTTACATTAAAAAATGGCATTGTTTTATTTTCGCCAGCAGGAGTGGGCTGCATGTTGTGGTAGGTGTGCTGGACTCAGTGCAGGTATGGATGGGGTCAGGGGAAGTGATGACTTGGTGGCTGGAAGGGAACTGAAAGGATTAGATAGACTTCTGGGAAGTTCGGAGGAAGGACTCATGGCACACTATAGCTACACCACTAATAGGGCTGAGAAAGTCTTGGAAGTCTAGCTGCCCATCGCTGTTGAGGTCTAGCTTCTTCATCCTGTGGTCAAGAACACTGGGGTCATCTTGGTTCTTCGTGTAGGCGGCCAGCTCCGTGTTCATGAAGGAAATGAATTCAGCCTTGGAGAGTTTAGAGCTGTTTCCATCCTTCCCTCTGTACTTTTGGAAAACAGCAATCAGGGAGTCAGTCGATGCATCTCTCAGTCTCTGTAGGCATTTTTGCCAAGCTGAGGAGTGAAGTCCGGCTGCGACCGTGGATGACGGTGGCTGGGACAGGAGAGGTTTCAGATTCTTATTCGACTATGTTCTCCAAACATAATTCAGCTGAGGGTCTGCTTCTTTGTAGGACTTAAGAGTTTGAATAAATCAGTCCTGTGAGATGTCTCATTGGGTGAAGGTACTTGGTAGGAAGGCTAAGAGCCTGAGTTCATTCTCCAAGACCCACACAGTAGAAGAGAACCAATCCCTCCAAAAGTTTCTCTGACCACTACACATATATCGTGGTAGAAATACACACACACACACACACACACTTGAGTTAAAAAAAATACATAAAAATTTTTAAAAAGTAGAATAAATTATTGTCAAATTCATATTGTTGGCAATTGTCCCCAGAGGACAGCTTTCTAGAAGATCACAGACTGGCGGTGGTCCAATTATCCCACTGGACTTGTCCAAGAATCTGTTTCTACTCTTGTGCCCTCTCCTTGCCTCATGACAAGAAGCCATGAATAGATTCTCATCTGAGCATAGCTTGTCAACATATTCTCTTCTGCTTTTGGAGATGATGTGCACCAATGTTATAATGTGCATGTCACAGGGGCTGGTGATTTAGATGGGATTTCTTTAGTTCATTGGCATTCACAGAGGAGTAGCATTCACAAACACTGACTGCACAATGGATCATGTCTGCTAAGAGAAGAAACTGTTCTATTCCTGCCATTTATTGGCACAAAGGAATATCCTTCTAAGGCATCATGGATGTACATACAATGATACAAGTGGCAGCTATTAGCAAAGATAGAATTTACTTCCTTACCCTTCATTTGCTCATATGCCCTTTCTATTACTCTCCCAAACATGTTAAGGGTTGTTCTAATAATAAGTGACCTTTAGAAATTGTCTCATTTCAGAGTTTTCACCCATAGTTGTTCAAACATATATTTTCTACTTCTATCCCAAGTCTCGTACAACTCACTCTCTTCTCGATCAAGTTATATAACATGATGAGGTGTTGGGATGACATCTCTAATGTGACCCAGTACCGAAGTTAACTGAAAATGGGCAAAAACAGAAGTTTTCCCAAGATATAACACTGTATTCCGTTACAGCTGCCTTCCTCTTGTCATCTACATCTGTGAGAGTGGCTAACCCCAGTGACAGACAAGAAGGAAATGTGAGATTTAACTGATCTGTTCTTGAATAACTGGTCTTACATAACAAAATTGCAGCAAGCTGTCAGTTCTTAGGTCCCCAGACTCTAGACCTACACTCTCTCAAGCTGCCTTTCCAGCTGACCTCTGACCTCCATCAGAGAATGAATTGATAGCCTGCTGTCTGACTTGGTGTTTTCCAAAAGACCCCACAAATTCTTGCCTCAAATCCATGTCTGTTCATAACTTGTCTCTGTGGAACCTGCATGTCTAGTAGGAAGTACAGTGGGCATTTCCACAAACTGACAAAGGGCTAAGGTATTGTTGTTCCTGCCCCCAGGCTTAGGACACTATATAGGAGCATTGCCATGAATTTGAGGCTAGCCTGGGTTACATAGAAAGTGCCTGCTGGGTTAGTGAGAGCTAGGGTAGGAAAGGGGAAACAAAGTGAAAAGTGACCTTGGTAGCAAGTCTTTAGCATAGAAATCATTCTAGCCAACTGAGCAGGGCACCAGGCTGTAGCCGCCTGCAGCCACATGAAACTGGGTTCCCCTGATCAGACAGCGAGAAAAGAACGTGGCCAAGACAAACCTTGCTGTTCAAAGACCCTGAGGTTTACTGAGAGTCCTTGCTTATAAAGAAGGTAGGCCCATCCCCCGCCAGCCCATTCTTGGTGCCTGGAGCCAGCCCGTAGGCGATCTACAGGGTGTGTCTCTGGAACATCTCAAGGACCTTTCAGCGGGAAGCAGAGTCTTGGAGAAGAGCAAATAGAGCCATCAAGGTCAGAAGGCTCTACCCTAAGTAATCTCCTTCTTAGTGGCAGCAAGATCAAAGTCTGGACCAGCCTGCTTCAAGGCTGAGGGAGGCTACCCCAGGCTTCTGCAGCACAGCTTCCTGGGAGGCTGGGGCAGATAAATGCTGGGTTGGAATCTGGGCTTCAAACGTAGAAGGCCACTATCTTTTAAAAACCAATCAATCAATTAAACAAACAAACAAAAACTACTGGCAACATTTGTTTGTCATGTAAATGTGCCTGCGCCTCCAAGTCTAAAGCCCATGAAGTCTCTCATCCCTGAGCACCATCTCCTCATACTCAATATTCCCTTCCCTAAAACAGCACTGACCCTACCTCCGTCTATGTACCACGAGGAAGTGGTCTTCAACTTCATCCCACCCTGTGAACAAACAATTATTTGATTTTAAAAACAGCCTAATTATCTCTCAAAAGTTATATATATATATATTTGATTTTCCCATAAACCTGATAATATAAGTGTCCCTTGTTCGGCTAGTCCACTTCTTTACTGAGATATCTTCTTTCTCAGATCACATACAGTGCATTTGTGAGAATAAACCTTGCGAGAACACAAGGTTTTATCTACAAGATGTTTGCAAGGAAAAAAAGAAAAGAGGAGAGGAGAGGAGAGGAGAGGAGAGGAGAGGAGAGGAGAGGAGAGGAGAGGAGAGGAGAGGAGAGGAGAGGAGAGGAGAAGAGAAGAAAAGAAAAGAAAAAGCAAAGAGGAGTTAAAAAAAAAAAAGACAAGACAAAACAAGATCAGTAGTTTGGATTTTTGAGCACATTTTGCCCCCTGGCTGAACACAGTCATCTAAACAAGCTTGAGGGTGAAGCTCAAGCCCAAAGCACCATCATCTCCCTGAATATCATTTGTCTGTAGAGGCCATGTTTTATACACGTCAGGTTCGAAACATAAATGGAATTTTCATTTGAGTCTGACTTTGTAGCAGTAAAGACAAAGGGGAAGAGACACTGCACTCACAGGAAACGACTACAAGTTGAGAAACAAGGGCGTACTCTATCTCTGGCCGGCAGCAGGAAAGACATTAAATGTGTCCTATAATCCTTTCCTCACCACGGAACCGAAGCACTGCAAAGCCGGTCTCAATCCAGCAGATGGCGAGAGACTAATTCTAGTCTACAGCCCTCTGGAAACTGCAGAGCTCTCATTCTGAAGACACTGGGCTATCAAACAAAATTGACACAGAACATTTGTGCTCTTTATTTTATAATTTTATTTTGTTTTATTGGACTAGGACTACCTATTGCCTTCCCTCCGCTCGCCTCTTACTGTGCGATGAAAGAGAACCTGAATGGGATGCATTAAAGCAGACAGCCTGCTTTTGTTAATTCATGTGTTTGAATACTGAAACCCAGCTGGTGGTACTCTACTGGGAGGTTTCAGAGTCTCTGAGAGGTGGGGCTAGCTGGAGGAGTGGCTTGAGGTTTATAGTGGTCCCTGTCTTCCTGTCCTGCCCAGCTTCGTTTCCTGTAGAGATGTAACACCCCACCATGTTTCCGCAGCCACAGCCCTGTGCGGCTCACAGTCTCAAATACTTCCCCACCACGGTGGACCATACCTTCAAACTGTAAGTCAGACCGAGTCCATCCTCACTTTAGATGCTTCCTGTCCTGTTCCTGATTTAAACAATGAGAAAAGCAACTGATACACATTCAAAGAAGAGCAAATGGAGAATCACATGTGCATATTCTGTTCTGCGTACCTACTGTATCTATTTGCTTTGTAAATTAATATTTTATTAACTATTTGTGAATTTCATGATGCATTTTTATTATGTATTCTTCCTCCTCGGTTTATTTATTCATAATTTTTATTTTTCACGTGTATGAGCATTTTGCTTTTATCTATGTTTATGCACCACATACCCTCCTGATGCCCACAAAGGACAGAAGAAAACATTGGAGCTCATGAAATAGAGTCACGGATTGTTGTGAGTCACTATGTGTGTACTGGGAACCAAGTCTGGGTTTTCTGCAAGAGCAGCCAGTGCTCTTAACCACTGAGCCATCTTTCCACCCCAAGCCATTTTCTTTTTGATGCATCATTAACATGGGCAGGCCTATTGTTCTCCATATGAATTATTTAAGCTAAGGTAAGATTGGATTGAAGTATAGACTATAGCAAGAGAAGGAGGGCTCTCCTGGCATCAAAAGCTCCTGTGTGTTCACTGAGAGCTGCTAATATTTGCCTCAATATTCCCTAATACATTTTCTAGGTGATCTGAATCCATTGTTTCTTGTTCAGTATTCAAAGACATTTTTCCTCAATTAGCTAATTAAAAAAATATTCAAGAGGGCACAGATATGTTTATGATGGTGTTAAATGCAGAAACAAAAGGCCTCTCAGAAAGGAAAATGGGAGGTATTTATTAAATGAATTCACAAGATTCTTCAGGGCTTCACTTTATTCTAAGAACAAAGTGTCATTACATTCTGAGTTTACAACACCGTATAAACCATCTTGGTAAACACTGAGGATGGGGTCTATATGGTAGATATCTTCAGCTTCATTAACACATCAGAGTGTTTCCCAGTCCAGAATGTCAGTGTGTGCTCCTGGTTACTGGAACCTGTTCCTTTTTGCTGTGCTACAATTATAAGCTCCATCATAACTCCTTAGTCATGTATTTATTTTCCTGGATAGATTGCAAACTCTATGAAAACATATTCTTCCATCATCATATCTCCAGTATCTAGCATAGCCTGAGTTGAAGATCGTGCCCTAAAATACCAGTGAAGCAGGAATATGACCCATTTTATAAAGTGGTCTTCAATCAACAAAAGCTCACAATAGCAGTTATGTAGAGGCCTCATTAACAGAGGCGTGGTCTCAGAATATGGTGGCTTCTCAACTCCCATATTTTCCAAGAACTGAACATCTATTTCCCACATGTTCTAGATCTCCTGGTTTTTCATACTATGAGTGATGTCTTAGATACAAAGGAGAGCAAGAAGCACCCCAAGTCTTACTTCTTAAGAATAGAAGTGACTTAAATACAGTTAAGTTTCTCACACTAGCATTGTAATAGCTTCTTGCCCAAACAACCAGGAAGGGCAGTTGAAGTTAAGTGATTTGTTCCCTGTGGTTGATGGTTGTCAATAAGTACTGTGCCTAGCATCTCTAGGTATTTTATGACTGTTCCACATAGCCACACCACTTACTTTTTACTTCAATACTTCAATTCCTTTTTATTTTTGCACATGTATGTGTATATATACATACATATGTGTTTTTGTGTGTGTGCGCGCATATCTGTGTAGAGGCCTGAAGTTGATATCAAGAATCTTTGCTTATCATTTTCCTCTTTCATTCGTTGAGATAGAGTCTCTTGCTGAACCCAAGCTCATACATTCCTGCTGTAGTAGCTTGACACTTACTCCAGGATTCCTGTGGCTACTTCCCACGTGCTGGCAGCCGTCCCATCCACAGAGCGCTCACATGAGTACTGGGGATTTGAACTCTGTTGTTCACATTTGCAGGCGCTTTACCCACTGAGCCAGCTCCCAAGCTTTCCTGCCCCCCATTTCTTGGCACATTTACCAATTGCAGAAGTCATACATAGACCATAACTAGAAGGAAGGGAGATGTTATACTTTGTAAGGGTAATAGAGGGTAGCAAAGATGTTCTTGAATATGGCCAGCCACTTAGCACATCATCAGTCTGTGTTAGGAGATTCCTGATGGCTATACTCCCACTGGCCCTTTGCCTTGCATGTGTTTAACTTTTACATGAATGAAACTGTTGTTGATGTATTGTTCCTTCTTACAAAAGTATCAAGCTCCTCCCTCTACAGCTCCATGTTTTTATTCCATGCCAAAAATGTTCCAAGTACACACACACACATACACACACACACAGATTCCACACAATACAAATTGTTCTAAAGCTTGCCTTTTCCAATTTATTTTTTTTCATTGACTAACAGTTTGCTGTAAAGTCTAATTTAAACAAATTTCATTTAGGCTGTTTCGAAGTTTTACTTCCAGTTGGATAACTCCGTCTCCGTCTCTCTTTGCTCATTTATACAAGTATATGAGAAGAGGAAAATTCCCTAGTGTAAAACCACACAATCAAAGAGGAGTGTACAAATTAAATTATACAGTTTTTAAACTCTCCTCAAAACGTGGTACTGATGTTACCAACCATAGTATATGTGAACACCTTCCTGTTCATCTCCAACAAGCGTCCTCCTAAGGTATATGTTATTGACAAAAAAGAAAAAAGAAAGAAAAGAAATGTCAGAAATATTTTATTATTATCTCATATTATTAAAAATCATAAATACTGATATAAATTTTGTAAAAATTAGGAGTATGTATATGACTACTTGGGTTATTTTTATTCTGCCCCCCCCCCCCGCAGTGTTCACCGAATACTCTATGGACACAGAAGGATGAGGTGATAAGCAATCTGAGTCTGAGTTCAATTTCTCTTTGTCTCTATGTCTTCTGCTTACTGAGATAAAGAAGGCAGGTTATTGGCTTCAACGGGGCTGGGGTGGCGGGTGGGGGAGAACTTATTACCCACAATCCCTCACAGCTCAGCTCAGTGATGCACCAGCGACAGTACAATAAATCTGTTTCTTCATGAGAGGCCCACGCAGCCCAGGTTGGGAAGGTAGCTCTCAGCAGCCTGCAGCATCATACATCACCCGCAGGTGCTGCTGGCCGGGCTCTTCAGAGTGACAATCTGACCTGTCTGATTTGTCTTCTTTTTGTCACAGACTCCTCCAGACATCACTGTCTCGTTGAATGTAGCTGATCTCTGGCCATATTTTCCCTCTTCCTGCCACCTTCCATTACTTGTACTGAGATAAATCTTCTCCTCTTTGGCAGTAGGGTTGAATATACAGCCTCTCCCCCTAGTTCTGATCAATACCTTCTTGAGATAAGCCAGCCAGAAAAAGGGTAGACAAGAGCGATAGGACTGGCTCGCAGCATGATTACCTATCATATGTAAGGAAAGGGCTTCTCGCCTCCATGGTGTAACCCACCAAAATACTCCATATCTAGTAGGATGTGAAGGCAAGTTAGGACTGTCATGCATGATACACACAAGCAAGAGAGCTTTTCCAGTAAAGAACTAGAGCATGGACCTAGAGCATGGACCCACAGGGCTCAGTCAGGCACACTCTTGCTTATATTATCATTATGGGCCTTACCCTTATGTAGAAACACATAAGGTCCACGAGATCCATGAGAATGGTAATTTCGATGGTACTGACTGCAACTACTTCAAACTTCAGCAGTTCCCTAAAAACTTAATTCTTATGTCTTTAGAGAGTATCTCTGGGGATTGTCCTAAAATGCTCACATTTGGAATTGTTACTTGTATATAGAGTTAGCTTGTGGCAGCTACTGCTCCGCTCTGATTTAGTCTACGTACATCCTTTGAATATGCTACCTGCATGGACTTGAGGATGCTGCCCTGCTGGCCCCGGCTGTTAGAGCTTGAATGCTACAGACATGGGACCAGTTTCATCATCTTCCCTATTTCTAAAGAACTGGTAACTCAGTTAAGATTTCTATTGCTGTGAAGGAACACCATGACCAAGGCAACTCTTATGAAGGAAAATATTTAATTAGGAATGGCTTATAGTTTCAGAGGCTCAGTTCATTATAGTAATGGTAGGAAGCATGACAGCCTGCAGGCAGATATGGTGCTGGAGGAGTCTAGAGTTCTACATCTTGATCCAAAGGCAGCAAAAATTATCTCCTGTTTTCTACACTGCTCGGAGCTTGAGTACTAGGAGACTGGTAACACTCTTCCTCCAACAAAGCCACACCTACTCCAACAAGGCCATATCTTCTAATAGTGCCACTTCTGTGGGCCAAGCATTCACACATGAGTCTATGGATTCCATACTTATTCAAAGCACCACAACTGGTAATGGGAGGGACACGGACATGCTCTTTCCAATAGTCCCATCAGTACCTGGTTCAGTCACTCTGTACAGGACCAGGTTGACACTAGACTGCACCACCAGGTACAGCAATCTCTACATGGACCCCTCCTGTTTTCTGTTTTGTAGAAGTCTACTTCTACCCAAGTTAATCAGCACTCTGAAGGAGAAGCTTATGGGCTATCACTCCTACTGCCTTATCAGACTCCCAAATTATTTTTATTTTACACATTTAATATTCAATACAATTACAAAACCCCATAAGAACACACACATACACACACACATACACCTGTACAATTAAAGACTACATTAACTAAACCATAGCCACCTTCTGGAATAACAAAATGAGTGTTACTGTTTTTTAATCAGTTTTATATATTCCAGATCTGCAGCATGAACACATTTGAGCATGCTGCATCCCTGTGTTTTCTATGTAAAATCAAGATGAAAGACAGTACCTATTTTGGGGAAGATGACCTCCATTATTGAACCTTTCTTCTTCAGCCATCTTTGGCTGTATCCATTCATAGCCACTCTCCAACCACACTGAATGACTTTCAGTTCTCCTAAGACTTTCCTTTTCCGAGCTGATAGCAGTTGATGTCAATGGCATGCCATTAAAAGTTGCAATCTTTTTGTCTCAGAATTCTGCACTACTACATTTGTATAAATGCTTTTTCCCTTTCCCTCCTCCTTCAACACCTTAAAAAGACCAACCACTTCTTTGTCAAATCCTTCCTCCCATCTTTAGTAAATTGGACATTTCCTGCATCACCTAACCCCACACTCCACAGAGGTACAAAGTACCCTAGCACCACAATCATTTGCTTTACAAAATCTGCTAACTTGAAAGGCAACATTTTTTTTTCTGTTACTTTCCTCAATCGATAGTAGTCAATGAACTAATGTCTTGAAAATAAAATAGAGGTGTTAGTTAGTACATACTTCTAAAGGCATACTACACATAAAGAGCTATAATAGACCCGTTTTGCTTACTTTTCATGTTAACTATGATAAAACTACCCTGCTGAAAGCAATTCAAGGGAAAATGGTTTCATTATAGCTCACAGTTCAAACGTACAGTCCATCATGGTGGGGAAGTTCTGGCAGCAGAACTTGCCTGGACCTTAAGGAACCAGGCATGTTGTATCTGCATTCGGGAAGGAAAAGAATGATGGAGACTTACACTGAACCGGCTCCTTCTTTCGGATGCAGTCCAGGACCCAAGCCTAAAGAACTGTGTCACCTTCCGTAGAATGGATCATCCCTCCTAAACTACCTAATCAATACGACCGAATGTCCAGGGGCCAAAGCGCTCACACACAAACCTAGATACTCTAGATCCTGCCAAGCCCAATCAAATACATTCCCAAATACATTCAACTGTATTCAGCATTGCATAACTTTTAAACTAGGGAAATTTTTCAGTCAAATCTATCACACTGGTTGTTACTCCTAACCGTCCCAGGATAGCCTAAGATCCTGCCTCTTACTGTAAATGGACAGAAAGATTTTGAGTCTTCCAGCCAAGATACTGCATAAACTTATCCTACATAACACTAGACTAGACTAGGAATTTGGTGTTTAAATACTCCAAATTCCTATCTCCCAGATGGACAATTCCAGGGGCAGGCAGAGTTGCCCTCTGTGACTTACAGTGGTAACTTTAGAAAACTACCTTGCCCTCTTAGCACTCCTATGGTCCTGTCTGTCTTCCTATTTCCTTCCTCGAATCTACTTTGTAGGCGCTCCTTTCAAAAGCTGCTTGCAACCAAGTTTTTATGCTGTGTTCTCCTTTCAGGAGAACCCAAAATAACTTCTAGATATTTTCCTGAACAACTGCCAACTCTTGCCAAGTCAATCCATAAAGTATATGCCAGATCACAAAGAAAGGGACACATTTCTTTAAGGTCAATAAATGACATTTTTTAGAAGATTATAGAAAAGTCAATATTATCTGGTATTTGTTGAGATGTGAGTATTCTAAAATGCAACCGTATTTGTTTCTAGCTAAAGAAGCATTTCAAACCCACACACTACAATGCAGCCCCACTTTTGAAATAGTTGAGATAGCTTTTATTCTATTAATTGTATTTGACAGTATTTTTCTAATACTCAGCAACACACACACTGCCTCTGTATTCAAATGGGAGTTTTTAAAAGCCAAAACCGTGTCCAGCTTTCAGCATATTGTTTTGATATTCCAGGGATGTTTGTACACAGTTCAGTGATGAATGAGTCTCGGAACCCAGAGAAATTGTAAACGGACCGGAGGAAGCCCCATAATGCATTGTGGCTGGATAAGAATCCACAAGTCATGACCTGGCTCTTGTGCCGACAGGCTCCCATGAATATCAGAGTCCAATTCTATTTGAGTTATACTCACTCTTCCCTGTAAACTCATTTGCATGCATCTATTAACGCACTCAGAGAACAAAGACCCATTCCTTAGCCCAGATGGAGGAAGAGCCTTGCTTTAACCGGCATTCATAATTTATGATTGTGGGGATTAGGAGCCAGCCTTCCTGCTTACTAACTGCACCTGATGTGACTGGACAGGAAACTTCCGCCACAATACACATATTCTCTGTAAGCTGGTTATCCTCCTATACACTTAATCTTTTCCCCACCAATCCCCCAAAAGAGAATAAATATTTGTAGATTAAAAGAGAACTGCCTTCTCATCCTTTACAGCTGCTGTTGTGCAGGCTGTTAAGCTCGCAGTGTTTAATTAATGGATAGATACCATTAGAGAGACAGCTGGACCTGCATCCAAATGAGCTTGGATTCAAGGTGCCACAAGATAAAGATCTGAAAGTGGAGAAGCTGGGCTGCGATTGGGTTCATTTATAAAAGAGGCTGTTAAAGGTCAACTGTGTTTTCTTGTGTGAGAGATAAAGAGATGCTATTAAAAACAATTGGAAAGTAATTCATAAGGGACCAGGAAGTCACTCATGGTAAATTAATTTGTCTCTCTGATAGCATGGCACTCATGATGGCAAAGTAAATTTGCCTAAAATCAAGCTCTCTCAAAAACAGCCATTGATCATGTCTCTCCTTTTAAAAAGCCACTGGAGTAAGCTCCCGTGTGCCAGGTCTGCTGGAGCTGTCTGATCCCAGCACACTCCTAGCTCTTTACAACCACTTTTCAGGCTGAGAATTAACCAATTATTTCAGAGGACCATAAGTGCAGTGGCATTTCTCTGGCCATGCTGAGCTGCCTCGCCTGCTGATGCTTCCTGTCACCTCTGATGAACTAATCGCTAAGCACCCGAACATCTCATCCTGCACACAGTTTTGCTTTCCTGACATTCAACAACACCCTGGCATGTTCCACCCCACTGCTCCCTCATTTGAAACCTCCCTCTGCCCTGTCCCCCTTCCAGTATTCCACAGGTTCAAACATGTACATACCAAGACAAACGTGTTTTAATTTATCCAGAAAATGTATCTACAATTACAACTGGCAGTTTCTTTAACTCCCTGGAACATGATACGTTTTCTTTGCATCACCTCCCCTGGGTAAATTCCTCCATTCATGCACCATGAATTCCCTTTCTCCTCCCTAGTGTCTGGACGCTAGCATGAGACGTGACAAAGGGCAGTGCTTTTCATGCTCAGTAAGGACAGACCATTATGACACATCTTCCTCTTCCTCTAGGCAAGGAGGAGGCTGTCGGTGGTTTGCAGCCAGTCATGAATACGAAAATGGGAAAAAGCATTATATCAGCCTGTGATCTTTGCTGACTTAAACCGGGGGTGGCTGTGTTCTCTCTGCTAAAAACTGTTACTCTTTTTCCTTTGAGTTGAAAACTATTTGGGATCGCCCTCCTCTGCCTCTGCCTCTGCCTCTGCCTCTGCCTCTGCCTCTGCCTCTGCCTCTGCCTCTGCCTCTCTCTCTCTGTTTCTCTCTGTCTCTGTTTCTCTCTGTCTCTGTTTCTCTCTGTGTGTGTGTGTGAGAGAGAGTGTGTGTGTGTGTGTATGTGTGTGTATTCTCCCTCCCTCTCTTCCTTCCTTCCTTCCTTCCTCCTTCCCTCTCCTTTCCCTTTTGCCTCCCTCCCTTCCTTTCTTTCTTAAGAATATAATGGGGAAATGAGCAATTCCCTGCAAATCTAATCTTGAAAACCCTGCCTTTCCTGGCATTCTCTAATGACAGCACAAGGCAGCTCACTCTTCACTGCATCAGTGAAGAGAATCAGTCAGAAAAGACAAAGGGATTAGAGGCAGTTAATGTCCCCATTTTTCATTGCATGTCATTTGCAGGTTTTGAAAGTATGCACTAGAAGGGATTTCCCAATCAAATATCACTGTTTTCTTCTGAGCCTCTTCCCTTTGGAAAACCAGAGGTGGGGGCTTGTTTAGCATTATGCAAACCAAGGCTGATGCATTTGGTTTGTGTTTAGCGGTATTAGCAACTATTCCTGCTTGACACATATCAGGTACCATACTATTTTTTACACATATTATATAAATTATCATGTATTACATTCCTTATGATTTATTATTTTTACTCTACAAAGAATTCAAATAAAGCTCTCCCTAAACAAAATAGCTGGTAAGCAGATGAAATTGCAATCCTTGATCTGTGCTCCGTATCCAAAATCATCTCTTGTGTTTTTTTTTTTTTTTTTTTTTAAATCTGGTGAAACTGTGGTGATAGAAATAACTAAAACGAGTAAAGTGAATTCTTCTTGTCTCTATGCCCAACCTGCTTCCTATCTTCATCTGGAATCCATTTTCACATCTCCTGGGAAAAGCTCCCTACACCACATCCATCTTGCTAATCTTAGCTGCTTTCTTCTTATGGGCCTCTCAGCCTATTTGTTCACACTGGATGGACCCAAGGATCGTCACTATCCCCAGTACAGACAGTCCTTAGGCACCCTCCTATCTGTCTGGCCAATGTTGCCAGTGAGTGGGCATGTGAGAGAGTAAGTAATATTAGTAGCAGCTAAAACACCTAACGTTTGTGTGCTAGGCATTGTTTATACTCGCATTATCACAAAAGCTCTCTGATATAGGCATTGTTCTATTTCCATTTTAGAGAAGCAAGCACAAAGGAAGCATTTTGTCCAAGGTCACATAATCAGAAGTAGCGAAACCAGGACTTAGTTTTTAAACCATGAACTAGTGCCATAAAAATTCTAAGTTAACACACAAATTCACTCATTCTTCTTATGGTTGGGAGAGGTGCTCGGTGAGTGGCATCTAGGATCAGTTCTATGGTCTTGGCTATGCTTAATTATGCAAGCAAGTCAACGGGGGCAGAACATGTAAATGGAACCTAGAAGAACAGCCCTATCTCTTTTGTCTCTTATTCCCTCTTGGGAACTAAGGTTTACTGGCCGAGCCATGCAGTCAAAGAGCAGTAGCACAGACAGAAGCAAGAGGAGCCTTAAGGACCACCTGGGCTTATGACCAGAAGACGGCTGTTTCCACTTCACGTAAGCTTAAGAGAAAGAAGCACATACGGCCTGTCTCTTTTGAAGAGACTTTCACGGTCAAAATCAAAGAATAAAGATTCATGGAGAAGTGAAAAGGGGCAATGTTATCAAACATCCCATGCTGTCTTAGTCAGGGTTTCTATTCCTGCACAAACATCATGACCAAGAAGCAAGTTGGGGAAAAAAGGGTTTATTTGGCTTACACTTCCATACTGCTGTTCATCACCAAAGGAAGTCAGGACTGGAACTCAAGGAGGTCAGACAGCAGGAGCTGATGCAGAGGCCATGGAGGGATGTTCTTTACTGGCTTGCCTCCGCTGGCTTGCTCAGCCTGCTCTCTCTTCTTTTTTCACCTCTAAAAGGAATTATTTTTAATTTATTAATCTAGTTTTCATTCTATGATATTTCAAATAGAGGGATCATTGTCATCATCATATCTTGTTATATTTCTTTTTTTTTAATTTTTAATATTTTTTATTACATATTTTCCTCAATTACATTTCCAATGCTATCCCAAAAGTCCCCCATACCCTCCCCACCCCCACTTCCCTACCCACCCATTCCCATTTTTTTGGCCGTGGAGTTCCCCTGTACTGGGGCATATAAAGTTTGTGTGTCCAATGTGCCTCTCTTTCCAGTGATGGCTGACTAGGTCATCTTTTGATACATATGCAGCTAGAGTCAAGAGCTCCGGGGTACTGGTTAGTTCATAATGTTGTTCCACCTATAGGGTTGCAGATCCCTTTAGCTCCTTGGCTACTTTCTCTAGCTCCTCCATTGGGAGCCCTGTGATCCATCCACTAGCTGACTGTGAGCATCCACTTCTGTGTTTGCTAGGCCCCTGCATAGTCTCACAAGAGACAGCTATATCTGGGTCCTTTCAGCAAAATCTTGCTAGTGTATGCAATGGTGTCAGTGTTTGGAAGCTGATTATGGGGTTCAGCCTGCTCTCTTATAGAACCCAAGACTACCAGCCCAGAGATGGTCCCACCCACAAGGGGCCTTTCCCCCTTGATCACTAATTGAGAAAATGCCTTACAGTTGTATCTCATGGAGGCATTTCCTCAACTGAAGCTCCTTTCTCTGTGATAACTCCAGCTGTGTCAAGTTGACACAAAACTAGCCAGTACAATTGACCCCTTGTCAACTTGACACACAAACACATCACTAGTAAGCCTCAACCCTTACATTCTTATTCATCCCCAAGGTCTAAATAACTTTAAACATCCCACAGTCTTTACATATTCTTAAAATTTCAATCTCTTAAAGTATCCATCTCTTTTAAAATCCAAAGTCTTTTTACAATTAAAAGTCTCTTAACTGTGGGCTCCACTAAAATAGTTTCTTCCTTCAAGAGAGAAAATACCAGGGCACAGTCACAATCAAAATAAAAAAATCAATGTCCAACCTTCCAATGTCTGGGATCCAACTCACAATCTTCTGGGCTCCTCCAAGGGCTTGGGTCACTTCTCCAGCCATGCCCTTTGTATCACACGCATTGTCTTCTAGGCTCCAGATGCCTGTACTCCACTGCTGCTGCTGCTCTTGGTGGTCATCTCATGGTACCGGCATCTCCAAAACACTGCATGACTCCTTCAGTCCTGGGCCATTAATTGCAACTGTGGCTGCACTTTCACCAATGGCCTTCCATGGCCTCTCACAGTGTCGAGCCTCAGCTGCTCTTCGTGACCCCTTCATGCCTTCAAAACCAGTACCACCTGGGTGACCCTTACATATTACCAAGTCCCGCTGCAGCAGGAGTACAACCTTGGCTATCTCTGGAATACAGCCTCTTTGTGCTTTCAGAAAACACTTCCCAGAAGATGTCACCTCAATGATGCTGGTCTCTTCTTAATCACCGCTAATTTCTTAGCTCCAGCTAACCAGCATAAATAGTCCCAGTAATGCCAAGTTTTTGCTTTAGTAGTTCTGGTATCTTGTTAATCACAGCTGATTCTTCAGCCCCAGCTAACCAGAACCACAGAATCTTCAATCAAAACAGCAATGGCCCTGAAAAGAGTCTTTAATTTTCCCTCTGAAATTTCACAAACCAGACCTCCATCTTCTGCACTGTTCTCAACATTATCTTCCAAGCTCCTACACAACATCTGACAGAGCTCTTAACAACAAATGGATCTTCAAGCCCAAAGTTCCAAAGTCCTTCCTCAGTCCTTCCCAAAACATGGTCAGGTTGTCACAGGAACACCCCGTTCTGCTGGTACCAATCTGTCTTAGTCAGGGTTTCTATTCCTGCACAAACATCATGACCAAGAAGCAAGTTGGGGAGGAAAGGGTTTATTCAGCTTACACTTCCATACTGTTGTTCATCACCAAAGGAAGTCAGGACTGGAACTCAAGGAGGTCAGACAGCAGGAGCTGATGCAGAGGCCATGGAGGGATGTTCTTTACTGGCTTGCCTCCCCTGGCTTGCTCAGCCTGCTCTCTTATAGAACCCAAGACTACCAGCCCAGAAATGGTCCCACCCACAAGGGGCCTTTCCCCCTTGATCACTAATTGAGAAAATGCCTTAGAGTTGGATCTCATGGAGGCATTTCCTCAACTGAAGCTCCTTTCTCTGTGATAACTCCAGCTGTGTCAAGTTGACACAAAACTAGCCAGTACACATGCCATTCCTTGGGAAGTTTGCATCTTCTGCAAAAGAATGTTCAGTTCCTTGTTAGTGGCTAACACTGTGTAGTATGAAGCTCTCAGCTTGCCAGCATTTCCCCTTGCCCGGTGTAAGGAAGAAACAAGTCCCAAGTGACCCATGGTGAGGGGGCACTGACAGGACTGGTAGACTATTTGGGGATGCTCCTGGCCTTTGTGACAGCTGTCCTCCAATATTTGGTACATCCCTATCATGGGGTTATTCAAGTCTGCTCAGGAGGTCTTCATCCCCCCCCCTTTTTTTTTATATTATCTTGATTTGTTGTCAAATGTGGCCCAAAAAGCCCTGAGCAGCACAAACCCATGTAATTAAGAAAGTGAATCTTCACTCATTTGTGCCAATACTTTCAAGATCCAACATACATTTTATGTATCCACTATTGGTCATAATTATGTTAGACACTGGCCTTTTTTTTTTTGGAAGTATTTTTTATTAATTCTTTGAGAACGTTTTACAACATGTATTGATTGTATTAACCTACTCAGTTGTCAACTCTTCCCAGACTCACCTCCTGCTCCCCAGCCACACAACTCTGTGTTACTATCCCTCTCCCGGTCGCCCCTACCACATTCCTTCCCCCCTCCCAGGGGGTGGGAGTCTCCCTGGGTATACCTCCACCCAGGAACTTCAAGTCTCTTACAGGCTATGTGCTTCCTCTTCCACTGAGGCCAGACAAGGCAGCTTAGCTAGAAGAACATATCCTACGTACAGGCAACAGCTTTTGGGATAGCCCCAGCTCTAGTTGTTTGGGACCCAGGTGAAGACCAAGCTGCACATCCCCTGCGTATGTACAGGGAGGCCTAGGTCCAGCCCGTGTATGTTCTTTAGGTGGTAGTTCAGATACGGAGAACTCCAAGGTTCCACGTTAGTTGACTTTCTTGGTCTTCTTACAGAGTTCTTATCCCCTTAGAGGCTATAATCCTTCCTCCTATTATTCCATAAGAGTTCCCAAGCTCCATAAGAGCTTGGCTCCCCATTATCCCAGGTCTCTGTCTCTTCCTGGAGATGCCCCCCACACACACACTTCTTACCCCATCAGTTTCAGATTTCCATTTATTTTCATGGTCATCTAGCCATTTCTCCTGTCCTTCCCCACATCGGATCCTGAACCCTCCATTCTCCTCCCCATCACCCTCCCTTCCAGTTCTCTCTACCTCTTATGGCTGTGGGTGTCTGTATCTGTCTGAGTTGGCTGCTGGGTGGAGCCTCTCAAAGGACATTATCATCCTGTCTGTATTCATACCAGTGTATCATTAATAGTGTCAGGGATTGGTGCTTGCCCACAGGATGGGTCTCAAGTTGGGCCAGTTACTGGTTAGCCATCCCCTCAGTCTCTATTCCATCCCATGCCTACATTTCTTTGAGACAAGATAAATTTGGGGATGAAAGTTTTATGGCTGGGGTTGTGTTTCTATTGCTCCACTCTGGTTCTTGCCTGGCTATAGGAGGTAGCCTCTTGAGGTGCAAATATCACCAATGTAGTGAGTCACAGCTAATTTCACTCCCATTGATTCTTGGGCTCCCCATTATCCCAGGTCTCTGTCTCTTCCTGGAGATGCCCCCAACACACACTTCTTACCGCATCAGTTTCAGATTCCCATTTATTTTCATGGTCATCTAGCCATTTCTCCTGTCCTTCCCCACATCGGATCCTGAACCCTCCATTCTCCTCCCCATCCCCCTCCCTCCCAGTTCTCTCTACCTCTTATGGCTATTTTATTTCCCCTTCTAAGTGAGATTCAACCTTTCTCACTTGGGCCTTCCTTCTTGGTTAGATTCTTTGAGTCTGTGGAGTATAATAACATGGTACTTGTGTTTTATGGTTAATATTCACCTATAAGTGAGCACATACTATGCTTGTTCTTTTGAGACTGTGTTACCTCATTCAGGATGATATTCTCAAGTTACATCCATTTGCATGAGTAATTCATGATGTCTTGGTTTTCGTAGCAGAATAGCTTTTCATTGTGTAGACATCCCACATTTTCTTTATCCATTCTTTAGTTGAGGGACATCTAGGTTGCTTTCAGTTTCTGGCTATTGTGAATAAAGTTTCTATAAATATAGTTGAGCAAATGTCTTTGTGGGATATTGCAGGATCTTTTGGGTATATAGATGGGTCTTGAGGTAGAACTATTCCCAGTTTTCTGAGAAAGTGCCTAATTGATTTGCACAATGGTTGTACAAGTTTGCACCCCCACCAGCAATGAAATAGTGTTCCCTTGGATTGTTTTTTGTTTGTTTGTTTTGAAAGCAAACATGAGGCTGGAAAGATAGCTCAGTCAGCTGCCTGCCTACTGCACAAGCATGAGAACCTGAATTCTATAAATTAAAATCTAGGTATGGTGGGGCTCAGTTGTGATCCCAGCCCCAGGAGATGGGGACAGCTTGATCCCTGGAGCTTGCTGGCCAACCATCTTAGCTTAACAGCTGAACTAGATCAGATGGGAAAACAATGTGGTTGGTTCATGTGGATCAAAACCCAGGGTTAAACTCTGGCTTTTATGCACATGCACACATACATGCACCCAGATGCACATGCACCACTCGCACATACAAACAAATGGTAACATTGAATCCCTGTCCTCAAAGAACTCATAAGCTAGAAGATGCAACACACCTGCAACTTGTGCACCTACAAAGGGGAGACCTGAGAAGGGTGAGAATAAACTCAAGTTTGGGCAGAAATAGGAGTCTATCCCAATGAAATTGAGGTAGGTAGATTGTCATATTCCAGAAGAGATGAAGAATTTTTCCAATTGGAAAATCAAAAAAAAAGAAAGAAAGAAAGAAAGAAAGAAAGAAAGAAAGGAAGGAAGGAAGGAGGAGGAGGGGAGGGAAGGGAAGGGAAGGGAAGGGAAGGGAAGGGAAGGGAAGGGAAGGGAAGGGAAGGGAAGGGAAGGGAAGGGAAGGGAAGGGAAGGGCAGGGCAGGGCAGAAGGAAAAGAAAATCAGGTGTTAGCGCTGACTTTGGGGCAATAAGTAGGGCACTCAAGGTCACAGAGATATAAAGGGACATGACACCTGATGATGAGAACTACATTATTTGATGAATGCATTCAAGTGAAAAGGTGAGAAGAAGAAATTTTCTGTTTCCGTGGCTTTTGCAAGGGTGCAGTTCCTTGTTTAGCTGGCAAAATTGTTGTGCCAAACATAGCTATTATGTCCCTGAAGTGCCATGAATTGTCAAAAAAAGTACCCTGAGACTGCTCCACTTCTTTTACACTGACAGGGCACTTGTGTGGTGGCCTTTCACCATACTTTGGTTCTGTACATATTCTGTTCTTCAGGGCAAACAATGAGCTAACTAGCCTACAGCAATAGTCCATTTTGTTTGGCAGTTACTTCTCTGCATAAATTAAAAAGTCGACAGCCTAGTTTATAAAACAAACCCATGGGAGCCTTCAATATTATCAGGGTTCTTCGTATTACATGACCTCAGTATAGGCTCAATTGGTTCCTTGGAAAATGACAGGATTGACTCAGAAAGGAGGAATGACAGGCACAGAGCAGGCATGCTCTCAGGACATGGAATCTGGGTTCTACCTTTATTGCTTAGGGCCTTCCTCCATGTGTGAAAATGCTCAGGTGTGAACAGAACTCCCAAGTCTCAAGGAGGAAAGAAACTACTTCTCAAGTTCAGCAGTGAAAATCCTAAAGGTAAGATGGCTTGGTTTGCTTAGATTGTACACTCATGCATTGAGAAGGTGAAACAGGTATAATGTGGAGATTGGCCCCCTGTAGGATCACCTGGATGAGAATCTCCTTCCAAAATAAGAGCAAGGACTAGTCAGAGTCACTACCTTGGTTTACCACAAACCAATTATGCTTAATGCCTAAGAATAACAGATGCCACTGAAGCTGAACTCAGAGCATGGAAATATCCACATTCCATACCCAGATGGAACCGTGCTCCTTCTAAAGAACAATTCGTGCTTGTTTTTGTTGATGCATTGTGTAGTAGCGCAAGTGGCAGAAGCCATAGTGAGTCTTTAAGAAAGGTGACTCCTCAAGGTAAGTGGTTTGCTGAGGTGAAAAAAAAAAAAATCTAGTGACCACTAAATGAAAAGGTATATGGATGTCATTGTCACTGTTGTCCTGCCCAGGATGCATTCATGTATTCTGCAATACCAAAACAAAACCACAAAGGATGTTGTGTGTGTGTGTGTGTGTGTGTGTGTGTGTGTGTGTGTGTGTGTGTGTTTATCCCTGTTCTGGGTTCCCAGGATTTGGAATCAACAACATTCCAGGTCTCAGAAGAGGAAGAGCATCCTCAGAGCATTCACAGCAACCTGTGCACTCAGCAGAGGCAGCTGGTGGACCCTAACCAATTGTTCTCACCAAACTCAAAATTGCTTTCTAGAGAGAGAGCACCAGAACCTATATGAAGTTACAGAAAACAGTCTCAGTGACTAACAGTTTCATTTGGCATAAATTAAATCCGAGATTACATAGGCAGATCAAAATATACCCATTAATATACCTGCTAAATAGACAGTTAAAAGCATGATCAAAAATACAAAAATTGAAGGTTAGGCATGAAAAAAAAAAGGCAATTGAGATGTGTTAACTCCTTCCAGCCTAGCAAGGCTGGCTGTGACCATCCGCCGCGCTTGAGCAGAGCCACCTGCTGTGCTGCTCTTTTTGGTGTGCCACTACCTGCCTGAGGCCCAACCTGCAAGAGGTTAAACCGGTTCTCTTCCAAGAATCTTCCGGAGTTAACACCGAACTGCGATCTTTTGTGAGTTCCCTCTAAAAGGCTGACCTATCTACTTCAAAGGAACTTTGCTTGGCCAGGGACGGGCTTCCCCTTTTCTTTATAAAGTGTGTTTGCTGACATTAAAATTAAACCTTGAACAGAAAGCTTGTCTTGGTTCCTTCCTTATCTCGCGCAGCCCAGCCCTTCTTCTCTTCCAAGTTTCCAAAGTGCCTTTCCAGACTAGAACCCAGGTCTGTGATCTGCTGGCCGGACACAACAGAGATGTGAAGACCAAATATCTGTGACGTACTTTGGATTTGCTTTTGAGCAAGGAACAGTGATTTTGGCATTATGTCTTCCCTTGTGAAAGGGTCCTAGCGAACACGTAGCTTCTAGGATCTTTCCCTCTGTTAGTTCCGTTATGCCAGGTCAATGCTTAACATTTCCAGGATCGCTGTGTCCGTCGGTCTTGAAAGAGTAGTAAACTCAGTGCTCCAAGGTATGCTAATCATAAAACAGATAGCGACATTCCTCCACCCACCCGCTTCCTGTGTTAAAAGAGTGTTAATTCAAAGAAAGTCACCCTGACCATTACCAGAACCTGCAATGCAAATGTGCTATTGTTAGGGGCTCTTAGAAGCTGCCTTGAGAGTTAACAATTACCAGGTATTCCTTGTGACACCTGTGACTTTGTACTTCCTTGTGACTCTTAACTGGTATTTTTGGTATTTTCCAACAACGCCCTTCCCACCTCCTTGAGTTGTGGTTTTTTCCTTTAAATACCCCCTTACTCAGCTACTCCGGGCGCCAAGGTCCTCTACCCCTGCGTGGTGTATGACCATGGGCCCGAGAGTGCTCTTGAATAAAAAAATCCTCTTGCAATTTGCAGCAAGACCGTTTATTGTGCGTGATTTTGGGGTGTCGCCTCTCCTGAGTCAGAACGTGGGGGTGTCCTCACGTTGTGGGTCTTTCAGTCTCCATGTGCACTCTTATTTATAAGGACTGTGGGAACGTTGGGGTAGAAATCCTGTCTCCATGCTAAACTATCCTCTGTCACCAATTTATGCAACAGTGATAAGTATAAGATTTAAGCAAGCCCTGCTGAGTCCTGTGTCCTCCATGTTTCCCAGTGTGAGGAGCACTGAGCACAGAGTAAGACTTGGTTCTTGCTTTTAGGGAGAAGTGTGCTGAGCAGTGGTTTCTCTTCAGCATCGAGTCAGGGGTTATAGACCTGGTCCCACGAGCTCAGAACAGGAATACAAAAACCGAGAGGGAGGTGGAAAGTGGACCCTGCTTATGTTTCTGTTTTGTCTTGAACAATGTAAATGTGTTACCTATTCGGATATATAAATCCAAAGTACTATTGAAAACAAACTTCAAATCATCATAGAATTTGCTTTGTTTTGTGCTGCCGAGAATGAAACTCACAACAAATGTGAACAGGCATTCTGCTGCTAAAGTCTATGCCATATCTAAGGCTGGATTGTTCATTTCTCAGCTGGAAGCCCCTATGATTAGTCAGACTCCCTTTTTAAAGTAGATGTCTACCTTGTCTTGATCTGAGAATTCCTGACATCCTCCTCACAGGGATGCAGGAAAAGGCATGGGTCTGGAAGTGGTGTGATCATGGCTATCCTCAGGTCTTTGCCCAGATTCAGCCACCTGGCTACCTGTGCCTTAAGAAAGCCAGGGACAGGCTGGAGAAAAGACTCAGCGGATAAGAGCACTGACTGCTCTGCCAGAGGTCCTGAGATCAATTCCCAGCAACCACATGGTGGCTCACAATCACCTGTAATGAGGATCCCATGCCCTCCTCTGGTGTGTCTGAAGACAGCTACAGTGTACTCACATACATGAAGCAAATAAATAAATCTAAGAAAGAAAGAAAGAAAGAAAGAAGGAAGGAAGGAAGGAAGGAAGGAAGGAAGGAAGGAAGGAAAGAAAGAAAGAAAGAAAGAAAGAAAGAAAGAAAGAAAGAAAGAAAGAAAGAAAGAAAGAAAGAAAGAAAGAAAGAAAGAAAGAAAAAGTCAGGGACAAGATTGGCAAACAAGTCTGCCTCTAACACCAGTGAGAAGGCCTAGAACATGAAAACTGCTACACCAAGGAGGATGGCTCCTTTTCACTGCATCCCAGCTAAAATCCTCTTGTCTGGAAACACCTTTCCAGTTATTGAATGGTAACCTTTCGTTACCTTGGAGCTATTTCATAATCAGTGGTGATTCACATTGCACACGGCAACTGAAATGCAAATGGATTGCGTAGTGGAGGGAAAACCTTCTTTTTCTGTAGGAAAAGCCTCTCATGAGGCCATTTGAAAATTCATTTCTATATTCCTGATTTATAAATGGTATGTACCCTCTGGATTCTCCCTTGAACCCACTATAATATCTTTTTGACAATGAATTAAATTAGATATTTAGCATGCACCCCCCACCCCCTGCCTTTATCTGTGTGACGGTCATGATTCTAACCTCTTGAAAGGCATCCTGTACCATCAGTAATTGCTGAGGACTTGCACAGCTGGCTTTCATCAAGCTATCACGTTGTCTTTCTCTGTTTTGTTTGTTTTCTTTTCTCCCTGAGTTATGCCAAGCAACATCTCCAGAAAGTCTATGACACAGCATAGCATAAAAACCAGGGAACGAAACAATCTTACTATCTTTCCCTTCCACCCCCAGCCCAACTGTTGGGATGCTTTTCCGGGATACTATCAACAGAAAGCATGCTCTGCTGACATTTCAAACTCCCACAGAAAGCCCTGTGAATTTTCTGAGAAGGCCATATTTGCAAGGTTTGTTCAACAAAGAGGTTGGATAATCATCTTGGATTAAACCTTCAAAGCAGCAGGCTTTTGGCTACCCCCCACCCCTATACCATGATTAACCTGGGAACCTTTTGAAACCCTCTTTCTTATCATAATGTGTTTTGTGAAGCCATCAGTTATCCACGAGAGACACTTCTGTAACCATGCTTCTTTATATGTTTCCTTTAATTAGCACTCCCTTTATTTTGCACAAAACTTCCTGTATTGAAACTTTATCTTCAAAGGAATTTTGTATGAAGTATTAAAGAATTAGGCAACTAATGGAAAATACATTTCTCCTACTGATAACATATCAAAATCTGTTAGACTACTCATTAATTTCTAGCTGCTTAGCCTCCAGGAAGCTTGGAGCCAGGTTTGAGGCTTGACTTTAATAACTCTGTAGGGCCTACTTCTCTGCACTACCATTCTCCAATGTTAGCCTTGGATCCTAACTTATATTTAATATATTCCAGGTTTCATTTACTTCTAGTTTATTTCTATTTTATTGTACCTGTTTTATAAATCACATATATAAAGATACAAAGAATATACTTACGTAAGTGAACTGTACAGTTCTCTGTAATGTTATGAAAAATTCAGAGAAATCACAGATTCTCATGTTATACCACTTTCCTGGCATGTTTCATTCAGAGACAACAGAGCATCCACTTTGAGGCATTTCATTTAACTTGCCCATGTGCTGTATAATTGTGGAATATATCAGTTATCGTTAGAATCTAAAACAGGACAGTTATGATGAATCTAGATTATCAATTGGATGGGTTATGAGTTGTTGTGGTAAAATCTCCAACCCAAATATTCCCTGGCAATGAAAACACAACTCAATTAATATGAATACATGCTGTGCGCCTAGATTGGGCAGCTCTACCGCTACACTACCATCTTCCACATCTATGAGACCCCTTAGAACTTGCAGTTTCTCCAGGCCATGTGCTTTTGCTCCATTTTTCTTCTTCCTCCTCCTCTGTGTCCTCTCTCTCTCTCTTCCATTTTCTCCTTCTTCTCTCTCCCCACCTTCCACCCTGCTCCACCTTCCCTTTATCTGCACAATCATCAGTTCTCCTTTATTTTACAAATTAAGGTGGGAAACAGCTTTACAGGAGATATAAATCTATAACTTGAGCATGGTTTTCCCAGAGGCTGGGAAATGCAATCACCAAGTGAGGTCGAGGCTCTGTCTCCTAGTCCCTGAGGAAAGCAGGAGCCTAACACCAATGAAACTCTAGTCAGAGCACAGAGATGGCTAAAATCACACTGACTGGCAGGCTCATCTTGTGCTATCCTTTAATATCTTTCCTTTAACACACTACAAAATTGAAAAGACAGCTTGATCGACGCCCCGCCCCCCAGGGGAGTTGAGCTCTATTTGTACTAGAGTCTCCCTCTCTTACCGTAGAAACGTGAATCAAAGCTCTTACAAACTCTATGGCTGAAGTAGGATTCTTAAGTTCATTAAAATCACTTACTTCAAGATTTGGCCATCATTATATTTTTCATTCAGACTCAGTCTAGCAAAATGAAGCCTCCACGAGCATTTATAAATGTTTGTAAAATGTTTTTGGTGTTGTCTGTTATCCTATTATAGCCCTATTCCTGAAGAATGGCATGTACTTCAAATTAATAATAGCCAAAACAATGGATTTTGTGACTAAAAAGAACAAAAACTATATACATATATAGGCCATAGAGAAGACCCTGGGAACGGGTCCTGCATAACCCATAGTGGGAGGCAGGACTTCTCTTAGTGATGAGGTATGATTGTCTTATGCTTTGCAGAAGTTCGTTTTTTTTTCTTCCTTCCTTCCTTCCTTCCTTCCTTCCTTCCTTCCTTCCTTCCTTCCTTTCTCTCTCTCTCTCTCTCTCTTTCTTTCTTTCTTTCCTTCTCTCTTCCTTTCTTTGTTTTTAAGTTTCAGTCTTGCTGAAAGACTGAGCGAGGCTAACCTACTATGAAAGATTTCTATCCATAGCTCTTCAATATGAGTTCATTCTTCTTCTCTTGAAACATTAGGGGACTCCACTCATCCTGCTTAAACCAGAGATAGCAAAACCACACAGCAGGTCTGCAACTGTGCTCTGTGAGAACCCTGCTTGGCTTAGAATATTTTTTTTTGTAGCTCACCATTGTAGAACACAGACCTAGAATAGCACATGTGTTTCCAACAGCCTGCTCTACATGAGCATAGGCCATCAAGGACCAGGGTCTACCTTTTGTGCTTTCCCAAGAGGAGGATCTCAGTGCTTCTAACACTAAGATCTGGTCCCTCTGCCTACCTCCCAAGACTGTTCCTGCAGCCCATCCCTCAGGGAGTAAATGACATTCATAGAACACGAAGCATTAAACAGGAAGGAAAAATACAAACTGGTGCTAAATAAATCCAGAGTAAGAGGCTTATGCTAGTAAGAGTCTCAGAAAGTGAGGTTCCAAGGGGGATATTGAACACATTGTCCCATTGTATATGTGATTTATGAAAGGCATCCTTAATGCCATGTAAGCACAGCATGGTATATGGGAAACGATGAGGAGAGTTCAAGCCTATGACACTAAGTGGGTACTCCTCTACGAGACTGAAGACATAGATCCCATGCCATGTGATTGATTGATAAGTAGTCCATATATGTTCTTATAGTTAGAATATCTCTGATTTCTAGGCAGCAGGAGCAATGATAAAGGTTTGCATTTTAACTAACACATGTCCTTCATACAGGATATGTTTAGGATCTCAGGTTGGGGAGAGTGAGAGAGGAGAGATGAGAGATGCAAAGAGAGAGACAGAGAGAGAGAGACAGAGAGAGACAGAGACACAGACACAGACACACAGAAAGGAGAGAGAGGGAGACAGAAACAGAGGGACAGAGAGACATAGAGAGATACAAAAGGGAGAGGAAAGAGACAGAGAGACATTTACAGAGAGACAGAGAGGAGAGAGAGAGAGAGAGAGAGAGAGAGAGAGAGAGAGAGAGAAGCTAGAGGTTGAGTATGGCACCAAGTAGCTCCTAACAGTCAGTGGAAATGTTTCCTGTCATGTTTCAGGGATTCTCAAAGCCATTATGTCCTACAGTGTACTATAAAATAAAGTGTGGATCTCACAAGCAGAAATATTCCTTTGACATTTTGTATGATCAGTGAACTGCAGAGAAATGCAAACAAAACAAAGCAGAGTCATATCCTCCTCCGAGGTGTCGAGAATACCCACAAACTGATCTGTGTTGAACTCATCTAAAGATTTTAGAAATGACACAATTATTAATTTTGTCCATTTAGAAAATGAATTGGTTACAGACTGTGTATGTATTTTAAATTCAACAGCTATTTCTTTATATTTATATTATCATTAATATTCTAAGCTACATCAATTCTGTTATTATTAAATAATGTTACAGTTCCTTGAAAGTGTAGTATTTCTGGTAAAAAACAAAAAACAAAAAAACAATGAGAGTTTTATTCAATGTGGACTCTGTAAAGAACAACAGATAGAGGGGTTCAATGACCCCAAGTCTTTTTTTTTTTTTCAGAAATGTGGGTCATAGGACAAATAATATTCCAATTTAAAAATAAAATTAAATCCTGCTTAGATATCTTTTACTCTGAATGCACACTGAATTGCTTTACTCTCTGAGATCTGACCCTCGCTTTAAAGAATATTTCTTTACATATGGGTCTCATCATTGACAGTTTGGACTCCAAGTGATTTGGCTCCAGGTTTTTCATTGTTCTGCTTCTCTAGCTGTGTTAAAAAGGTTCAGGTCTTGCTTAGAGGACTAGTTACAGAGTTATTTCTGGACTCATAACCTTCAAACTCAGGCAAGACTGGCCTGTTCTGCATGACCTCAGTTTCTGTCCTTACACAAATCCTCTTTGAGCCATGTGGCTCTTTTCATAGTAAACTATAATATGCGTTTTTCAGGATTAATCTCATTTATGCTTCAGCCCTAGGCAAGGAACCACAGGCAGCTAAGGAATGCTGAGAATAGGAAGAACTCGTCCATCCAATTGGTCATATCCGAAATCATATACATATGGGTAACATTTGAACAGTAAGTGGATTGAGTATGTTATATTTATATGTTCAGTAGCACACACACAAAACAACTAAATAGAGGCCATACATTTGGGAGTAAGCAGGCTTACATAGGTACAAAGGGTAGAAGAAGGCAAATTATGTATATTAATTTTAAAAATTAAAGAAATTACCTGAAGATGTTAACATATTTTAGGAACGCATGGCTGATGGAATAGATAGTCTACACATTTTTTTTGTTTTTGTGTTTTTAACTTTTTATTTTTTTTTAATTAGGTATTTATTTCATTTACATTTCCAATGCTATCCCAAAAGTCCCCCAGCCCCCCCCCCCCACTCCCCTACTCACCCACTCCCACTTCTTGGCCCTGGCGTTCCCCTGTACCGGGGCATATAAAGTTTGCAATACCAAGGGACCTCTCTTTCCACTGATGGCCAACTAGGCCATCTTCTGATACATATGCAGCTAGAGACACGAGCTTGGGGGGGGGGGGCATTGGTTAGTTCATATTGTTGTTCCACCTATAGGATTAGTCTATACATTTTTAATTTTAAGAAAAACATTATTTTATATCTCTTATGTGCCAGATGATGTACTGCCCATGATTTATTTAATCTTTAGATGCTACATGGGGTTTTGTGATCTTGGTCTGGGAGAAATGCCTTTATAAGTGGCTGTAGCTTACTATGTTGGTAGTATAGTTACTCTCGATCATTGGAATGTTGAAGTTGGCGGAACATGACTGAAAAATTAGGATTAGTAGAAGTCCTTGGAGTTTGGAGGCTGTTATGGTTAATATAGAAGCATATTTTCAGGATCATGGTTCCTTCGTTGCTGCTGCTTGCACTACCATGGCCGGTGCGTCCAGGACCACTCCAGAGGTGCTGGGAGCTGCTACAACGGCAAGTGCAGCAGAGCTGCAGTTGCTTTGCCAGTCCTCCGTGGGCACCAGCATTAGCAGTCCAGAGTCCATCCGTCCTCACAGAAGTAGCACATGATACCAGTGAAAATAAAGAGAATTCCAGCTTTTTAGATAGTATCTTTTGGATGGCAGCTCCCCAAAACAGACACACCATCGAAGTTAACCGATGTAGGAGAGGAAACCCTCAAAAGCTTATTAAAATTAAGAACAATATAGACATTTGCCCTGAATGTGGTTACCTGAAGCAGAAACATGTCCTTTGTGACTACTGCTATGAGAAAGTACGCCAGGAGACGACAAAAATCAGACAACAAATAGGGGCTCAAGAAGGAGGTCCTTTCGAAGCTCTTCCGTTGAGACTATGGTACTGTACACAGGAGAGAAACCATAAGAAAAGGATCAGGGCAAGAGGACTGTTGAAAGAAACATAAAGAGGCCATCTTGGTTCACCCAGAACTGAACTAAAAAAATGTTAAAAAGATAATTTCAGAGTTAGGCACCTACTTAAAATCAGGAGTCTTCATTTTCATGTTGTGCCTGTTTTCAAATTATCCATGTATTTTAAAATGGATTTTGTTAGTTGTTACTTTTAAATGAGGTAATTTGAAGTCTGTATCATGAATAAACTCAGCATGTTTATGTAAAAAAAGAAGAAGCATATTTTCTAAGGGTTTTCAGAAAAGGAGTATCCTGGCTAGTTTTTTGTTAACTTGACACAAGCTAGAGTTATTGGAGAGAAGGAGTCTCAACTGAGAAAAATCTCTTCCTAAGATCAGGCTGTAGGCAAGCCTGTAGGGCATCTTCCTAATTAGTGATTAATAGGTAAGGATCCCATTAAACCCATTCTGGGTTGTGCCACCCCATAGTTGGTGGTCCTGGGCTCTGTAAGAAAGCAAGCTGAGCATATCAGGAGGAACAAGCCAGTAATTAGCACCCCTCCATGCCTCTGCATCAGTTCCTGCCTCTAGGTTCCTGCCAAGTTTAAACTCCTGTTCTGACTTCCTTCAGTAATGGACTATGGGCCCACAAGCCTAACAAACCCTGTCCTAAGTTACTTATAGTGATATTGTTTTGTCACTTCCATAGAAACCCTAAGACAGGAAGAGGCAAAAATAGATCTTAAGTTAGAAATTTTTCTTAGTAATTTTAGTAGATAGTTCATCATGCTTAGTTGACTCTAGAAGATTGGTTAATGAATAGGTAGTGTCCATGTCTGAAGAAAAAAAACCTAGAAATCTTAATTACACATAATTTGGAATACCTGACTTTTGTAAGCAAATTTACACACACATACAAAATCTTCCTTATGACTTAAGGAGCTTCCAGTGGATTTTTATTCACTACAAACTACCACTGAATAAGAAATTTTAAAATTCTCTGAAAAATACATTTAAAGATTCATTCATATATATTATATATATATATATATATATATTCACTCATATATATATATTTTAAATACTATCCTATGTTTATCTCTGCTTTCTCTATAAGATTCAGTCAAACCACAGAACAGAAATACAGGGAGTTTAAAGACTGAGGGACAAAGAGAAAACAGAGTCAAATTCTGAAAGACTAGGAAAGGAAGCTGATTTAAATATGCAGAGGAGCTGAGCCCCAGCTGCCTGTTGAAAGAAATGCAGTTAAGAGAAATTATGTTTTATACCCTATGAGAAAATCCTGAAACATAGCCAGGTCTTAGTGACACCAGCAGGTATCCTATGGTTCATAGTAGACTTCTCCCTGGGAAAAAGTCTCCAAACCACAAAAGGAAATCAGCGGTGCTAATGCCTGGATGGTTTTCCTATGCAAGCCTGCTGGGGAGAAGTTTACCAACAGGTGCTCTGCACGCATAGAAGCCACTGTTCTGAAGTTTGAATCTAGATCTGGGACTGCTCGACAACACATGAGATGGTTGGGAAAAAAGAGGAAAAGAATATTTGGGGAAACAAAGTAAACATAACCATGTAAGACAGCCTTGGTCAAATGCAGGTCTGAGCTATGTGTGTTGAAGCATGAAGGCTTTGTCATTGTAGGCCAGGGCCTGTTGCTTCCCTGGAGGAAGAGGGCAGCATTGGAAACATCAGTTGTGTGAGAGAATGGCCCAAGTGAGGGAAGACAGATTAACTTAACAAGAAGATGCTACTTGTAGAAAACCAGGAGAGAGAGGGAGAGGGGGAGGGGGAGGGGGAGGGGGAGGGGGAGGGGGAGAAGGAGAGGGAGAGGGAGCGGGTGTGGCGGCAGTCCCAAAGGCGCCAGGGACTGCAGCTAAGTCATATGACTTGCACCTGACTTCCTCATATAAGACACAAACATCTTGAGTGCTGCGCAGGTGTACCAGGATACAGGTGAATCCAATTTGGTGGAGATATGCCCCTGCTGCCCTGATTAGCTGAAGCCTCGTGACTGGCGAGGGGGCGTGGCCTGCGGTGCGTGGATGAGATGAGAGTATAAAAGGAGTGAGAGGCCCAGGGTTGGGGGAGATATAAACAAGAAGAATCAGGACTGAATAAACTGCTGTTAGAAGGACTGGTGGTCGCGTCGTTCTTGCTGGTCGAGAGCGGGCGCGACAGAGAGGTAGAGGGAGAGGGAGGAGAGAGAGAGAGAGAGAGAGAGAGAGAGAGAGAGAGAGACGTTGTTAGTTTAGTGAAAAAAAAATGACTTCTTCAGTTATATTAGAAAAAGCAAATGTGTTTGACTACAAAGTAGGCATGACTAAGCAGTTGCTGCAAAGGTATTAGGGCAGCGGACCTTAGTGGTTTGAATAGGGTTTGGTCCCCATAGACTCATGTGTTCGAATGCTTGTAGCACTATTAGCGGGTATGTCCTTGCTGGAATAGGTGTGGCCTTGTTGTAGGGGGTGGGCTTTGAAGGCTCTTAGTGCTCACGCTCCACCCAGTGTGGGAGGAGAGTCTTCTCCTGGGTGCTTTCAGGTCAAGATGCAAACTCAGTTCCTTCTCTAGTATCATGTCTGCCTGAAACTTGTCATGCTTCCTGCCATGATGATAAGGGACTAAACCTCTGAAACTGTAAAACCAGCCCCAATGAACTGTTTTCTTGGTCCTGGAGTCTCTTCACAGCAATGAAAGCCAAACTATGACACTGACCAATTGTTTTTTTAGAAAGAGGCGTTCAAGTGGCCCGATTGCTAAATGGATTGTTGCAGAGCGTCTGTAGCTCAAGGCAAGCATGCCCTGTGTTGGTAAGCTATGCTTGCCTGCCTTAGTAGTATCTCTCAAAGTTAAGTCTACACTTCTATGTCTTAATTAAGGCTTTTACTGTTATGAAAAAACCCTATGACCAAGGTGACTTATTTTAAAATATGTTTAATTGGAAGTACAGCTTCAGAGGTTTAGCATCCTCAATAGTAAAGTCACTCATGAGAGCAGGAACAGCTGTGAGGTCCCATCTTGATCAGCAAGGAGATAGAGAGGACAGTGAGAATGGATCCAGTCTTCTGAAACTTTGAAGCCCACCCCTAGTGACACAGCTCTTAATAAGTTCATACCAACTGTGATGGTTTGTATATGCTTGGCCCAGGGAGTGGTACTATCCAGAAGGTGTGGCCCTGTTGGAGTAGGTGTGTCACTGTGGGTGTGGGCTTTAAGACCCTCATCTTAGCTGCCTGGTAGTCAGTACTCTGCTAGAAGCTTTCTGATGAAGATGCAGAACCTTCAGCTCTTCCAGGCCCATAACTGCCTGCCTGAAGGCTCCCATGCTCTTGCCTTCATGATAATGGACTGAACCTCTGAACCTGTAAGCCAGCCCCAGTTAAATGTCATCCTTATAAGAGTTGCCTTGGTCATAGTTTCTGTTCACAGCAGTAAAACCCTAAGACATCATCTAAATCCTAAATAATCAGTTCCACTAACTAGGGTTCAACTATTCAAATATATCAGATATTGAGGTCATTCTTATTCAAACCACAGTACGATGTAAATGAGTGATGAAACTCATACGCAACACTATGAAGTAAAAGGAAAATTAAGTCCTTGCAAAGATCCTTCTATAAATATTTATAACAACCTTAACTATAGTCCCTAAAAACTGGTGGAATGGCTTGAATGAGAAATGCCTTGGACATTTCACTATTTGGCCCTAGTTGGTGTTGTTGCTTTGAGAGCTTTAAGTGGCACATTCTTGCTGAAGAAAGTATGTCATTGGGGGTAGGATTTTGGAGTAAAAAGCCTCATCTTCTATTTTGCCCCACCCCTCTGTTTTGTGCTTTCAGTTTGAGATATGATCTCTCAACTTCCGGTTCCTGTTTCTTGTCTCTGTCCCTCCCTTATGGACTCCTATTCCTCTGCTTGTGGTGTTTCATCAAAGCAGCAAAAAGCATCTAACACAACTGGAAACCTCTCAGCATGTCTGGATTGAGGGGTGGAGAAGCAGCCATGGCATAACTGGAGAGCTAAAAGTTCACTCATCAGGAGAAAGGAATGAATACTAACATATACAACAGCACAGATGATCTAAGTGGAGGAAGCCACGCTTAGCTGCTATATGTCATGGTTTCACCTACACCACCTTGTGGGAAGCATGTGTTTAGTAGTTGTCAGAGGTTGTGATTTGGAGGAGACCCTGATAGTTAACGAGGCAGAAACTACAGAATTGTAGGGTGGGATCAGCGAACTTACTATCTAGCTTACTTCTGCTGATGTTACCTGAATGTATGTTTTCTTAAACACGCGTTAGTAGTGTGAATCCTAAATTGTATACATTATGATTTTCAGGAATGAAACATAATGAAGAAGGCTTCTGGATTGGGTGATAATCAGACGTGGGTAATGATGAGGTTAGTAGGAAACATGTCTGAGCAGCAGACAGCTCTCAAAAACAAAACAAAAGAATAAGCAAACAAACAACAAGACAGACAATTTCCCCCTCCACAACCGCAGTATGAGACAGCAGAAACACACACGAGTGGACTTAATACCTCCAGATGCTGGGATCTTTCCTTGCTGAGTAGCCATTTTTTTTTTTTTTTTTGGTATGTGTTCTAGCCTTTGTCTGGAGGTGTTTTCCAGTGTTTACTGTGAATATAGTCTCTATTGCCATTCATGTGGCTTTTCACACGGAGCTGAAAACTTGATGATCCGTGTTCCACGCACTTGACGTGGTGGATTTCCTGCAATGCAAATCTGATGAGGTTATACCCTTGATTAAAATTCCTCACAGGTTCCTTATTGCCTTCAGCAGTGCTCCTGTACTGTGACTGCACATCAGAATGGCCAGGAGCACTTCATGAGGTGTGTGGTGCTTAGCCCACCTCCAGACATTCTGACTCAATTAACACAGAGCCAGAGTATTAGTGCTTTAAATACTTCCCATATGGTTTGTTTCTTGGGGGCTTGTTTTTCAATAACATTATTAAAATATAATTCACATATTTCACAATTTATCCACTTAAAGTATATATTTCAGTGCTCCCTTCTATATCCTATGATTAAAAGTTTTAAATTATGGTATACTTTGTAACCTAAAACATGCTGTTTTGACCACTTAATGTATCCATTTCCGCAATATTAGTGACATTCACAGTGCTGTACAGCGATATTAATGACATTCACAGTGCTGTACAGCCATCTCAGCCATTTCTTAAGATTCTTGTGCTTTAACTACTTATCCAGTTCTAAGGAACTAAATGCAAAGTCCTTAACAAAACCGGAAGCTTTTCCCACCAAGGTCTCATATCTTGCCAGGCAATGAATGCTCTGAGCACTTTCTGTCTGGCATTTTCTTGGACTCAGAGAAACTAAATTACCTTTAGTCTTTGCAGACTTTGCCTTTATCTCTTGTCAGTTTGTTTCTTTGAAACATGACTCACACTAACTACTCCTTCTGTTAAAAAACATAAAACACGTGCCTTCAAAGCCAGGCTCAAGGGTTATTTTTTGAGATTCTTGTCCTGAAACCTAAGCTTATTTAGATTTCCCACTCTCCTCTGTAGCCTCTTCTATCACCATTTAGAACATTCATTACGACTTTCGCTTTCTTGATATGCCTGCACCCAGACTAGACTGAGAACCAAGGCAGCACATCACACCGAGTGTAGCTCAGAGCAGAGGCTGTTTGATGAACAAATTAAGAAACCATTATTGATATTTGAGCAGAAGACTATAACTGTGAATGGTATAATTGGGTGAGCAGTATTAAAGCCACAGTAGATATTCAGAATGAGCGTGGATTCACAAGATGATGTGTTACTAAATGAAGGACAACTGGCAGATCTTAAGAAAGTTATGGTGTGTGTGTGTGTGTGTGTGTGTGTGTGTGTGTGTGTGTGTGTGTGTGTGTGTGTGTGATTGAGGCTTTGAGAGAGCTTGGTTACTACTTCTCCAAACTTTAGGAACTGTAGACATAGAGACAACTCCAAGTAAAAACTTAAACGTCCATACCTTCCCAGACCGAACTTGAAATGGACTTCGTATATCTTGGTGACTTAGTAGCACTGATTAGCTCGGCTGGGTTTATAGTTCAGGTTGTGAAGTTGCAGAGAGTAAAGCACATAGTTAGACAAAGCAGTGAGTACAGGAGGTACAGCGAGAATGAATGCTGATAGGAAGGGCCAGAGAGGACAGGAAGGAAGTCTTTTCCTTAGTTGCATGAAGCAGCAGGAGCTTTAAAGTGCTTGAGGAAGTTCCTGTCTTACAGGAAAAGAAACAGAGATTGACGGAATTATGAAAGAAATACAGATCCATGTATATTGTTGTTAGAGATACAAAAAAGATGTATTTTCTGCTGAGATTTAGAAGGAAGATCATGAAACACATACAACTAAAGCCAAGCAGGCTGATAGAGAGACACAATTCCAGCACTTGGAAGGCTGAAACAAAAATATCATGAGATGAAATCCAACATGTGCTATATAGTGAGATCCTGTCTCAAAAAGCATAGAAACAAATAATGGAATTAATATATGAGCCAGTCATATCACTTCTAGCTGTGTACCTAAATAGTGGGAAACAGGAGGAGACATGAGCTAATGTATGTATGCCTTTTGCAGAATTACAGCTGCAATAAGAGGTATGTATTCATCAGCATTCTCTGGACAAGCAATAGAACCAATAGAATGTGTGAGAAAATCTATCAACCTTCACAAGATTGAACTAAATATCCATTGATAGATGAATAAAGAAAATGTGGTATGTCAACAATGGAATTATCCATATTTATAGAATAAGCGAACCCTTTCACATGATGTACCTTGAGAAAAGTATATTTAGTGAAATAAACCACTCACAGAAAGACTAAGTCTGCATTATTCATTTATGTGAGATATAGAAAGGTCAAAATTTAGTTATTAGGCTGTATTGTTAGGGGCTTTTTAGGAATGGTGGGATAGAATGAACTTGTAGAAAGGGTTAAAAGGAAATGATACAGCAGAAAGACTAAGTCATAGTGTGGTGAGTAGAGGGTAGATAGAAGAGGGAGTAGGAGAAGAGATTAATAAGACCTTTGGGAAAGATTTAGGAAACCTACTTAGAAAACAAATAAATGTTTGTACACACACACACACACACACACACACACACACACACACAGTGGGTTTACGCCATTACAGAGCAACAAAGAGAAGTTGCTCGTGAATGAGGTCCCAAATAACCACAAACATTATAGGCTAGTCACATTGCTCTTGGTTTTCTCCCCAGATCTTGATGGTGGGACCATATTGCCAAAACCACCACATACTTGAATAATAGAATATGGAAAAACAATTAAGCTAGCACTGATTTGAAAGCTTCATTCCCACTGGCTAGTTTTTATGGTGCCAATATGTGCTAATCACACTACCAGAGGAGAAAAGTGATACCTAGATGTGAACCCTGGAAGGTATAGTGATTGGTCTGGCAAGAAGACATGCTCAGTGGTGTAATAATAGCACAAACATCTTGGGAGTCATTAACCATTTTCTGATTGGATTTAAGTCCTATTTCCCAAGATGACACCAATATCTGTTGGGAGCTATTAAGGCAACGCTATTGTCCTAATCTCTGAATTGGGCCTCTCCCCCCACCCCCCAGAGAAGAAAAGGGGGTCAAAAGCAGGCCACCGGATGCACCACTCTGAGAAAGTCAGCTCCGGATGTCCTGACCTCAAGATGTACCCTGATACCACCAAGTTCCTGCTTCCCCTTGTAGTCGCCAAAAGAAAATTTCCGCTGCCCCATCCCTCCTGCTGAGAAGTACTTCCTCTCTTTCAGCTGCCCCATCCCTCCTGCTGAGGTGCATTTCCTCTGCCCCATTCCTCCTGCTGAAAGGCACTTCCCCTTTTTTCTTGTGCATTTAAACCGTGGGCCTGACTAATACATTTGGGGCTTTGATGCATTCCAGAACGGTTTCCGTATCGTTATTCGCACAAGGCCCTCGTCTCTCTCTACCCCCCCATTTGGTTATTAGGAGGAGGTCCCCTCGAGACCCTCGAATAACTGGACCTGCTGGACAGGTCAAATATCTGGAACCACTATCAGGCCAAAAAACTTTAGCTAGACAAGTGATAGCCTTAAGGGAACACTTAGAGCTTTTAATCTGATAAATGGACACAGTAAGGAACTAACTTATGCCTCATGACCTACTGTGATACCCATAGGTCAACATTTCAATCCCTATTTGAGAAGCATCTTTTGCAGTTCCTCCTCCTCCCAAGGCCTAGAGACTATGCATAAGATGAGGCAGAAAGCATGTAAGAGCTCAAGTACACGGTGTGTGAATACAAGGTGACAGCATCTTCTGGATAGTTCATGGCTGCTGTACACAGAGACGTCACATCATGAACTCACAGAAGTGAAAGCATGCACAAGACCTGTGCACACCTCAGGTAGATCAAATCCCAGCATAAAGCTAGAAATTGGGCATGAAATGCCACCCATTATTACCTTGGAATAATTGGCAATTATTAGGTTCTAGAATAGGGAAGAGCGATTTCTTTGAGAGTGTAGCCTTTGGTATGTGGTCTATGATCCAGTGGAAGCCCACAGATGTAAGAAGAATATTTGGGCAGCACCAAAGTGATCTTTGTGTGTTTGTAGATATGAAAAAGCAGAAAGTGATCAAACATGTTCTATGAAACTCTCAACTGAAAAATAATATAAAGATACATGAGGTGCCGAAGCTCTTAGAGGACAGAATCATGGTGTTGAAGGATTGTTTTGTTCAACAGTAAATAAAGATCCAGTTTGTCTGACGATGGAGTGATACAGAACCATCATACAACAATATGCAAAACTGGAATTTTGAGTATCAGGCAAGACTACTGTTCTCCCTCAGGAGCTAGGATGTAGGAACAAAGGAGAAATGTGTCTAAAGACCCTGAAAACCAACATTGTACCAGGAGAGTTCCATAAACCATTCCTGACTTTTAGAATTAGATTCAATAAAATAATAAAATCCAAATTAATGCAGGCCAATAAGAGAGCCTCAAAAGAAAGTATTCCCCAGGAGAAAGTATCATAACCCCAAACAGATGTTCCTTTTGTCCTTTTGTTAATTTAATTTTAGCAACAAAATAACATTTTGAAGGCATTAGTGTTATCCCTTCTTAGCGTAATTACAAAGCTAGTTCAGTTCAACAATACTCTGGAGGCTGAAATATATTCATGATTTATAGCTCTGACTAGTTCTATATTTCTGCTTAAGGTAAAAAAAAATACAAATATGGACCTGGAGTCTAGATATTTATGCTTTACATATAATCACCTTTAAGAATCAAAACAAATATCTTCTTACATCTCTTTAAAGAATGAAATGATATCAATAATTGCTTAGTCTCACTCCAGAGTACCCAAGAATTTATCGTACTCTTTCTTGTCTCATTTGTGTCTGAGAGTGTCATAACAGTAAATGGTAGAGGGAATAATAAAATTACAGATAAAACGTCTTAGACACTAAACAAATTTAAGAACACTGCTTACAGAACTGATTTTCTTAATCACAGAATTTCACTGCCTAATAAAAAAGAGCACTACCATTTCCAAATAATAGGTTTCTTCCTGCAGAGCTCTTTATTCCTTATGTGAGGCAGATGGCAGGTTCCTGTAGAGGTGGCTGCCTTTCTGATACATTAGGTCTCACTTAACAGCTCCTTTGCTCATTGTCCTGAGGTCTGAGCGTCCTGAAGAAGTTAATCCATCCTTAAAAGCAATGGAAATCTCACATCTCCTTTGGATCAGGCTCTGCCCCAAATAGCAAGAGTCAGAATTGCCAAGCTACCTTTTCAGCTCACCACGTGTCAATAATGAAAGCCACCATATGCATGCTTATAAGGGCACCTGATCTGATCCAATTATCTATTGTTTCTAGAAGCTGTCTCTTCTGCTAATCTGTGCTTGAACACCATGAATATGAATGAAAATGGTGGTTTTATTTCACTCCACTGACAGTGGCGGTGAAAGTAGGGGCTTATTCTCTAGTGTGAGCTATTTAGCATGCTGCAGGTGTAAATGGAAGATGTAAAAGTGACAAAAGCAACCTTGTAAACATTAATGTGATGTTGGCTGTGATATTATGAGCCTAATGACATCTTCTGCACACGAGAACACATAGGTGTCATGCTGAGAAACCAATGGTCTAACTCTCATCTTGACTGCAGGCAAAATATATCTCATCAGAGCTATAAATTTCATGAGTGTGCTCCCAAATTTAAAGCCCTTAAGGAGAATGGGTTTCATGGCTCAGTAGTTTTAAAGGGCTGATCTTATTTGGCTTTGTAACTAGGAAATTAGGAGTTTTCTAAAAACAAATCAGAATTATACCATAGCTACTTGAGCTTTCATACTGTTGCTTTAAGTGCTTGACTTCCTTTGCAGATATCAAAGTCACGGATTCCACATTGCATTCACAATGGGACAACATTTATTACCTGCTATGATTGCTCAGTAGTCTGAAATGGAGAAGAAATTTGCTCATTCATGGCTTTGTAAAAAAATGTAATGGAAAATGGAATAGTTTTCTAATCAACTTTTGCAAGTTCGAGTGAACCTTATTTAGTTTGGTATCAGGAGGAAGTTGCTTTAGTCCCAAGCAGTATCAGAACTCAATCAAGAGAAACCTGTACAGGCCTTAGGAACCACAGGCTCTGGAGAAATGTCAAATAAAATTAGTTTGTTGCTTGTTTCAGCAGGTTTTGCAGTATTTTTCTGGTAACCATGTAAAACTTTTGTAAGAGAGAGTGTCCTTTGTATGAGTTGTTCATATCCAATTAAAAAAACCATTGTAGGCAGGAAAGCAGGTACATTCAAAGTTCTTGCTTAGAAGAAAACGATTAATGATTGTCTTGCAAAAGAATATATTGCAATATATAGCAGAAGATGGCCTAGTTGGTCATCAATGGGAGGAGAGGCCCTTGGTCCTGTGAAAGTTCTATGCCCCAGTATAGGGGAATGCCAGGGCTAGGAAGCAGGAGTGGGTGGGTTGGTGAGCAGGGGCAGGGGGAGGGGAGAGGGGTTTTCAGATGGGAAACTACAAAAAGGGATAACATTTGAAATGTAATTAAAGAAAATATCTAATAGAAAAAAAGAAAAAAATGAAAAAGAATATAATGCAAAATGAATATTAACATTCAAATAATAATTTTATTAGTTTTCTAACGGTATTAAAGGAGCAGAACTTCTGATCCCGCTCCCATTTCATCTGGGTGCTCAGAAAGTTACCAAGGGAAGTCACTGCCCTCTGGAGTGGAAATCAGACTCAAGGCAAGCCACACACATTCCAATATCAAGCAACAGGGTACACATATCTGCTCTCCCCTCACAAACTTTCCAAACCCAAGGAAAATGGATAGCATTCACTGAAACACACAGCCATACTTGAATTAAAAAAAATTAGAATATGGGACCATTAAAAAAGCTGTGAGTCTATTAATCATTTTCAAATAAGCGACATCACTTTTTAAATGTTAAAATTTGTAGTTCTTTTGTGTATTGTTTAGATTTCTATGTAACATTTCATAGTAGCTTTGTAGTAATTATTTTTTACACTGTTGTTACAGTTATAAGAATTAGACCCTAACTATGAATCACATTACATGCTGAAAGGAATAACCCGTTTGAAGTGTGACTTCTAGCTGAATAGGGACAATAATTGGCTCTAGAATGTGGTCATTATGAAGAAGATGGTTACAAATTCTGTACAAATCTTGGAGTGAACATGTTTTCATCCCCTCATACTAAGGGTTTGGCTAACTTTATGAAAGATCCTTTAATTGTTTGAAATGATGTAGTATTTTATGTCTCTACCAATAGTATATGAAAACTTCAGGGTTTTTCTATATCTTTTTAAGATTTATTTTTAGACTTAGAATTACAGTTCAAGACCACTGCTCAAGAGCATGTAAATACAAATTTTCTAGTGGTCACAGTTAAAAAAAATTAAAATTTAATTAAATCTATTCAAAGAAGCATTTCAACACAAAATTTGAACACAAATTATTGTGATATTGTTATTACTTTCAGTATAGTTCCAAAATTTGGTACCACATCTTAAAGTGAAGTAGCGCTAGTTCAACCATTCAATAGGTACATGTGGTCATCTGGGTAACAGCCACTCCTATGCAGAGCTTGGTGGATATATAGCTGTAACTTGTTTTAATTAGCTGTTTTATAATCACTAATAATGTTTTGTGTGCTTTTTGACTATTTGTATTTCTACTATTTTACATTTGTTTAAATGTCAGTCACCAGATGGACAGACTGTGATATATTCACACATGAGGACATATTTTTCAGTAAGTAAGAATAAACAGACCATTTCAAAATCACTCTGCTGAGTAAAGGCAGTGAGGCAAAAATTACATATCTTGTGTTTCCACTGTGTGGAATTTTACATCAGGCAAACTTCAACAAGAAGGTAGGGTTACTGAAGATCTTTCCCTTTGCCTTACAGAAGCTTTTCAGTTTCATGAGTCCCGTTTGTCTATGGTTGATCTTAGAGCCTGAGCCACTGGTGTTCTGTTCAGGAAGTTTTCTCCTGTGCCAATGAACTGTATGTTGAGGTCCCTGATCCACTTGACTTGAGCATTGTACAAGGTGATAAACAAACAAACAAACAAACAAACAAACAAACAAACAAGATAAATCAGGGAATATAACAAGGCTGTGCGACTTCAAAACTACAAGAAAGGACAATTTGAGTGGAAATGCTCTGTAGATTGGAACTGAGGTCACATGATGTAATGGCTAATTCCAGTGATATGGCAGGGTCTGGAGTCAATAGGAAGACACATGTCTGGGCTCTTCTGTGATGGCATTTCCAGAAGAGACTAACTAAAATGTCTTCCTCAGAGGTAGCAACTTCCAGTGGAAAGCTCCTGAATAGAGATATGAGAGGAAGAAGCGATTGCTCCTCCCTGAGTGAGCCCATTGCTGCTGTGGATGTGCTCTACTGGCTCAGACTCCAGTCTCTTGGGCCTCCCAATGATGACTGAATACCAGCAGCTTTCCAGGAATCTTCCAGGTTCCCACCATTGCTTTGGAACTGCTGAGATATTCAGCTTCAAGGGCCAAGCAGCTACTGGCTTGTTTTTCCAACCAGCTGTTTTCTGACTACCTAGTCCCCACTGTATAGGCCAATCTATAAAATCTCCCCATCTTTAGCTCTGTGGAGAATCCTGTGTAATACACATAGATGTGCTCATGTTCCCAGATTTATACATTTGAATGGGTGTTTAGTATAAATGAATTCAGTGAAATTTATTAGCGGTAAGGACAATACCCAAGAGTAGCATCTATTGTCATTCCCCACTGAAGACCTTGTGACAGAAAACTGCATGGCTAACATATAGGGTCTTATTAAAGTTTTGTTCAATGGATTTAAGAACTTGTATCTAGCAACTTCCATTTGCCAGCTAGCTGTGTGGTGTAACATCCCTGCTTACTTCTGATATTTATAGCCTAGACCTAAGGAATGAGTGTAGTCTAAACACAGTTAAGAAAAAAAAATGCTATTCCTGTTTGTGATAGAGACAGACTAATAAAAGGATGTTTTATTTCCAAATTCTTGGAGGTTATGAAGAAATATAACTCCGAAGCTAACAATAACACAGTTTGTTTCTAGGAATTGTGGGCTAGGTTTTCATGCATCATGAAGTACAAAAGAAGCTGTGTTCTCCAGGCATTGGTAGTCTCAGGCTGCCTCAGCGCTGTGGTACTTAACACTGGGTAGGAAATGAGCTAAGTAACAGAACTAAAGAGATAACAAGAATAGGAAGGCTTCATTTTACAGTAGATAACCTGTAGAAATTAACTCATAGACCATATGCCAACTAACAACCTTTCTGAAGACTTTCTGTAAATATAAAGGATCTATAGAGCCACAGATACTGTTGTAATGATCCTTAACACAATCCAAATAAGTGAGGGAGAGAATGTGTTGTGGGAAAGAAAGTAAATCCTACTGTGTTTTGATCTAGAAATTATAATCATACTTAACTGAAAAAAAATAAACTTCTTGTGTTTTAACCAATGCAACCTCTGGTTATTTTGTTATGGCAGGCTGGTCTAGTATGTAATACAATCTATTGCATGATAATATATAGCATGCAAATAAAGTGATTAGTGATACAGTCACATAGTTATTTTGTGGCATTATGAGAGTTACATATGACACTGGGAAGAAGGCTCAGCACTTAACTTAAATTGCTGTACAGAGGATCCAAGTTTAGCTCCTAGCACCCATGTTGGACAGCACATAACTGTCTCTAGCTTCAGGCTTAGAGAATTTGATGCTTCTGGCCTCTGCAGTTATTGCATACAGGAACACAAGTCCCCGCATAGAACACACAGATAGACAGACAGACAGACAGACAGACAGACACACACACACACACACACAATTTCAAAACTAGGTAAATCTTAAAAAGAAGTTCCATATATTTTAACATAGAATACCCAAGTCTGGGCTTTAAGCATCAGATTTTTTTTCTGAAGGGAAATTTAAGGAGTTTTACTGTAACATTCACTATCCTAAAATAATGGGTAAATGTTGTTAAAAAGTTTTTTAACCTTTGTTTATTTATTTGGGTGTTTGTGTATATGTGCAAGTCAGGGGCCAACTTTCCCGTGTTAGTTCTCACCATTATGTGGATCCTAGGGATCAAATTAAGGCTGTCAAGCTTGATAGCAAACACCCTTTCTCACTGTACCATCTTGCTGGCGCACCGAAAACTTGTTTAAAGAGACATCATACAATTTTTGACTAAGAGTATCAGTTAAGTACAAGTACTGAATATGCGCATATAGTGGCTTTCACTGTGTCTCCCACACTAACAGCTCATTTCAGAAATGCAGGCAACAGTAGAGCAGATGGCAACATACAGAAATGGAATCAACCACTTGTCTTTAAAAAATGGACAAAGCTCTTCTGGGATGTCACAGACAAACAATAGGTTGTTTTTGTAGTTGGTTCATTACGAGCACCATTCTATCCTGGAGTATAAAGAATGACAGTTATGCCATTTCCTCTATTTCACTTAAACAAAAGCCGTAAAGTGAATAAAAGCTGCTCAGGAGAGATGGCTTCAAGATTAAGAGCATATACTGTTCTTGCAGAAGATAAAGGGTTTGATTCCTCACACCCACTTCACAACTGTTACTAGCTCTGCAGGTTCTGGCCTCTCTGGCTCCAAAGGCTCCTGCACTCTCACACACTTCTCCACATAAAGACACAGTTCATAATAATAAAAACAAATCTAAAAATAATAAAAACACTAAAATGTTAATGCAGAGAATCACGGGTGAAGTAGGATGAAAAGTATGGATCAAAAGAAGGATGATATTAGTGGCTATTATGTAAAGACTGAGATATTTAGGGGTAAGGTGCTTTGCATTTAAACTCTTGCTGCTAAATACAAAGTACACAGCTTTTGTTCATTTACTTCTCTTAAGGCTCACATTGCTCATTATTAGAACATGACAAGCAGCATCATAAACCTCATATTTATAGGCACCACTGTATGCATAACCCAGAACATGTAGTGTGGCTGCTAAGGTATGAAATAGCTATCATTACCGTTCAAAGTGACAGTCAAGCATAGTGGCACACAACTTTAATGTCAACACTCCAGACACAGGAGGATCTCTCTAACTTCAAGGCCAGCCTAGTATACATAAGTCCCAGAACAGCTAGGACTACACAGAGACCCTGATTCAAAATAAAAACAAAGGTGTAGCTCGGGGTGATCCTCCTGCCTCTGCCTCCTTCAGTAAAAGAACACACATGGTATGATAAGCCCCAAATTTCAGAATACCCAAGATTCAATTCACAGACAACATGAAGCCCAAGAAGAAGAAAGACCAAAGTATGGGTGCTTCAGTGCTTCTTAGAAGGTGGAATAAAATACTCACTGCAGGAAATATGGAGACAAAGTGTGGAGCTGAGACTGAAGGAATGACCGTCCAGAGACTGCCTCACCTGGGGATCCATCCCATATAGTCATCAAACCCAGACCCTATTGTGGATTCCAGGAAGTGCTTGCTGACAGGTGCCTGATATGGCTGTCTCCTGAGAGGCTCTGCCAGAGCCTGACAAATACAGAGGCAGATGCTCACAGTCAACCACTGAACTGAGCATGGGGTCCCAGATGGAGGAGTTGGAGAAGGGACTGAAGGAGCTAAGGGGGTTTTTAGCCCCATGGGTGGTGAGGAGCAACAGTGTCAACAAGTCAGACCCCCCCCAGAACTCCCGGGGACTGGACCACCAACCAAAGAGTACACATGGAGGGACCCATGGCTCTGGCTGCATATGTGGCAGAGGATGACCTTTTTGGACATCAGTGGGAGGAGTAGCCCTTGGGCCTGAGGCGGTTCGATGTCAATGTCCTAGTGTAGGGGAATGCCAGGGTGCAAAGGCAGGAGCAGGTGGGTGGGTGGGAGAGCACCCTCACAGAGGTAGGGAGAGGGGTGATGGAATAGGGGGTTTCTGAAGGGGAGACCTGGAAAGAGGAAAACATTTGAAATGTAAATAAAGAAAATATCCAATTAAAAAAAAAAAGAAAAAACAAACAAAAACAAAACAACCATTATCACCAAAAACCTGGTAATATACCAATCTGTGTAAATATGGGTTTTCTGAAATAGATCCACGTAGGAAAAAAATGTCTCAGTGATTTTGAAACTGCTTAGGGCAACCCCCCGTGCAGCTGAACTGCTTTCTCAGCCTTTGCTTTGGCCCAGTCCAGAGTTCACCCAGGGAGGGTGCTTTCTAAGTGTGAGCTCCTTTTCCGATTTCCAGTTAGCTTAGAAGCTACCCTTCAGTAAACTTCTTGTTTGCCCTACTTGCAGTTTTCTCTATTTCAGCCTACGGTATCAAGCTGCCAGCACATCCTACTGTCACACATTTAGTGAGCTTGTCAGATGCAAGTGATAAAAATACGACCCCAGGGAAAACATACTGATTCCATTCTAAAGGAGAGGATGTTGCATGTTGCAATCTCTTATAAGTTCCCTCAAAGTTCTAGCCCTTTTTTTTTTTAAAAGCAAATTTGACTTCAATAATCAAACAAAGACATCTGCCAGAACTATGGTTATACAAACTGCGACTAGATTCATGCATGCTGCTGGAGTTGGCAAATAACAGCTCAGAAGTCAGAAGCAGGGAGGATTCAATGGCTTTAACACACTAATAAACATGAGGGTCAGAAAGGGTTTGGAAATGTATAAGCAAAAGCAGGACACACAGAGAGACTGTTTTTGTTTTTAAATAGCTGAGAAAAGTTTGTATGGACAAATACATAGGTCCTTACTAACTATTTTTAAAAAGATTATGTGCGTGCATGAGTGCATGTGTATGCATGAGTGCATGTGTGTATAGGTGTCTACTGAGGCTGCAAGTCTTCCTGGATCCCCTGAGGCTGGCATTATAAGATTTAAATGCTAGAAGCCAAACTCCAGTCTTCTATAAGCGGTAAGCATTCTTAACCACTGAGTCATCTCTCTAGCCCCCTTACTGAAAATATTTTTATGGCTTAAAAATCATGGTACTATCTCTGCTACAAAGGACTGTCAAATTATTTTTCTTCCTTTCTGCAAATCTGGAGTATCATGTGAAGAGCGAACGCATCAGCATTTCCTGTGGCACTGGCTGGTTGTCAGTGTTTGCATGCCTGAGCATTTCCTGTTTTAATTATGTTGGTGGTCCCTGTTAGTTTTATTGTTAGTCTGACACTAACCTACATTCACCTGGCAGAGGGATCATTAACTAAGTAACTGCATAAACCACACAGGCATGTGGCTGTACCTGTGAGAGGTGTCTTGACTGACAGCGGAGGGCTCAGCCCATCTTTGGGTGGCACTCTTCCTAGGGAGCTGTGGCCAGGTTGTGTAAGAAAGCTAGGTCAGTATGAGCTAGTCAAGCTAGCCAGTTAGCTGTGTTTCTCCATGGCTTCCTGAGACCTGGAAGTGTAAGTTGAAGTGAATCTTTTGGTCCCCAAAGTTGCTTTTACTTATGGTGTTTACCATAGGAACAGGAAAGCAAATCAGAATACTGGGTTTCTTTATATTGGTAACTGGAACTCCAGTAAGTCCTTTTGGAAGATAACAAGTGACTATAGTAAAAAAGAATAAAAATAAAAATAAAATTGAATTACATATTCCCAGAGGTTTCTTTTAGGCCATACAGATACCAACAGAGGACAACAACAAAGCCCTTTTCTACTTAGGTCACAGGACAAAGAAAATCATGTTCTTGTATTTTTGACAATTTCTTTCTTTTAAAAAAACATTTGAGAGGCTGTTACGGTGGCCCACATCTCTTTCAGTCTGTGGACAACATGGTCTATATAGGTACCTTTAGGTCCACAAGAGTACACAGTGAAGCCCTGTCTCAAAAGAACAAAAACTGAAACAAAGTAAATCCCACTATCAACAACAAAGCCACATAAACAAAACAAAACAATAAAGAAACCAAAAGATATTCTGATGGTTTGGCCTTTAAGTCAAAGTTGAATTGTTTAAAAAAATATGAATTTCAAATACAAGCTCCTATTTCAAGGACTTTATTGAGAACAGTTTTGTAAATTAGATTTTACAATTAACATTTTATAAATCAGAAACGTTATCTGCTTGAGCCTAAGTTGTACACGCTTCAGAACACACTGGACAATCCTTTACTTCTTTGGAGTTTTCTGCTCCATGCTGAGCTCCTGAGATGCGTTTTTCTTTTCAGCTTCATTTTCATCTTCCTGCAAAATAAATTTTAGCAAACATTAAATCCTACACTTCTTACCAGCAAAACAATGTACTATCCTGATTCTAGAATAAGGAAAAGATTCTATATCTATAATTATAAAATTCTTACTGTTTAATTATATTACAGGGTATTTTCTTCTAAATGTTGATTAAGAGCAACCAATTTTTCAAGGTTTCAGAATTACTTTCTGAACACCTGCTACCGAACAGTGCTCTCTGTCGTAGGGGAACCAGATAGCCTTTACTTTGCTCTTTGATAAAAAACAATAAATTTAACTTGTAAGACACTTTATGTGCTCCAGCATGGCATTTTGGTCTCATCTAGCATACTTTCTTGACAGGTCTGTCAATTTTTCAATTACTTGTACCACCATATGTTATCTGAAGATCAGTCGGTTCTAAAATAGGAAACATGGGCCTGTCATGCTGTAGAACGTTTACAATCTTCTAGTTTCGATTCTAAGTGGTGGCCTCATAATTCACATCAGTTTCCCATGGCACATGGTGGATAATGAAGTGACATCATAATGCCTGCTACCAGAGGAATGAAATGTGCCTTGTGCTTAATATTAAATGCTGACCTTCAAAGCATAAATAATAAGCACCTGGAAAAATACTTCATCCTATTTTTGGTAATCTATCTTATTAAATATATTCCTTTAACAATATCCAAGTACCAAGTAGTCTTGCTTTTCTGTTATTTCTGATTTATCAATATGATCTTTTACTTTTTATTAACTGAAATAGGCACTAGTCCTAAAACATTACTGAGTTAATTAAAGCATAGGCAGAAATTCTCAAGTATCTTTACATAAAATTAATGCCAGTTATCTCCAAAAAATCATTCTGTACTTCTGTATTTTATAAAACCAAGTTTAAATAAATCACATAATAGTTGAATTTTTGCTTAGTGTCAATGCAAATCATGTCTGTGTAATTGCCTCCTATGGAAAAAACAAAAACAGACAACAACAAAACCCTCTTCTACAATCAGTACAATGAAGAAAGTATTCTTGTCTCTAACCTGCATATTATTTTTGATTTAGACTGTATTAATATTAGAAAATCAGAGAAATTATAAATATTATCAATTATTCTGAAGCTTTATAGGTGAATGAGATATCAGGTGAGACTTTAGTTCATCTTGGCAATACAATTTTGACTACTTTTCCAACAACTACTACTGCTAAGTCATTCAAACTTCCCTTTAAATTATCCCTACTGAGTAGATTATTTTCTATCAACTGACATCTGAAGAGGTTTAGTAAATATGCAAGGGTTTCTAGAAATTACATTTTAGTTACAACCTATTAAAAATTAAATCTTCATTTTCTACCTTCCACTGCCTTCTACTAATGAGACTAAGTGTCAGTATAGAAAATCCCTTGGTAAAGAGGCTATCGTGGATTAAATGAGAATGCCCATCAAAAGCTGAAACAAAATGTTTGAATACTTGGTCTCAGTTGGTAGAAATGTGTGGGAAAGATTGGCGAGTGTGATACCGTAAGAAGTGTGTTACTGTGGAGAGCTGTGTGGTTTAAGAGACTAGCCTTATCTCTGTCATGCTCTTTTTGCCGCTTGCTTGTGGATCAAGATGTTAATTCTCAGCTCTTCCAGGCACCATGCCTTTGTTCTGCTACCACATATTCTACAGTTCTGAAACCATGAGACCAATTAAATACTTGCCATTGTCAGTGCCCTTGATTGTGGTGTTTTATCACAGCAATAGAAATGTAACTAAGACAGTACATTTTGTTAGGTAGTACCACATTTGTCAAGATGCTTTTCAAACAAGGCCTTCTTCTGTATATTATATTCCTCCTGTCTAAATGGGTGCAATCAGCATAGAATTGGAGTCTACTCAATGTTTTCTGAATTCTATGAAATATTAGAGTTTAAGAACAAGAGCTGTGTGTAAATGAATACACACTTTAAAAAGGGCATATTGTCATTTCTTATTCAGCAGACATGTTTCCAGCAATCTTGATTTACAATAACAACACTGATAAAGAAGGAAAGCAAAAATGTGTGAAGCAGTATGTGCCAAAATGGCCACATACTTTGATATTTTTTACTTTTAGGTTTATGAGTGTTTGTTTGCAATTACATATGCATACCACATCCATTTCTGTGTCTATTTAATACAGAAGAGGGTGTTAGTTTTCCTGAAACTGCAACTATAGATGGTTCTCAATCCCCATGTAGGTGCTGGTAGAACTGGGTTCCTCTGTAAGAGCAAGAGGTGCACTCAGCCACTGAGCCATGTCTCCAGTCCCAGGAGAGTCATTTAAAATTCATATCCTTTAAGTCATGGCAAACAAACAAAGCCTTCATCATCTGTACAGTCTAAGTGTGCAGACTAATATTACTTCGTTAATAAACTGTATCTAACTTTATCTAGCAATTTTAACACTACTTTAACTCAACATACAAATGCAAAAGGGCTGTAGAAACTGTCAGTGGTTAAGAACACTGTCCTTTCAGACGACTAGGGTCAATTCTCCAGCATCCTCATGGAGGCTCACAACCATCTGGAACGCCAGTTTCAGGGGCTCCATCTGTTGTCGTCTTTTGTTCTCTGTAGGTAACACTTGCACACGTGTGCATGCATGCACACCCACACACACCAGGCCAAAAATAAATAAAAAACCCCAAAACAACCATGCATATAAAAAAAATAAAAATACTGATGTATTGATGTGATAATAAGCCTGGGAAGTCTAAGGACTAGGAAGTGTCTATATATTTTGTTTTTTATATTTAATAAGTAGAAGCTATAGGAGAATGCTGTTAAGTAAAATAAAAGTCTGCAGCTTCCATTAAGTTACAAACAGTTTAGTGTATAACATGTAACAGAAATACGTCTGGAAGCTAAGGCATCACTATGACAGCTCCTCGTTGGCTGACTTCCTGCTCGCTTATAAAGTCATATCTCTATTGTAGCTCTGCCTCCTCTTAAGCAAATACACAGTCTTGGCCTTGGTTTTTCTTCTGCTTATTCTGAAGATTTGTCTTAAAAATTTGCCTTTTTTATATCTTAAATCACTTATATAACCATCAAAGCCTATCTATTATTTTATATGACTGCAGCTGTGACTTAGATATAGCAAAAGATCACAGAGAGGAGTAAAAAAATTTCCAGGCTAATTGCTAGGATATAACACTGAAATTGCTATAGCTTGACAGTATAAAAATAAATGTAATAGATTTTTACCTTAAAAAAAAATCATTGCAGCTTGATCGCATAACCCTCTGAAGGGCTGTCCTTTGGAAATGTATATGTAACATTGTAGGCAAATTTTATAAGAACTTTACATAGAGTTCAAGATTAACCAACTCCTCCAGGCAACAGACTGAGCATCATTAACAAGTAAGTGCACAGCGAGTGACGCGCAAGGGAAGGAGGCTGCGGCACAGCATTTCTTTCTACTGGATAGCAAGTGCGAGTCAGGCAGTGATGGCAGGGGCTTTCACTGTGCTGAGCTAAGACATCTGTTTGTTTCCCAGGGAAAGAAGACCCCTGCTACATGGTTCGTTTTCTTAGTGACAGCCCTGACAAGCTTGACATTTGTTTCATGAAGGATCCCTGAAGCAACCGTCAAGAAAACAGACCCTGTGGGGTACTGGAATGCACATAGGCATGCTCTTAATGCTTAAGTTTGTTATTCAAACTCCAGAAAACATATTGATTCCAACTGACCTCGTACTTCTTCTCATCAGATGTGGTGTGCAGTCCTATGACAGCAACACCCATAACACCTAATGACTAAATGTGGTTCACGAGCTTCCTTTTTTTTTTACTCTGACAGTATGACATGGAGAAGAGATGTTATTTCTAGGCACACAAGGGACATGTAATAATGGTCTAGTACTCTGGGTGGAAAAGAGTGAAGAGTTATTGGGAAAGAGAAACAAGAATAAACACTTGTCTTATTTGTCAGATGGAAATCCTTATTATTGCATAGAAGTTGCAAGATGTCCTTTAGATGAAATTTAGCTTGTGCCACTATTTTGGGACAAAGACTCCTTCTCTTTCCCCTTACTAACTAGTGCATTTTTCTTTTGATAAAAGCTCAAATACTTGATGTTAATTAATAAAACCTATCTATCTTCTTTTCTTTTAAGCAGAAACTAACTCAATGCAATGGCAAATTATTTTAAAATCTGAATATGTTCACCTTGTAAACTGCCATGTTTTAAAGGATTTCTTTTAAAGGTAAGATCATAAAAAGGCATAGAATTCCCTTTTTTTTTCTTTACATAATAAGTCTGATGCCAAAAACCCAGTAAATATCACCATGCGTCACATGTTGAAGATCAACATTACCCCTAAAGTATACTTAGCATCACCAAGCCAATGGATGCAGTAAGAAGGGCACATCACCTCTCTCCTGTAGTCTTTCCTTGAGCTAATCATGGGAAAGCACACAGCAGGTATTCTATAAAAGAACTCAACGGTAGTGTGCAAAAATGCCAAGGTCAGGGATGAAAAAAGCTGGAACTGTCACAAACTGGAGAAGGCTAGGGTAGCATGATCATTTAATGCAGTCTGGAACAGTGGGCCATAGAAAGACTATTGGGACAACTGAAGACCTTGGTAATACACACAGGGCAGTCAATAAAATCATCTGGTAACCCTTTCTGGTTCTGGAAATTTTACAGTGGTTATACAAGATGGAAACCACGGTCACCTGGATAGAAGGAGCTAGGAATTATCTATCTCGTTATCTGTAAGCTCAAAATGTTTCAAAATAAAAGCACTTAAATATTAAAGAAATGGTTCTTTGTTCCAAATTATAATATTTCACTGGTTTTCTAAATAAAATAACATATATAAACATATATAAAATGTATAGGAAAGATTTTACAAGGAAAAAATACAAAGCAAAGCAAAACAAAACAAAACACCAAAATATGAAGACACCCGCACTTCTATAGTTAAAGAAACGGTTTCTTAAACTGGCTCTATATACAATTCCTTCACTAAGGGCCTGAATGGCTAAGTGATATTATTGTTTTATTTTATTGCCTGTGAGATTCTGGATTTTCTTACATTTCCACTGTGAGCACAGCTACTTTATTAACTAGAAAGCATGTCTTTTATTGAGTTCTTTTATAGTTTGACTGTACAAATTATTTCTATGAATAAGTGAGGAAAAATGAGGATCTATGTTCACAAGAAGGAGTGAAGTCAGTGGCTTTTACTTTCATAACCGTGCTATGCTCAGAGAGGACACTTGTTGCTACTGTAGTTAAGCAAACTGGGCTGCAGATAAGTGGTGACTGGAAAGGTTTCTATTTTCTTTAAAAATTTTAATATAGTGTCTTTGACTAATCAGAGAAGGAATAGTTACTAAAATAGAATTTAAATTTGCAATCACAAATATGCATATATCTTAACAATATATTTTAAAGAAGTAAGTTGTGTATCTTTTAAAGACACTATTATAAAAGTTTGCAGTCAGATGGAAGGTAGGAGGAGGATTGGCCTCTCAGAGATGAAAGTTCTTTCTGGCTGCTCAATGCAGAGTGGTCAGGCTCGAAACTACTTACACACAAGCAAAAACAGATTCAGCAAGTTATATTTACATGCATAGATATGTCTGTGTGTGAGTAACAACAATAATTAAAAGAAAACAAGGCTATCAACTTGAGAGTTGGGAGGTGTGGGAGGGGCTAGAAAGAGGGGAGCTCAGAAGGGCTGGAGGGTAGAAATAAGATAGTGCCGCAATGCCATTTACTTAAAGAAAAAATTTTTTTAAAAAGTTTGTAGTCATAGAAAAGGTGCAGAAAAGTAATATACCCAAATTGCTTCAAACTGCACCCAAACAACACTTTCTTTTATTAATTTCAGTTGTATTAATATTATTAGTATTATTACTATTATTATTATTATATTTGATATGGGGGCATGCATTAGTTTTAACTCTCTATAGTATTGAAGACCATGCTTTACTATAGACAACAATGCTGCACAATGAGGAAAAATTTATCCTAATAACTGGAAAAATACAGATGATAATGAAAATGTTTCAGCCAAAATGAGCACACTGCATCCTTCAGACTAAAATTCACTGGCGTTTTTAATGCTTCACAATCCCATCGTAATTCCTTGAATGGTGCATTTGCTTCGCAGCCATAAACACTTGGGTCATTAAATAAAGTGTAAAGCGTGTGTAATGTGCTACATTTAACAACCTTTGGCCCTTTTCCTGTACTTCTGCATTCAGCTTTCCAATGCACTGAATAAGCAATTGAGGATTCTAATTACATTTCCTGACTTTGCATATTGAGATTCTTATTTCACTCCATACAAAAGGCAATTAATCTACCATTTTACAACTGAATTCCAACTTTAGTGGGCCATCGTAGACATTGAAGTGAACTTACAAGAAATGCTTAATTAGATTTACTGTAAAAAGTATATGGGTTTTTCTTATGACAGAGTTGCATATTTAATTAAAAATCCTAGGAATAGAGAATAAAACTGGAGTACCATTGGATTCTCTTGGTGAAAATCAGCTCAACTACACATACCATCAAGTGAATGGAGGCCTAGGACATCGCTCTGTGCTCTTGTCAAGCAATCAGGATCCCGTGGGTTCCATCCCTAAGCATCTCAGAAATAACTGTATCTTACTTCTGTTTTTCATGTATTCAAACAAAAGACAGTAAAAGCAATCTGCTTTTTACTTAACCACACAAAAGTATATTCTTTATTTTAGCAACAAGTCAAATAGAAAGAGAGAAGTGGGGCATAGGTGAGAAACAAAAAGAGAGGGAGAGCGAGAGAGAAATACAGACAGACAAGAGACAGAGAGACCATCAGTCCACTTAGTAGCATTGCTCAGGTTTATGTATGTTTATAGCTAATATACTTCAATATTTTAAATTCCTTATATACTGTTATCTATGGGAGGCAGACAATTGTGAATATTTTGTGATAATTCTGATGTTAAGGAACAATCTAGTAAGTCACTAAACACTCAACAGTTAATTTTTTCAATTTAAAAATTCCTAACTAATCTCAATTCAGAATTCCTTCTGTATACAGTGTCTTTATTAAAGTTTTAATTTACTCACTGCAAAAACTACCTCAGACTGAAAGCGAGTTTTAGGGGAACTGAATTCCAACTATGATTATGTATGGGGACCTCTTTTACTTTCTTACATTTCTCCTTGGTCACCAATTCACGAAAGCTAAAATGTTTCTAAGGCTGCCTATGAACAAAAGTGTGATAGCACATTTTTTACTGAACTTAAACTGTCTAGAGACTTAAAATAAAACAACTCTTTGTACTGTCTTCCAAATATAGAGGATTGGCAACTCCTTTTTAAAAAGGAACAATGATAACTTCCTAAGGGAAAAACCTCATAAGCACCATGGCAACTGATGGTTAGCATCAGCAGAAATCCATGCTGACATATTCGAATGTCACATCCTGAGAGTGATGGTAACACAGGCCAGAGACTTCTGATTAACACACAACTTGCCTACTCATAAGAACATATGCGAAAAATGCACATGGGAGCCAGGAGGTGGTGGAACATGTCTCTAATCCCAGCACTTGGGAGACTGAAGCAAGTGGATCTCTGTGAGTTCAAGGCCAGCCTGGTATGCAGATCAAGTTCCAGGACAGCCAGAGCTACACAGAGTTATCCTTTCTTGAAAAACAATACACAAAGGAACAAAAAAGCTGCGTTGGAAAGACACTGTATAAAACAACCAAGTGCCAATCATTACTCGCAGAACAACATTAACAACACTCAGCTGATGAGACAAAAGTGAGCTCTGATTGAATTATGTCCAGAGAAGACACAAGCGGCAGCACTGGCAACATCTAGTGAACACAAACGTTTACTTCAGAGAACCGCCTAAGGCTTCTTTCTGTTTTATGGCTGGGAACTCCTCCGTAAGTTGTTAATGAGAAGGGGAGCTGGACAAGAGCATACAAGCTTGCTATAACACTGTACAACTCCTTTATAATCCAGTCATTTGACCCAAACATTAAAGGCAAATGAGCAGCAAACACTCCAAAGAAAAGATACTTCGTTCTTAAGTACTATGTAGTTAAATAATACTCAGGGCCACTCCTTCTCGACTCCTTCACTCTTCCTCTGTCCACATGGGCGTGTCTTACTTATTCCTTACCCCTCTCAGTATTTACTGCCTGCCAGAAAATTAAAGTTATTGAGAAATATTTCACCAATGAAGCTCATGTCATGTATTTTTTTAGTTCTGATAGTTTAAGAACTATTAGAACATGATTTAACTGTATTATGACAAGCGTAACTATAAATGCTGTAATGATTTGTAAATACAGTTTTATTTTCAACTATGTCTCTTTGGCTAGCAGACATTCTCATTAATAATGACATTTTACTTTCATACCCTGAATCAGGTATTTCCAAATGTCTCCTATACAGAGGAAAAGAATCATTTTCACTTAAGCACAGTAACAACCTCTGCATTATGTGAAGATGTCGTAAATGTCCTTCTAAAGAACCATCGTCCTCTCTGCTACTGGTGACGCACAGACAGGACGTACAGATAGGACTCCATCGACTAAACAAGCTTCTTATTCTGCAAGAGTCGGGAATATATTTTGATCCCTTGGCCTCATGTAGGGAAAGTCTGCTTTTTAAAGATTAATACTGTACAAAGCTGGGCTACAGCACCAGACACTTTCTTCTCTCCAAAGTTAGGTTTCTTGAATCTTCATGATGATTTCTTTCTCATCCCAACATAACCTATGCCTTTATTAAGACTAACACCACATGATGGGCTAAATCTTTAGAAATAAACTTATTAACAACCAAGTTATAAAACCATTTCTCTCAAATGATCTGATTAAACTCTCTCAAATATACTTATTTCAAGTTGAGTGCTATTTTCCCCAAAGTAAGGCCATTAATCTTCATTGTTTTATTAGAAATTAATAGCTCATTAGATTTCCAAGTAACATATCTCCTATGGCACATTAACTTTTTATAGAATAAAGAAGATATTTTATTTATGTCAAAAAATTTAAGTACTTTGCAAAAATCACATTCAAAAGAAAAATCCCCTATAGTTGTACTTTATTATCAGGAACAAACATATATTGTATGCTTATTTCCTGAATTTACAGATTATCTCTTGGCTATTGAGTAGCTTTTAAATTAAATTTAAAACCATTTGCTTTAAGTTATTACTATAATGAACTCATCTACTGGTATGTATTTAAACGATTCCCAAATGTAGGACAGTTGGCAAGATTCAAATCACTTATAAAGCTTATATGACAATGCATCATTTAACCAATGGTCTCTTTAAGCAGCTAATGATTCTATTGATATAATGTACTTCTCAGTGTTTTACAATCTAGAAGATGAGACTATGACAATATTATTCCGTGTAATGAAAATTTCAAATATCCCATTTAAAAAGAAAGATATGTAACCTATGCATACAACCATCCTTGATCAAATCAAATAGCTATGTGATAGTACTGTATTGGACTTAAAAAATAAGGCCACTCCTATATAATCCCCGCCACATGAGGCTTAAAATCAGTTGAAACAATGGATTATTCAAAGTACTAAGTCACTGAAATTATGAAATATAAAATACCAGAAAAATTTAGGACCCTTTAACTATCAGGAGAAAATTCTAGGGGAAATATCCTGTTGTAATTTAAATAATTTTTTGTTTTCCACATCCAGGTATTTGAATACATGGTCCCCAGTTGGCTATTTGGGACATGTGGCCTTATTGGAGAAAGTATGCCACTGGGAACAAACTCTGTGGTGTCAAAAGACTGATGCCATTTTAAGTTCTCTCCCCCTACCCCCATTTGGTGTTTTTTTTTTTTTTTTTTTTTTAATATGGGCTCTCAGCTGGTCCTCTAGTCACCATGCCTGCCTGTTTCCATGCTTCCCAGCCATGATGAAAAAGAACTCATACCTCTGGAACTATAAGCCCCAAATAAACCCTTCCTAAGTTGCCCTGGCCGTGGATTTTGCCATAACCACAGACACCTAAGACAGACATTGATTCTAGGTGGTGGGCTAGTGCTAGGACAGACCTGATCATCATGGTTTTCCAAGGAGCATGAAAGATGTTTGTGTCTCTGGCTTGTGCTAGGAACGTCATTACACTGCATACTGTAAATAGAGGTTAGTGGGTCATTCTAGTAGGAGTTAGGATGAAGACAGTGGTGCTGAAAGCTACGGAAACTGAAGAGGCCCAGCTCAAGTAGTTTAGAGGTTAACAATCTTAGCAACTACCTTGGGGATCATTCTAGTGATATTTTGGTCAAAAGGTGGCTGCTTTCTCATTTTGTTCTAAAAACTTGTTTGAGGCTAAATTTAAAGGTAGTGGACTAATTTCTTTGGCAGAAAGCTTTCGCGACCAGCCTAATATTGACTCTGTCACAAGGTTATTATCACTCTTATGCAGATCTATAATGAAAAAGAACAGCTGGGGTAAAATGAAATAAAAAACAAACCACAGTTTGAAGAGAAAAAAATCGCACCACAGACAAGGTTTACCCTGAAAGAGATAAGGACATTAAGGTTTATATCTAAACCCTTGACAATTATGCTCTCTGAATGTTTCTTATGAAAACTTCGATAAACATCTTAACTATCTTTGTAGTTTTCCCAAGAATAGTGGTCTTCCTTTTTAGCAGCAACATATTTTAATATGGTGAAAAACTACACACAGGACTGAGCCTTGCTTTCTGCTATCATGCATAGTTTAATATATACTCAATGGCACACTAAAAATAACAATAACAAGTGAAACATTGTGACAACATACTACAATGGAAGTTAGTTGAATATGGCCCCTTTTTTCTCGTAAGACATCTCACTGTGCTTCGTTCCCCTCATTTCCTCATGGTGACATGAAACAGTACAATGTTTTGTGATGAGGGAATGGAGGTAATAGCACACAGACTATCTTTCAAGCAGTATTAGGCTACAATTGAAAGGCCACATATACACTTAAACACAAGCTCCCATGCCATTGGGGCCATAGATCTGGTAACTATAAGAATGGGTGATCTACACCGCATGGACACAGTAGACAAGGAAATAATTTACATTCCAGGAAGGAACCAGTGTGCTAGTAAGACTGCATCTGATATTTGGAACAGCATGAAACAGAAAAATGAAGAATTATTTCTGAAACTTTCCATTTTTTATTTTTAGATGCTGGGTGACTAAAAGCAAAGAAAGTAATACTGAGAACAAGGGGAGGTCTACAGTTTTTGCCAACAGTCAGGATTTGTTGTGGTACAGTTCTTAAATCTTGAGAGAACATACACATAGGAGAAGCAGAGGATGCCCTGGAAACTGGTGCAAGGACCAGCTTCTGAGTAAAATGACTTTGTGTTATAATCTCAGGAACACTGATCTAGGGCCTAAAATAAGCACATGTAAGGATGATTAGGCCTGCAGGAAGTGGGTTGGTGAGCAGGAGGAGGGGGAGGGGATAGGGGGTTTTCAGAGGGGAAACTAGGAAATTTGAAATGTAAATAAAGAAAATATCGAATAAAAAAAAAGAAAAAAAAAGGATGATCAGGGCTATGGAGTTCTCAAATGTTTGAAAGCAACAAACAAATGCTTCTTTTCTAAAGACGGAAGCACAGTTACTATTTTAAGAAGACTCATGAGTCTACAGAGGTAGGTCCATACAGGATTTTGGGAAAAGTAAAAGTTCACCCTTAAGAGTCTTAAAAAAAAAAAAAAAGACATCATATATAACCGAATTAATGTCCATTTTTGATGCAATGCTATAATTAAGAAACATATAAGGTTGTAAAATATATTTATGTATTTATATATAAAGTATATATACACATATGCATATCTATTTACATATAAATATGTATTCATATAGGAACTTGTGAAATATTTAAATATTTATGTATTTATATATCAGAGACAGACAACACATTTGTATTGTTTGGCTTTGTTTGCTTTGTTTGTCTTTTAAAATAGAAAAATCTGTATTTGAATCTCTGTACATTTTAAACTTTCACTATTGCTTGACCTGTCTTGTTGGCATGAAGTATTTAAAAAAATTCAGGCAGAAATATAACTAGCAAGAGCAAACATTTTAATCTCTGGTCCAATTTGTCTCCTCTTAGTTTAGGCAGCCTGAATCACTGGCTATAATCCTGATATAAGAGATCTACTTCATAAATAGTTTTTGTTATATGTCTCATACACACAACAACCCAATAAATATTTAATAAGAGGCTGATTTCTGCAAGGCTGTATAGAACGCCGACAATACGCTTGTTTCCAAAAAAAAAAAAAAAAGCTGGGATTATTATATTTAAGTTCAAGGTGCAGTAAACAGGGTGCTGTTACTTAATCTTATTTTGAAGACAAATAAGAAAGAAATAAGGTATTATAATTATTAGCAAAATCTACTCATATTTGTATATATATATATATATATAATTGTCAAGACTCATTTGGATTACTGATAAAAAATAATGTAATTTAGTAAAGACCTTAAAATTAGTATAAGGAAAATCAATAGTGGATAAAATTACATTAAAAAACTTTTACTCTTTACCTGAGGATTTTATTAAGTATTTTGCTGAATTTAATGACCTGATTAAATAGGGACTGCCACCTTCCTCTATGTTTTATGGAAAAGCACTGGACACATGACAACTCCAAAGTCAGAGAAGATAAACTACAACTGCTTTCTACAGATGTCTCGTCAAGATTACACTTTCCTAATAGAAATTCACTGGCTTAAAAAACTAGATGGAATCTCATGTAATGACCATATGGGCCCATTCTGTTAAAGCCAGAAAAAAGCAAGCCAGACCCAGAATACAAAACTGATTTCCCCAGGGCCCTGTAGCTAATTAATAGAAGAGTTTGAATCAGAGTTCATGGGTCCTGAATTACAGTCTCGAACTGTACACCCGGTTAAGTCAACACTGATTTGGTACCATTTCAACGCTTAGGATGACATACAAAAGAGTTTGTTTATGTTTGTGTCTATAGCTCAAATGATATTATACTGAAAAACAATTATGATATTTTGGCTCCAAATAAGTCCAAAAACCCTATGTGAATCCTGCATTAGTACTTAGTGTTGGTATGACATCATAGAAGGCAATGGGAATTCCAGACTCAATTTCTTTATCTGTAAAATGTAAGACCCAAATCAAAGAGGAAAAACCCAACATCAAAGAATGACTTTGGGTTTAACCTAACTAAAAATACAAGAACATGTGCAAGGTATGGTAAAAACAAAAAACAAAAACAAAAACAAACAAACAAAAAAACCCCAGAAAATGTTTGTGAGATAGCAAATATTCAGACTCATATAGTTTATCATCACATAGTTAAAAATAGATTTCTAAAATTTGTGACGGAAATATGAACTCAGATGCACAAGGTAGAAGATAAGTGATTTTAATTCTATAACCAGAGTGAAAATGATTTCTACTTTTTATTTTAAACAATCTTATTATTTCTATACAAATAACTCTTAGGAATTATTGAACTTACGTAATTGCTTCCTATTTGTTTAAGCAACAAAAATGCATTCACTATTTAACAGGCCTGCTTAAATGATAGGAAAAAAGAGTAGTGAGCAACAATGGGAAAACTGTCAGACAATATAAATAAAAAAGATTATATTATAATATTTTGATATAGTTGAAGTGAAGTGAAAGAAATTGGCTACATACTTATCTTAGGTTGTTAGTCAGGAAAGTCTTCCATGGCCGAGGGGCTGAGGCCTGAATGACGTGTAGGAACTGTTCACGAGAAGGGATAGTCTAGGAACAGGGAAGAGAGGCTAAAGACCCAGTGCCCAAGCATGCTCTGTGTGCATGAGCATCAGAAAGGCCAGGGAGTCTGGCCTGAGGTGAAATGTTAGCCTAGCTTAACAAGCCACTGTGATACTTTGGCTTGTCTGAGAACCCATGGAGTGGTTAAGAATTTCAGCTTCCATAAACATAGTTGAACAAGTGTCTTTGTGGGTGAAGTATCTTTTGGGTTTATGCCTAGGAGTGGTATAGCTGGGTCCTGAGGTAAAACTATTCCCAGTTTTCTGAGAAACTGCCAAATTGATTTCTAAAGTGTCTGTACAAGTTTGTACTCCCAGCAGCCATGCAGGAGTGTCCATGTTCCACATCCTCACCAGCATGTGCTATCACTTGTGTTTTTTATCTTAGCCATTCTGACCAGTGTTAGGGTGGAATCTCAGAATTGTTTTAGTTTGCATTTCCCTGAAGACTAGGGACTTTAAACATGTATTTAAGTATTTCTCTGCTATTTGAGATCCCTATGTTGAGAAGTCTGTTCAGCTCTGTACCCCATTTCTTAATTGGGTTATTTGGGTTATTGGTATCTAACTTCTTGTGTTCTTTATAAATTTTGGATATTAGTCCTTTGTCAGATGTAGGGTTGGTGAAGACATTTGCTCAACTATATTCATAGCATTTTTATTCATAATAGCCAGAAACTGGAAACAACCAAAATGACCCTCAACTGAAGAACGGATAAAGAAAATGTGGTACATCTACAATGGAATTCTATTCAGCTATTAAAAACAAAGACATCATGAATTTTTCAGGCAAATGGATGGAACTAGAAAATATCATCCTGAGTGAGGCCACCAAGGCTCAAAAGGACATGCATGGTATTTATTCACTTATAAATAGACATTAACCATAACACACGGGTACCCAAAGAAGCCAAACAAGGCAAGCCCAAGCAAGGATACTTGAACCTCACTCAGAAGGGGAGAATAAAATAGTCATAGGAGGCAGAGGGAGGATGGGAGGGAGCTGGGTAGGGGAGGGGAATATAAAGTGAATAAATAAAAAATAAAATGAGAAAAAGAAAGAGAGAGAGAGAGAGAGAGAGAGAGAGAGAGAGAGAGAGAGAGAGAGAGAGAGAGAGAAGGAAACTGCCTGAGCTTATTTTAACTTTAATCACATTCTCTCTGTTGTCTAAAGAAAGGATGGGAAAAAATTAAAGAGATTATAATTAAAGATGTAAGAAAGCAGGCTCTAGTAACACATCAGAAATGTTGGTAAGTACAAGTACTAGATACATGACAGAAAAAAAAAAACACATGCTTTGGAATTAGGGCAAGCAGATAGAAAAACAAATGAGAATAATTAGGAATAATCTCTCTCTTTCTCTTTCCTTAATTTCTCTCTCATCCTATTCTCCAGCCTTTGTTTTTCCCATTTTGAGACAGTGTCTCACTATGTAGCCCTGGTCAATATGAAGATCCACCTACTTCTTTCTGAGGGCTGGAGCAGAAGCATGCATCAACATGCCTGGCCTAATTCTTCTAATTTTATAACCCTCAAGCATGATGGAATTTATATGAAAAGTAAGATATTAAAGTAGGGAAGGACCAAGAATTCTATTTTGTCATTATAAAGTTAGAGATGATCTTCAGCTATCTAACATATTAAGCCAACACTTAAATGGTCAATAAAATCTTGACTGTGGAAGAAGAGGTCAGAGACAAAATCAGAAAACCGGAAGTCACCAAACACAGACACATCTTGAGACTAAGATCATCCAGAGACAAATACGAATAGATGGGGGAGGTCCAAGAACCAGGACTCACACTACAACTTGAACTAAGGTCAAAAATTTAGTTATGAATACTGAGAAGAAACTGCAAGCCAGGAAGAAAGAAAATCAGGATTACACAGGTTTTAGGAATCTTACAAACTTTTCTAGAAGGAATGTTCAATGCTGTCACTGTGATTTTGGACAATGGTATAAATACTGAGTGTGATGAGAGGAAGTTAAGGGAGAGTAACAAGAGCTATTTCAGTGAGTCGGTAAGTAATCAAGACAGACTGAAGTTTTGTGTGTATGTGTGTGTGTGTGTGTGTATGTGTGTGGGTGAAGTCTCAAAGCCTATTCTTTGCTTTTAGTTTCAACAACAGGAATATCATAATAGGAACTACAGCTGACACCTCTGAACCACAATGAAAAACCAAAAGGATAATAAAGTCACTTCTAATATACATGAGCAGCCGCTAATGTTCTATTTTCTGTATTTAACCAAATTTTTATTTTAGCATAAAATTTTGTCTCCAACCCTAAGCAACATATAAGAGACCTTTTATATTGGCCTTAGATGTTTCAGTTTGAAGAAAAAAAAAAACATAAAGAGCCAGGGCTCTGATTTGAATAGAATATGCTGACCATAATTACTATAAGAATATATTGCTGCATGTTATAATTTTGGCTTTAAATAAATTCTACTTATGTGAACAATGACCGCATGGAGCTCAATGAATATGGGCAAGGAGAACACTAATAAGTAGTCAAAGTCTACTGTAGTAAATCTATAAAAATTTACAGTAAAATGCTATAAATTAGAATAAAACAGACTGTATTGTCATAAACTTAGGTCCGATACAACATTTTAATAATGCAATGAAAAACTTAGGTTCAGGACTATAGAGATGGCTCAGTGGTTACCAGTAAAGGTTGCTCTTTCAGAGGGCCCAGTGTTCAATTCCCAGCATCCCATGGCAGTTCACAACCTGTAGCCCTGCAATCCCACTTTCAGGGATTTTCAGTATCCTCCATGGGTACTGCACGTATGTAGTACACAGATACACAAGCTGGCAATACACACACAGATACACACACACACACGTATATGCAAAATAATATAAATTTAAAAAGAAAACTGTTTCAGCTTATTCAAGAGTTTCTTTGATGGTTTAAAAATTGGCCTAGGCATAAAATATGCATTACTGTCTAATGTATTTAACAAAAATGATAAAAAATCTTGTAACATGCTTAATGTTATATGATATGAATTTGGTGTTAATTAAACAGGATTGTATGCTATTCAGAATTCTTAAAAAGCATGTTTCTTTTCTTATTCTTTTGTATTTCATTAAGGCACAAACAAAAAATAGAGTTAAATGATTAGAAAAGTAGTTGTTTAAGTGATTGGTAAAATTAAGTTTACCTGTATACACTGTTATAAGATTGCTATTAAAATGTGTCAACTGCTTTAAGCAAGACCAGGGCTAAAATCAGGGCTGTGTTCCCACAACTAAGTCAACAATTATATACTATCAGCAAAACACTTTCAAAATGCTGAATATTTTTCTGATACTGGCAAATCAATGCGTGGGGTTTGCAGTCTCAATCCACTGAAATTTATAGCTGCAAACTTAAAATCTAGATTGGCATTAGGTCATTAGGTAATCGTACTCCTGTGTTAAATAAGGTAACAATCTGTTTTGAGAACTTAACAAAGAAAACAATGAACTATACGTAACTATTCCAGTGCTTTCTTACTTTACAGATACTTTCTTAAGAAGGAAATAGTGATGCTATCTCAGTTATAAGCTGCAACTGAAATGATTAAGATGGTTTTCTTTTCAACACAGGATCAGTATAAGGTTTTTTTTTTTTTTCAAGCAATGAATTATAGCTGATACTTCAAACCTATTCTATCTGAATCTTCTAGTCCTGAAAACAGAGAAAGCATAAATATTTATTCTATATAAACTGAGCAGACACAAGATGAAGATAAAAATGATTCATTGTGGCATATTGAATAATGGCCATGTATACTACTGTAAGAACAGAAAAGGTCATTAAGTATTGCTACTGGCTTAGAAATCCAAGATGGCGAAAGTTGGCAAGAAACCTAAACATTTGCAGTTTTACAAATTTGAGGCATTCTGTGTTTGTGTTTCCTAAGCTTTATTAGTAATTAAGTTAAAGTGTAAAGCATATATTGGAGAAAAAGCAGTAATGATGTAGCACCACACAAAATTCCCTACACAGAAACTAACAGCCAGCAAACCTATCTGCTTAACTGTTCAGTTGACCCTTGACATTGCTGCTATTTAAATATTCAAACCATAACCCCTTAACATTTAGTAGATAAGTAATTCTCAAAGTTGGCTGACTTGAAGAAAATATACTAGGAGTTTGAATTTTGATTTTTCCTTTCAAGAAACATCATTTTTAAGTTTTAGTAGGCAACACAGTAAGGAAAAGAAATTAATGAAATAAAAAAAACTGTATCAAATTATAATGTTACAAAAGATAAATATTTAAAGATTATAAGGGCTAAAACCAAACAAATTCAAACTAGGTTTAAACATTGAAAGATGAAAATACTAATAATTAGGTAGAGATCTGCTTCACTGCACTGATGCAACACAAAACTAATTTCAAAGAACAAATTCTGTTTAGCTGATTAAGTTTCCTGTGGAAACCATATACGCAATTAGGTTTTGGTGAACTGCAGTCAATATAATACAGAGAAAGGAAAATTTAGTACATTATTTTGTATCAAACCAATAAAATTATTTATTCTTTTGATATATCACAAATAATAAAATGAAAATCAACAAAAAATGTGCAACAAAAGAAATTTTAATTTTTCATAGGTTATGATTACTTCTATATTAATATATCTGGAAACCTACTGAAATATGTAGACCTATAAGTCAGTCTGGATTGCACTCAAATAGCCAGCAATCCTAGCCTTGACAAACATGTGGATTTAGTAAGTTGTGAATGTCTAAAGGAGACATAGAACAGGATAGAATAAAGCTGAACACAGCAAGGACGAGAATGGTACATGTCATGTGTTTATATACCATCCATCCATGTACAGACAGGTGCGCTTCTGTGACCTCCTTCTCACAGCAACGCGTCAGTGCATGGCTGGAAACCCTGAGCTAACCCATACCCCATGGGAAAACTTGCCAAGTATCCCCCTGTTCTACAATCATTTGCAGTAGGTAGTATCCTAGAGACATCTGTTACCTGCCATACTTCCTGTCTTGTCATCCTCAGTTCTTCAAAGACAGACATAAATTCTTGGCACACTATCTATTTATTTCTTAACATTTAAAATTACCAATACTTTAGGATTAGTATGAAAATGATTCATTGTTTAAATACAATCCAACTTTTCAAAGTCCTTTAAGTTTGGGTTGAATCCAAATACAAATGATTTCTATTTGTCTTTATTTCAATAGGGAATTGACCAGACTGTGACAATTAGTTCACTTATGTGTGCTAACTTGATCTTGTTCTTTCATGGGGTCACATGTAAGGTTATTCATGAGTAGAGCTTAAGAATTAATCCTCTTACAACCTGTAAAGGACACCAAGTCATGTGTCAACTCTCCTCAAAATGGCTCAAGAAAGACATGAGTGTACACTGACAAGTGGGCATTCTTAAGGGGAGAGTTCAAATGAAAATATAGATCTTAATAACAATGCCAAAATTATCTTAATCTTATTTCTTTGTAGTTACTAAATCTTTAACTTAAAAAAAAAAAAACTCAGTTCAATGTTTGAAGGAATTTTTAGGTTACTCCAGCCAGTCCGCTTCTGTGAAAGTAGAAGATATTTGGAATTTTTTCTACAGTTTTTTTCTATGCATTTACTACTGTATATATTCTCTTTTCCCTGAAGACAGTAAAGAGTTTCAATAGAGGCTTCACTTTTATGAAACTTTAAAACTTGGTCTGAAGGTAAAAGAAAACTTTGTTTTAGAAATATCTTTCTCAAAATATATAAATTACAAAGGGAAAATAGCAATCATTTATTTGTGCCTAGATGGGTTGCTTGAGTTCTAAGTCTACTTAAGTCATAGAATTTCAAATCGTGTTAGAAAGAAGTAAAATTAAAAACAAATCTCACAAACACTGGTCTGGATCACACCTGTAGTCCACTACTCACCCTGCATCAGACTGCTCACTCAAAGAGCAGAGTGCCTTCCATGGCAAGGATGTGGCCAGCTCAGGCTTCGCTGGAAGCCTAAGGCAGCTTTGCTGCATTAAAAGCTATTCTTATTAAGACTTAACGGTATTAACATAAGTTTTTCCTGGATACTAAGCTGAAACTAAAATGAAATGTTTTAACATCAAGATAATAAAGGTGGTAAGTTATGTCTGTGGATAGGGTCAGTCGCAGATTATACTCCACAACATACATGAAATCAAACCACAGAACCTGCAAGGCCATTGGTAAGGGCCACGTTCCTATCATTTCAAAGGTCCACAAAGTACTATGTAAGGAAGCTTATAGAGGCTTGGACTTAATGAATGCATGTGTCAAAGAGTTGATACAATGCACAGTTTTCAATGATTACAAAGTGATCTGAAACCTTACCTGGTACTTGTGGATTATAGTCTTTCTTTGGCTCTCTGACTAAGAGATTAATAAATTCATCGTCAAAGGAAACATACCGTAGTGAAAAACTGCAGCACTCAGCAAGTCTACTGAACACAAGGAAGTTCAAAAGCACAGCGCCCTGGAGATCATCTGTGGCCCACACAGATATGGCCGAGTGGCAGCTGCTAGGAACTTGCCGCCCAGCATCACGGCACTGTTGCATAACTGCCACTCAAGGAAGAGATCAAATTCCACAATCCTACATAGGGTTTACAGTAAATGTAGAACCCTTTCACATTATCATAACATTAAAGTGTTATAAACTGATTCATCACAGTGGAAATTAGCTGTCATAGAATGTATGGACAATAATCCTGATTAAAACAAAACAGCAGATGATAGAAAAAAATGAATCTATTATTTACTTGTTAATTATTCCACAGTGCATGCTGTACAGAACACAAAACAGTTTAACACCTAACACTGAGGAAATATTAAATAAGGCAATATTAAAGAAATGGCCAAGATCAAGGCTATTTATGTCAGTGATGCTTAACAGTTTTTCCCCAAGATCCCCTCCTACATTTCTTAAGGGAACAGTCTTCTCTGAAGTTGCACGGCTAGGCGTGGTTTCGTGCTGGCCTCAGTCTGTGGCACCCACGGAAGTGGGACTCACAGGAACCTGCCTGCTTCGGTTCAGCGTCTGAGTCTTGAAACTATAGGCATGAGTTACTACACTCAGTTTATAGTGCTTAGGGTGTGACGATGATAGGAAATGGCAAGATGACAAGAACAAACAAAACAAACAAAATAACCATGCCAATCTTTCACTGTCTTTTATGAAGGTAAAACATAATAACCATGTAAATTACTTACACTGTCTAGTCCCCAGTTTGGAATTCTGACAACAGTTTTGAAAACTTGGCCTCATTCATAATACAGAGCACTTTACTAGGGAAGATATATAATTTATGAGTTAAAATGCTTAAATATAATATACTAAGATGAAATAGCCTACAGAGTCAGAAAGGCTGAAACCTCCTTCTCAGTTCAGGTACATGAGGAAGTCAAAATCCTTTCAGCTTACATCTGAGAAAGACACTCATTTTGCAAACCCCTGCCTGAATAACCTCCCAAGCAGCCTCTCCACTACCTTGCCATATACACTGGGCACTGTCTGTCATATAGACTTGCCATATAGACTGGGCACTGTCTGTCATATAGACTTGCCATATAGACTGGGCCCAGTCATATAGACTTGTCATATAGACTGGGCCCTGTCTGTCATATAGACTTGCCATATAGACTGGGCCCTGTCATATAGACTTGCCATATAGACTGGGCCCTGTCATATAGACTTGCCATATAGACTGGGCCCTGTCATATAGACTTGCCATATAGACTGGGCCCTGTCATATAGACTTGCCATATACACTGGGCACTGTCATATAGACTTGCCATATACACTGGGCACTGTCAAAGTTGTAAGGACTGTGATGGTATCCAACCTTATCAAATTGTCCTTAATGTCATGAAAAATACAAAATGTCTTTAAAATACGAAAAAACGCAAAATAGAATTGATTTTACAAAGAAAAGAGTAAGTTAGTTTTGATAGAACATGAGGAGAAATTAAACTACTGTTAATAGTGTTACCCACAGCAAAAAAAACCCTGCTTACTATTTCTGTATTTCTGTCTCCTCTCTCCGCCTTCTGTTTTTAAAGCCATCTGACTTTAACAAGACACATCTGAATGTATCATAAGTTAATTCTTTATCAATTTTCATGCATCATCCTTTACCTTGGTCAGCCAGCTGAAAATTATGTAAGCCATAAATTAGCTTTAAACAAGCTCGGAATCAGGCTGGAACTGGTTTTCGAATTAAAGAGCCTTCAGTATATTACAAGGTGCTGTCATTTTATTACCCCAATCAATTTTGTGTGGCCCGAGGTAGAAGGAAAATGAATGCTGTCTTCATTTGCAATGGGTTTATCTCCTAAAGCAGGCTCTGGAAACATAACTGCAGCAATGAATTGAAAGCTAAGGTTACATTTAACATTGCCAACACAGAAAATTGTTACTCGTTAACAAAGTTTGAGTTACAATAGGAAAAAAAAAAGACAAAGAGCATTTGCAATAATGGCAGTTAAGTCACCGTATTTAAGTAAATTTAAATAGCCTTCGAAGGACAAGGAAAAGGGTCCACGCACAGGGACCACCATTCTCAGTGCTGCCGAAGTATTAAACAATTCATCTATATATACTTCAACCTTAATCTCAATGAAAAACATTTATTAATTGTTCTTATGCTCAAGTGTAGTCAGACAGAGCCTAGATAGTACTCAGTGTAGCTCTCATCCCCACTCCACCTCCCAGACTCTAAACGGCCATCAAAGGAGCTTGACTAAGTAGACATCACTTGCTGTCTTCATTTTAGGCTGACCACTGAGGCAGAGAGATGACCTCACTTGCTTTCTTACCCAATTTTTTCAACAACTGGGTTCTGAGACTGAACACATACTGACTAGCTGGCATATCTAAGCCTATCAGAAAGAATAACTGTTCAGGAAACACTTTGTCACCTCAACTCTCAGTGTTACATACCTGTAAGCTCGACACTTGGAAGGCACAGGAGAATTAGCAATTCAAAGCCTCTTTGGTTACATAACCAATTTGAGGCATCCGTGGCTGTATGAGACCCTATTTCAAAAACCCCAAACAAAACTAAACTAAGTGATACCAAATAAAACCAAGATGAGACAGCAGAGGGGTCACCAAGTGAACTTAGAGGTGAGTTTCTCTTTGGTAACAAATCACAGTGTTGGACATCTACTCTCATAGAATACGGGAATTAAGAATTTTTTCTGTTTTTGTCAGGATTTACTTAACTTTGTGGTACTCCATCTGATGTTGCTGTGTTTCCTTCTGTAGTGTGAATTTCGCAAAATGATCCCACATGTCTATAACTTATCACAGACTCCCTATTAATCACTGGATTTATCAAGTAACATAAACTCAACTAATAAAGTCACTAAACTGGCCAACACTGACTTAGACATGGCTCTGTCTTTAACAAGCGGTGTAAGCTTGTGGTTACCACGAATCTCTAAGCTAATTTTCCTTATCAGTAAAAAAAAAATTAAAGCATTTGGACTATATTAATATTCTTCTAATTTTTTAAACCACGTAAGTACCAGTAAAACTAATTAAGTAGTTTCTGTCCCTTTTTTGTTCTAAAAAGAAAAAAATTAACCATGTTTCCCCTCCCCCACATAACAAAATATATTAAATAACTATCATTTTAAAAGGCTGCAGGACTTGCAATCCCTGCCAGGGAATGGAGACAGGGAACGCAGCTTGATTCAAGTAGCCTAGTTTGCTTGACAATCTCCAAGCCAAATGACAGACTGCCTCAAAAAAAGGTACAGGAATCCCCAGGAATGGACATCTGAGGCTGTCTCTGGCTTCTACACATGTACATTTATATTCACATGCATAAATTCACCAAAAAAAAAACCTTTTACATACACAAGCACCTACAGGCACAGACAATGAAAAGAACAATTACTGATATGCAATATCAGATTCTAAACAAATTAGACATTAACTGGTTCATTGGTGGATTGTTCCTTTCTAAATTTAAAAGAATTTCTCAAGAAATCTTTTTTTTATGGGATTCAGGTTACCTACATATGGATACAAACTGGGATAGGAGGTTTAGTCTTGCATCCAACTAGAAGATACAAATATAGTTCATCAGGGACTGAGGGACAAGAGGTACTGTTTTCAGATCCAAGAATTAAAAACAAAGTGTGGATAATATACCATTTGAAGAAAACTATGAATGCTAGATAATATTTCACAGATATACAAAAGTGTAACTTTTAGCATCAAGAGTTATATATAGTTATTAATTTCTAACACACAAGAGAAGATTTAGCACAGCATATGAATAACATGTAAAATTTTTATCCAATAAATTATGTGAAAGCGCGAGCATGTCCACAAAGACAAAGTAAATACTCAAACACTCGTGGGCTACAGCTTCCTCTACAAACACTCGTGGGCTACAGCTTCCTCTACAAACACTTGTGGGCTACAGCTTCCACTACAATGTTGTGCAGAACACGTGTTTCTTCTGCCAGATTCACTAAACACTTTTAGGCAAACCAGATATTCTGTACTTCAGAACTAAAGATTTTAAAATTAAACTGAATTTCTGTTTTAAAAATATTTGTTATAATCAAGTTATATATTAACAGACATGCTGAATATACTAGGTAGAACAAAACTATTTCTAAAAATACATGATTCTTATATTTGCTGAATAGGTATTTTCTTCTCTTTTATCTTTTCTGCATATTTGGGTCATGGCTGGCACAGATTTATACACCCGGCAACTTTTGTGCATCAATAAATAGCCTAAGGCCTATAAAGCACAATTCAGGACACAGGACCCGTATTACTTACACTCCCTTTTCCAGAATAATGCTTTAAAAATAAATTCAAAAGTAGCTAAGCAGGAATCAGGCTAGGTGTGGAGAAGTAGACAGCTAAAATATAAAAGATATGTTTAACACCTGGCCCTTTGTCTTTGAGAGGATAGGAAAAACCCTGATGTAAGAGTTTTCAGTCTAGTTAGTACAGATGACTGGGGCATAAACGATGCCAGCTCTGAGAAAATCCTGCTGAATACCAAGATGAACGGCCTCACAAAAGAAGCAGGCTAGGAACTCAGGTTAGTCCTAAGGATTGTAGAGAAACCAGGATTTAAGCTGCAGGCTACGGTTTGGACATGATTTTTCTCATCTAAGGGTTGGGCTGAATGCTTGGTAGTGTTAGGATATCAGTATAATTATAGTTTAAGGTCTTTAGGCCATTAACAGCACTGTTTCCAAAAGCAGGGGATGGCATTCTGATCCTGCCTAATCCTAATGAAAAGATTGCTACAAAAGAGTAAGTCTTCACCTTCTGCTCTCTTTATAGATTTCCCTTCCAGAGAGTCTCTGCCTCTATGATGTCATCTACCATGCGACTCCTCTACCAGAGCTGAGGCAATGCCATTGCTAGGACTCTGACAGCCAAGAAAATTTATTTTCTTTATGAATTAACTTGCTCAAAGTATTTTTATTATCGCAACACACATGGACAAATATCCCAATAAGGCATTGTGTAGTGGGGATACCAAAGCATAGACGAGAGAAAGTGAGAGATAGGGAAAAGAATGAAACAGAAGGAGGAGAGGAGAGGAAGAGGAGAGAAAGACAGGTGGCTCTTTTTCACCTTCCTTCCTGTCCTGGATTTTCCGAACTGGAGTGTGACAAGTGATCTTTGAAAAATGACAGAAAAAGGAATACACCTTGTTGATGGGAACTGAACCTTAAGAATGGGGAAAAATGAAGTGGCATTTTTCCTGATATAAAAACAAGGACAGAGATGGAAAGACATCTCTCTCTCTGTCCCTCCATCTCTCCCTCCCCATGTCCCTCTTTTTCTTTCTAAGACAGGGTCTCACTATGTAGTCCTTGCTAGACTGGAACTTACTCTGGAAACCAGGTTGGCCTCACACTCCCAGCTTGCTTCATTCTCCTGAGTGCTGAGATTAGAGGTGTGGACCACTGTGCCTGGCTACACAGCACTCTCCCCTCCTGGAAAACCTGTTTTATTCAAATTCTTTACCTGTCTTAGAGTGCAACAAAATGAACTGTATTTAAAGGAGTGGCAAAAGAGACATGGTGAATATTAAACTTGAGTTATTAAGGAACAGTTTGCTGCTGTAGGCTCTTGCAACTGCCTAATTACATTAACAAAATACGATGAAGTTTAATACCTGTACTCGCAACTTGTTATATGATACCTATCCATCCTGAGTATGTGTATGTGTGTGTGTGTCTGTGTATTTGATAAGCAGAATGTTGGCTATTTGTTCTAACTACCTTTGAAAACTTTGTAAATCCTCAAGGCACACAAGACACTACAGCAGCCTGGCAAAACCAAAACCAAAACCAATCAACCAAACAAAAATCCCCAAATAACAACAAACAACAACAACAAACCCCCAAACAGCTGTAACTTCCATTTCATACCCACTCTACCCTCAGGCTTCTCTAAAGGCCTTAAATGTCAATTGTATTCTAAAGGCTATAACATCCATTCCCAGCACCAATGGCCAGTCCCTGACCTGCAAGTTAAAAAAAAAATACCCCACAACTCCTTGAGTTTACCCCAACAATCAGACCACATAGTCCCTCAATCCCAGGCCACCCTGGAAAGCTCCTCCCCATCCCCAAGAAACCCTATGTAAACCCTGTGTTCTCCCTATTCTCTGCTGCTTCTACCGTGAGCAGAGGCAGCCACCCTTCTGGTTTCCCCCTCCGTCAATAAATCTCTTGTGCGGGGTGGGGAGGGGAGCTGTTGTGTGCTGTGACTCTTTGGTATCACTACTGCCAGGATGCCTTTTGGAACAAATTCCAAAACAAATTCCTGGGGAAACTTTCCTGGCAGTTTACCAACCAGGAACAACACTGAGTGGCTTACCACCACCAGCTCAAGGAATTCAGTGTCTGCTTCTGGCCTCTGCAGGCATCTGTATTCACACACACATTACCAGTCAACCACCCACCCCACCCCCAAGCACACATACAAACATAATTAAAAATAAGATTTAAAAAGAAAACATGGAAACTTGTATATTGTGTATACAATTATCTTAAGGACATTTGTTGTATAACAAACTGATAAAACTAAAATTTTGAAAAGTGCACGTAAGAGGATATAGAACTAAAACATGAGTAGAAAGGCAGTAAGTAACCAGCTTCTATAATTGCAGTAAATTGATTTCCTTCTTTATAACATTGTGAATATCCCACCATGATCTTACTCTTATACAGGAAATATATTTGTATCTTGTTTTGATTGTTTAGTGGTACAACCCCAGGTTGGCCTTGACCTTGTACACATTCCTCCAATTTTACACTCTCAAGTATGAACATTACCAGAATGTAACACTGTGAATGGCTTTATGAAATTTTCTTTACTGAATCCAACTTTATTCTGAAAAGTGGAGTCAAAATGAACAACAAGCAAAAAAACAAAGAGAAAAACAGAAAAATGTGTCTTTAAAGCAGAATTTTTTATAATACTTATTATTTTAAATATTCTTGGGGTTTTGAATTATTACTTCCTAGTTTTATAGTTCAAATGAACAAATAATCTGCAAATATATTTACTTCTACATAGTTATCTTCTTTCTACTGTTACTTTCTACTCTAATATACTAGAACAGGATTTCCTATTCTGATTTCACCAAGGGCACAGTGGCACAGTCCTGTAAGATCAGCTCTTGCTAGGCAATGCTAACCTATGTAGAAAGGCCTGAAGATAGTGCTATAGTGAGACCCTGTCTCCTAAATAAACAGGCAAGCAAACAAAACCCATTAGATACTATGACAAAATGAACTCAGGTTATCTTTCAAAAAACTGTTTTTGCTTAATATTATGTGTGTGTGCACATACATGCACACATATGCACGCATACACGCACTGTGCACACACACACACACACACACACACACACACACACACACCACGAGGCTCCTGTCAAAGTCAGTGTGGAAGTCAGAGGTTACCTCTCAGGAATAGTCTCTCATTTGCTTCCTTAGGGAGGTCTCTTTTGCAATTCTTGCTTCATTGCATCCTACTGGCTAATGGCCTGTGAGTTTCCAAGCCATTTCCCTTTTTCTACCTCACACCTGACTGTAGGGGCACTCAGATTACAGATTCACACAGTGTCTGGGTTTAGACTTGAAGGATAGAGTCTACTTCGTCAGGCTTGCACACCAAGTGCCTTTATGCAATGAGCTATCTCACTGGCCTGATAAATTAATTGCCTTAAGTATATCTTTGGCTGGTATTATTTTAAAATTTAATTTATTTTATCTTCTCATTTCAATTTTTAACTAACAGTTTAATAAATTAGAAGGAAACAATGTCTTTAAAGTATCAGAAATGTTCTCCTGTTACTCAAGAATATTTTCAGTTAAAAAATGATTTGTACGTTTCCTCTAATGTTCATATCACTTAGATATTTTCTTATTATTCCTATTAGGCCTGATAAAGCCATTGTTGAAATTTTGACCTGCTGTGTAATCCATAGGACCACCATTTTATATTTAACTGGAAATATACATTATTCCTTATGTAAAATACAGCATAGGGTAATATGTAATTTTAGTTGTTAAGAGAACCAGAAATGCCCTGGTTTAAATTTGTTTATTGTGTAATGATACCTATTGTTGCCTTTTAATTCTAGGAAGAAATGGATGTTTTTCTACAAGGAACGTTACACATGATCTCAACTATCTAACATAAAACTCCAAAAGAAACAGGAAACTCTATTTGTTATGTTTGCAGGAAATTGTGTTTTACATTGATATTGCTTTATAAAAACATCTCTTATATCAGACAGGTCATCAATTCTAAATCTCAACCGCTGCTACAAAACAAGCTCAACCTTATAGAACAGGAGCACTCATTGAAGATCACAGCACTGTCGTGAAATTTGAGCCCTTAGAAACCAAATAACCACAGGAGGTAGAGGGTGGGAGGGACTTGTGAGGAAGAGAGGAGGGGAAGAGGGAAAAGAAGTGGGGGCAGGTTTGGGAGAAGATTGGGGAGATGCACGGACGGTCAGGAAATTGAACAGAAGTGTGTAGTAATGGGGGAAGGGGAACGGGGAACTGGGGGTAGCCAACACATTGTCTCAGACTCCAGGAAAGCAAGAGGGCTCAGGACCCAACAGGGATGGCATTAGCTGAAATACCCCCCAAAATGGGAGGGAAAAAAGCAAAACACAAAAACTAAAAAATGATCTGATAGCCAAGAGGATATAACCTTAAGGTTCAACAAGTTGTGAAAGAAAAGTCACAGACAGGTTGGTGTGATGCTAAATTACTTAAATTATACATTTAATAAACTAGAGTAAACAAATTACCCATATCTTAACTAAAATACCTGAAATCTTCCACTGGCATTTAAAGCAAGAATATAAATGACACCAGCTAGGCTGCCACTTTCACAATTTACAATATGCTAATTGACTTCCACCAGGCTAACCATCTATTCCACATGATTTGTGAGCACAGTAAGCATCAGTATGTCATATGCCATGTTAGGAGCTTAAAGAGTTCTTCACTGGCTTTTTGAAAACTAGTATAAAACATCCTTTTGCATTAATGCTCAAATTTTAAATATGTAAACTCTACCATAAAATGAAAATAAGTAAAACTATAAAATGCTATTTCAGAACGAAGGGCAGAAGGATGCTGGCAACTTTTCAAAGGCATTTCCATCTAGGGTACCCCACTGCACTTTTCTAATGTTCTCAGTTCTGATTTAGTTTCTTGTCACATGTGGCATTCACAGCATGGTACAGAATCTCATCAGGCCCACATCACCAAAGTTAGAAAATGGCTTAGCTTTTTCAAATTTGTAATAAGCATATTTTGAAAAGTAATTTTAATTCTGCAAATTATTTTAGAGTACTTTAGGAATATCTATATTAAAATATTTCAACTATTTTGTATTTTGTAAAGAAATATATCAAAAAGGTGTATCATAAACACTGACAAATTTTATCTGAAACAATAATATTTCTAGGTATGACTTGGTGAAACATATGTCTAATTATATTATATGATCATGTATAAACTGTAGATTACTGAGCCAATCAGATCAGTACTGATTCCAGTTGTACTGTAAAAGAATAACCATAGAAAATATTTTGATAAAATTATTATTTAATAAAGAATTCCTAGGAAAATGAAGCATATAATGTCCTAAAGTAGGCCGTTTTTCTATTAATTAGTTCAGAACATAAGTAACAATATACAATAGCCGTTGTTATTGTTGGTCTATTTTGATAAATGCAGTCTTGCTATGTAGCTCAGACTGTCTTTAGACTCTTGTAGATTACCTAGATAATTCTTTTTAACTTCAACACTGGCTAAAATTTTGAAACATAAATGATACATTACTAGCAGCCCCAAAGTACAATACTCAACTAAAAACTACAAGGTGAAAAGACTTATACATTCCCAACTCCCTCCCCGTGGGGAAAATGTTATAAGAACTACAAACATGCTTAGCATCAAAAGGCCCATCAATAGGAAGCTTGTAGGCTTAACTACTCACTAGCAAGCAGGAAGTCCAAAGTATACGTTAAAAACAAACTACCTGGAGTAGTTAGAGAGAATAATACATGATAGATTAAATGTTTAGACCTTTAGCAAGGGGCTAGAGAGATGGTATTGGCTGCTCTTCTAGACAGAGGCCCCAGGTTTAATTCTCAGCACCTGCATGGCAGTTCACAACTGTTTTTTAACTCCATTTCTGGGGAGTCTAACACCCTCATACAGACGTGCATACACGAAAAATACCAATGCAGTCAATAAATAAACAAGTAGACTTAGCAAATCTACATTCCATCAGAGATTCTTTCTGTACAGAATATCATGCACAGAACAGTACAAAAAGCCTTTCCTTTCCTTTCCTTTCCTTCTTCCTTCCTTTTTCCTTTCCTTTCCTTTCCTTTCCTTTCCTTTCCTTTCCTTTCCTTTCCTTTCCTTTCCTTTCCTTTCCTTTCCCTTCCCTCCCCTCCCCTCCCCTCCCCTCCCCTTCCCTTCCTTCCCTTTCTTTTCCTCTTATTCTTACATATCTTAAACAAGAGCTTAAATCAAAACTCAGAAAAGATTAGTGAAGAGCATTTCAATAAACTACTATCACAGTGGTAAGTGCCAATACTACTACATCAGGACAGGAAGTGGTATTTTACATGAAAATTATTTCTCTTTCAGCAATGCTAAATTCAGAAACCTATAATCCAACCTGTATGTCATATAAAATCCCAGAGGTCAAATGAATAAAGTATAAAAAAGTCCTTTTTATGGGTCAGTTATAAGCTTCAAATTTAAAGAACTTTTAAACATAGATCATTTTAATATTTTTCATAAATCTTCACAATACATAAAATCTAGACATTCAATCTCCCATATTACTAGGTTCAATTAAATGTGCTTGTTTAATGTATTGTAGCAAGATACTCCTTGGGGAAACTGCTGTATCAAGTTCCCAAAGAGGCACAAATGTCAAAACTATTTGCTTGAAAATAAATACATTGATATTTTCTTTTTAATACATCAGTTATAGAATTTTAATTTCTCATTGCAAAAAAAAATCATACAAAATAAATCCATTATGAAATTGTATTCCTTCTACTAAAGCAATTCTGTTCTAAATGATCATCAAGAAACACCCATTGCTTCAGCTGGTATGTAATGTGCATGTGGGTCCAGAAAATCTAACTTAAGAAATTTAGATAAATTTTCTATGAATAAAAGTTAACAGTTTATTACTTTTCAAAAGTATAGCACACTAGAATGAAAAAGGAAAAGAGAATCAAAGAGAATTCTCCCTGCTTAACTCATCTTGTGGTAGACAAACCTGTCATGGAAACTCAACAGATCTTTTCAAAAAAGGAAGTTGAAGAAGGATAAAAGATGGAAAAGTAACAAGAGTAGCCAGCACACTTCAATCTGCAGTACAGTGTGTGAGTACATGATCTGGAAAAGAAGCCACTTTAAAGGACATGTGTCTATTCACTTAACGGTGTCAGACAAGTTTGTTTTACTTTGGGTATGCAAGTTGAGACAGTTGTTGAGATTTCCATCAAAGATAACCCAGGAAGGCCTAAGAAATACGTTTTAAGAACACAATACTCAGTCTAGTTTATACCATACTTTTACGTGGTTGCACTTAACTATGTCTGTACATGACAGGGCCAGAGGCAGATGCCGTGTATCTTCCCCTACCACTCAGGCTCTCTTACTAAATCCAGAACTATTTTGGCTGGACTCACTGGTCAGCCACTCCAGAGATCTGCCAGTGTCTGCCCCTCCAGTGCTAGGATTACAGATACAGATTACAACACCAGGCTTTTGTGTAGATGCTGGTGATCTGTGCTTACGTCCTCATGCTTACCTGCACAGTATGCACTTTACCTACCAAGCCATCTTAGTCCCTGTACCTGTGATATTCTCATTGGAGGTGCATACCTCAAAAAATTAGGAAACTGCATTTTAAAAATAAATGTCCTATGTTTATTAAAAATTGGTATGTATGAAAGTTAAAAAAACTAAGGAACTGCCAATAACTATTAACAAAGAAATATGGGAAATGAATTCACAATATGAATGTAATTCAATCTGTGATCCTCTTAGTACCATTTTATATTACAGGGCATTACTGAGACGGAACACTGGAACGAAACTGAGGAACAGAGGGAATGTGTGCACAGAAGCCTTCTGATATTTGTTGGTTCTGTCTATAAATGTAGGATGTTGGGAAATCATTGCTAGGTTTTCATACAGAGCTGTGATTATATCTTCAGAGAGACTCCTCAATTACAGAACATTTACTATTTATACCCATGGAATAAGTATATTAAATTACTCACTAATTGTAAAAACATTAAGTGTGTTTGTCACTTAATATTATGTACCTATTCTTTAGTGCTAAATTTGTAGGAAATACCCAAACTCTTACTATTGAATAACAATGTAAGTGAACCAAATTGTTCCCTGCTACGGCCTCAAAGTACTAAATTAGCAGAGAGATGTTGTCCTATTATAACAATAGTTAATATGCTAGAGAAATGCAGAGGACATACAAAATAGCTAAATGCTTTACATGGAGGAAATTTAAGTCATCTAATATAATTTTCTTCTTCATTCTTAATGTCAGAAAGAATGTTGTAATATTAAAAAAAAACCTGTCAAGATGAAAGGAACTGATTTGTTTTCTTCAAGCCTTTCATCCCTTACCTTAGAAGATGAAGAGTCACATTCCTGACATATCCATCCATAGCCTGTTTGTTTAGGAGACTTTTTCAAAGGAGGATCTAAACAGCCAAAATGGTAGCACAGCCTGCATTCATCACACCTGCAGGGCAAGCAGAGTCAGAGTGGATCTGAATGTTGAAACTACTCATTTCAAAGACAAAAGAACACAGTGTTACATAGCGACTTTAACATATAACTCTAACCTTTGCTCAGGAGATTCTGAAATTAACATTTATCATAATGATCTAAATCTTAAATAAATATTATAGATGAAAAAATTGAAACAATACAATTAGAAAGGAACAACATTCTGATAAAAAAGTTCAGAGTATATAAATGTTAAAATATGAATGAATGAATATATATGTAAGCATATGTGCAAAAATTAGCAATCAAAATTCAATTTTGAACAAATAGAATTAATCATTTATCCAGTAGACAGTTCACAGAAATCTAAGCTGTAATTTCTGCCATACAATTTATACTTCATTTTTGTATTTTTTTCAGGTTAAAGTATACTGCAAATGAACTTTCTAACATTTATAGCATGCTAACACAATCTACAGCAGATATAATCTTTTTATGTTAAGTAACAGAATATTTAAATATGCAAGCAGCCACTTCAAGGATTGGATATTACTCTCACTAGTTTTTGTCAAGTTCTGCCATGTACTTGGTGTTTCAAGTACTTCTGAGGATACTTAGCACTCAGCAGATGTTTTGATAGTGTCTTGCCTCATATGAAGTACACAATCTAAGAAAACTACCATACCTATTCTTCGCTTCAGACAATCTCATCCTGCTGACAATGAAGAAAAATCTGTATTATTTCAGTGTTTTAAAAATGAATTTTGCAACAACTGAAATCAGAAGTCCAAAATTGAGCAACTAGTATCAAGATGTATACATCTTACAAAATGGGTTTTATTTCTGATTTTCTTTGTACTTTTAATTACAGAGGAGTACTTTTTAACCAATCAAATTCTCGTTATTACTGATTTCTCACGGTTTAGAGCATAAAAAGTCAATTAAAACACCAAGGAAGGAATTTATTAAGCAGGTTGCTTGAGTACAACACAAAATTCCTATTCAGTAAACATTGGGAAATACAGAAAGGAATTATTCTCATGCATATGTCCAAAGAAAAGTAACTTAAAAAATGATCACAATAAAGAAAACAATTATCTATATTTTTAGTCAAAATTTCTTACTATGCTACAAAAACCTAGCCTGTCAAGGAATATTTCAGAATTCCAGAGTCAAGTCATGCAGGCACATGGAAGTGTGAGATAGTTATCTACTATGACTTACTCATCATTACTCTATAATTATAAGGTTCTTGTCAATGAAATAAGTGAATGAATATTTTTTCAAAACTCTGAGATTCAAAAAATGAACTTGAATTGTGCATTTACTGTAATCCCAGTTGCAGGAGTGAATAAAATGAAACTGACAAATGCCATATATTATTCCACTGATCCAAAAATATATTAAAATTTTAAATGTTCAAATAACTGTTTCTCTGGGATTTAAAAATAAGATTATGTAGTTAATATCAAATGTAAAATAAGGATAGCAAGACCACAGAATTAATACTCTGGGTCTTCCTTTCTCAGTTGAACTAATTTACCTTTCAGTAACTAAAATACTAAATCCTGGGATACAAAAACCTTTTAATCAAGACTGCTTCTACGTTGATCAGAATGTTTGGAGTCACAGAGGAACACTGATCTAAGTACAGGGACTATATAATATGTCACTAATCCTTCACGGAAATGTTATAAAGAATACCATTATTTGGTTCATCAGGGGGAATATATAAAATACATTTTTTCTCTGCATTTTTTACATTAGGATCATCAGGCTAAATGACAGCTGGAGCTACATCTCTGTGGCAAGTTTCTGTAGTTAAAATACTATTCATCTACTATTTTGTCTGACATTTTTATGTTCAATTTTTCCAGGTCTTCAGGGTTCCTACTTCCTTAAAAACTACCAGCCATTGCTTCCTAATAGTATCAGTATATTTTTACAACCATAATTTTCTTACAGAACTTCTGTATGCAGAAATTAGGTCACCAAAACTATTAAGGCTATGCAAATTGACAGTGTTTAAAATGAGGCATCTAAAAGTACATTAAAATGTTTAAATGATCCAATACCTGTTCTGGTATTGGGAGCACTTTCAGAAGAAGCTGTGAAGCATTTGCTCTTAGGAGTTGACCTAATTCTTCCTGACACCTTCATCAGGATACATTTCAGGACGTCTTTCTCATGCTGGCAGACAATTGGGGTGTTAGGATAGTTCTATAAGGTCCTCGCTTACTCCCAGTAAGTAAAGGCTGCAAGTCCAAGTTTAAATAGCATAAAGTGGTGGTCTCTACTCTAGCAACCACCAAAATTCAAGAGAGAGAAAGAAAATTACAGAATAATACCCCATTTGAAGTCAATGTTTGCCAAGTAAACAATAAATATAAGATATTCAAAGGATTTTACAAGTTATTTTCATGTAGAAAATTTGCATTAAATCTGTTAAATTGAAACCAAATCATAACTGAAGGTACTACTAACAATTATATCCTAAATGGCAGAGGTAAAATCTAGCAGAATTTGAAAAATCTGTGTTAACTAGGCCTACTGACAAATTTATGAGATACTATTAAATTTCTTAAAAACATAAGAGTATAGAAGATTAAAATAGTAGATTGTATATCCTATGTACACACACAACTGTGAAAATTGTATCAAAACTTAGTAACCAGTAAATTTTGGCTATATAGAAAAACTTTTAAATGCTTTTAAAACTCAAAAACTAAGTCTTATATGAGGCTATACTCTGAAAAGTACAATAGGGTAAAAACACTTACTGATTAATTTTCCTTAGTTTCTATTTCTAATAAGTACTTGGAAACATTTTAATTGTACAAATACAATAACACACTTAGTTTGTTAAAACAAATGAATAAAATGTTTAAATTTTCAAAAGAAGTCACTGACCCACAAAAGTACTGTGATATTAACACAACACTTTATTAAACGAAACAAATGTTGATGTAAGAAAAACATTATTATACCAATAGCACATCATAGTAAAAAGGCAATACCTTAACCATGAAGAAAATATAAATTTAGCATATGAAGAACATGTCTATAAATAAAAACTAAACTTGATGACTGAAGAAGTATATTTAAAATATTTAATAAATATTGTGCACATTAGACTACAGAGAATTCTAAAATTTGTAGTATAGTGAGATCAAACAAAGCCAATTTTTAATGTGAACAAAGTCTGACCAACCAAGTACCTATCAAGTTCAACTTCCTACATACTACATTAATATTGATACAAATACAAAGGACAGAGGAGCACTCTACGTTGATTCAGGAAGATGTAGAGACTAAATAAGCACAGCTCGATTTTTATTAAAATACTTACTTAGCGTTATGATTAAGTACAGCACCCTAGAGAAGAAGAGAAAATGATTGATCTTCCTGTGTGCTATGATCCACATAACAAGCATTAAACTCAGTGTCGAGTGACTACTGACAATGTGGAAATAAGCAAACATATCTAACTTAAAATTTTCTCTTATGCCTACACAAAGTAGTCAAGGTGCTAGAACAGTGGTTCTCAACCTGTGGGTCGCGACCCCTACAGCCCCCCCCCCCCCCCACAGGACTTGCCTATGACCATCAGAAAACACAGATATTCACAGATATTCACATTACAATTCATAACCCTAGAAAAATTAGTTATGAAAGTGACAAATAATTTTATGGTTGGTGCTTACCACAATGAAAAGAAATGTATAAGAGAGTTTTTACAGCATTAAGAACGTTGAGAACCATTGCTCTAAAGGGTTTATTTAGCTTTCTTAGTTTCAAATAATAATAAGTTTATTTCTGGCATATACTAAGTCATTCCTTAAAACAAACAAACAAACAAACAAACAAACCCCAAAACACTGGTTTATTAAGTGCAGGTACCTCCTAAGCAAACTGGCCTTTGGAAAGAAGCAGCCTCTGGGGCGAGACTTTAAAAGGGATGTACTGTAGATATTCTGTTACCGTAATGAAGCACAACAGGCAGTATTCCCTATACAATGATGAATAAGGAAACTGTCTCTGGAACTACAGAACACTGCGCTTCTCACCTAGAAACATGAGCATCTGGAGAACCGACTGCTGGCTCTTCTGGCTTTCCCTTCAATTAGTCTTGACTATTAACACTGCTTAAATAAAACCTTACTAGCAATTCAAATACAATTTCAGCAACTAACTGTGATAAGTTACTGCAGTGAACACTGATCAATCATTTCAATTAAATGTCTTAATATGTAGAATAAATATATACTGAGGCCCATTAAAATTTTTTAAATAATATGAGCTGTCACAAAACCCTACATTCTATCAATGGTATAATATCTATAAGTAAACTATCTTAATCCTTGTAGCAGGTAATAATTTTAGTGCAAGCCACCACCTACACGAATGTTTTCTATACATGTTAATTCAAAACTTGTTCTAAGTCTTATTTCACAAACATCATAAAAATGATGAACCTATCTTGTGAATGCTACTGGGGATTTCTCTCACAGGAAACAGTGAAATGAGTGGGTGGTAGGATAGTCTAAAATTCCTCATTACAAATGGATATTGATAACTAAATATCACTATTTGGGAAAAGCCAAATCCAATCCCACGTAAAATGTGGAATCAATTCATTATTTATATCTGCCAACAGCCAGCTTGCAACTTTAAAAGTGAAATAAGAAAACAAAACAAAATAAAAACAAGGAAACCCGGAACATGAAACAAGGCAGTTCATGACAATACACAGTAAGGTCAAGTATCTCTTCCCAGCATGAGAAATGGATTAGACATTTCCGTGCCTGAAACTCGTCTGCTTTGTTCTCTAATAAACTGATCTCCCTCTGCTCATGCCCTGGGAAAGATTTTAGCACTACAACCTGCTGTGTTCAAGCTCCACCTAACTTTGCATTTTCCTGTTCATAATTAACTAATTATACTCCAATCAATAGTGTAGATCCTGATTTTACAATGTAAATCAGATAAAGGAGATAATGGCTAGGAGGTCAATCTCATTTTATTTACCAAGCTCAGCATGAACATTCAATTTCATTACATCCTAAGTACCTGAAGAGCAGTCAATCTTACTGACAGGCTTACAGAGCACCTTGAGGTGATCACTACAGTAAAGAAGTCTACATTTTTCTTTCTAAGAAGATCCACTTGTAAATCCCGTCTTTGTTCGCATTCCTTACAAATATCTAAATTTACAAAGACAGATAAACTCTGTTTTCATGTCTTGATATGTCTTTATGTGTCTTGAGGAACTCTCTTCAACAAGTTTGAATAGTTAAAAATAATTTCAGAAAACCGAAAATGTTTCAGAAAATGTTAAAATTGTAATCTGTTGCAGAATTCTTCTGAATTTTTAAACAGATCTTGGTGAAATATTTCCATATTGTGAGTCAAGTAAAACATACTTATGGGGGTGTGTGTATGTGTGTGTGTTTAAAGTTTGAAAATCTGAGTGTTTAAAAAGTAGTTCACTGTTGCATAAACAGGAAAGTAAGTAAGTTAACAAATGTGAACGTTATTTGTCAGAAAACTAATTTTATGCCACATATGGTTTCAGATACACATTCAAGAAACACAAGATGTAGTGATACATAACTGATGCATAAATATCTAAACTTAAACTCAATACACACTAAGGCTAAATATTGTTTTCATCTCATACAAAACTGTTCTAAGTGGAAGGATTAAGACACTTTGGGCAAGCAGTGTTGCTCTATTAGTGAAATAAATCCTTAACTGACATTTTGTAATTAAGGAAGTTGTACTTTGTGTTTCAGAAGATACTACTTTTCTACAAACCTTTGTCTAAAAACAAATCTTTTGAGGAATGGAAGAGCCCCTTAAAGGCATTAAACCCACACGCATTATTAGTCCACACTGAATAAGCTAATGATTATTTTAAACAAGTAACCGTGTATGAATTTTTTTCAAAGTAATGTCCTTGACCAGCTCAATCAACATTACTTGAAACCTGCTACGAACTCAAATCTTTGAGTTTCATCACAGACCTAGACTCCAGAAAGTGATGGAGAGAACAATTGGTGGAGCTGGAGGATAAGGAGAAGATGGTAGTCAACTGAGTCTCAAAATTCTCCCTGTGACTCTGATATATTACTACCATTCCAGCCATTTGGTATTTCAGAGGCATTTCATTTATTTCCCAATATTATGTGTCAGGGGAGGTAACTATGTGTTAGCGGGGGTAATTTTGTGTGTGTGTGTGTGTGTGTGTGTGTGTGTGTGTGCGTGTGTGTGTGCATGCGCGCATGTGCTTGTGAGTGTGTGTGTTGGTCTGCATGCAGCTTCAGAAATCCTCCACCACATTTTTTTGATATATGGCCTCTCATTGGCCTGGTATTTGCCAAATCAATAGGGTGACTGACCAGTCAATCACAGAGATCCTTTCGTCTGTTTTTTACATTACTAGGGTATAAGCCTGTGCCAGCTTTTCATATGGGTAGGTACTGATGCTAATATGGCACTTTACCAATTAAGTACTCTCTCTTAAAATATCAGCCCCTTCCTGACATTTTAATATTCCTTCCATTTCTTATCCTACAGCAATTAACTGTCAAACACCTGAGCTGTCTGTCATTCTCTTATGTGTATTTATAAGATATAAATTACTTAGAATGTTTTCACAGAAAAACATTAATTTTTATCTTGAAGAGCAAAAGGCCAATAATGGGCAAAAGTTAATGTTGTACTTCATTTAGGATATTATTAAAAGAAATGCTTCATTCTGTTCTGAGTATGACTTTGAAGAACATATCATGTAGGAACTGTGACAACATGTAACATGGGTGTTTTACCAAGCTTGGGAGAGAATAATATATAATGTACCACTGAAAACTGAATGGTGAAGAAAGACAATTACACTGTTCTAATAGTAACCACTGTAGAAGGGCTTTTGGTTAACACTGCCACTACAACCATGCTACTACCTATGATTTCTCAAAACTAAAACAGAAACCCATCAGAGGGAAAAAGAAACCCTAAAATAGAAAAATACCCATTAATGTTTTCTTACCTTATGCTAAAAGACAATTTGACTAAAGCAGAGTTCATTTGAAAAATGGTAAGCATCCATTGTCATTTCTCTTAAACTTTGCTGGAGTTCACCATCTTTGCTATAAGTCAAGTAATGTCATTTGCTTCTTCCTTATATTCAAAGAAAGTATACTGCTTTTCCTAAGAATTATGAGTATTTTTTCTAGTGCAATAAAATCAATAAATTACTAGTATCCTTATACATTATTTCACACATGTTTAACTTTACTAAACATTTTATGCAGTCATGTGGTTCCTGTAACTACAGATTACTAGCAACACCAGCTTTACAATTACACTTGCATTTATTATCTATTCTAATGCTAAAGTTTAAACTATTCCAAATGCCCTTATACCTGAAAAGGTCCAAACCCACAATGATAAGCAATGGAATTTTAAGAGACAGCTTGACAATTTACATGTATATGTGCGTTTCATTTTCAGCAGGCTCTTCTAAATCAGTTCGAGATTAAGTGGTGCAATATTCAAAGTTATTTCTGCCGTTGACTTAAAACTGGATCAGTAAAGAGTGAGGATCAAATGTAAACTCTGTGAAGCTCTGGGAAGACACAGGGCTGGTGAAGAGCTTTCAGCAGGCAGGCTGTATACCCAACAAGCTCTGTAGTTCCCTCATTTCATAGCTTCACATTTAGGTTCAACAAGTAAAATTATATGGAACACAGCAAGTTTATATTAAATAAAACAAAAAGGAATAAATTTGGATATTTCTGGAAAAATACCTAGATACTAATACAGATACTATGTTCATTCTTGAGTTGAAATTCTAGTTATAAAATGTCCGTACTGACATCAAGTGCTTCCACAGTACTCAAACAGTTGTAATCTTCACCAGTCCTTCACTTTTGCTGAATACACAAATAGAAATAGCATTAAATATGAGTCTAGGGTTGTTCTCATGTGTGAATACTCGCAGTAAGTGAGGTGATACAGACTTGCAGATCAGTGGAAAGCATTGTCCTTTTTACAAACAAATAACACAGAGAGAATAATTCAGTAACAGGGTAGCACAGAGCACGTAAGTCCCACTGGCTTTCTTTAATTTTCAGTCCAAATACTGTATTGTATTGTCTTATGCCAAAGAAACAAGAGGAAAGACATTTACCAACTAAAATAATTCTGACAAGACATTTACCACTATTGTTTTTAATAATGCATACACCGAGTGTTTCTGAATATTGTAACAGATAGAGAGAGAAAGAGAGAGAGACAGAGAGAGAGAGAGAGAGAGAGAGAGAGAGAGAGAAAGAGAGAGAGAGAGAGAGAGCAGAAAAACAGAAAAAGGGAAAAAAATCCACACAGGCAAATTAACTGCCTTGTCTACCCATATAATAAAGCAATCAATTACATTCTATCCAAACTTGACAAGCAAAAGCACTTTCTGCAGTGATAAGCTTATGGGAAGAACAAGATAGCTGTTCTCCTTTAGTTTATATGCTCTATTGAGAGTTTTATCCACATTTTAAAATCACACTTATAAAAGAGGTTTCCGGGATTGCCTCCGAGGATGAGCTGTGGCAGAGTTGGGTCTCATGAAGGGTATCTACACAGTAAAGTGATAAGAAAAGAGCATTAACATTTAAAGATCATAGCAGCTCTGAACTATGTCTTATGAAACATACTAATAATACCACAGTAGATTCAAATAACAAAGAGAGAGAAATCCTCACCCTAAGTGCCATGATCTCGAGCAGGTTCGTACTGATTACAAGTGAATACTTTACTTTTTGAACACTGAGCTGCCTCCTCTTTTATTATTGGTAATAGCTCTGACTGTCAAAATAGATCTATTCTATGAGAGAAGGGCTTAAATATAAAGGAAAATATGTTATCAATTACTACTTTGAAAAGTAGCTGTGTGCTGCTTTTGTTATCAAGAATGGCAATTTTACAATATTCAAGGGAACATACAACTGTCCCTCATCTTTATACTTGGCTTCCTCTGAAAAAGACTGAATTAGAAATGCATGGCTGATAGTATTTGCTAACTTTCTTCTTTGATTTTGGTAGGAGAAATCTTAAGGGCTTAGAGGTTAGAAGTAACATTTTTTGACTATGTAGAAACAAAATTTACCATTTCTTTCACATATTTAGAGCTGTATAGATTAATAGTCACATTATAAAATGTTCATTTTTTAAATTTAACTACTAGAAAGATGTGTTTAATGCTTCTAAGTTCCACTGAGAAAAAGAAAGTGAAAAGAGGCACACAGAGAAATAAAGCAGTACTGAGGGGAGCTACCACGCCAAACTCAACCACAGACCACGAACCACACAAAACATCACACGGAAAACAATCACGGGGAAGCAAGGCTAAGGGAAAGGCTGTGCTTGTAAACACACGAGAAGCAATGGCAAGAGCTGCAAACCCTGTGCTACAGTTTCCAGCTCCTTAGGCCCTAAGTGGGGAGCTTGAGCAACAGGGAATGCGAATGAGTCCTTTGTCTCAGCATTAAGCCACACAGCTAACGCATATTCTAAAGGGAGTAAGCATTTATAATGTAAGCATATTTCACTTGCAATTATGTGCAAAGTAATGGAGACTAACAGAAAACTGAAACGGATTTTGGAATTACTTATGACAGTCCTTTGAAAATACATGCATCCATGGAAATGTGATGAAAATACATGCATTCATATCATATGGATGATATGTATTTGCATAACATGATGAAGTTTTAAACTTCAATTAAATCCAAGTTTGTCTTTAACTGTGGTAAAACCAAAAGTTAATTTTAATATTCCCTTTCTTACTAACTTTCACCTAATATTTTTAATCTCTCTAGATGCTACAATAAGCAGCATGACTTATATTCAGCTCTCACATGTCAAGATAAAAGGCTGCAGTATTTTAAAATCAAAGAGTATGTTTTAACCTAGCATTTACTCCATTTGTATCCATTTAGCTCCCTTTGGAATTAATATAGAAAACATATTTTCAAAGTTTCACCAACAGATTAATCATTACTGAATCATTACTACTAAGTATCTGCTGTGCTTGGTTGCGTCATGCATGTTAAGTCAGTACAATGCAGTGGAGTGAGGTAGCATACCTAATGACAAATGCATGGGCTTGATAGTTAAGATGGCTTACATTCAGTAGCCACTTTGATTACACTCCTTCATTTCCTCACAGACCACAAATAAAGTTAGTTTCTGATTCCTATCTGTATCTGAGAGATTATTGCCATGGGGATTAAAAGAATCAATATGGAAAGCACCAAAAACGTGACAGGAACACAGTGAGTGGGAACCAGAGTGGAAGCCAGCAGACCTGTCAAACACTACCAAACTGTTCTGTACAAGAGAACTCTTAATACTAAGCAATTCACACCGGGACTTTTAACATATACTGGGATTAATTAAATTTCCCATTGTTTGCTGATTCTATAGCACAGATCATTCATATCTAAAAGAAGATATGCACATCTAGACACAGCACATGTAGAGGGCAGAGTCTGGGACCAAAATCTAATTGGATAATTCCTATAGTTGCCAGTTCAAAGATACTTGGAAGTAATACTCCTTTGTGCCTAAGTTATAACACATAATTTTCTAGATACCACAATTCAGCACCAAACCCCAAATATGTGCCTTAATCCTACTGTTAATTCCCTTTACCCCTAGCTCATTAAAATGAGGGGTTTTGTTTTGTTTTGTTTTGTTGGTTTTGTTGAGACAGAGTTTCTCTGTGTAGCCCTGGCTGTCCTGGAACTCACTCTGTAGATCAGGCTGGCCTTTAACTCAGAAATCCCCCTGCCTCTGCCATCCATGTGTTGGGATTAAAGGCTTGTGACACTACTGCCCGGCCAAAATGATATATTTTTATGGATTAAAAACAAAGCCAATATAAAGTTAAACTCCTGATAGACAAATAATGGATAAAATATGATGTTCATTTAGAATACAGGAAATAAATAAAATAAAAAAAAACTATGTATTTGGGTTCTAATACTAAACTGTATTAGATTAAATTTGTCTTGGGGTTTTAAGAATTGAAAATTTTAAGAGAAAACACGATAGCGCCCTTGGAGAGAAACTGTCCATTTCTGACTAGAGCACTTACATACCACAAGAGACTTGACTATCCCTCTCTAACACACATTTGTTCTATGTTGCTTCAAGTCAATGCAGGGAGAGAATGCAAGTCCTAAATGAATGGTCAGATATGAATTTCCAGATTATTGTCTGATTTGCATATTGTTTTGTTTTGGAATCTCTAAATTTAAAAAATGATAGACGACAAAATGACAAGTCAACTTAATTCAAGGTAATCCATTTTAACAGTAACAGAACTGGTTAGAGATTCCATCCTGCATGCTTAAATATTTCTCTCTCTGAATGTATATTTGTTTGTGTGTTTATGTATGTATATGTGTGTGCACATAAATATGGATGGGTGAGTGTGCAAATGTGTGTGGAGGCTACAGTCTGAAATCAGGTGTCTTCCTCAATTACTCTCCAACTCATTATAATTGTTATTTATTTTCTTGAGATGGAAATCCCTCACTAAACCTGTTGTTCACTGATTGGTATCAGTTGGCTGGCCAGTAAACCCCTGGATTCTCCTGTTTCTGTCTTCAGGAGATTACAAGCTGGGATTACAAGCATGCCCTTCCACACTCAATTTATATATGGGACCTGAGGATTGGAACTCAAGTCTTCATCCTTACACAAGAAGCATTTCACAGACAGGCCTCTCTCGAGCCCTAAGGAGAAGCACTTTTGCTACATGAAGAATATAAATATCGATAAATGTAATAAATGATCATGTGTAAATTAATAATATAAATATACAATGGAAAGTAAGTCAAAAATTCAAAATTAATCTTTTTAAGTAGATAAATAAATAAAACAAACATTTCACTGTTAAATGTATTTGAAAACATGATTTGCCAGGCAGTGGTGGCACATGCCTTTAATCCCAGCACTTGGGAGGCAGAGGCAGGCGGATTTCTGAGTTCGAGGCCAGCCTGGTCTACAGAGTGAGTTCCAGGACAGCCAGAGCTACACAGAGAAACCTTGACTCAAAACAAAAACAAAAACAACAACAACAACAAAAAAAACAAAAACAAAAAACCAAAAAAAAACCAACAAGATTTATCCTACTTACAATTTAATATCCCAGAAACTATATAATTAACTATGGAAATTGACTACATATATGTAAACCATATATAAGCGTCTAGATTTTTAAAAATCTTCTTGCAGTCATTTTATGCAATCATAATGAATTAATTATAATTAATGATAACATAAAATATGAGTCACACAAATTTACTTAAAGGTTTAGCTTTCCTGGACATCTAAAAATTATACAGTAATTATTAAAATGATAAGAGAACATGATAAAATTAAGTCACACCATAAATATTAAATGTGGTGGGCTGGTTTAGTTCTTCTACATGTCTAACAATATCCTTAAATTAACCTGATTAGAAAAATTAGGTTCATTTTAATAAAAATTAGGGAAAGGTCATGGTAAGTGAACATTTTGTTTTTAACCCCCAAATTTTCAAAAACTTTAACAGACATGAATGCTTTGAAAATTGAATATCCTTTTCCTAATCTTTCCTAACAGGAACATATCCTTTAAAAACCACCTTTAAGTATAAGGATTCCTTTAAGGAATTCTGTTTATTTTCTAATTCTTTTCTCAGAATCTAGTCTTCTCATGATGCAACAACAACAACAACAAAATCCCTAACTTTAATTCCATTGACGACTTTAAATCACTAAGTTCTACTTTTTATAAAGCAAGGCAGGTCAAAAGCACCAGGAAAACATTTTGAGTGGCAGGGATGTTGAAAAATGTTTAAGAACAGTGATGGAAAGAGGGCAATATTACTCCTTGCATTCTTTGGTGCTATAAGCTCTCGTCTGTCCTAAAATGTTCAATAAGCATTCAAGGCTGCTTTGGAAAAAGACATTTCGATGGTGCACTCAGGCACTGCATGTCTGATGAGGCACGGCAAGGAAAAACACCCGACCTGAATAGCAGCCAAGACACTGCAGGAAATTCCTCAATGATCTCAATACAGAGAGCTCAAATTCTGGCCATTTTCTTGGGCAAAAGACAGAACCAGAGGTTCTAGGAAGTGGTGTTAACAGAGTTACTAAACTCAGGGAAAGACTAGCAACAGAAAGAAAGCATTGTATACTGCCTTCCAACACTGATCAAACAGTGAATCATAGTTCCCTTCCCCTCACATCTCCATCAGCATTTGTCAGCTGTTCTATTGATCAGAGCTCTTCTTACAGAAGAAAGATGCAATCTCAAAGAAGTTTTAAGTTGCTTTCCCCTAATCACTAAGGATGTTCAACATATTCTGAGATGTGTTGTAGCCATTTTTATTTCTTTCTTCTGTGAACTGTCTATTCAAATCCAGAGCCCACTTCCTACCTGATCATCTGATTCTTTGCATATGTTTTATTACTATTATTATTACTTTTTATATTATGAGTATTAATCCTCTATATGATGTGCTGCTGGCAAAGTTCTTGCCTACTCTGTGGACTTCATCTTCACTTGTCTCTTTTGTTGCACCAAAACTCCTCAGTGTTTTGTGGTGCCATTTGGGAGTTGTTGCCTTAATTCGGAGTGAATGGAGTTCTATTCCCAAAGTATTTTCCTACATATCTATATTTTCTAGGGTACAACTTATGCTATCTTCTAGTAATATCAGCATTTTGTTTTTACATAAGTTCTTACATCCGTTGTTTTGCTTTGTTTTATTTTTGTAACAAGATGACAGATACAGGTCTAACTGCATTCTACACATAGAGAGCCAGTTTTCCCAGTACCATTTGTTCAGGTTCTTTTCTTTTTCATTTGTTCTTTTCTGTGTGTGCAACCTCAATGGAATCAGTGTGGAGAATTTTCAGAAAGATAAAGTAATCTATCATATGAGTTGCATATACTACTCCTTGACCTATATAAAAGAGCTTGCTATCTTGCTTCACAGATATCTGCTGTAGCTGGGCTCCCTGTTCTATTCACAGTATCTAGGAAATGGAAAAAGCCTAAATGTTCTTCAATTGATGACTGGACAATGAAAAGGAAGTACATACATACAATGAAATTCCACTTACCTACACAGAAAAATGAAATTATGAAAATTGCAGATAAAAAAAGGACCTAGAAAAAGTTGTGCAGAAATAATACAGAACCTGAAAGACAAATGCCATTGCCTTATTGGATACAAATCTTTAGATAAACATATATAACCTGGAACCACCTCAGAGTCCAGGGACATTTAATGGACCTTTTGGGGGGATAGTGGAACTTTCGATTAGAAGATAGAAGGACACAAGGACTGTGATGGGGAACACGGCAAAAACTGGAGCAGCAGACTTTAGCCGAGGAGAGGGAAGAAAGGCAACACACAGAGAAAGGAAGGAACAGAGGTAAATAATACTAAGGATGCTTGAAAAGGCCCTAGGGATATATTACTCTATGTTTACTTAAAATACATAATATAAACAAATATATATGAGTTTATGAGAATTTGCATGTCTACAAGTTAAAAGAATTAATGCTATTTGAAGTGATATTTAAAAAGTGTCTCCCAAGGAAAGGCCATCCAGAGATTGCCTGACATGGAGATCCATCCCATATACAGTTACCAAACCCACACACTATTATGGATGCCAAGAAGTGCTTGCTGACAGGAGCCTGACATAGCTGTCTCCTGAGAGACTCTGACAGAACCTGACAAATACAGAGACAGATGATCACAGCCAACCATTGGACTGAGCACAGGGTCCCCAATGGGGTCCCCAATGAAGGAGTTAGAGAAAGGACTGAAGGAGCTGAAGGGGTTTGCAACCCCATAGGAAGAACAACAATATCGACCAAGACTACCCAGAGCTCACAGGGGCTAACTCACCAACCAAAGAGTACACATGGAGGGACTCATGGCTCCAGCCGCATATGTAGCAGAGGAATGCCTTGTGGGACATCAATGGGAGAAGAGGCTCTTGGTCTTATACAGGTTCTATTCCCCAGTGTAGAGGAATGCCAGGACAGGGAAGTGGGAATGGGTGGGTGGGTGGAAGGAACACAGTCTTAGAAGGAGGGGGAGGGTGGATGGAATAGGGGTTTTTTGGAGGGGAAACCAGGAAAGGGGATAACATTTGAAATGTAAATAAAGAAAATATCTAATAAATTTTAAAAAAAGTGTCTCTAAATTCTAGTAATACAACTACACACTCACACACAAATATGTATATGCATATATATATATATATAGTGTATGTATATACATGTCTCTATGTATTGAATTTTAGATAGTTTGAAAAACCTTAAAACATGTTTCTACTTACTGCTATTTATATATTTTTAATTAATAAAGCACATTTAGGATAATTTTAGATTCATATACAAAATATGAATAAGTAAAAATCATGACTCACAACTACTTCTTCACACACATACACACACAGACACACACAGACACACACACACACACACACACACACACACACAGACACACACACACAGACACACACAGACACACAGACACACACACACAGACACACACACTACCACCACCACCACCATCACTACCACAAAAATAACAACAGCAACAACAAAATGACAGTAATCACATGCCAAACAAGAAAATGAACAGAACTCAACAAAACTATTCAATGATGCCTCTCAACATCAGTGGTCCCATGCTCCCAAAAGACGCTGACTAACAGAATGGATACAAAACAGGATTCATTCTTTTAATGCATCCAGAAAAACACACCTAAAAATTTTAATATGTAACAAATAAACTTCAAACCAAAAATAATCAAGAAAAGAGAGGGTAAGACAGTACATACTCATGAAAGAAAAAAAAATTAACCAAGAGAACATTGTAATTTTTAACATCTATTCCCAAACACAAGTACATTCAAATTCATAAAAGAAACACTACTAGAGCTTAGAGATCATATTGACCTTCAAACACTAGCATGAAGGTCATCCAAACAAAAAGTAAACAGAAATGCCGGAGCTAACTGACATCATAAACCAATGGGCAGATATCCACAGAAAATTTCACTTCAGCGTACAAGAATATACCTTTTTCTTAGCACCTCTTAGAACTTTCTCCAAAACTGACCACATACTTAGGCACAAAGCAAGTCTCAGTAGATGTAAAAAAGAAAAGAACTTGACCAAACACCCTGCATACTATCAGACAAAAGCAGATTAATCCTGGATTTCAACAACAGAAAGCCTTCAAACTCATGGAAACTGAAAAAAATCACTACAAAATGAAAAACAGGCCAACACAAAAATTAAGAACAAAATTAAAGATGTTCTAGAATTGAAAGAAAATGAATATACAGCATATTCAAATTATTGGGACAAGACAAAGGCAGTTCTTAGAGGCAAGTTCATAAACAAAAGAGAGAAATTGAGAGACAGACAGACACATGGGGGAGGAGAGAGAGAGAGAGAGAGAGAGAGAGAGAGAGAGAGAGAGAGAGAGAGAGATTGGTGACTTAATAGCACACCCCAAAGCTCTAGAACAAAAATAATGAAGCACACCCAAGGGGAATAAACAGCAAGAAATAATCAAAATCAGGGCTGAAATCAATAACATAAAAGCAATTAAAAAATACAAAGAATCAATGAAACAAAGAGATGGTTTTTTAGAGAAAATCAGTAAGACTGACAAACTCTTATACCAAAATAACTAGAGGTAAAGAGAAAATATATAAATTAACAAAATCATAAAAGAAAGGGGGCGAACAACAGACAGTAAGGAAATGCACAAATCATAATGTCATACTTTAAACACCTTAGTCAAAAAACCTGGAATAGCTAAAAGAAATGGATAATTTTCTTGATATAAATCATTTACCAAAGTAAATCAAGAGCAGGTAAAAACTTTAATAGATCTATAGTCCTTAGTAAAACAGAAGCAGCCACTAACAGTCTCCCAAGAAAGAAAGAGAGAAAGAAATAGTGCCAATACTCCTCAAATTATTTCATAAAATAGAAACAGAAAGAACACTACCCAATTCATTTTATGAGGACAGAGTTATCCTGAAATCCAAAACACATAAAAACAGAAACTATCACATTAGATGACAAAAAGGCCTTTAACAAAACCCAACAGCCCTTCATGATAAAAGCCCTGGGAAGATTAGAGATACAAGCAGCATATGCAGACATAATAAAGACAATTTACAGCAGGCCCAAAACCAACACCAAATTAAATAGAGAAAAATTAAAAGCAATTCCACTAAAATTAGGAGCAAGATAATGTTGTCCTTTCACTCCATATCTTTTGAGATATACTCTGAAGTACTGTATTTGAAGGACTGCCAGTGCAAAAAGACAACTCAATGAAATCAAAGGGGTACAAATTGGAAAGAAAGAAGTTAATGTATCTTTGATAGTATACATAAATGAACTTAAAAATTCAACCACAACCCTCCTACAGGTGATAAACACTTTCAGCAAAGTAGCTAGATACAGAATTAACTCATAAAAATCAGTAGCCCTCCTATATATAAATTGCACATAGACTGAGAGAGAAAGCAACACATTTCACAATAGCTGTCAATAATAGAAAAGATCTTGCGGTAATGCTAGCCAAGCAGAGTAGCCAAAGGCACATAACCTTCACCTTACCACATAGACACTTACTCAACCATGCTCACTGCTAACCTACTCATAATAGCCGACACTGGAAACAACTTAGATGTCCCTCGAAAGAAGAGTGAATAAAGATAATGTACATTTACACAATGGAGTATTATCCCGTCATTAAAAATAATGACCGCATGAAGTTGTAAGCAAATTACCAGAACTAGAGAAAAGACCCATCACCCGCTGAAAACAGAATATGGTATGTGTTCACTTATATGTGGATATTAGTTATTAAGTCAATGGATGATGGTTGAGCTACATAACCCACAAAACCCACAGAGGTTAGGTGTTGAGTAAGGACTAAGGGGATGGGGACAGATAGATCTCCCTAGGAAAGGGAAATAGAGCAGTTAGTTATGACTGGATCATGAGTGGGAAGATCAAGCAGGTACCAGGAGGATAAGGCAGGATAAGGTAGGAAGAAATATAGGGACAGATGGTGAAAATTAAGGTGCAGTTCAGGGGTTGTATGGAAACAGAAAAAGGTTTCTAAAATCTAGATGTATATGAAGTCTATCTAAATGAAATTGCTCATATGCCCTAGTACAGGGGAATGCCAGGGCCAGGAAGTGGGAGTGGGTAGGTTGGGAAGCAGGGTGGGGTGAGGGTATAGGGGGCTTTGGGAATAGCATTTGAAATGTGAATAGAGAAAATATCTAATAAAAATGCCTTAAATTTAAAAAAATGAAATTGCCAATTAATGGGGGAGACATTGTCACATAATAAAGATTTCAGTACTAAGACTGGGTTACATCTAATTGAGCTCGTGGCCAAAGGGATCATCCCATGGGACCCCCCAAACAAACCACACTGTTAGAAAGATTATAGGTTTCTCAAAAAGTCAACACATGTACTACAGTTAAGGCAAAATACTATGACTGAGGTAACAAGTTACCAACTCCCAGCGTGGCTGAAATAGTGAAGTAGGGGATTTGGGTTGTTTTGCATTTTGTGCAATAATAGTGTGACAATCTGCGTTCTACAGGACCCTTAAAAGGAACACCAACAGAAACTGACAAAATCAAGAAATGTCCACACCTTTTACATTACTAGTATCCACTGTAGCCTTTTATCACCAGCTACTACTATCAAATGTACTTTCACGTGTAATCCAAAGGCTTTTTAACGTTAATGGGTGCCTGATGTTTACTTTGATGAAAAAAAAACGAACCGACTTTTTTTTTTCTGGTGTGCAAGGGTATTTATGAAGTACATTGCTTTGATTTGGGGCAGAACAGAGCAATTCTGCAGTGTTCTAGTAGCACTAATTGGTTGCTGCAATGTGTCTATTAACACATGAGAGACTTGATAAGTGAATCTTTTCCTATTAAATTTTTAGATACATGGAGTTTTACACAGTCACTTTTTGAAAAAAAAATTATTCAGTCTGCACTTTCTACAAAACAGTGTGGTGAACAACAGGTAACCCTGCCTGTACTGTTTTCAGAAAATTAAACTATAATTTTATAATGCATTCTCTCTCCTTAAAACTGTATTTTTTTTATTTACAAAAAAAATTGCTACTATGTTTAATTTTAGCCTTGACAACTGTATCCTGTTATTTAGCCCACTTTTTAAACTGTAACCATAATTTAGTTCTTTGGTAAAAGAAAGAAAAAAGACTTGTAAACATAATTAAAATGTAATGACATAGTTTTTTCTTTTTTAAATACTGTTTTTATATTTTAATATTTTTAAACTTAGGTATTTCATCTTAAAATATGATAAATCAAAGAGATATCATTTGAAGAGGCTGGTTATTAGTTTATGGCTATACTATTGAAACTGTGACCTAAGATCTTAGTGTGACACTGTCAGTGCATTTATCATGTGTTTATCATTTTTAAGCTACATTATCATGAAGTGAAGTATAGTATGTGTGACCTAGTTACAACCAGTTCAGCTTTCTGGTTAACTGAGAAGAACCACATGAAAGCAATTAAGTATATTCTTTATAAAGCCCATCAAGTGGAAGATATCTGCTTTAAATGAAATTGTTAGGGTGTCCCTAGAATTTGCTCAGTAAGAACAGCACAGCTGATAAAAAACATAGGACCATTGATGGAACCAATAGGATCCAGTGAAATTCCAGTTTTCCAGAACCTTTCATACACTGTTCTCTTTTGTTATTTTGCTGTGCTAATTAATAAAGAGTGGCAAAATTGGCTGGCCGTATCAAGGAAACTGTGTCATGGTTTGCATGTATACATGCAGCCCTTTAAATGGTGAAACAAATGCAGAGCGTTGAGCACAATGAGTGCAACTTTAAAAATCGTTTTTGGAAGGTTTTGTTCATTAAAATATTATATTTTCACAATCTTTTCAAAAATTTACTCCTTCACTAGTTTGGATTTAGATTCGAATCTGTGTCATAGTCTTTAAAAATACCAAAAATGCTCATTGTCTCCCTTCTATTGGGATTGGGAGTGGTCAGTGCAGCCACTGGCCCTCAGCTTGGGCCTTATAAGGGAAAAATTATGACAGTCTGAGGGCAGACACTGATTTAGACATAGAGAGAACAGAACCTGCCATCAGTCACCTTCAAGAATCATTGAGTTCATTATTAGAAGTCGTACTACAGAATAGGAGGGGATTAAACTTAACTTTCCCTGCAGCAAGGAGGGCTACGTGCTGCTTTAGCTGAGGAGTGTTGCTTTTATATAGGCCATTCTGGGGTTGTTAAACATTCAATGGCCAAGGTGAGAGAAGGGCTAGCCAAGTGGAAGAAAAACATGAACAGAGTCAGGGCTGGTTTGAGTCTTGGTTAACCACCCTCATATCTACCTTGTTAGGATCCCTAATTGTTTTCCTGCTCTTGTTGACCTTTGGATCCTGCATACTGAATAAGTTTATAGCCTTCAGAAAAGAGAGAATGGGAGCAGTGTAGCTGATGGTCCTGCACCAACAATATGAGACCCTGAGGACAGGACCTGAAGACTATGAGTTAGTTACCCAAGACCCTGAGCACAGCTCCAGGATTGGAGCTTATACAAGTAAAAGGTGGGGAATGAGGGACCATAAGGGCTTTTTCCAGTTCAACTTCCTCCTTACAGCTCTCTCCTCCTGCCTGGGGTGGCTAGGCCAAGTTCCATTCTCTACCCAGAGGAACATTCCTGAGTAAAAAATTCTCAGAATGTACTAATAGTTACCTAACCCTCTGGAAAGTCCAAGGAAGAGTTCAAATGTGTGTCATGTTTGCTAGCCAATAGATTTAAAGGTCAATATGTTTAGCCAATAAGTTTGAACTGTAACCTTGCTGATGTAACCTGTGCCCCTAAAAAGTATAAAACCTTCCTGTAGTAGCTATTCAGGGTTGCCTTCTTGTCACTCACCTAGAAGGACTGATTGAGGGTTGACCCGTTCCTCCAACCCTTCTCCCTGCTCCACACACCAGAAAATAAACCTCTTGCTTTTGCCTTGGGAAGTGTGTGTGTGTGTGTGTGTGTGTGTGTGTATCCAGTTGTCAAATTAAGTAGAGAGTGTACAAAAGTCCTGAAATTCAGTAGATCATGGAGTCACTCTGAGGGAAAGTTTTCACATAAGGCAAGGAATGTAGCATTTGAATTGAATCTTGAAGAAGTTACATTTTAGAGGTACAGGAAGGAAGATGGGCTTTTTCAAGCAGATGTGAGTAAAGACAAAGGACTGGACTTCCAGGCTCATGTCTATAGCTTTGGGGCATATTTCCCATAAAGGACATGATATAAAGTAAAACCAAGATGGCATACAAATAGCTAGACAGATTTAGAAAGATCCAAACACTGGTCACCTAAATCTGTGAGTACCTGAAACTGAAAACAAAAGACAGACTAAAGCTGGTTTGGAGGGTCTAGCAGGCTCAGTTGTAAAGTCTAACTTACTGTGCAAGAGCTGGAAAATCCAAGTACAAATTTAAATACAATAAAGACAAGATCATGTTTTAGGAACACAGCTGTATTAAAAGCAAGAGAGTCCATCTAGAGGCTATTACAACAATCTGGGAGAGTTATGGAATGTATCATATACTTCCTCACTATGATCCTGGAAATGAAAGCTATAATCCTTCATTTACAAATAAAACCCAAAACATGTGGCCAGGTCAGAGTCACACCCAGGAATGCTGGACAAAGATCTGACCCTAAATACTTTGGAATTTAAGCACCTAGCCTCTCTATTTTTATTTGTTCTTTTTCAGGTATTGCCACTCGCATGTTTGGCTACTAATACAGTGAGTTAAAACAAAACAAAAACTACCTTATGAAGATTTTAAGAAACAAGTATTCAGGAAGACTTTTCAGCAATAATAAATGATGAAATAAAGACTAATATATTAGTACTTAGATAAACGGGAAATTACATATAGCAGTTTATATTTCTACAATGGAGACAATTTTCAAATTTCTAATTAATGATGAAATACATCTCCAACACTTTCAGAAGCAAACATGCTATACAAAATAGCAAGTAGCTTTACTATGTCTTGAAATTAGTGTCCATGCACTCAGGTTAACAAACGTCTAACCAAAAACAGCTGTTTTTAAATCGACAGAACATGAGTTATAGTCTAGTAAAGAAGAAGGTGATATCATAATATATAATAAAAAGTATTGTACATAAATGACTTAGCATATCTTTAAAAATATTTCACATAAAACAACACATGGAAATTTTACATGAAAAGTCAGAACAAAATGCTCATTTCTATTATATGTAAGATATTCACCAGCTTCTTTATAACACATCAGTTTTCCTGTATATATTACATATATTACATATATATTATATATATTTAAATTTTAGAATTGTACTGGCTGTCTATATGTAGAAAAATGAAAATAGACCCATATTTGTCACCTTGCAAAAAGCTCAAGTCCAAGTGGATCAAGGACCTCAACATAAAACCAGATACAGTGAATCTAATAGAAGAGAAAGTAGCAAAGAATAGAACACCAATGGCTCAGGCTCTAGAATCAAAATGGTACCTCATGAAACTGAAAAGCCACTGTAAGTCAAAAGATACCATCAATAGGACAAATTGGTAATCTACAGATTGGGGGAAAAATCGTCACTAACACTACATACAATACAGGGCTAATATCCAAAATACATAAACAACCTAATAAGTTAACCCCCAAAAGACCAAATAACCCAATTAAAAAATGGGGTGCAGAACTAAACAGAGAATTCACAACAGGAATCTCGAATGGCTGAGAAGCACCTAAAGAAATGTTCAAAATGCAAATGAAAACAACCCTGAAATTCCACCTTACACCCAATCAGAATGGCTAAGAACAAAAACTCAAGTGAGAGCACATGCTGATAAGGATGTGGAGAAAGATGAACACTCCTCCATTGCTGGTGGGATTGCAAACTAGTAAAACCACTCTGGAAATCAATAAGGAGTTTCCTCAGAAAATTGGAAATAGGTCTACCTGAAAACCCAGCTATACCACTCTTGGGCATATACCTAACAGATGCCCCACCATACCACAAGGGGAGGCCCCAAGGCCTGACACTACTACTGAGGCTGTAGACCTAGCATGACTGCCCTCCGAAAGACCCAACAAGCAGCTGAAAGAGTAAGATGCAGATATTTGCACTCAACCAATGGACAGGAGCAGCTGACTCCTGATTTTGAATTAGGGAAGGCTGAAAGAAGCTGAAAAGGGCGGCCCTGTAGGAGGACCAGCAGTTTCCAATTAATTTGGACCCCGGGATCTCTCAAACACTGGACCACCAAACAGACAGCATACATCAGCTGATATGAGGCCCCCAACACACATACAGTAGAGGACTCCCGGGTCTGTGTTCATTCATGATGCACTTAACCCTTAAGAGACTGGAGGCCTCTGGGACTTTAGAGGTCAGGTGGGTTGGAGGGTGGGGGCATCCACGTGGAGATGGGGTAGGGTAGGGAGGAGGTATGAGATATGGAGCAGATGGAGGGTGGATGGGGGCACGGGGAATTAAGCCAATAATTAATCTTTAAAAAATAAAAACAAGAGGCAGGCGGATTTCTGAGTTCGAGGCCAGCCTGGTCTACAAAATGAGTCCCAGGACAGCCAGGGCTATACAGAGAAACCCTGTCTCAAAAAATAATAAATAAATAAATAAATAAATAAAAACAAGCTGGGCAGTGGTAGCACACGTCTTTAATCCCAGCACTTGGGAGGCAGAGGCAGGCGGATTTCTGAGTTCAAGGCCAGCCTGGTCTATAGAGTGAGTTCCAGGACATCCAGGGCTATACAAAGAAACCCTGTTTTGAAAAAAAACAAAAAATAAAAAAAATAAAAACAACAACAACAACAAAAACCTTACAAAGGTTTAGAAAATCAATGGTTCAGTAGGCAAAGTACTTACTGAGTAAAACTGAGGGAGGATGTGTGTTCAAATCTCCAGGATCCAGCAAAAGTCAGATAAAGTGTGTATCTATTAGCCGGAGTTAGAAGACGAAAGGACTATCTCCAAAGCTTGCTGTATCAGTGAGCTCCAGATTCAGTGCAGACTTTAAACTTAAGTACAAAGTGGTTGGTTATTGCCACAATTCTGGCCACCATCAGTAGGCATATCTTGCTGGACCAGTTATTTTTGTAGCTCACTTTTTACCTTGGTAGCAAAGATATGCCTCTGCCACCCTCTCTTTCTCAACAGTGTGTACACACACAAGTAGAACTAAGTATACTCAGTGGACTTAAAATAACAAATGAAGTTGGGTAGTAAAAGGTATATGCAGAAGGGAAGGGGGGATTGGCGGGGAGGGAAGGGAGTGGATTTTATCAAAACACATACACATACAGGAACTATCAACAACCTTTAAAAATTTGGTTTTCCTCAAGGCAAAATAAATTAGAAAAAACTAACATGGGGAGTAATAAACAGCTACATATACAAGTATGTCCACCTAGATGTGTGCATACATCCATATAAACATTATGCACACAAAGCATATTCTAGCCCTACAAACCTAAGTATTACTTTTTAAAACACCCTTGCCTTTGATGACTTTCCATCTACCTGGACATGCTCAGAGTCCTTCTCTTCTTCTGAAATGCCTTACTCCATTCTTTCCTCTTGACTGAAAATTATCCAATCCTTTTATGATCTGCCTCATTTTTATTTTTTATCAATTATTTCTACAATTAGTTGACAAGGTTGCTATGTCATTCACACATACACACACACACACACACACACACACACACACACACACACAGAGAGAGAGAGAGAGAGAGAGAGAGAGAGAGAATATGAGAATATGAGAATTTATTTCTTTACAACTTAGAAGATTCTTTTGCCACCTGTCTTTCCTCAGAACTTCTCAATTAACCTCTCTGGACTTTAATTTTTAGACTTTACCCACATTTACACATCCATTTGTACACACGTATACACACATATGTACACACATATACACACACACACACGAATCCACATATAAAAGAGAATGAATTGTCTTGAGTTTAGGTTATCTCACTCAATTTTTAAAGAGAAATGTTCAATTCCTCAAAATTGAAGGAGTGAAATGACAAATCCCACAGAAGGAATCCTAATATAGTTGGTTGAAACTGCTATGTGATTTAGAAAGAAATCCAGAATACAAATTCAGGCAGAGGCAACTAAGTCTATTCTGCTATGTGAAACTTTTTTTTTTTTTTTGATCTTTAGTCTCTTCTGGTATTTGTGACATAAGAAACACAACACAAACATTCATGTTGATTAAATTAGAAAGGCTCAGGAATGCTCTGATGAATGCAAAAAGGATACATCTTAGAATGCATATTATCCATAAAGAAGTCAAATTGAGCCATGAAAAGAAATCCATGGTCTCTTTGTATTAAATTAGGGCACACAAAATAAAGCAGGATGCACTCTATTTCATGTCTTTTGTTGTTGTTATTAAATTTACTTAGTGTACTGGCTCGTTTTATGGCATCTTGACAGAAGCTATCGTTAAGAGATAACTATTTTTTCAAATGGGATATGCCTTTATACAATTGGGCTGCAGGTGAACTGTAGGGCACTTTCTCAGTGATTGATTGTGGGAGGGCCTAATCCATTGTGGAGCCACCCCAGAGTTGGTGGTCCTGAGTTCTGTAAGAAAGCAGGCTGATCAATCTGGGGGCAACAAGCTAGGTAGAACATGCACACACACACAAGCTAGGTAGAACACGCACACACACACACACACACACACACACACACACACACACACACACACACACACCGTCTGTGCATCTGCTCATGCTTCCAGATTTATGCCGTTTGAATTCTTGCCCTCACTGGTCTTGATGATGAACAATTACATGGTAATGTGTGTGAAATAAACCCTTGTCTCTCCATTATAGTGTTTCATCACAGCAATAGTAACCATAAGATAAACTGGTACCAAGTTTATGACGTATTACTGTGACAGTCCTGAGCATGTTGCTTTGGGAAGGACGTTGGAACTTTGGACTAGGACAGTCACTGAGTGTTGAGAGCTCAGTCTGCTATATAAGCCTAGAAGATAAAGAGTTTTGAGAACAGTGCTGACTAAAGACTCCTGGCTTCTGAAGTTTCAAACAACAAAAAAAATTTTGCGTGGCCCTTAAGGACTCTGACAGGTATGTTGAGAATATGTGGTTTGGTTAGCTGGGGCAGAATGCTTAACAAGAGACCCGAACCACTATAGTAACACATTTGCTTTGCTGGGATAATGGATAATGCTCAGCTGCAGAGCTAAGAAATTAGCTGATTTAGATCACCATCATCACTGAGTTGAAATCTTCCGGGAAGTGGTTTCCTAAGAGCACAGAACTGTCTTCCAGAGTTAGCCATGGTTGTACCTTGTGCTGGCAGCCCGACTTGGTAGTGTAAAAGTCACCCAGGCAATGGTTTTAAAGGCCTAAGGGGTCATGGAGAGCAGTGGAGATCTGGCACTGAGAGGCACGGATAGGTGGTTGGTAAAGGTGCGGCCTCAGTAGCAGTTGAACCTTCAGGATTGAAGGGGTCAATGAAGAAAAGCCAAGGCTTATCACCATAACCAGAGCACAGGATAGGCTACCGGTGAAAGTGGAGTCCAACTGTAGCAAGCCAGGCAATACTCTGGAGATCCCAGTACCCTGAGATGACGAACAAAAACAGGAACAGTGGACTGGAGTAGCACCTAGAAGACAAGCTGTGTGTGCTGCACAGGGCAGAGCCTGAGAAGTGACCAAAGTCCTCTACAAGAGCTCAGAAGATTTGGAGTCGACCCTGCACACAAGGTACTGAGTTATCTGCAGCTGGAATTTGGTTTGCTTCATTCAGATTGTGACTGACTCGTCCCTCTTAACATAAAAAAAAATATTTAACTCATTTTTTACTTTATAGGAGTTCATAATTGAGAGACACTGAATTTTTAAAAGACTTGGATTTTAAAACAGAGTGGATATTTTAAAGAGGCTGGACTTTTAAGTGTTTGATTTTTAAAGACTGGAACTTTTGAAGTTTGTAAAATGTTTTATATTGTAATGTCAATATTAATGTGTGATCTTCGGGAAGACCAAGGAAGGAAAGTTTGTGGCTTAACAGTGAGACATTTGTGTGTGAAGCTAAAACCAAGTCAGTTGTGCTAGCTTTATGTCAGCTTGACACAGGAATAGTCATATTAGACATAACTCTATTTTCTTAATTGAGAAAATGCCTCCATAAGATTGGGCTGCCTGCAAGTGATTGATTGCGGGAGGTTTCAGTCCATTGTGGGTGGGGCCACCAATGAGCTGGTAGTTCTTGGTTGTATAAGCAAGCAAGCTGATCAAGCCAGGGAGACGAAGCCAGTAAAAGCACCCTGCATGACCTTTGTATCAGCTTATGCTTCCAGATTCCTGCCCCGATTGAATTCTTGTCCTTATTGCTTTTGAAAATGAACTGTGAGTGAAATAAAATCTTTCCTGTTTAAGTTGCTTTTGTTCATGGTGTTTCATCCCAGGATTCACTTGTGTTCTCAGTTTCCTAATGTGTTTTCTTTCCCCACTTACCAAAGAGCCAGAAATCAGATGAATATACATATATGTGCCTTCCTCAATCACTCTATTTTCTTTTCTCTTCTCTTCTTTCCTTCCTTCTTTTCTTTTTCGTTTTTTTCTTTACACAAGGTCTGCCTTGTGGAGCTCATTGAGTTGGCTAAACTGGCTGCCCAGCATTCTCCCAGGACTCTCCTGTCTCCAGCACATAATTACAGGTACAGACTACTATGCACAGCTTTTTTATGAGGGTTCAGAGATCAAATTTAGGTTTACATAGTTGGGCAGCAAGCACTTCACTAATTGAAAAAAAAAAAAAGCCTCAGCCCCTAAAATTGCTCTTTGTTGTTGCTTAGGTTTTTTTTGGCAGGCTCTGCCTCTGTCACACTGACTAGCCTGAAGCTCCCTTTACAGAGCACGCTTGCCTAGAAATCAGAGGTCCACCTGGCTCTGCTTTCCAAATATTGGGATTAATAACATGTACCTTTATTCCTACCCCAAAACAACATTTTTGAGCCAAATCATCCATCAAGTACTCTTTGTAAATGCTGAAATAGGTGATGAAGAGAAGATAAATTACTGTTTTAGTGAATAATAATTCACTAACTCCCCCTAATTCTAGGCATTTAAATTGGTTATAAATATTTTTCAATACTATAATAAGTACTATGAAGAACATACTAAATATATAAGTTGGGGTAACCAGAGACAATCTTATTAAGGGATCTAAGCAATCAGAGAAAGATAAATATATTTTCTTTCATATGTGAATCCTAAATAGTATAGACACAAAATCATACATGTATGTACGTATGTATGTATGTATGTATGTATGTATGTATGTATGCATGTATGTATGACATAAAAGCAGAAATGAAAAAAACTGGGTGGGACACCAACTCTCAAGCTGTGTGTCATGACTCCTTTGGGCTGAACCATCCTTTCACAGGGAGCACATATCAGACACTCTGTACATCGCCCCAGAAGTCAATGTGAGTGACTTTAGCCAACATGCCTAATAGTGGGGACATGGAACCTGAAGAGGTCACCTCCTGTAGCCAGACAGGACCCCCACTGAGGGATAAGGATAAAGACACCAATCCATCCACAATACTTTCAACCCCAAATTTGCCCTGTCTAAAAGAAATGGAGGGACAAAGAAGGAGCAGAGACTGAAGGAATGGCCAACCAATAACTGGCCCAACTTGAGACCCAATCCATGGGCAAGCACCAATCCCTAACACTATTAAAGATACTCTGTTATGCTTGCAGACAGGAGCCTAGCATGCTTGTCCTCAGAGAGGCTCTACCCAGCAGCTGACTGAGACAGATGCAGATATCTACAGGCAAACACTGGAGGGAGGTCAGGCACTCTTTGGAAGAGCTGGCAGAAAGGATTGAAGGCCCTGAACTGGATAGGAATTCCATGGGAAGCCCAACAGAGTTAACTAACCTGGACCCCTAGGAGCTCTCAGAGACTGAATACCAATCAAAAAGCATACTTGGGCTGTAACCAGGCTCCCGGTACATATGTAACAGACATATGTAGGTCAGTCTCCATGTGCGTCTCTATGGTATCTGTTCTCTGACAGAGTTGCCTTGTCTGGTCTCAGTGGGAGAGGAAATACTTTATTCTGCAGAGACTTGATGTGCTAGGGTTGGGGAATAATGGGAGTTGCCCACCCTCAGCAGAGGGAGAATGGGAGCAGAGACTCTGTGAGGGAGTAAAGGAAAGGGGGGGGGGAGTGGCATTTGAGATGTAAATAAATAAATTTAAAAAAGCATTCAAAGCAGTAGCAAAATTACAGTTATGAAGTAGCAACAAAAATAATTTTTTGGTTTGGGGTCATCACAACATGAGGAAAGGCTCACAGCATTAGGGAGGGTTGCTAGCCACTGGTCTAGGGAGACAAAGGAACAAAGGGAAGGAGGCAGGAGGGGGAATATAAACTTGGATGGAAATGACCTTGTGGAACACAGTGCCATGCACACGGAACGCAATCAATAGAAATAAATCTGTGCTAACTTCTGGATATGCATCTAGAAAGATCCTTACACACAACCCTTCTATTTTAATAGCCTCAGCTTCACAATTAATGCCTGTGATTTTTATTGCTAGGCTTATGTCCAGAAAAATCAGACTAAATTAATTGCCTACTACTATGAAATACAGGTAATATTTTAACTTGTCTGGTTTTCTAAACTAGAGTAATAAATTTTCTGAAAATACGTGTTGCATCTCTGCCATTTTCTTCCTTCAGAAACCTCAGTTGTCTGTGTTTTCCTGGGCAATCTTTTCACCACTGTTTAAGTACCATTACTACAAGGAATAGTTAGTTAATAATAATTAAATTTTTAATGAACATAAAGAATAAATAGAGATTGTATGGTTGTTTAGAAAATTTCTCTGTACCCAAAATCCAAGGCTTTTTATTTGATGGCCTTCCGACATACTTGCTCAGCACCTAAGGTACACTGAAAAACACATTATTAACGAAGTGCTTATGTCATTTGTAGTTGAATCCCATATAGGCACATCATATAATGTAGTTAAGTAAGTAAGTAAAATGAAGGAAGATAATGGATCTCTAAGAACAACCTAAGTCCTTCTATTAAGATATTTAGGGAAAAAAGCAACTGTTAACATTCATCAGCAAATGTAATCTAATTCTTCTAGGAGTTCTTAGAAAACAATGAAGTCTCCTGATGAAATCTTAGTAAGTGAGAAGGAAGCAATGGATGGCATTGGGGCTGGGCTACTCCAACTTATGTTAGCTAAAGTGTATTTTTTTATAAAGCTGGAGAGCAAAAAGATAAAAGGATGCATAATCAAGCACATCTGATATACTGTTTCAGAAAAGAAGATACTAAAATTGTGCACATATAACATTCTCATTTTTTCAAAATAGCTTTGTGACAGGTCACACCACTAGGTATTGCATATCAACAATAAAACAAAGAAATTAAGTGCAAAAGACTTAGAAACTGCAATCTGTCAAGTTAATTTACCCAATTATATGTAGTATGTTTCCATAAGTACAAGAAAGCTTTACCATGTATTATATAGGACAAGATGAAAGCATTTATTTCTAATGTAAATGTGAATCATAAAGCTAACAGGCATCCGTCTCTTAGACGATGGCGTCTACGCATACAGTGTCACTGCTCTACTTACACGTGGCCACATGAGAGCACACACAGGGCACTCCCTGTGCCACAGGAAACAGGTGTGATCTGCATCATACTTTAAGTAAAGCTGTAAAAGTCCTACAGATTTGTTAAAATGTCATTTATAATCACAATTTAGTTGAAAGATAAGAAAAGATAACTTGGACAATAAAATTAAGACAATGATTTATTATGTTAAAGCTAACAAAAATATAAAAGAGAAAAAGAAGTACACACTTTTAAATATTATTATTAATTCACTTTGAAAATTGATTCTTATTATGTAATTTAGTGCCTGGCCACCGTTCCCCCACATTCCTAATCTAACATTGCTTTCTGTTTAATGAAAAAAGGGAAAGTCAGCAAAACAAAATGCCACCATTAAATCATTTTGCAACATTTTGTGTCAAAAATGTAATGGGCAAGACACACATCTAGGGAAAGGTTACTGCTCTTCCAGAACGTCTCACTCAGTGCGCGCTCATCCTTTTACATAACTGTGCAGGCACTGATGGTTTTCTCTCTCAATTTAATGTGGCATTTGACGGATTATGGCATTTTCAGGAGACCACAGGGCAGGAGTGTAGCGGTTATCTGGCTGAAAGGGATGCAGTGCCTGAGAATAACTGCTGTTTACAAGCAGTGCTAAGTCAGCTATTGAGCCATCTGACAACATCAGCCCAAATCTGCATTATGGATTTTATTAATAAAACGTAAGATTACACAAGAAAATGAGAACAAAATTCAAGGGAACTCTTTTCACAAAGGTGCTTGCTGGATATTGGGAGACCTATAGTCATCTTTAAATTCTATTAAATGCATCATAATTTGAAAAGATAATTCTGCAATTGATAATGATAATATATTTAAGTTTAGGATAAATGTGTTACATGCCTGGAAACTGTTTCCAAGTTAAGAACTAAAATGAAGAACAATCTACTATCAGTTGGAAAAGTGGCTAGTCACATCATAGGCAGTGCAAAGTATGATAATCATACCTGGATAACTTAAGTCATGTTCATTATTTTTAAAATCAGCTTATTTTGTTTTGAACAAAAAGGACAAGCTTTTCATGCTAAAGCAAATTTCTACTATAGTCCTTTTTAATAAACAGTAAATGAGCAAATGCCTTACTTATAGTTAACTCAGACTTTTGTCAAGATGGTCTGTAAAATGTATAATATCAAAATGAGAAAAACATAGGTTAAGAATATTAAAAATAGTAATCACTAACATACTTTTCTATAAATTATTTAGAATTTCTTATATTTGAGTAACCTTTATATTTCTAAAATTTCTCTTCTCATATTACAAAATTATGGAATATGAGACTTAAAGGTATTTTCAAATCAATTTTGGGAACTAGATAGAAAAGTAATTTTGACTCCTAGAATCTACTTTTTCATAAAAAAAAAAAAAACAACCCAAACCAAAGTCCACAAAACAAAAATGAGAAAAAACAAAAGCCCATCTGTGAAGTCATTCGTAATTGTAGTGCTGGGGAAGTCAGAGAAGTGATTCTTTGTGGTCACTGGCCAGCCACACCTACTTGGCAAACTCCAGGCCAGTAATAGACCCTGTTTCAAAAATAAGGTAGACCGATTTTAAGAAAAGGTGACCAAAGTTGACTTCCATACCCACAGGTAATCAAACACACCAGCAAACATCACAATATACACATATTAAACTAATTATGTAGGGCTCTCTTCAAAATTAAAGAACTGGTTTCCAGAAATAATATCTACATTCCTTAAAGACACAGACTCTCTGCAGACTATCATGATTGAACCTCAAATTAATTGGCTGACTAATTGCAGGAGAATAAACCAGGGTCTTATATGTACAGGGCTGTGCCAATAAACTACAACCCTCATCTCACCTGTAAGCCTGAGATCTGAAAACACACGGGGGATGAGTCCACGGGCATGCCTGTGTGGAATTACTGGGTTAAAGGAGGTGAAACCACCTGCCCATGCTGGGCTGGGATCCTGGACTACAGAAAAGGAAGAAACTAAGCTGAGAACAAGCATTGGTCTCCCTCTGCTTCCTAACCACAGGTGCAGTGTAACCAGCCCCAGGCAAGCTCCTGCCACTATAGCTCCTTTTCTCTGATGAACTATACCCAGGAAATGAGAGGCAAAAATAAGTAAACAAACAAATCATTCCTTTCTCAAACTGCTTTTCTCAGGGTATTTTATCATAGTAATAAGACAAGTGCACATGTAATCTTCAAATTGTAGCCTTTCACATTCTTCCCACACTCTCTCCTAGTTATTAGATGTTTTCAGATAAGTCTCATGTTCTGTTTTTCACTAGTGTGAAAAATATTGCCACTTGACTTAGATAAAGCAGAGGAGGAGCTGGAGAGAAGACAGTCCCTTAGTAAATAAGAAAATGATTATTTGACTTGCACTAGTCAACAACCAATCCGTGTACATCAACAGTACTAACAACACACCTACGACTCAGTTAGAGAATGAACTGAAGAAGGTAAAGTGGGGGTGCGGTGCAGGGGGCAGGTTTAATAGTTTCAAGGCTATATTCTTAAGCAGAAAAGAGAAAATTAAAAGCACAATCTGCTACCTAAATTATCGGTGCAGACACAGGAAGGCATCTTAACAGGCATCAGGATCAGCTATGCCATGTGACTCTGCAGTTATGACTTCTGACTAGGGAAGTCTATTTACATAAGCTCCAGAGAAGACTGGGTTAACAGCATGAGACTTCTCAGGCAAGGACAAGCTGACATTTTATTAACATGAGTACAAAATAGTCTCATTGTCTAAGCTTACTGAATTTAATGGACCGAAATTCATTACTATGCACTGGTATGCTTAAATGACCCACCTCTACTAAAACAGTAATCCTCCAGATCACAGATAATCAAGAGACCAACTTTTGTGAGGGACATTTGATCTACAAAGCTCATTCACAAAATGAAAGTTGCAATGCTTGAATAGCTTTTTTTTTGTACAAAGGAGTGATTAATTATTTGCCGCGCTAAAGTTTAGCTTTGCATTATGTTTCTTTAACCTTGAGCAGTGATGCACTTTTTCTAAGGCAGAAGAACCACAGAATACTATTTTTAAGAGAGGAACAAAATTAATATTACTAAGGATTAAAAGAGTAGAAGTGTGCATAGCACAACTTTACCTAAATGGCAACTTTAATAAATTACGTGCCATTAAATTTGTGTTATATAAGTAAACTAAGTATGTGTGCATGTAATATTTATATATATAAGTACAATGTAATTATACTCATTGACTATGAAAATGTTGATAAGTAATAAGTTATCTAAAATCACCTTCTCAAACTTTAAATATCCCAGAGAAGCTTGGACAAAATTCCCTCTCCATAATTAGTGTTATAATTCTTATTCACTATAAAGTAAAACCAAAAAATAACACAGTGACTTATAAAGTTTAAAAGAATAAAATATTTTAGTAAATATTAATTTTAAGAAATAGCTTGCTTAACAGAATAAGGTTGTAGCATTCAACCTTAAAAAACGAAGGCCAAAAAGTCATCAAAAACAAAACAAAAACATTAAAAAAAAAAAAAAAAAAACCAAAAAGAACATGGGCCATGGAATGAGTCCCACCAACTAGCCTGTACACAAATTTGTTACAAAGCTTTACTTATTTATTTATTTATTTATTTATTTATTTATTTATTTATTTATGGGGGAGGGGGAAGAGTTTCACTATGGGACTAGTAACTCAGACTGGTCTCTAACAATTATTCTCCTAGCCCTGACCCACAAATATTAGGATTAATGGCTTCTGCCACATGTGTGGAATTCACACACAAGTTTTAAGCAGCAGGGAACTAAAACATAGAATATCAAACATTGTGGAATTTGAGTGAGATGGTACAAGCCTGAATTCATTACTTTTTAGTTATACAACTTGGGAAGTAACTTGACTCTGTGACTTTTCTCACCAAAACCATCTCAGTAGTAATAACATTGCCTGCCTTGCTAGGTAGCAAAATAATTTAAGATGAACACATAGAATGAGATGAAAAATTACATGTTTTCTAATTAGTACACGGGGAATGTTTATCATTACCTAATCTGGCATTGCATCATCACATTTATCATTCCAGACAACCTAAATAGCAGGCATTATTGTCCATAAGTTTTAATAGTAAAATTAAACTAAGAAGAGATGAAGGCAAAGTTCACAAATTACAAAGGGTTCAAGCCAACAGTGATTATAAATAGTTTATTACACAAAATTGCCTCCTAAAATGTAGAAAAAACCCTCAGGTTTTACTAAAAGCCAGGTACAGCTACATAGTAAAAGATATAGTTTCAAAAAAAAAATAACAAATTGAAGGGAGTGAAAACTTAAGGGATGAAAATTACAGCTCAACAGAGGTGTTTAAACAGGACACTTGCTTACTCATCAAGGGAACAGGTGATATTTACGGATTTGTTTGTATTACTCATCAAGGGAACAGGTGATATTTACGGATTTGTTTGTATTGTCCTAGAATAATCGGAGACAGAGCAGCTGGAGGACCAGCTTCCATTCGAAGACGCTACTAAACTTAAATTATAAAGCAACAGGAAAGTTGACTATTAAAACTGTGGTTTAAAATTGTTTTAAAAATAAACCACACAATTGTCAGTTTCACCACACAGGAAGTAGAGGCAAAAGAATCACTGTATATTTAAGGCCTGTCTAGTCTACACTTCCAGGCCAGCCTAGACAACCCTGTCTCAAACTCATTCCCACCACATCACCAAAATGTTAAAAATTCAGAACATAAAGTTACTATGCGGTCATAAGTATAAACCTTCATTTAAATATAAGCAATCCCTTATGATTCAGTCTAGATTTGGAATACTGCTTTTTTTTCTTCTGCTTTGATATGAACCCTGTTAAAATTAAAAGGTAGTTTCAGGATATGTATTATAGGAAATAAATACATCAAAGATATGTAGCTATAGCACTTCTGCTTTGCCTTTTATATTCAATCTACCATGAGAATTAGGAACACTAAGTATGTTGTCAAAGTATTAAAATAATTTGTTAAAACACAAAAGAAGGCAATTTAGTGAGACTGTAAACAGCAAAGAAGAAAGATGGGAGGGGCATTTACCTAGTGTGAGCTAGACCTTGCTCAGTCACTAGCACAATGCATACAATAGTCATTCAATAAAAATAGCAATTTTGATATGAGAAGTTTATAAAAAGCCAATAATGAAGAAATTCTATAAACAAAACAGTGTAAGAATTCTATGAAATTTAATTCTATCTTTCCTTAAAAAAAAAAGAATATTTTTAAAGTAACTTAAGTAATCTATTTTTAGTGATATTCAGTAACATGAAAATAATGACCATGTTTATAGGGCCAGGATTATAGCTCAAGAGGTAGTAGAACAGGAAAAAAATATCTTTGAAAATAGTTAACAAAATGACAGTCAAATTTAGGTTCACTATCAGTCCAATCAAATCTCATAGAGAAAAACTCAATTATGATCCAGGAAATTTACAACCCTACACACTGGCTAAAACAAACAAACAAAAAAGTTAATTAAAAATCTAAATACTCAGACTCATTAGAGACTAATACTTGAAATAAAATCTATTATACATGAATTCTTGCTGGTATCCCTAGTAGTTTAATGATGCAATCAAATTTAGTTTAGGAAAAAACATTAGGAAGTCAGACATTTAAAATGTGAAAAAAAAATCAAAATGCTGATAGCATTACTTAGGCATCAAGCTAACCTTATATCCAAAATGGATCAGTATCTATATAAACTCACCATATACTCAGATGAGATTCCAGCATGCAATTAATAGTGTAGAATTAGCGATAAAACTGAAATAGCTTCACAGATTACTTCCTATCTGCATGCTTCTAACAGCTATATACAAAATAAAATAAAAGGCATCAGCTTAAGAAAATTCACAGATAAGAATTTTCTAGACTCTTTCCTGGTGTGTGTCTCACACAGGAGGAAAGGGTGTCACACTGTGTTTACCTGGTTAATATAAACTATGAGGCTTACAGTTCAGTCTTGCTCTCACTTTAATAGCAGAGTAAAAAGCTCATGGAGATGAAAGCACTGCTTATCTCTAAAATTCAACTTTTAAAGAATCAAATACTTTGAAAGAGAAAAATTCTTCCATGTCTACTCTTTTATAGGTATACCAAGTTTCCTTCCTTACCTAATACACATATACACATAAGTGTGCATGCATTCTAATTGTACCAAAAAGCAATTCTCATTTTAAACTTTTAAAACACACCTACTAGATACATGTTCTTATATTCAGTGACCTGATTTGCTCATAGATTAAATTTTATCATAATATTTTTATTAAATAAAAAAGAGCCAATGCTTCTATGGAGTTTATTAAGTGTCTGTGATTCATTTATCAAGTATTTCTGAGGATGTTCGTAGATTAAATTTAATCATAATATTTTTATTAAATAAAAAAGAGCCAATGCTTCTATGGAGTTTATTAAGTGCCTGTGATTCATTTATCAAGTATTTCTGAGGATAATAGGTGGAAAAAAGGAAACGGCATCAGCAAGTGGGCAATCTAAATATAGAACATTATTATCAAAGCAAATATGTTCACAGAGAGATATCACAATTTAACAGGTCTCAAGTAGTCCTTTAGCTTTTTAACTGTGTTTTTTTTAATTAGGTATTGTCTTCATTTACATTTCCAATGCTATCCCAAAAGTCCCCCACATGCTCCCCCACCCACTCCCCTACCCACCCACTCTTACTTCTTGGCCCTGGCGTTTCCCTGTACTGAGGCATATAAAGTTTACAAGACCAATGGACCTCTCTTTCCAATGATGGCTGACTAGGCCATCTTCTGCTACATATGCAGCTAGACATGAGCTCCGGGGGTACTGGTTAGTTCATAATGTTGTTCCACCTATAGGGTTGCAGACCCCTTTAGCTCCTTGGGTACTTTCTCTAGAGGGCAATTTATCAGGTAATGTTTAAGTTTAAAAATAACATTTAAAATGTAAATAAAGAAAATATCTAATAAAAAACATAATAAAAGATGGGAAAATGGAAGTACTGTTTTTAAAAATTCCTCAAGGTTATATTAAAGGCAAATTAAATATTTTTATAACCTTGATAATCCTATTTCTCTCTCATTTGGTGAAATTAATTTAATCATTTCCAAAAATACATAATGGCATTTACTTGAGGCAATGTTTCTCATTGAGATCAGAGGTTCCCTGATAAAGCCATAGCAGCAGGTCAATGGGCCTCAAGATCTTCTTGTCTCTTCCTCTACAGCAAAGGGATTATACTCAAAATCTTACACACACAGCTTCTTTGTGAATACTGGGAATGTAACTTAGTTTCTTTGTGTTAGTATAGTAAGTAACCTGCTGACTTAGCTATCTCCCTGCCCTTAAAATGTATCTTTACAAGAAAAAAAAGTCATATTTAAGAGATCATCATGAAATCATGGGTTTAGTCCCTAAGATTGCAAATTAATTAAGTAAATGAATAAGTATCTGTGACTAATAAATTAGGTATATTAAAATCAGAGATAAAATACTATGCATGCATGATAAAGGTACAAAACAACCATAAAAATATGACTTTGGAGAAAGGACTTTTCAAATAATGGTGCCAATTCCAAAATAAATGAGATGCCAGACAAACCGACAAATATTAAGTATAAAATTAATTTTACTAAGCAAACAAAATTTTATATAAAAAATTTAAATCCAAGAACAGTGGTGTCTAAACTGAACATATTTAAAAAAAAAAAAAAGATAACGTTACAACTAAAAAACACTTGTGGGCCTGGAGAGATGGCTCCGTGGTTAAGAGCACTGACTGCTCTCAGAGAGGGTCAATTCCCAGCCACCACATGGTGGCTCACAACCATCTGTAATGTCATCTGATGCCCTCTTCTGGTGTGTGTGAAGACAGAGACAGTGTACTCATATAAAAAAAATAAATATTAAAACAAAACACTTGTGATATTACCTCATATCCAATTTTAACCTAGCAAATATTAATGGAAACATTCAATTGTGTACATATAAATTCCTTTCAAAGTTTTACAGATGGTTTATGCTCCTCTGTCTTAATAAGGCAAACAGAGAAAGAAGCTAGCTTTCTGTATTATCAATTCTAGAGTAGCAAATATTGTCACCTTCCAAAAACTGACAAAATTCTAGATGCTATTTATTCTAATAATGTTAGTAGGAATAAGTGTTCTAATAGAAAGCCATGAAATAGATAAGAAGGGTAATAATCTCAAAAAAATCTTAACAATTCTAGAAGATGAAACCTATTTTTTGAAAGATAACTGAAATATAATCGTTTGAAAATACCCTAGAAAAAAATAATCTTCTTGAAATAAAAACTGTATTCATTTCTAATATCAAATATATCCAAAAAATAATACAACCCAGTAAAAATCTATATATCCTAACGTAAATGATCCAGAAGATAATGTTCTATAGAGATTCCCATAGTTAAGGGAGGGTCAGCAGCATGAAAACTTGGGTAATTTCAAATTCATCAAGCTCCCCAACCGTATCTCCAGCTCAAGAGAATTTCCTTTCATTGAGTTTTGTTAATTATATGCGGCTATCATTTAAAAAAAAGTCATAGTTTTATGAATACAACTAAGTCATACTTATGCTTCTGATATCACCACTGACAGTCTTCAAAAATCATAATGGGAAGACAACTATTCAGGGGTAATTCTCAAAGTTGAAAGAAATTTAACTTGTGATAGGACTTAATCTATAGAGCAGTTCTTATCCTTTTATTTCTTCACTAGAATTTTTACTTCCTCCTAATCTTCTCAAAAAAACAAACCTATTAACTTTACAACTCAATGCCTTTTATGAAGTAACACAAACAGAAGTTATATTCTTAGTGACTGACATACATGACGCCATTTTAATAGTAAATGTTTTAAATCATACAATACAAATATGTGTTTTATCATTTTTTTATTCCTTTTGAAATGTTTACTTTCTTTGTCCCCAGTTAATTGACTATAGATTTATTAAACATCATTTCTAAAAGAACTCAGAAAAAACTCCCTTCCACACTGTGTGTCACACTGTTCCACACTGTGTGTCAGTGGACCCTGAAAGACTAGACACTCTTTTAAATGAGCACCTTTTGCTTTCCATCCATGCCCGCCTCCCCCGATCACTTTGAGTAGTTTCTTCTTTTAGCCAGAGATACAAAGTCTTTGAAGCTTGAGGAGTAGCCACTGAGCAGCGTCAGCTGAGGTTCCTGGAAGGTATCATGTTTGACTTAAAAAATTTTAAAAGTACGAAACAAAACAAACAAAGAAGGAAACCAAACAAAAAATAAACTCTATCTAGGCCATCTTTTCACCTTTCTTTATTTCATAACAGAGAAGCATTTAACACATTCATTTTGGAAAGCAATGAGGAAGTGCTATGAAAGTTGTTGCCAATCGTACTCTATAATCACCAATGTGAGTAAACTTCAACTTTTATGATATGCGAAGGGTCTTTAGAAACTGTGGTCTAGAGATAAACATAATAATCTCAGTACAAGGTACTCAGAACAAATATTTCGGCAGAATCTCTACATAAAGCATTACCAATTTATTCTCAAGAGAAAATGAATTCTCTTGCTCAAGATCCATACTCACTGTTATTTATATCTCAATTTAGAACATAAGCATGTCTAGCACATTAATAAGTGGAGAAAATGTATTTCCAAAGTAGCATTCTCACTAAATAGCATTTTATAAAGGATTTCTTCTGTAGTTGTTTTTACTTTATCTGTCGTTAAAAAATAAAATGATGGGCATTTGTTTGGCTTTGACCCCCTAAGGACAAGGTCTCCACATTCAATTTACCTGACAAGATTCTCATTATCTCCAGTTCCTTTGCAAGTTGAACACTCAGTTCTTAAGTCCTCAGCCTTGGGCTTCTTCTGTAACACAGACTGCCTCTGCCTCCTTTCCCTAGGAACTCTTTCCTGCCATACAAAAAAATAAGTAAACAAAACAAATCTGAATAGGAAGAATGGAATGGAAATAACTCAAAGCAAGAAAGTTTCCCTAAGTTCAGACTATGAAAAAAGAATTTAACTTATTCAAACCTCATGTTTTTCTTCCTCAGGAACAAAGCTTCGCTTTCGTCCTCTGGTTCTCTGGAAAGAAAACCCATAAAAATTCTTAAGCTTCATCATGATAAATATAAATTTTCTTTGTTATGTTTTAGATCTTATGTTGGAAAACTGGTGTTTGTAATTAATGTTGTATTGTTCCAATGCACATTGCTAAAATTATGTCATTTAATATACTACCTTTTTTATATAAATACACACGTATTTGATAGTAAAGAACTAATATTCCAAGACTTTCTTCAGCATTTCATACTTACATGAAATGATTTACTCAGAGTAATTTTTCTGGTCTTACCACCAATCGCTTCTACAACTAAAACACTGAAACTGGAATCATATCATATCTATTGTTTTCCCACACATGTACCTATGTATGTATGCTTGTGCAATACCAAAAAAAAAAAAAAAAATCCCTAAGTAACCACAAAAAACGGTAGAAGGCAAAGACTTAAATTCTCAAATTATTAAGATTAGCTAAAATAATTTAGTAAAAAAGTTTATATCCTACATTTGGATTGTATTTGTATATCATTTGAAAGAAGGCATCCACATGTTTAAAGGAAATAAGATAATGGTGTTTACAGCCAGTATGGTTAAACTCTCTAGCTCACATAGCACGCTGCTGAAGACTTACAATCCCCATCTGCAGGCCACTGCTCTACAGACTAGATAAGACACAAGCTGCCACTTAGGTTTTATTCTAGTAGCTGAGATAAAGAACAAAACAACAACAACAACAACTACAACAACAACAACAACAAGAAAACATTTATATCAAAATGAGAGTGGTGTCAAATAATCCTCACTAGGACTATTTTCTAATATAAATGAATCAATGTTGTAATTGTCAGTTTTTCAGATTAGCTAGTCCCTTGCTAATTAATACCAAAATGCACAAATGTCATACTCTGTGATTTTTCACTGCTAACCAAAATCCAATTAAAGTCATTCAAGACAAGGAAACTTAAGATTTACAACAACACTAATGCATTTATATTAACATTTTTTCTGACCACAACGGAGGAGTTGGGGAAGGACTGAAGAAGCTGCAGGGACTTGCAACAGCACAGGAAGAACAACAATACCAAGCAGTCCCCCAGAGCTCCCAGGGACTAAACCACCAACCAAGGAGTACACATGGTGGGACCCATGGCTCCAGCCATATATGTAGCAGAGGACGGCCTTATCTGTTGTCAATGGGAGGGGAGGCCCTTGGTCCTATGAAGGCTCGATGTCCCAGTGTAGTGGAATCCTAGGGCAGTGAGGCAGGAGTAGGTAGGTGGGTGGATAAGCTCTCTCATAGAAACAGGCGGAAGGGGAGATGGGATAGAGGGCTTGTGAAGGAAAAACAGAGAAGGGGAATAACATTTGAAATGTATATAAATAAAATAACCAATAAAAAATAATTGTCAAAAAATGTTCTATTGGGAATTATCTGCAGATGGGGAGTATAAGTCACTATGACACACTGTTTATTCCATCCAATGTTTCAGAAATTTTGTTTTGATAAAATAAATATAAATAGTTCATTTACAACTAATACACAATTGCACTACACTGTGCAATACAAACACTCAAGATTTGGCAAAAGTTTAAACTATTTTTTCGCTTTTTTGGTACTCATCGTACCTTAACTTTCATAGATAGGCCATTTCAATAAGGCTTCAGAATGGTAAAGAATATTAAAGGGAAAATACTCAAATTCCCCATTAAAGTTCCACAATCATTTGCATAAAATGCTCCAAGGCTTTTATAACCCTCAATGTGGGGAGGGGGTAGGCAAGTAACTATAATTTATCTAGTTATGAACAATTTTATCAGCCACTTAGATCACTTGCCTCTGTCTGTCATTTTTTACTTAAAAAATATGATAAGCCACATATCAGAAAAATTTGAACGGTCCCAAATATCATGAATTTAATTTTCATTATAGTTGTTTTAATAGGCATTTTCCTAAGCTTACATTAAAAAATATTCATCAATAAACATTTTTCAGATTGTCAACACTGCAATCTTAAAACTGCTATGACTAACTTGTACATGTGTAAATTAGATAGAATATGTCATTACCTCTCAATTAAAGACTACCACTGGAGCGGTAGCAATTTTAACAACAACACATATAAAATGGAGTGATAAGACCCATTAATTTGTATACTGGCTTTAATAAACTTTTCAATATTAATAAAACAAATGCAAACTATGGCTTGCCCCTTGCCTTAATAAATTAATATGTAAGAAGAGAAGGAAACACATTAAATTTGTTAATTCCTTCTCCAAAACAATGACCTAAAAGAAGCAGTGTTCTCTACAAGAAAGAAGGATTCAGTAAAGACTGTGAAAATGTACTGTGACTACTGTATTTACTATGTCAACAAATACATCTTTTAAAAAATCCCAAAATTTATGAGTCATGGGAAATAAAAATTACAGGACTTCAAAGAAAGTAAAACTGATGCATGAGGGAATGCACGACGAGAAAGGGACAGGTCCCCGAAAGCCCTCTGGCACTTGTGTAAAAGATGAAAAGTCACCAGATGCATACAGTATAAAGAAATGAAAAACAAAATCAGGAAGCTTTCAAGCTACATTAAAGTTATTAGAAAGTATACCCAAAAGTAAATATGATTTTTAAAGTAACTTCAAAAGAGACATGAAGACTCTCATTTATTTGCTTCAAATGTAATTTCTAGGCCTAAAAGGAAGAAGATTCTCTCCACACAAAAACAGTGCAGAGAGAATGGCACCATTACGGCTCTCAGCAGCAAGGCCAGGCTGTCTTCACAGGAGCTCTACAGCATCACCCATAAAATATAAGCAGGAACAAGAGACTGGAACCAAGTCTCAACATTTGAGTCTACCAAGCTCGAAACTATAACAGTAACTACTTCTGAGACCAGTGGGGTGAAATATGAAAATAAACACTCATGTTATACAGAGCTTTTAAAGTTACACCTAAAGTTTAACTAACAAGATTCCTCCTAAATCTAAGTCATATTTTAATATCTTTAATATGGTACAAATGATGCATCCCTTTAAAAACTGATATAATAAAACTTGTTAAGCAATTTTTAAAAACAAATAGATTTTGCACCATTTCAGTAAGAGTGAAATCCGCAAGCTCAACATTGATAAGGAAGGAATGTAAAAAACAAAACAAAACCTGTGAACACAGCTACATAGGTGCTACCAGAATCATTAGCTGAGTAACTTAAATTGGTTGAGTATTTGTGTGGTACTACTTTCATATTGACTGAACACAAACCAGGCATTTGGAAAGAAAGAATGTAAAATAGAAAAGAATTGCACCTACCATATATGGATGAGACTGGCCCATTGTCTTTATTGATGATTGGTGTGGGCTGTAGCTCAGCCTGCTACATAAAACAGTCTAATGAAGCCATGAGGAGCAAGCCAGTAAGCAGACCTTCCCCACGGCCTCGCTCTGCATTATCTCTGCATTAGCTCCTGACTGCACGCTGCTACCTTGATTTCCCTCAGTGACTGACTGTGCTATGGAACTGTGAGGTGAGATAAACCCTTTCCTTCCTAACCTGGCCGTGGTCACAGTGTCTTCATCACAGCAATAAACACACATCTAAGACAAGCTGAGAGAAGAAACATGGGTACTGCCTTAGAAATGCAGACAAAATGGGCAGGAACACACTCAAGTCAATTGAATTTAGATTTAATTGTGCTTATTTCATAGACAATTTGGGGGAAAATCAGACTATTTTGTTTGTTTATATACTATTTGTAATTATTTTTAGGGTGCTTGGATTGAATCTGGGGTCTTGAACAAGCTGGGCTAGAGATTGACCAATAAGATATATCCCCATTTAATGGGATTATCAACCCATTTAATTGAGTCTCTGTCCTGTGCACAAAACTCTTCAAGCAACACTGGTGACCATTTGCAAGGCATCAGTGGGACCAAAGAAAAATAGCATGTTCTATTATAAGAGAATTCTGATTATTGTTATTTTCTTTATTATCTGAACATTAATTAAAAAGATCCATTTTACCCTATTGTCCATTAACAGAAATCATTTAAACATAAATATAAAGGAAAAAACCTTGTGTCATAAGTGTTTATTCATTCATTAGATTAGTAAGTATTTAAAAGCACTTCATTTTAATAAAGACAGAAAGAGTCCCTTGAAAATATTTCGTCATCCCTGACATTGTCCTTTCTAGAACTTCATTATTCAGTCATTTTCTCAACTTCATAATGTCATACTAGGTTTGACTCTATTAACTCACATAAAAATAGAGAATACTTGCAACAGTGTTTCACTGATAATTTACAATTACATACTGCAAGTCATCAGTTTAGGAATATAAATAGAGCAGAAGGTATATTCTTTTAGGTTTGAGTAAAATATTCTGTAACTAGCCTTAGGTCCGACTGGGGTATAATATCTGTTACCTTCTCTGTCAAGTTTTTGTCTGGATGACCTATCTATTGATGAGAAAAGGGTATTGAAGACTACTACTATCAGGATGTAAGGGTCTATATGTGATTTAAGCTGTAGTAATGTTTCTTTTACAAACTTGGATACCCTTGTGTTTGAGGCAGAGATGTTAAGAACTGAAATGTCATCTTCATGGATTTTTTTTTTTTTTGATAAGTATGAAATGTTTCTTCCCCAAATCTTTTGATTAGTTTTACTTTGAAGTCTCTTTGGTTAGATATTGAATAGCTATACCAGATTGCTATTCAGGTGTATCTTATTATATTTTGGTATATCTTGCTCCGTGGTAGAGTCTATTTGAATGTTGAGGTGTGTTTTTAGATGCAGCAGAAAGATGGATCCTGTTTCCATACCCATTCAGTTAGTCTGTCTCATTTTATTGGTGAATGGAGACCACTGATATTGAGAAATATCAATGACCAAAGACTGTTGACTCCTGTTCCTGCTATTTTGTAGTACATATTTGTTATGAGTAAAATCACATGAACATTGCAGTAGATGCAGGAAAGGCCTTTGACCAAGTTCAACACTCCTTCATAATAAAAGTCCTGGAGCAATTAGGGATACAAACCTCCACATAATAATGGCAACTTGCAGCAAGCCTATAGACAACATCAAATTAAATGGAGAGAAACTCAAAGCAATTCCACTATAATTGGAAACAAGACAAGCTTTGTCCACTCTGTCCAAATCTATTCAAGAGTGCCTGAAGTCTTAGCTAGATCAGTTAGACAACTAAAGGAGATCAAGGAGATACAAATCGGAAAGAAAGAAGTCAAAGTATCATTATTTTCAGATGATATGTTAGTATATATAAGTGACTGTAAAAGTGATAGCTGGGAACTCCTAAAGCCAATAAACACTTTCAGCAAAGTAGTTTAATACAAGGTTAACTCAAAAAAAAAAAAAAATTCAGTAGCCCTACTATATAAAGAAATAACACCTTTCACAATAGACTCAAATAATATATCTTGGAGTAACTCTAAACAAACAAGTAAAAGACTTGTGACAAAAACTTCAAGTATTTGAAAAAGAAATCAGAGCAATAGTTGCACCAGTTTGGGAGATGTCAAGAGGGAAAAAAGAAAGTCACTGTTAAAGCATGGGATTTGAGGGGTTGATGTACAGACTGTCTGATGTTCTAAATAAACATAAACAAAGTTGGGTATTACATGAGACTTTATAGTCCACCTCATTACTAGCCTTCATTCCCCAAATTCCACTACCTTTAAGCAGTAAGCAGTGGTACACATCGGTAATCCCAGAACTTGAGACTTAAAGCAGGATACTCAAAAAGTTCGATTTCTTGCCTACATAATAAGTTTGAGCGCAGCCTGGGCTATGGGAAACCCTGTCACAGAAGTTAAAAGGGAAGTTCAACAGTGACTATTTGATAATAAAAATCGTATTTACATCTTAAAATAATATTTATATGACTTAAATAGGCAAGATTCTTAAAAATATAACTATCAAATTTATATAGGTAAAAGTCTTTAGAGCAGACATAATGATAGTTACTTTGGGTATAAATTTAGTATCAAAACGTTATAACAAATTTCACTGCACATTCTAAATTAGAAGTACTTTCTCTCAAATACTCATTTAAAGTTAATTAGGATTACAATCTAGAGAAACTCATGTACAAGCAACCTTGAAAATCTTTTCCCTCAAGTTTAAAGGTTAAAAAGAATTGTAAAAATCAACTGGATGAATGTATATCCTCAAAATGTAATGAGTTAATTTGCTGTATTGTGGCTTTCATATCCTTCCACCAGCCAATCTGAGAACAACCACAACAAAAAGCACTGTAAGCAGAAGAGCTGATTGTGTGAGAGCTTTAGGTTTTCAGCTACTCTGACACCGGATTTCATAGTAGTTGAATTAATTTTCATTCCTATCATGTATCTCTCCACTTTGAGGTTAAATATTACCTAATTGAACTGAAATAAATTAGGCTTTCCTTGCCAACTTGTCTAATGAGAGGAATCCCTTTGTAAAGCTTCTATCACTAAAGAGAAGAGGACATCGACAGGCCTAAAATAAACATATTATCCATGACAAGATACCAGAGTTATTTAGTTTTTTATTCACTTATCCTTTCTATTAATTATTATAAAGGAATGAGGAATGAGAAACTTCACTAATTATTACATGGAAAGGGTGATAAAGATCCATCTGGATCTCCAGAAAGGCAAAAGAGCTAAATAACCTTCTAGGTTCACCACTTTGATGTACAATAAAGATGACTTCTAGGCACACAGTAAACCTTCAAGCCACTGCTGTACACATACATGTATATAAAACCACCAGCAATTTACTTAATCACTTAATGTCTTACATAATAAGCACAGCTTGGAAGTATGGGTAAGAATATCATCATCCCAGAAAGCAAGAAAAACAGCAGAATGTCCGGGAATCGGGAAGCCACTGTCTAGGGGACCCCTCCTGTGCTAAGCAAGCACTTACTACTTCCTAGGAGTTTTTCCAAACTTGCTTTTACCCCTATATCTTATCCACTCTCTAGTGCTTTTCAGGCTGAGATATCCACAATCAAGGTATTGGCTTGGTATTTCATGGTAAGATATTAACTGACAATTTCTTTAATGTTCAACAAAGCTCCTTTCAAAAAAAGACAACATTCTTGATATCCACATACCGAGCTACTCCTCCTGTGCCACTGAATGACCCATTTGCTGAACTAGCAGAATGTGGTAGTGATTAAGCTGCTACAAGCATATATGGTCTAAGCATGAAGAAGTATCTAGAATCATTACCAGTACTTCTGCTTGGAAAGTCAGCATAATAGAATAAAAGAACAGGCCCAAGAGCCATGAGATTGAGTTTGAAGCAACCATATAGGTCTTGGGAATTAAACCAAGGTCCTCTGCAAGAGCAGCTAGCACTCCTGACCACTTAGCTAACTCTCCAGTCCCCTTCTTTTCTTCGTTAATATCAGCTTTTTCAAAGTTAACATTGAAACATTCTCTTAACTTTGACAATATTTCACTATGGATAACAGGAACCTCTACCGGCCCAAGTGACATGCCTCATCTGCCATGGCCACACCTCCTTAGCCTTCTCAAACATTCACTGACTAGAAATACAGTACTCAAATGCCCAAGACTTATGAGGAACATCTTATTCATAACTACTACATTCCATTCTTAGACCCACATAGTCTCATGGCTATATCATAAAACAAACAAAAAATGCACTCTGTCCAACTTTGAAAGTCCCCATGGTATTCCTTGAACTGGTTCAGCCTGTGGGGAAGTCAAACAGTCCTCTGAGGGGGAGTGAGGATGATTACAGGAAAGATAGAACATGCAAGACGAAGTTATGGGAGGTCTGCTTGGTTAATACCATACTAGCAGCAAGTGTATTTCTCATAGCTTTCTTATACTATAGTATCATGGGAAGCAAAACCACAAGCTAACAGAAACAATTTTGGTAAAATGTACACAGACATTTGTTCGCATTCCAGAAACGTCTCTGTTCCTTCCACCAAGGTCAATAGAATCGTCAGCCCCGAGCCTTGAGCCTGCAGCTCCTCTTATCCCTCTATGCCTCAGCAGGCCAGGAAATCTGCCAACAGGCCCTGTCCTGCCTGGGAGGCAGAATTTTTCTTTCTTTTTTTTTTTCCTCTGCTTCAAAAAAGCAGCAAATGGGTCCTGACACTTCCTGAGCCACAACACTGGTTAAAAGCCCATAGTCCAAATTCTTTCCTACAGCTTAAGGCATTCTCTTAACTGTAACTTTCTATAAAAATCAAAATACAAACTGTAAGTTTCCAACGTATAATGGTGCAGAATATGCTCGGTCATGCCAAGAGGGAGTTACAAGGCCACAGTGAGGAAGGATTGGCCCCAAGAAAGACTGGTACCCAGAAGAGCAAACTTCAAGTCGTGCAGTTCCTTTGTCCAATGTCGGAGGGCTCAGCTGGCTCTCCTCTTCTATGCTGGCTGCCTGTAAGATAAATCTCTCTCTTGGGCTGGTTTGCTTCCTGTTTGTAGCTCTCCATAGCTGATATCCATGACTCTAGCACGTCTCATTGCTGAGACCTCACTTCTCAAAACAGCCAAACAGGAGGGAGAGAGGAACACTGAGAGTGCCTTCTGCTCTTGTCCTTAGAAACTGCCTGGCTAAATTGAAGAGTAATGGTCTAAGTTCTTTGGCAGAAGAGATTTAAGGACAGACTAGTATTGAGGTGTCACATGACTATCAGTAATCACTCTTAGGCAGGTCTACAATAAAAAACAGAAAATGGGCAAAAAGAAATACAAAATGAATAGTTTGAAGAGAAAAAAAAACATAAAAGCCAAGGTATTTGAAACTTCAAAGCCTGTCCTCCTTACATCCTATGACACAGCAAGACCACACCTCTTAATCGTTCCCAAATAGTTCTACCAACTGAGGACCATGTATTTAAACATATGAGCACACCGGGGCTATTCTCAGTGAAACCATCACAGTAATGTCTAACAAACACTATTCAGAGGGCACTGGGGAAAACAACATTTTGGTAACACAGAATAGCATCAAAGGGGAAGGAGCTCAGACCAGGTGTGGCGGTGGCATACGCCTGTAATCTTGCACTTGGGAGAAACAGACAGGTAGATACATAGGGGAGCACCCTCATAGAAGCAGGGGGAAGAGACATGTGGTCAGGGATTTGTAGATGGGAAACCAGGAAACGGAATAACATTTGAAATGTAAATAAAAATTTTTTTTTTCAGGTGACCAAAGAGAAAGAGTTTGGCTCCTCAATTCACAAAGACTCAAACTTGACAAAGGAAATGCTGTTCACGAGCACACAGCACACAGGTTTGCAACACAAAGGGAAAGGTTAGGACTGAGATAAAGCAGAGATGAAAGGCAACCTCGACAGGTAAACTTGCTGAGGGAGGCTTCAGGAATGTTGTGTGTTTTAGTGGAGCATTGATTAGGCTGGTGATCAGTATTAGGCTTTTACCTGAACCTACAAACTAGATTTTCAGTTAAATATAATACGCTATATAACATAGAAAACTGATTTCATAGAAATACTTAAGAGCAATATGAACACTTGATTGACTTCAAAGTGTATGTTTATGCTATAAACCTTTTATCTGCGTAAAGTTTTTACATTGGGATGTCACTGAGACCAATAAATGAAGAATAAATACCGTGTTTCTTATTGGAATCTTCTTGGGTTCTGGTGGGACATCCTGTGGCACAAACTTCACTGGCTCCTTAATCTGTCTCCTTGATCGTTTTGTTCCATCTGGTAAGGTTTCCATGGCCATCTCTGCTTCCATGTCGCTGCTCCCTGCCTGGTCACACTCTGAGCATTGCCTGAATAAATTTTTATGAAAAATTAAGGTTATAGATCTCTTATCTTCTGATTTTAAGTATAATTCCTATAAATATAAAAAAGTATTCATACATGAATACGGACATACTCAAATACACACAGGTAGTGTGGTAATGACAAACAGAAAGATACCTCTACTCTTGTAAGAATGACTACCATGGCTATATTATAAAAAGCAATTCAGTGTATACACATATTACAAGAACATATGTAACAATGCTGTTGTGAACCAACACAAGTCACAGATCACTGACTAAGAAGGTATCTTTACTTTGGAAATGATGCCTTTCTTTTGAAGGTGACATATACTGAAAAGTTTCTTAGGGATATTCATTCTTTTACTCCTTTACCATACCTTTGCATTTTATTTAATGACAGTGTGTTGAATATACCATCTGGAGAAAACTCTACAAAAGATCTGCTGAGTTTTGGGGAAGATAGTCATTTTACTCAGTAGGCCAAGTAAATCCTTAATAAAATATAATTTAAAAGGATTAATAAGTAGTTTTCCAAAAGTCTGGTTTGTAGTATATTAAATTATTTTTATGATATTTACTTTATGCGCTGATATGTGTACTTTCAAATGTAACTTAAAATTCAAACATCTCTAAACATTTAACACTTAATTCATTCTATCAAATTTTTTATTTTTGATATATCAATACTATAGACTTAGATTAAGCTTACTTTTACTCTTTAATCTGAGATCTTTAATGAAGCAGAGATTGAAGGAATGGCAAACCAATGACTGGCCTAACCTGATACCCAAACCCATGGGAGAGAGCCAACTCCTGACAATATTGATACTCTGCCATGCTTGCAGACAGGAGCCTAGCGTAACTATCATATGAGAGGCTTCATCCAGCAGCTGATGGAAACAGATGCAGAGACCCACAGCCAAATATTAGGCGGAGCTCAGGGTGTCTTGGAAACTAGTGGGGGATAGGATTACTGGAGCTGGAAGAATCGAGGACCACCACATAAGAAGATCTACAGAGCCAACTATTCTGGGGCCACGAGGGCTCCCAGAGACTGAACCACCAACCTAACAGCACACACTATCTAGACTTAGGCCCCTACACATATATAGCACATGCGTAGCTTGGTCTTCAACTATGGATTGCTTAAGAACTGGAGCAGGGGTCCTGTCTGACTTCGACTCTTGTTGCCAGTGTTTGGATCCCCTTCTCCTAGCTGGGCTGCCTTGTCAGGTCTCAGCAGGAGAGTTTGCACTTAGTTCTGCTGCAACTTGATATACCAGACCAGATTGGTACCCAAGGTGGGGATTCCTCTTCTTGGAGGAGAGCTGGAGGGGAGGAGAAAGGGAACAGGAGACTAGAACTTGGAGGAGAGCTGGAGGGGAGGAGAAAGGGAATGGGAGACTAGAACTTGGAGGAGAGCTGGAGGGGAGGAGAAAGGGAATGTGAGACTAGAACTTGGAGGAGAGCTGGAGGGGAGGAGAAAGGGAATGGGAGACTAGAACTTGGAGGAGAGCTGGAGGGGAGGAGAAAGGGAACGGGAGACTAGAACTTGGAGGAGATCTGGAGGGGAGGAGAAGGGAATGGGAGACTAGAACTTGGAGGAGAGGAGGGAGGGGGTTGCGATCTGGATGTAAAGTGAATAAATTAATGAAAAAAATCCTGAGGTTTTTAAATCCTAAATTCCACAACATAAATACAAAGTATTTTTTTTTTTTTGGCTGATGCAGTCATATTAACTGAAACAATGTAAGTAAATATGTAAAATGTAGATTTACTTTTAAACTCCTATTTAAGTACAATGGTAACAAAAAATTTTAACATGAAAAGGAACTGAGAAAGAAAAATCAAAATGTTACTTTCTAACTAAATATTCTTACAGGTATGTTCCTAGCACAACTAAAGGTATTTTATAGATTAACAAATCAACACCAAAATACAATGAATAATAAACTAAACTGCTATATATTTATCTCAAAACACCAGTAAATAACAATGGAAGAATTCACATGGTAAATATACTCTGAAGAGAATCTGCCAGGAAAACAAAATTATGAAAAATTGTGAACTGTTAGGTTCTTGTTTTGTTTTTTGAACATAATGTCATTGTGTCCTAAATGAATAAGCCTACAAACAATAGCATCATACAGATCTTTCACTCGTTTGGTTAGAGTTACCCCAATATATTTTATATTATTTGTAGCTATTGTGAAAGGAGCTGTTTCGGTAATTTCTCTCTCAGCTTGTTTATCCTTTGTATAAAGGAAGGCTACTGATTTGAGTTAATTTTATATCCAGCCACTTTGCTGAAGTTGTTTGTCAGCTGTAGAAATTCTCTGGTAGACATTTTGGGGTCGCTTATGTATGCTATCATATCATCTGCAAATTGTGATACCTTCACTTCTTTGCCAATTTGTATCCCCTTGATCTCTTTTTGTTGTCTTATTGTTCTAGCTAGAACTCTGAATACTATATTGACTAAATATGGGAAGAGAGGGCATTCTTGTCTTGTCCCCAATTTTAGTGGGACTGCTTCAAGTACCTCTCCATTTAATATGATGTCAGCTTAACTCTAACCCATAATTGCTCCTGTAGGAAAGAACTACAAAGACAAAAATAGAGAAGAGCCCAAGGAAAAAGAGGTCCAGCAATAGGCTCAGAGTAGGATCCAGCTCAAGGCGAAACCCCAAGGCCTGACACTACTACTGAGGTAGAGTGCTCACAAAAACGGGTCTATCATGACTGCCTTCTGAAAGACCCAACCAGCAGCTGAAAGAGTCAGATGCAGGTATCTGTATCAAACCAATGGACAGAAGCTGCTGACCTCTGTGGTTGAATTAGGGAAAAGCTGGAAGAAGCTGAGGAGGAGGGCGGCCCTGTAGGAGGACCAGTAGTCTCAATTAACCTGGACTCCTGAGATCTCTCAGTCATTGGACCAACAATCATGCAGCATATATCAGCTGATATGAGGCCCCCAACACATATACAGCAGAGGACTGCTGCCAGGTCTGGGCCAAGTCAGAGAAGATACACTGAACCCTCAAGAGAATAGAGGCCCCAGGGAGTGGGGAGGTCTGGTGGAGTAGGGGTTGGGGGTGTGTGTGTGTAAACATCCCCATGGAGATGGGGACTGTGAGGGCAGAGGTGTGGGATGTGGAAAAATCAGAGGGTGGCCCAAGAGGGGGATAAAATCTGAAGTGTAATAAAAGATTAAATAAAATTTAAAAAACAAACAAACATAAAAAGCTCAGAAAAATAAATAAAAATCTACACTTTCTGCCTTCCTAGTACTGAGATTACAAGTATGCATCATGATCAAGTCGAGCTTACATGGCCTATGGGTATCAAATTCAGATCATCATGCTTGTGTGGTAAGCATTGTATCAACTGAGCTTTTCCCGCAATACCCAAATTCACTTTACAAATATATATAAATCCCTATAATATAAAAAGATATGCTTTTGCAGAATCAAGTTTTCAAATTAAAATATTTGCCATTTTATTTCTACTTCTGTAGTTAATACTCATCATCACAACATTCTGTTGAGTGGTCATTCCCAACCCTACTGAAAACTTGTTCTAGAATATTCAGGCAATAAAACGCCATGCCATGAAACTACAAAACATTGAAATTCTCAATTTCTTTTCATAGTTTTTTTTACTGCCCATATTCCCTTTTCTGAAATAATATGACAATCGGTCTATTAAAATCTGAGTATCTGGGGCTGGAGAGATGGCTCAGCGGTTAAGAGCAATGCCTGTTCTTCCGAAGGTCCTGAGTTCAATTCCCAGCAACCACATGGTAGTTCACACCATCCGAAACGAGATCTGGCGCCTTTTTCTGGAGTGTCTGAAGACAGCTACAGTGTACTTACATATAATAAATAAATAAATAAATAAATGAATGAATGAATGAATGAATGAATAAATAAATAAATCCTTAAGAAAATCTGAGTATCTGTTTCTTCCTTGGAATAATTTTAGGATAAAATTCATTATAGACCTCTCCGATGGTTATTGTTAACAGTCAACTTGAGAGAATCTAGAATCACCTGGGATATTCTAAGGCTAGTCCTGTGGAGGATTATCTGATCTAAATTCCTTGATGTAGGAAAACCCATCTCTACTGCATGTCCTTTCTGTAGTCAGGAGATAAGGATTCTTCTATGTTGACTTCTCAGCCTGAGGACCAGTATCCTGAACTGTAAGCAAATATTAACTCTTCAACCTTATGCCGTTTTTTGTCAGGATGTTTTAACATAGCAACAAGAAAAGACAGTTTAATAAAACATCTGTAGTGATTCAACCTGACTAAGTCAGTGAGAAAATAATTACGAATGCTTGTCAGGGCTGGATATCTTGTTAAGTTAGTGGAGTATTTACTAACACAACAAACTCTACAGTTTGAGTCATTACACCACATAAACTGAGCATTCTGGCACAGGCCTACAATCCAACACTCAGGAGGAGGAAGCAGGAGGCTAGAAAGTTGAAAGTTATCCTCAACGACATAACAACTTCAACATAAGACAGGAAAGTAAGATTCTCTCTTAAAAAAGAAAAAAGCTTTCAAAGTTTCTGGATTTCCAAACAATGGGCTAATGAAACTTAAAATTCATTTGCCTTCAAAAAACAAAAAGCATTTGAGAAATACCAAATCATAAAATGAAAATTATAAACACAGCACAGAAAGCTCTTGTACCTTATGTAAGGAATTATACATTGCTAAGATTAAAAAAATACTAATAAGTCATTTCAACAAAAATTGTACTTTACTCATATAAGTTAGAAAGACAAATATTTAATTAGAAATGTGAAAAATACTTTATTATGAATTAGTGATACAACAGGGTTGTACTGTTGAGGCTAAAAACAAACTAATTCCAACTATTTCTTGTCCGTTTCACTTACCAGTAACTGTTTTTCGTCTTTCTCGGCATCCTTGTAAGAGGAGGATCAAGGCAGCCGAGATGATAATGCAGTTTACAGGTGTCACACAGTAAAAGAAGATGCTGATCATGGTTCTTCTTACAAATTCCACAACTTTAATAAAAGCAGCAAGTAAGAGTCACACTGAGGTCCACAGGGACAGAGCTCATTTCTAACAGTCTGAGTTCAAAAGCCTTCATCTGGATTATTCTGTTTTCTGCTATGGTATTTCTGGTCCTCTGAAGCTGAATCTTGCTTTATGGACCAAACCAGCCTTGACCTTATTATCACCTTGCCTTAACCTTCTAAATATGTCAGGAGTACAGTGTGTGCTAGAGGACTCTGAAGTACTTTATATGCTTTTAATGGCACCCATCATTTTAACAATACCAACTGCTAGTTCTAGATAATGTACAGAATGTTATAGTTTAGTTCTAATATAAGCTTAAAAGTTTTCTAAAGATAAAGCAATAAAGGATGGGGATATTTAGGGAATGCATTGTCAATATAGCTTTCAATTATTACTTAAAATTCATTTAGCATTAGTTCAGCTTTTCTTTATAAACATAAACTATGAAAAAACATAAATTGTGAAAAATATTCTAATTTTGAAAACTACCTTGAAGGTCTAAAGAAATTCTTTACCAACAACTTTGTTTTTAACCATTAACTGTAAACCTCTTATATACTCTTAAATAAATAATCTACATTTCTATGTCTCTTTCACAAAAGTCAGAGCTTGAATTTTTCAAAACAGCATTTTCACACAGTTAACACTTCTTGTGAGGTAAGTCAATTTACTTCTAAGAAAATGAGCACCAAGGGCTTAAAACTTAGCATGTACTTATATTGGAGATGTACAGAATGATAGGAAAGTTGTCTGAGAGACTTAAAGAAACAGGAATGTTCAACAAATCAAAAGAACTAGATTTTTCAATATCTCTGGAAAATATACATGTAAAGCAGCAATAATAACAAAAATTAATACTAACAACAACAACCACAACAAAAAACCCACAAAATTAAAAGAATATCACTTTAAACATATTCTGAAGCAAAAAAGTAATTACAGTCATAAAACTCCAACGTCTGGTATGATGCCTAATATTTTCCAAAGAATCAACCACAGTTGGGAAAACTATGTGTTCATGCACTAACGTTTACACTACAGGCAAAGTCAGTAATTTATTCTCCCATATCTCAGATAGATATACATGCATGAAAACATATATGTGCATATGATTTTTGTTACTTATAGCATACAATACACACATACAAGCACAACAGCATTTTCTAATCTCTCTCTTAATATAATTAATACATTACATAAAAAAGTGATTTGTCTAAATATAGAAATGAGGTCTTTTTTATTTAGAGAAAATGCTATTGTTATGTAAAATCACTACAATGAAATTTTTCTTAAATATTAAGTACAGAAAGTGAATAAGAAAACTATGTCTGGAAATGAAATAATTGTAGCTAAGCAAGGAGAGAAGAAAGAACAGAGAGGTTAAAATATAAAATTCATCATCTTTATACATTACCATTCATCACTACCTAGATCAAAAGCAAAATTACACACTAAAGTATACGATAAATGGTTACTTATTATGATGTCTATCATAATTAGTAATTATATAAGTATTGATTACAAGTAAATTTAAAATATTAAATTTAATATAACAGGCACAGATTTTAAAGTAACTTTGTAATTTCCTAAAGAGAATTCTTTGTTCGTTGGAGCTTATGAAAATTCATTCTCAGTTCTTTACAAGATATATGATTTATCTTCCTGAAGAACAAGTATCTCTTCATTCAATCTACAGAGCCTCAAATGAACCTGAAACATTCTTAACTAAAATTCTGAAACGTACAAAGTTCACTTTCGTGCATGTAAAATAACTTCTAACTAGTACATACTAGTTGAAAAGTAGATACTATTATTCCGTTATAATTTCATTACTTGCCTATAAAGCACTGTAGGAAGAGCAGATGTCTTTTGTGTGCCTCCTTCTTTTTTACTTGGTTTCCTTTCCTTAGGTGCTCGTAAGATTGCTGGTACATTCAACTTCTATTGATGGAATAAAAGTAGTACATGCTGTTTTAAAGATGGAAGTACAAAGCAGTATTTCCCCCACTTGCCACTAAATCTAAGGAAGCCAGCACTTAGAGAGGTAAGTCTGCTTTATATTAGCAAAGGGAAAGAAAACAGAGTGATAATCTTAACTACTTCTATTATAAAGCTACAACTGCATAGTCTCGTTAGTTCTCAGAAATACATTAAACTTCATGAAAATTACACTACTTCCACTTGAAAACCTTAGAACAATGAGGAAAGTAGAGGAGGCTTAAAAATCTAACACAGTATAGTTAAAAACAACAAAAAAATACCAGTGTGCTTCTTTGCAATATTCCAGCTATATTGGTGTTCCATAGGTTAATTAGAGAAATTATCGTATTGGACTAAACTCCGTAAAAAAGCAGATGAAATTCTCTTTTGTACTCTACTAATCTGTAGTACGATGGCTTCTGAGACAGTGAACATCTATCAACGTCACTGCTTAGTACCCTGGTGAGCTCACATCTGTTCAGTCAACTGGAACAGTATCATGTATGATACATGTGTCTGTGCAGATTGCCTTCACACAAGGCAATTTTCAATCCTCTGTGAAGTTACTTAATAAATGAAAATGTCTTTTATCACAGAATATTTTAAACTATAGAGTACAATTTTGTGATAAAAATATAAACCCAGACAAAACAAATGCTAGATCTGCAAGTAACTCCAAATTTCCTTTTCTGAATCTACTAAGTACTTATTAATAGGAAAAAGTTAATATGTCCAAAAGCAACTCATCTTCACCTTTTAAAATGAATCACTCTTTGTAGTACCAGTGACATGCAATCTGTTCACAAAAGAAGGGAATGGGAAGGAAAAATTGTGACAAAAATCTAATACCACTGAATAAAGATTATACTAAGAGGAAACTTATGCTTCATATCTTAGCTCATCAAAAGTGACAGGTCAATGAATTTGAGCAAAAGAAAAAAAATTGCCAACAAGATAGCTGATGAAAGAACCAAATTAAGTTATAGGTTCTCAGTAGGCAGCGGCTGCCAGTGGTCTGCAAGTATCTCAGACAGAAATCATTGCCCTAGGGGATTAGGCTCTGATGGAATGCAATTATTTAAATAGCAAAGTGACTTCTGTGTAGGAACTATGTACTATGAAAAATCTCAAAGAGAGCAAGAATTGAAGCACGCAACTGAAAAGAAACTAACCTGCCCTGTAATTCGGCCAAGTAAGGCCCATATCCCTTGCCCTTCACTTCGAAGTTTCCCATTCAGATTTTGCAGTTCCTCTAATGATTCACAGAGCTACAAATAGAGTAAATCAAATTAGGAAGCTTTTATATGTGCAAATATAAATAAACAAGAATATTCACATTTATTTTCCATTTATTGTAACATTCAGGTCAGATAATTACTGAAAAACAAAGATATAATTATTGCTAGTATGGTGAACACCCTCAAGAGAAGGGAAATACTTTCTTTTATTCTACAGTTTTCAGTAATGATGCATATATAGTTTGGCATATAATTTGACACATAATTTGCTATCAAATCTCTATCGAATCACATTTCCATCACTTCTTTCATGAGAACACTAAAAATCCCAAGGGTTCTCTTGGCTAACATTAACTACCAAAAGGCTGCAGATCTTGTGACTTTACTCCCAACAGTCTTTTTGCTACAATGTTGCTGAGTACTGGATGTTAATTCCTAGTAATTACATCACTTTAAATGGGTAGGTTTTTTTTTTGGAACAATAATTAGATACTAATTTAAATATTCATGCTACTTAGTACCTAACACTTTAGAAAGACCGTGCTTTATATATTAGACAGGAAGAAATACAATAAATTTTTCAATTGGAAAACATTTTTTAAAAAATTAGCATATAATTTTTAAAAGTCTACTACTTTAAGACTGGGTTTTCAAATTTTCAACAAACTAAAAAATAAGACCTATAATGCTGTTTACATTTAAGAATAAGAAATGAGGTTAGCAGTGTTAGTTTTAAACTCCAACTCTAAGCCTTGATTACTATGTTGCCAGGTACAAATTATGCAACCTTTTCAACCCTCAGTTTCTACCCCTACCAACAGGAGCAACAGCCATAACTAACACTAAAGACAGGAGAAAATTACATGGCTTTCTATGTGTGCAGGATGACAACTGTGCCTGGTGTAAGAATGCACGCAGTGAGAATGACAGTAATGAAAATGATGATGAAGGTTGGGAAAGAGCTGAAGAGCTCTAGAATTTCAAACTGAAACATAGAAATACAATAAAATCACAAAAGAACTATAAATAAGATCTACTAAGGGATACTGTGCATTATTAGCCAACGTACCTTATTATATTCTACATGAAGCTTTTCTTGCTCATTCTCTAATTTATCCTTTATATTCTTTTGTTCAGCCATATTTTCCTGAATTTGAATCATGCGCATATTTCTCTCTATTTAAATTAAATATCCAATTTTACTTCAGTAGAAAGTAAAGGCTAATATAAAACATACACAAAGCAGCAAACTAGCCATAGAGATGATCATTTGGATAAACTTACATTGGTCAAACAAAATTTAAAGTATATTTAAGAATAAACACTAGAATTTACAAAGGCTACAATTAGGAAAATAAGCATGCCTCTGACATATACAACACAGTAATGATTTTCTAAAACACTAATTGCACATCCCATTCTGTCATTAGCAACTTATTCTCAGGGAGATTGTGTATGTATCAGTGTCTATACTGACCAAAATAGTAATTCACAAAATCAGCAGTGAGAGCGGGCTGCTTATGCTTCCGCCTTCCATCCACACTAGAACTAGTATCTGAGTTGTCCACTGGAAAGATATCCGTACTGATTCCCATCAGCTCTGCTTTGCGCATAAGCTTACGAATAGCCGAAGCACTACTTGTCAGTGGCCTGGGTAGCTTTTCCCTTGGAACCCAGGCTTGTGGTCTGGTAGATCGCGCCAGCTCTGCCTTGGCACGATATTGCTGTAGTCGGGCATTGATCCTTGCCTAGAAAAAAATGCAGGCAGTTTGAAAGAAAAGAAAATGGAATATATTCCTCATATCTTTTAATTTTATGCTTAGAGAAGATACTAAAATTTCACAAGTAGGACAAATCAGATTTATCACTGATCCTGAAGATATACAATCCATTTCTGGAGTTGCAATAAATGAATCAACACTTAATAACAGCTGTCCTCAGATGGGGTCCTAGAGCTCTACGAAGAAACACATGCTCCCATCCCTAGCCAAGAAGAAATCTTCGATTGATAACCACTTGCAAATACAAATTTTTCAACATGAAATATTTTACAAGTAACTACACCATAGATTCACTGAAGCATAATTTCTAAGGAAACAAATACTACTCATGTCTAATCAAAAACCACTGCTTATTAACTAAAGTTTTAAACTACATTTTACATGTTGGACCTAAATTTCCATCACATGTCAATAGAAAACACACATGAGATCTGAAAAACAACAACAAAAAAACCTAATAAATTTAGGTGTGATTCCCATACCTGTGCTTCAGGGGACAGCTGTTTTTCTCTCTCTTGCAAAGACATTTTACAATAGGATTGTAGAGCCAAGTAGTTTTTTCTTTTCCATTTTCTGTCTAATCTGTCTGCATGCTGCTTACAATAAGCAAAAAATGGATCTGCTATATCCTAAAAAAAAAAAGAAAAAGAAAGGAAGGAAGGAAGGAAGGAAGGAAGGAAGGAAAGAAGGAAGGAAGGAAGGAAGGAAAGAAGGAAGGAAGGAAGGAAGGAAGGAAGGAAGGAAGGAAGAAAAGAAAAGAAAGGGGAGTTGAAATTTTACTCCAATGGGCATTTTAAAAACAAACTATCAATAAATAGTTTTCTTTTCACAAATCTCTTAGTGATGGCTACATCAATAAAATATTGAGGAAGCAATATTCACACATCATGATAAAAATTACTTACTGAATTTGAAATGTAATCTATCAACCTCAGACTATCACCCTTTTCTCTAAAGGGCTTTGCTGTAGTTGGATGTATAGCACATCCACACAACACTTGCCTACCACGAGAAAGACCTGGATTTGACTCCAGCACTACAAAATAATAAAAGACCATATTAATTGCAAAATATTGATAAAAATGTTATGTTACTTGGGTATGTATGTATACTTACATAAAAACTTGTAGTGTAATGCCTCAATTTTAATAAACTTAGAGAAGAATTATGATCAAATGCTAAAGTTCCATATGCATAAATAAATAAAATAGTAAATTGTAATAGTGTTGTAAATAGGAATGACAACAGCCATCATAAGTAAGTGAGATGTTCTTAACTCACTAGCAATGCATAAACATATTTTTTTTCTAGGGAAAAAATACATGAGGAAGGCCAGACCTTGTCAATAACAAAAATCAGGTATGTTTCTTTATCTTTTTATAACTAGTATCTCACATGGAAACACAATGCTAGCCAAAGGGTACATTATAATTCACCTGTCAGGGTAGTCTAAGGGACTCCCAAAACACAGTCTACTTCCATTGTCCTCAGTTGTCTCCTGGAAGCAGAGTTAATTCTCTATTGCTGAAGATACAGTCTCATATATTTCAGCCATAGGACCCAGACAATTCAAGCTGGTTGTGAACTGAAAGACTCCTCCTTGATGACTAGCTTTCATGGTACTAGAAGGCACTGTGTAAGTTTCCACAGGAGTGAAGCAATCAATTTCTACACAGCTATGATGTCTATGAACTTAATCACTGACAGCATGGTATGATGTCTTACCTAAGAGTGCAATGATGGAATGCATACTAGTGGTAGCCAATAATCTAATTGGACTGAAGGTCTATTCAGCAAGAGGAAACTCATGTCTGGTACTAGAAACCTGTGAAAAATATGGATCTTGGTGGAAAACCTAAAAATACCAGTTTACTAACTACATTATACATATTTATCTTTACACCTACAGCCAAGTGTAGATCTCACTCCTCATCAAAGATACATCTTTTTTTTTTTTATATTTTTTATTACATATTTTCCTCAATTACATTTCCAATGCTATTCCAAAAGTCCCCCATAGCCTCCCCCCCACTTCCCTACCCACCCATTCCCATTTTTTTTTTTTGGCCCTGGTGTTCCCCTGTACTGGAGCATACAAAGTTTGCCTGTCCAATGGGCCTCTCTTTCCAGTGATGGCCGACTAGGCCATCTTTTGATACATATGCAGCTAGAGACAAGAGCTCCGGGGTACTGGTTACTTCATAATGTTGCACCTACAGGGTTGCAGATCCCTTTAGCTCCTTGGGTACTTTCTCTAGCTCCTCCCTTGGGAGCCCTGTGATCCATCCAATAGCTGATTGTGAGCATCCACTTCTGTGTTTGCTAGGCCCCAGCATAGCCTCACAAGAGACAGCTATATTTGGGTCATTTCAGCAAAATCTTGCTAGTGTATGCAATGGTGTCAGCGTTTGGAAGCTGATTATGGGATGGATCCCCAGGTATGGCAGTCTATAGAAGATCCATCCTCTCATCACAGCTCCACACTTTGGCTCTGTAACTCCTTCCATGGGTGTTTTGTTCCCAATTCTAAGGAAGGGCATAGTGTCCACACTTCATTCTTCTTGAGTTTCATATGTTTAGCAAATTGTATCTTATATCTTGGGTATCCTAAGTTTTGGGCTAATATCCACTTATCAGTAAGTACATATTGTGTGAGTTCCTTTGTGATTGTGTTACCTCACTCAGGATGATGCCCTCCAGGTCCATCCATTTGGCTAGGAATTTCATAAATTCATTCTTTTTAATAGCTGAGTAGTACTCCATTGTGTAAATGTACCACATTTTCTGTATCCATTCCTCTGTTGAGGGGCATCTGGGTTCTTTCCAGCTTCTGGCTATTATAAATAAGGCTGCTATGAACATAGTGGAGCATGTGTCCTTCTTACCGGTTGGGACATCTGTTGGATATATGCCCAGGAGAGGTATTGCTGGATCCTCCGGTAGTACTATGTCCAGTTTTCTGAGGAACCGCCAGACTGATTTCCAGAGTGGTTGTACAAGCTTGCAATCCCACCAACAATGGAGGAGTGTTCCTCTTTCTCCACATCCTTGCCAGCATCTGCTGTCACCTGAATTTTTGATCTTAGCCATTCTGACTGGTGTGAGGTGGAATCTCAGGGTTGTTTTGATTTGCATTTCCCTGATGATTAAGGATGTTGAACATTTTTTCAGGTGCTTCTCAGCCATTCGGTATTCCTCAGGTGAGAATTCTTTGTTCAGTTCTGAGCCCCATTTTTTAATGGGGTTATTTGACTTTCTGGAGTCCACTTTCTTGAGTTCTTTATATATTGGATATTAGTCCCCTATCTGATTTAGGATAGGTAAAGATCCTTTCCCAATCTGTTGGTGGTCTTTTTGTCTTATTGATGGTGTCTTTTGCCTTGCAGAAGCTTTGCAGTTTCATGAGGTCCCATTTGTCAATTCTCGATCTTATAGCACAAGCCATTGCTTTTCTGTTCAGGAAATTTTCCTCTGTGACCATATCTTCAAGGCTTTTCCCCACTTTCTCCTCTATAAGTTTCAGTGTCTCTGGTTTTATGTGAAGTTCCTTGATCCACTTAGATTTGACCTTAGTACAAGGAGATAGGAATGGATCAATTCGCATTCTTCTACATGATAACAACCAGTTGTGCCAGCACCATTTGTTGAAAATGCTGTCTTTCTTCCACTGGATGGTTTTAGCTCCCTTGTCAAAGATCAAGTGACGATAGGTATATGGGTTCATTTCTGGGTCTTCAATTCTATTCCATTGGTCTACTTGTCTGTCACTATACCAGTACCATGCAGTTTTTATCACAATTGCTCTGTAGTACAGTTTTAGGTCAGGCATGGTGATTCCACCAGAGGTTCTTTTATCATTGAGAAGAGTTTTTGCTATCCTAGATTTTTTGTTATTTCAGATGAATTTGCAGATTGCTCTTTCTAATTCTTTGAAGAATTGAGTTGGAATTTTGATGGGGATTGCATTGAATCTGTAGATTGCTTTTGGCAAGATAGCCATTTTTACAATATTGATCCTGCCAATCCATGAGCATGGGAGATCTTTCCATCTTCTGAGATCTTTAATTTCTTTCTTCAGAGACTTGAAGTTTTTATTATACAGATCTTTCACTTCCTTAGTTAGAGTCACGCCAAGATATTTTATATTATTTGTGACTATTGAGAAGGGTGTTGTTTCCCTAATTTCTTTCTCAGCCTGTTTATTCTTTGTGTAGAGAAAGGCCATTGACTTGTTTGAGTTAATTTTATATCCAGCTACTTCACCAAAGCTGTTTATCAGGTTTAGGAGTTCTCTGGTAGAATTTTTAGGGTCACTTATATATACTATCATATCATCTGCAAAAAGTGATATTTTGACTTCATCTTTTCCAACTTGTATCCCCTTGATCTACTTTTGTTGTCGAATTGCTCTGGCTAGGACTTCAAGTACAATGTTGAATAGGTGTAGGGAGAAAGTGGGCAGCCTTGTCTAGTCCCTGATTTTAGTGGGATTGCTTCAAGCTTCTCACCATTTACTTTGATGTTGGCTACTGGTTTGCTGTAGATTGCTTTTATCATGGTTAGGTATGAGCCTTGAATTCCTGATCTTTCCAAGACTTTTATCATGAGTGGGTGTTGGATCTTGTCGAATGCTTTTTCCGCATCTAAGGAGATGATCATGTGGTTTTTGTCTTTGAGTTTGTTTATATAATGGATTACGTTGATGGATTTCCAGATATTAAACCATCCCTGCATCCCTGGAATAAAACTTACTTGGTCAGGATGGATGATTGCTTTAATGTGTTCTTGGATTCGGTTAGCGAGAATTTTATTGAGGATTTTTGCATCGATATTCATAAGAGAAATTGGTCTGAAGTTCTCTATCTTTGTTGGTCTTTCTGTGGTTTAGGTATCAGAGTAATTGTGGCTTCATAGAATGAGTTGGGTAGAGTTCCTTCTACTTCTATTTTGTGGAATAGTTTGTGCAGAACTGGAATTAGATCTTCTTTGAAGGTCTGGTAGAACTCTGCACTAAACCCATCTGGTCAAGGGCTTTTTTTGCCTGGGAGACTATTAATGACTGCTTCTATTTCTTTAGGGGATATGGGACTGTTTAGATCGTTAACTTGATCCTGATTTAACTTTGGTACTTGGTATCTGTCTAGAAATTTGTCCATTTTGTCCAGGTTTTCCAGTTTTGTTGAGTATAGCCTTTTATAGAAGGATCTGATGGTGTTTTGGATTTCTTCAGGATCTGTTGTTATGTCTCCCTTTTCATTTCTGATTTTGTTAATTAGGATGTTGTCCCTGTGCCCTTTAGTGAGTCTAGCTAAGGGTTTATCTATCTAGTTGATTTTCTCAAAGAACCAACTCCTCGTTTGGTTCATTCTTTGAATAGTTCTTCTTGTTTCCACTTGGTTGATTTCACCCAGGAGTTTGATTATTTCCTGCCATCTACTCCTTTTGGGTGAATTTTCTTCCTTTTTTCTAGAGCTTTTAGATGTGTTGTCAAGTTGCTAGTGTGTGCTCTCTCCAGTTTCTTTTTGGAGGCACTCAGAGCTATGAGTTTCCCTCTTAGAAATGCTTTCATTGTGTCCATCTTAGATTAGACCACAGATCATTACAGAAAACCACAAGCAATAGAAATGCAGAGAACAAGTAACCATGTGATGCTGAGCCCCAAGTAATGCACGTGCAACACAACTCCTGTACCTTAGGCTCACAGACAGAAAATTTAAGAGGGAGTAGAAACACTGTAAAAATAGGAAATTTTCCTATAAGATTTCATCTCCAAGAAATGCCAGGGAAGTTATACCCAACAAGTCTCATCAAAACTGTTGCCTAAATAAGACCTAAACAACAATGACCACAACTTGTTCCCATGCCTAGGTGGAAGGGAGAAACCTCATGGGACCTCAACCCTCAACAAAGAACAATTAAGGCAATCAAGAAATGCCGAGAGCAGGAAAAATAGTCTTCTGTGGTCAAGAGCACCAAGTGCTCAGCCCTGAAATACATATAAATACATATAACTCACCTTATACTGACTGAGCCCTGAAACAATATACATATTAGTCACCTTATACTGACTGAGCAGAGCAGGCTGTTTATATATTTAATAATATACAAACACACGCAGTCCCCAGTGAAAGAAAGAACAGCCATGGATTTGAGAGAAGACAAGTGGGGGTGAACAGGAAGGGTCACTGTGAGGAAACAACTTTAACAAACAGTAGGGTAAAAACCAACCTCAATCCTAGTCAAGACACAAATAATTTCTTTAAATAGAACAAAAATTAATTTGTACTACTATAGTTATTAAGAAATATCTGGCATTTATTCTTTAGGCTTGTTAAGGTATAGAAATGATACTAACAGGCAGGAAGACTTGAAACAAAATCAAAAAGGAAATAATCTTGAAATTCTAATCTGCACTTAAGATTTTTTAAAACCCATGAAGTAATTCTGTATTATGATACAGATATTAAAGGACATAGCACTGCATACAATTAAAAAAATTGAAGAGCTAGACACCAATTTATATAGACATAAAACCTAAAAAATATTACAAAATAATATAATCTCTATTAAAAAAAAAAAGAAGTGACATGCATTTAACCTATATACACTTAACCTAAAAAGGTTATTTACTTACAAAATTATCAAAAACTACAGTGAATATGTGTTCTATATTGGTTTGCAGAAGGCACCTCTGCCTTTTTGCTTCTATTGTTTAGAAAGGGTTTTTCATGGGTCCTACTGATCACCAATTGGGTAATAAGACTAGCTGGCCACTCCCTCAGTGTTAGCATTAGAGCCACGTGCTTCTCTCATGGGTACTGGCAATCTAAACTCAAGTTCTTCAACTTCCATGTCAAACACCTTACAATCTGAGCCATCTCCCTAGCACTAAGATAATCTTAATTACTACTTACCTACTAATTTTAAAAGTTAAGTAAGAAATGTGTATCTAGAAGACTGGAATTGGGGGGGGAGAAAGAGATTAAAAAATATCAAGTAGGATATACATAAAATTTCCTTAAGGTTCTATATAGCACTATAACCATTTTGGAGCTGATTTAAGAAAAATGATAACATTGTTATCCATCACAATACCTTTTTTCCCAATAAAGACCACTGTTTTCTTTACTTACATAGCAAATTAAACTTAAGACTACTTAGAACTTAGACAGGTAATCTACTTTAATGCAACTACTAATGATTAAAAATACTAATAACATGATTAATGTTGTGATTTCTTAAATTTAACTCCCTAAAAAGTGAGGCCCAGGAACATAATGTCTGAGAATGAAGAGGTCTATCCTGAAGCTGCTAAAGGACCTGAGACACGGGACAACCTGACTTTTTCCTTTCGTTAACTTACACTAAAGACAAAGAGTCAGTGGAAGGAGAAAGTGATCTTATCAGAGCTTCCATTCTCTATCTAAAGGTAGAAATTTGTAGAAGTGAGGATCCTATACCCTAGTGTAGGGGGCAGGGTAGTGGCAGACCACTCATAACATAAACTAAGATTATTTAAAATTGTCCTATCTTTTGCATATTCACCTAGAAATTCAATGATTCTTCCTAAATGTCTTCCTTTCAGTTTTTATTAAATTAGTAAGTGTAGCTTTTTGGAGCAACACAGTTTTTTGTGAACTCCTATGCAAGTCTGGGAGGAAACTTTGTCATTCCTCTAGCTAATGCATCAACTGGCAGTTTAATCTACAGCCTCCATATAATAACCGAAAAAAGAAAATGTACCTGTTCCCTATCTATTGGAAACAAAAAATACCAAATAAGATTAAAATACAATGTACAAAATTCTCAATAGAGTAATAAATATATGTATTAAAATCAATAGATCTACAAATAATTTTATACATTTTAGAGACTATTTTCTAAATATTATAATACTGTTCAATACTACCAAAATGACATTTTAATCAACAAAAAATTACTATAGGTTTAGTAAGATAAAGTCAACAAATGCAGACACTATCGTGGATGCCAAGAAATGCTTGCTGAAAGGAGCCTGATATGGCTGTTTCCTGAGAGGCTCTGCCAGTGACTGACAAATACCGAGGCAGATGCTTACAGCCATCCATTGGACTGATCGAAGGGTCCCCAATGGAAGAGCTAGAGAAAGGACTGAAGGAGCTGAAGGGGTTTGCAACCCCATAGAAAGAACAATATCAACCAACCAGACCCCCCAGAGCTCCCAGGGACTAAACCACCAACCAAGGAGTACACATGGAGGGTCCCATGGCTCCAGCCATATATGTAGCAGAGGATGGCTTTGTTAGGCATCAACGGGAGGAGAGGTCCTCGGTCCTGTGAAGGCTCGATGGCCCAGTGTAGGGAAATGGGAGGGCAGAAATGTCGGAATGGGTGGGTGGGTGGATTGGGAAACACTCTCATAGAAGCAGGGGGAGGAGGGATGGAATAAGAAACTTCAGGGGGCAGGGAAAGGTGATAACTTTTGAAATATAAATAAAGAAAATATCCAATAAAAAGAAAACAAAAAGCAACTTTAAAACATAATATGAAACATAACATAAATTTCTGTGCTGTAGTTTATTTTAACATCTTTGAAAAACACATGTTATGTTTAAAACATGGCAATTTGGCTATTCTTATAATTTGAAATATTTTTATAAAGTACAAAATACCCAGGCACACCTCTAACAAAGCTTCACCAATGTGGAAAGCAATATATTCCAAGGCTATATAAAAAGTTTAAATATATGATAAATATCACTGGATTAAACTGAGGTGTTTAATTCTACTTTTCAGGCTTTCTTTTACTATCTTCATAAAGTAGCTCTATAAAAGTATGACATCCAACTTGATAAACAAGTTTAAACAAGAAAAAAGCGCTTTATAGGAAACCTAAAGAGAACGTAAAACTAAAGCAGAAGGAAATAAATATGCTTTAATTTGAAATGCTTCTTAATTTCAAAAATCTAAGGTGGGTGTGGCCACACATGCTTGTAATCTTAGCACTCGGAGAGGTGAACAAAAGGATCACTGGGGCTACCACTGGCTACACAATGAGACCCAGTCAGGCAGTGTGTATTGGGGGATCTTATATGTATCCAATGTACATGTGTACAAACGGGATAAATAACACCTCCATTTTAACAGAATAAATATTATCAAAAGCAAATCTCACTAACATCCTAACAACTCATGCAAAGTTTTGAAATTCTGTAAGGAGTCCTTTATAAATGTCCAATTCTCACTGGCTTCACTGACATGCATCTTTAGTAGCACTAAGAAGGCTGAGACAAAAGGATGGTGAATTTGAGACTAACCTGGCCTGTACAGTGAATTCCATACCACCTGGAATTATAATAATGATCAAATAGGAAAAATATCACAAAAAAAGAGTTCCAATTCTATTAAGTGTTTATAACAACTAGAAACCAGTATAAACGTGCTTTAATATAATACAAAAACCAAAATGAAAGAAGAAACCCACCCACAAAAACAAAACCTCTAGAGTAGGCCAGGTGGGGTCAGGAGTATCTACCTAATTGATAAAAGAAAGCAACAAGGCAGGAAGAAACTTAAACTCCAAGTTTGACATCTTTATTACTTCAAGTTGTGCTATACATTTTCCCCAAATTAGCTCTTAAACATAGTGACTGCATAGTGATTATGTTTGGTTTTGTATTAATCTCCATGCCTTCTGATAAGGAGAAGCAGTTTCCAAATCATGCATCCCACTGTACCCTTGCTATTTGGCAGATCTTTACTTAACTACCTAACAAAGAGGTTTTTTGTCTTCTTCAAAAGGAACATGTATTGTGAGTATGCAAAGTAACCCAAACTATCTTAATATAAAAGGAAAACCTCTCAAACATAAACCTGAAAGAAAGTCTCTACAACAGAAACATCCTGAAAATGAAGTTCAGTTAACTGAGCTGAACTTAGATCCCCTGGTTTCCCATGAGCTGTGCAGCCCTATTAGACCTATTGCACTGCCCTTCTGCACATCTACCTATTACCTAGCATGTTGGTTTTGATAATCCACCTAGGCCTATGCTTCAGTCATACTTCTGTGTCTGCCAGAAGCTGTGAAAATGTTCAGTGTTCTTCCAGCATTAACACAAAGCACAATTCCTCAGCATCAAAAGGTAGAACAAACTAATAAAGGTCAAAATATACCCTTTCTATTGAAGATCTATTAAAGTTAAAATAAATATATCTTCAAGAATTTTTTTGTAATTTTTTTCATTAGATTACTTATTTTCTAGCTAAGATAAAAGCATAATAAATGTTTTTATGAGAAAATAAAATTTTATGTAACAAATAAAATAGCTTACATGCTATCAGAAAGCATCATGAATGCACAGTAAAAGTTTACTGAATAGATAATTATCTCTCCTCAAAAATCACTTAAGGAATTAATTACACTTGGTCTTAAGACTCTTTAAAATCCTTTAAAAATTATTGTGAATGCCAAAAAATTTAAGAGTCATACTTTTAGAAATGTATCACATGAATTAAAACTTAGAATACTCTTAAATACTTCCCAACTTAACTTAAACGTATTAAGCAAATACATATTTTTAATCAAAATAACTACTATAGCATTAGGCAACAAATTTTATGAGAAAGGCTGTTTATATTTTTGCAACTTTATCTACCTTCATAACATAAAAGGAGGGCATCTGGGGTCCCAGATCTCTCAGAGATGAGTCTGCACAGGTCAGTTCACTGACTGCTAAGGATGAGCAAGCGGACTGCAGAAGCGACACAGCTTCTGGGACAGGCAGAAGCAACACAGCCTCTGGGACAGACCCCATTTCCGGCTCCAGATACCCGGGCACCTTCCCAAGAGGAGAGGTGTCCACCCGGGAAGGCTCTGCCAGAGCAGGTGAGGGAGCCATCTTGCGTCCCGGGTCCCTCAGAGACTAGTCTGCACTGGTGAGTGTGCAGACTACAGAAGCTACACAGCTTCTGGGACAGGTAGAAGCAAAACACCTTCTGGGACAGACCCTGTTTCGGGCTCCAGATATCCAGGCAAGTTCCCCGCCAAGGGAGAGATGTGCCTGGGAGGGCTCTGACCACCAGAGCAGGTGAGAGAGCCATCTTGTGTCCTGTGTCCCTTGGAGACCAGTCTGTGCAGGTGAGCATGCAGACTGCAGAGGCAGCACATCTTCTGGGACAGGCCCTGTTTCAGGACTTCATCTTCAGCCAGGAGGCAGGTCTGAACGCCAGATATCTGTGCACCTTCCCTGCAAGAGGAGAGCTTGCCTGCAGAGGGTACTCTGACCACTGAAACTCAGGCGAGAGCTAGACTCCTGATAGAGGCTAACAGAATCACGAGAGGAACAAGCTCCAACCAGAGATAACTATAACAACTAACTCCTGAGATTACCAGATGGCAAAAGGCAAATGCAAGAATCTTACTAACAAAATCCAAGACCACTCACCATCATCAGAAGCCAGCACTCCCACCTCAGCCAGTCCAGGGCACCCCAACACACCCGAAAAGCTAGACCTGGATTTAAAAGCACATCTCATATAATAACTCAAAGAAATACAGGAGAACACACTAAAGAGGTAGAAGTCCTTAAAGAAATACAGGAAAACACAACCAAACAGGTGATGGAATTGAACACAACCATCCAAGAACTAAAAAGGGAAGTAGAAACAATAAAGAAAACCCAAAGTGAGACAACACTGGAGATAGAAACCCTAAGAAAGCAATCTGGAACTATAGATGCAAGATTCAGCAACAGAATACAAGAGATGGAAGAGAGAATGTCAGGTGCAGAAGATTCTATAGAGAACATGGGCACAACAATCAAAGAAAATGCAAAATACAAAAAGATCCTATCAAAACATCCAGGAAATCTAGTACACAATGAGAAAACCAAATTTATGGATAATAAGAGTAGATGAGAATAAAGATTTTCACCTTAAAGGGCCAGCAAATATCTTCAACAAAATTATTGAAGAAAACTTGCCAAATCTAAAGAAAGAGATGCCCATGATCATACAAGAAGCCTACAGAACTCCAAATAGACTGGACCAGAAAAGAAATTCCTCCCAACACATAATAATCAGAACAACAAATGAACTAAATAAAGATAGAATATTAAAAGCAGTAAGGGAAAAAGGTCAAGTGACATATAAAGGCAGGCCTATTAGAATTACACCAGACTTCTCACCAGAGACTATGAAAGCCAGAAAATCCTGGACAGATGTTATGCAGATCCTAAGAGAACACAAATGCCAGCCCAGGCTACTATACCCAGCAAAACTCAATTATCATAGATGGAGAAAACAAAGTATTCCAGGATAAAATCAAATTCACACAATATCTTTCCAGGAATCCAGCCCTTCAAAGAATAATAAAGGGAAAACACCAATTCAAGGACGGAAATGACACCCTGGAAAAATCAAGTAAGTAATCCTTCAACAAGCCTAAAAGAAGATAGCCGCAAGAACAGAATCCCAACTTTAACAACAAAAATAACAGGAAGCAACAATTACTTTTCTTTAATTTCTCTTAACATCAATGGACTCAATTCCCCAATAAAAAGACATAGACTAACAGATTGGCTACACAAGCAGGACCAACATTTTGTTACTTACAGGAAACACACTTCAGGGAAAAGGACAGACAGTACCTCAGAGTGAAAGGCTGGAAAACAATTTTCAAAGCAAATGGTCCAGAAAAACAAGCTGGATTAGCCATTCTAATATCAAATAAAACTGTCTTCCAACCCAAAGTTATCAAAAACAACAAGGAGGGGCACTTCATACTCATCAAAGGTAAAATCTACCAAGATCACTTCTCAATTCTGAATATATACGCTCCAAAAACAAGGGCAGCCACATTCATTAAAGAAACTTCAATGAAGCTCAAAGTAAACATTGCACCACACACAATAATAGTGGGGGACATCAACACCCCACTCTCAGCAATGAACAGATCCTGGAAACAGTAACTAAACAGACAAACATGGGCACTAACAGAAGTTATGAAACAAATGGATTTAATAGATATCTACAGAACATTTTACCCTAAAACTAAAGGATATACCTTCCTCTCAGCGCCACATGGTACCTCCTCCAAAATTGACCATATAATTGGTCACAAATCAGGCCTCCATAAATACAAAAATATTGAAATTATCCCATGCATCCTATCAGATCACCATGGACTAAGGCTGATCTTCAATAACAACATAAATAACAGAAAGCCAACATTCATGTGGAAACTGAACAACACTCTACTCAATGATTCCTTGGTCAAGGATGAAATAAAGAAAGAAATTAAAGACTTTTTAGAATTTAATGAAAATGAAGCCACAACATACCCAAACTTATGGGATACATGCAGGCAGTCCTAAGAGGAAAATTCATAGCCCTGAGTAGCTCCAAAAAGAAACTAGAGAGAGCACACACTAGCAGCCTGACAGCACACCTAGAAGCTCTAGAACTAGAGGAAGCAAATTCACCCAAGAGGAGTAGAAGGGAGTTAATAATCAAACTCAGGGATGAAATCAACCAAGTTAAACCAAAAGAACTATTCAAAGAATCAACCAAACCAGGAGCTGGTTCTTTGAGAAAATCAACAAGATAGATAAACCCTTAGCCAGACTAACTAGAGGGCACAGGGACAGTGTCCTAATTAACAAAATAAAAAACAAAAAAGGAGACATAACAACAGAACCTGAGGAAATCCAAATCATCATCAGACCCTACTACAAAAGGCTATACTCAACAAAACTAGAAAACCTGGATGAAATGGACAACTTCCTAGACAGATACCAGGTACCAAAGTTAAATCAGGATCAGGTTAATGGTCTAAACAGTCCTATATCACCTAAAGAAATAGAAGCAGTTATTAATAGTCTCCAAACCAAAAAAAGCTCAGGACCAAATGGGTTTAGTGCAGAGTTCTACCAGACCTTCAAAGAAGATATAATTCCAGGTCTGCACAAACTATTCCAGAAAATAGAAGCAGAATGTACTCTACCCAACTCATTCTATGAAACCACAATTACTCTGATACCTAAACCACAAAAAGACCCAACAAAGATAGAGAACTTCAGACCAATTTCTCTTATGAATATCGGTGCAAAAATACTCAATAAAATTCTCACTAACTGAATCCAAGAACACATCAAAACAATCATACATCCTGACCAAGTAGCTTTCATTCCAGGGATGCAGGGATGGTTTAATATACAGAAATCATCAACGTAATCCACTATATAAACAAAGACAAAGACAAAAACCACATGATCATCTCGTTAAGATGCTGAGAAAGCATTTGACAAAATCCAACACCCCTTCATGATAAAAGTCATGGAAAGATCAGGAATTCAAGGGCCACACCTAAACATAATAAAAGCAATATACTGCAAACTAGTAGCCCACATCAAATTAAATGGAGAGAAACTCGAAGCAATCTGACTAAAATCAGGGACTAGACAAGGCTGCCCATTTTCTCCCTACCTATTCAATATAGTACTTGAAGTCCTAGCCAGAGCAATTCGACAAGAAAAGGACATCAAGGGGATACCAATTGGAAAGGAAGAAGTAAAAATATCACTATTTTGCAGATGATAGTATATATAAGTGACCCCAAAAATTCCAACAGAGAACTCCTATACCTGATAAACAGCTTCAGTGCAGTAGCAGGAAATAAAATTAACTCAAACAAATGAATGGCCTTTCTCTATACAAAGGATAAACAGACTGAGAAAGAAATTAGGAAAACACCAACCTTCACAATAGTCACAAACAATATAAAATACCTTGGTGTGACTCTAACTAAGGAAGTGAAAGATCTGTATTATAAGAACTTCCAGTCTCTGAAGAAAGAAATTGAAGAAGATCAGAAGATGGAAAGATCTCTCATGCTCATGGGTTTGCAGGATTAATATAGTCAAAATGGCTATACTGCCAAAAGCAATCTACAGATTTAATGCAATCCCCATCAAAATTCCAAATCAATTCTTCATGGAGATAGAAAGGGAAATGTGCAAATTCATCTGGAGTAATAAAAAACCTAGGATATTAAAACTATTCTCAACAATAAAAGAACCTCTGGTAGAATCACCATGCCTGATATTAAGCTGTACTACAGAGCAATTGTGATAAACACTGCACGGTACTGGTACAGTGACAGACAGGTAGATCAATGGAATAGAATTGAAGACCCAGAAATGAATCTACACACCTATGGTCACTTGATCTTTGACAAGGGAGATGAAACCATCCAGTGGAAAAAAGACAGCATTTTCAACAAATGGGGCTGGCACAACTGGCAGTTATCATGTAGAAGAATGGGAATTGATTCATTCTTATCTCCTTGCACAAAGCTCAAGTCTAAGTGAATCAAAGACCTCCACAAAAAAACAGAGACACTGAAATTAATAGAGGAGGAAGTGGGGAAACGCCTCGAAGATATGGGCACAGGGGAAAAATTCCTAAACAGAACAGCAATGGCTTATGCTGTAAGATCAAGAATTGACAAATGGGACCTAATAAAATTGCAAAGCTTCTGTAAGGCAAAAGACACCGTCAATAAGACAAAAAGACCACCAACATATTCCAAAAGGATTTTTACCAATCCTAAATCAGATAGGGGACTAATATCCAATATATACAAAGAGCTCAAGAAGCTGGACTCAAGAAATTCAAATAACCCCATTAAAAATTGGGTACAGAGCTAAACAAAGAATTCTCAACTGAGGAATACGGAATGGCTGAGAAGCACCTGAAAAAATGTTCAACATCCTTAATCATCAGGGAAATGCAAATCAAAACAACCCTGAGATTCCACCTCACACCAGTCAGAATGGCTAAGATCAAAATTCAGGTGACAGCAGATGCTGGCGAGGATGTGGAAAAAGAGGAACACTCCTCCATTGCTGGTGGGATTGCAAGCTTGTACAACCACTCTGGAAGTCAGTCTGGAGGTTCCTCAGAAAATTGGACATCATACTACCAGAAAATCCAGCAATACCTCTTCTGGTCATATACAGAGAAGTTGTTCCAACTGGTAATAAGAACACATGCTCCACTATGTTCATAGCAGCCTTATTTATAATAGCCAGAAACTGGAAAGAACCTAGATGTCCCTCAACAGAAGAATGGATACAGAAACTGTGGTACATTTACATAATGGAATACTACTCAGCAATTAAAAACAATGAATTTATGAAATTCTTGGACAAATGGATGTATCTGGAGGATATCATCCTTAGTGAGGTAACTCAATCACAAATTAGTCATGAGATATGCACTCATTGACAAGTGAATATTAGCCCAGAAACATAGAACACCCAAGATACAATTTGCAAAACACAAGAAAATCAAGAAGAGGGAAGACCAATGGGTGGATATTTCATTCCTCCTTAGAATAGGAAACAAAATAACCATGAAAGGAGTTACAGAGACAAAGTTTGGAGCTAAGAGGAAAGGATGGACTATCCAGAGACTACCCCACCCGGGGATCCATCCCATAATCAGCCACCAAACCCAGACACTATTGCATATGCCAGCAAGATTTTGATGAAGGGACCCTGTTATAGCTGTCTTGTATGAGGCTATGCCAGTGTCTGGCAAATACAGAAGTGGATGCTCACAGTCATCTATAAGATGGAACACAGGCGCCCCAATGGAGAAGCTAGAGAAAGCACCCAAGGAGCTGAAGAGGTCTGCAACCCTATAGGTGGAACAACAATATGAACTAACCAGTACCCCCCAGAGTTCATGTCTCTAGCTGCATATGTAGCAGAAGATGACCATCACAGGGAAGACAGCCTCCTTGGTATTGCAAACTTTATATGCTCCAGTAAAGGGGAATGCCAGGGCCAAGAAGCAGGAGTGGGTGTGTAGGGGAGCAGTGCGAGGGGAGGATATAGGGAACTTTCGGGATAGCATTTGACATTTGAAATGTATATAAAGAAAATATCTAATAAAAAACACATAAAAAAACTTGGTCCGGGACCCGCCGAACTTAGGAAATTAGTCTGAACAGGTGAGAGGGTGCGCCAGAGAACCTGACAGCTTCTGGAACAGGCGGAAGCACAGAGGCGCTGAGGCAGCACCCTGTGTGGGCCGGGGACAGCCGGCCACCTTCCGGACCGGAGGACAGGTGCCCACCCGGCTGGGGAGGCGGCCTAAGCCACAGCAGCAGCGGTCGCCATCTTGGTCCGGGACCCACCGAACTTAGGAAATTAGTCTGAACAGGTGAGAGGGTGCGCCAGAGAACCTGACAGCTTCTGGAACAGGCAGAAGCACAGAGGCGCTGAGGCAGCACCCTGTGTGGGCCGGGGACAGCCGGCCACCTTCCGGACCGGAGGACAGGTGCCCGCCCGGCTGGGGAGGCGGCCTAAGCCACAGCAGCAGCGGTCGCCATCTTGGTCCGAGACCCGCCGAACTTAGGAAATTAGTCTGAACAGGTGAGAGGGTGCGCCAGAGAACCTGACAGCTTCTGGAACAGGCAGAAGCACAGAGGCGCTGAGGCAGCACCCTGTGTGGGCCGGGGACAGCCGGCCACCTTCCGGACCGGAGGACAGGTGCCCGCCCGGCTGGGGAGGCGGCCTAAGCCACAGCAGCAGCGGTCGCCATCTTGGTCCCGGGACTCCAAGGAACTTAGGAATTTAGTCTGCTTAGGTGAGAGTCTGTACCACCTGGGAACTGCCAAAGCAACACACTGTCTGAGAAAGGTCCTGTTTTGGGCCTTCTTCTTCGGCCAGGAGGAGGTCCAAATACAAGATATCTGCGCACCTTCCCTGTAAGAGAGCTTGCCAGCAGAGAGTGCTCTGAGCACTGAAACTCAGAGGAGAGAATCTGTCTCCCAGGTCTGCTGATAGACGGTAACAGAATCACCAGAAGAACAATCTCTAAACAGAGTCAACTATAACTACTAACTCCAGAGATTACCAGATGGCGAAAGGTAAACGGAGGAATCTTACTAACAGGAACCAAGACCACTCACCATCACCAGAACCCAGCACACCCACTTCGCCCAGTCCAGGGAACCCCAACACACCTGAGAACCTAGACCTAGATTTAAAAGCATATCTCATGATGATGGTAGAGGACATCAAGAAGGACTTTAATAAATCACTTAAAGAAATACAGGAGAACACTGCTAAAGAGTTACAAGTCCTTAAAGAAAAACAGGAAAACACAATCAAACAGGTAGAAGTCCTTACAGAAAAAGAGGAAAAAACATACAAACAGGTGATGGAAATGAACAAAACCATACTAGACCTAAAAAGGGAAGTAGACACAATAAAGAAAACTCAAAGCGAGGCAACACTAGAGATAGAAACCCTAGGAAAGAAATCTGGAACCATAGATTTGAGCATCAGCAACAGAATACAAGAGATGGAAGAGAGAATCTCAGGTGCAGAAGATTCCATAGAGAACATCGGCACAACAATCAAAGAAAATGGAAAATGCAAAAAGATCCTAACTCAAAATATCCAGGAAATCCAGGACACAATAAGAAGACCAAACGTACGGATAATAGGAGTGGATGAGAATGAAGATTTTCAACTCAAAGGTCCAGCAAACATCTTCAACAAAATTATTGAAGAAAACTTCCCAAATCTAAAGAATGAGATGCATATGAACATACAAGAAGCCTACAGAACTCCAAATAGACTGGACCAGAAAAGAAATTCCTCCCGACACATAATAATCAGAACATCAAATGCACTAAATAAAGATAGAATACTAAAAGCAGTAAGGGAAAAAGGTCAAGTAACATATAAAGGCAAGCCTATCAGAATTACACCAGATTTTTCACCAGAGACTATGAAAGCCAGAAGAGCCTGGACAGATGTTATACAGACACTAAGAGAACACAAACTGCAGCCCAGGCTACTATACCCAGCCAAACTCTCAATTATCATAGAGGGAGAAACCAAAGTATTCCACGACAAAACCAAATTCACGCATTATCTCTCCACGAATCCAGCCCTTCAAAGGATAATAACAGAAAAAAACCAATACAAGAACGGGAACAACGCCCTAGAAAAAACAAGAAGGTAATCCCTCAACAAACCTAAAAGAAGACAGCCACAAGAACAGAATGCCACCTTTAACAACTAAAATAACAGGAAGCAACAATTACTTTTCCTTAATATCTCTTAACATCAATGGTCTCAACTCGCCAATAAAAAGACATAGACTAACAAACTGGCTACACAAACAAGACCCAACATTTTGCTGCTTACAGGAAACTCATCTCAGAGAAAAAGATAGACACTACCTCAGAATGAAAGGCTGGAAAACAATTTTCCAAGCAAATGGTATGAAGAAACAAGCAGGAGTAGCCATCCTAATATCTGATAAGATTGACTTCCAACCCAAAGTCATCAAAAAAGACAAGGAGGGACACTTCATTCTCATCAAAGGTAAAATCCTCCAAGAGGAACTCTCAATTCTGAATATCTATGCTCCAAATACAAGAGCAGCCACATTCACTAAAGAAACTTTAGTAAAGCTCAAAGCACACATTGCGCCTCACACGATAATAGTGGGAGACTTCAACACACCACTTTCACCAATGGACAGATCATGGAAACAGAAACTAAACAGGGACACACTGAAACTAACAGAAGTGATGAAACAAATGGATCTGACAGATATCTACAGAACATTTTATCCTAAAACAAAAGGATATACCTTCTTCTCAGCACCTCATGGTACCTTCTCCAAAATTGACCACATAATAGGTCACAAAACAGGCCTCAACAGATTCAAAAATATTGAAATTGTCCCATGTATCCTATCAGATCACCATGCACTAAGGCTGATCTTCAATAACAAAATAAATAACAGAAAGCCAACATTCACATGGAAACTGAACAACACTCTTCTCAATGATACCTTGGTCAAGGAAGGAATAAAGAAAGAAATTAAAGACTTTTTAGAGTTTAATGAAAATGAAGCCACAACGTACCCAAACCTTTGGGACACAATGAAAGCATTTCTAAGAGGGAAACTCATAGCTATGAGTGCCTTCAAGAAAAAACGGGAGAGAGCACATACTAGCAGCTTGACAACACATCTAAAAGCTCTAGAAAAAAAGGAAGTAAATTCACCCAAGAGGAGTAGACGGCAGGAAATAATCAAACTCAGGGGTGAAATCAACCAAGTGGAAACAAGAAGAACTATTCAAAGAATTAACCAAACGAGGAGTTGGTTCTTTGAGAAGATCAACAAGATAGATAAACCCTTAGCTAGACTCACTAAAGGGCACAGGGACAAAATCCTAATTAACAAAATCAGAAATGAAAAGGGAGACATAACAACAGATCCTGAAGAAATCCAAAACACCATCAGATCCTTCTACAAAAGGCTATACTCAACAAAACTGGAAAACCTGGACGAAATGGACAAATTTCTGGACAGATACCAGGTACCAAAGTTGAATCAGGATCAAGTTGACCTTCTAAACAGTCCCATATCCCCTAAAGAAATAGAAGCAGTTATTAATAGTCTCCCAGCCAAAAAAAGCCCAGGACCAGACGGGTTTAGTGCAGAGTTCTATCAGACCTTCAAAGAAGATCTAACTCCAGTTCTGCACAAACTTTTTCACAAGATAGAAGTAGAAGGTATTCTACCCAACTCATTTTATGAAGCCACTATTACTCTGATACCTAAACCACAGAAAGATCCAACAAAGATAGAGAACTTCAGACCAATTTCTCTTATGAACATCGATGCAAAAATTCTTAATAAAATTCTCGCTAACCGAATCCAAGAACACATTAAAGCAATCATCCATCCTGACCAAGTAGGTTTTATTCCAGGGATGCAGGGATGGTTTAATATACGAAAATCCATCAATGTAATCCATTATATAAACAAACTCAAAGACAAAAACCACATGATCATCTCGTTAGATGCAGAAAAAGCATTTGACAAGATCCAACACCCATTCATGATAAAAGTTCTGGAAAGATCAGGAATTCAAGGCCAATACCTAAACATGATAAAAGCAATCTACAGCAAACCAGTAGCCAACATCAAAGTAAATGGAGAGAAGCTGGAAGCAATCCCACTAAAATCAGGGACTAGACAAGGCTGCCCACTTTCTCCCTACCTTTTCAACATAGTACTTGAAGTATTAGCCAGAGCAATTCGACAACAAAAGGAGATCAAGGGGATACAAATTGGAAAAGAGGAAGTCAAAATATCACTTTTTGCAGATGATATGATAGTATATATAAGTGACCCTAAAAATTCCAACAGAGAACTCCTAAACCTGATAAACAGCTTCGGTGAAGTAGCTGGATATAAAATTAACTCAAACAAGTCAATGGCCTTTCTCTACACAAAGAATAAACAGGCTGAGAAAGAAATTAGGGAAACAACACCCTTCTCAGTAGCCACAAATAATATAAAATATCTCGGCGTGACTCTAACGAAGGAAGTGAAAGATCTGTATGATAAAAACTTCAAGTCCCTGAAGAAAGAAATTAAAGAAGATCTCAGAAGATGGAAAGATCTCCCATGCTCATGGATTGGCAGGACCAACATTGTAAAATTGGCTATCTTGCCAAAAGCAATCTACAGATTCAATGCAATCCCCATTAAAATTCCAACTCAATTCTTCAACGAATTAGAAGGAGCAATTTGCAAATTCATCTGGAATAACAAAAAACCGAGGATAGCAAAAACTCTTCTCAAGGATAAAAGAACCTCTGGTGGAATCACCATGCCTGACCTAAAGCTTTACTACAGAGCAATTGTGATAAAAACTGCATGGTACTGGTATAGAGACAGACAAGTGGACCAATGGAATAGAATTGAAGACCCAGAAATGAACCCACACACCTATGGTCACTTGATCTTCGACAAGGGAGCCAAAACCATCCAGTGGAAGAAAGACAGCATTTTCAACAATTGGTGCTGGCACAACTGGTTGTTATCATGTAGAAGAATGCGAATCGATCCATACTTATCTCCTTGTACAAAGGTCAAATCTAAGTGGATCAAGGAACTTCACATAAAACCAGAGACACTGAAACTTATAGAGGAGAAAGTGGGGAAAAGCCTTGAAGATATGGGCACAGGGGAAAAATTCCTGAACAGAACAGCAATGGCTTGTGCTGTAAGATCGAGAATTGACAAATGGGACCTAATGAAACTCCAAAGTTTCTGCAAGGCAAAAGACACTGTCTATAAGACAAAAAGACCACCAACAGACTGGGAAAGGATCTTTACCTATCCTAAATCAGATAGGGGACTAATATCCAACATATATAAAGAACTCAAGAAGGTGGACCTCAGAAAATCAAATAACCCCCTTAAAAAATGGGGCTCAGAACTGAACAAAGAATTCTCACCTGAGGAATACCGAATGGCAGAGAAGCACCTGAAAAAATGTTCAACATCCTTAATCATCAGGGAAATGCAAATCAAAACAACCCTGAGATTCCACCTCACACCCGTGAGAATGGCTAAGATCAAAAATTCAGGTGACAGCAGATGCTGGCGAGGATGTGGAGAAAGAGGAACACTCCTCCATTGTTGGTGGGATTGCAGGCTTGTACAACCACTCTGGAAATCAGTCTGGCGGTTCCTCAGAAAATTGGACATAGTACTACCGGAGGATCCAGCAATACCTCTCCTGGGCATATATCCAGAAGAAGCCCCAACTGGTAAGAAGGACACATGCTCCACTATGTTCATAGCAGCCTTATTTATAATAGCCAGAAACTGGAAAGAACCCAGATGCCCCTCAACAGAGGAATGGATACAGAAAATGTGGTACATCTACACAATGGAGTACTACTCAGCTATTAAAAAGAATGAATTTATGAAATTCCTAGCCAAATGGATGGACCTGGAGAGCATCATCCTGAGTGAGGTAACACAATCACAAAGGAACTCACACAATATGTACTCACTGATAAGTGGATACTAGCCCAAAACCTAGGATACCCACGATATAAGATACAATTTCCTAAACACATGAAACTCAAGAAAAATGAAGACTGAAGTGTGGACACTATGCCCCTCCTTAGAAGTGGGAACAAAACACCCATGGAAGGAGTTACAGAAACAAAGTATGGAGCTGAGATGAAAGGATGGACCATGTAGAGACTGCCATATCCAGGGATCCACCCCATAATCAGCTTCCAAATGCTGACACCATTGCATACACTAGCAAGATTTTACTGAAAGGACCCAGATGTAGCTGTCTCTTGTGAGACTATGCCGGGGCCTAGCAAACACAGAAGTGGATGCTCACAGTCAGCTAATGGATGGATCACAGGGCTCCCAATGGAGGAGCTAGAGAAAGTACCCAAGGAGCTAAAGGGATCTTCAACCCTATAGGTGGAACAACATTATGAACTAACCAGTACCCCTGAGCTCTTGACTCTAGCTGCATATGTATCAAAAGATGGCCTAGTCGGCCATCACTGGAAAGAGAGGCCCATTGGACACGCAGACTTTGTGTGCCCCGGTACAGGGGAACGCCAGGGCCAAAGGGGGGGAGTGGGAGGGTAGGGGAGTGGGGGTGGGTGGGTAAGGGGGACTTTTGGTATAGCATTGGAAATGTAAATGAGCTAAATACCTAATTAAAAAAAAAAACACATAAAAAGTAAATATAAATGATCTCATATTTAAAAAAATATAAAAGAAGGATCATTAAAACTATTAACATAGTTAAGGTTACACTCTTATGCTGCATGTAATCTCTAGAAACTTCCAAAGATGAGAACTTAGAAATGCATATTTTATATTGGTATAAAAACTATTTTAAACACTGGGTCCTAGAAATAATTTAAATTTTTAAGGAGTTCCAAAAATACACTTTTTAATCAAATAATTACTTAATCTAAAGTTAGTAAGCCTGGGAAAAATGGTAGGGAGTTAAAACTATACCCAAAGTCTACAATATTGCCTTAAGAAAGTTGAATTCTTCTGTATAAAATACACCAAATATCAACACTTCAAGACACCGTGCAGTATGGTTGATCTGTCAGAACTCACTAGAACGCTTTTGATATGCTTTCCAGTGTTCTAGTCTAAAGACTGACCAGACTCAGGCATTTACTATTCCAAAGTATAAATCAGTGGTCTGGTGAAAACTTTCCCTCATGCTTCATGACTGCTACAGGACACAGCAGACATGAGAAGCCTTCTGAACACTGTTACCAGCACCCAGTCGTTAATGAGGGAATAAACATACCTCTTCTGCTGCTGCCTCTGATAGCAGGCCTTCCTTTTGGGCACAGGTGACATGGAAATAGGCTCTACACATGCCTGCATCACAGCTAATGCAAACTCCAGTTCTAGCAAAGCGAGGATCTTCACAAAAGCTACACTCCTACAAAAGTCACAGGAAAACTCTCACAGCAAAAGTATTTCTGAAACAATATTATCCTCTCATAAAGAATCCAATAAATATTTAAAATGCTCAAGCATTTTAACACAAAGCATAAATGCAAATAACTGCAAGTAAGCCAGGCTTTCTAATAAAAATAGTTCTATCAATCTAAATTAAACTGATATATTAGCAATAATAACAAATAATACAATATGAGGACTTAGGAGCTAGGCACTTAGTCTTCTAAATACTATATATCCATATATCCACATATCCACACACACACACATACATACATACATACATAATACATACATACAATCATTTTACTATGTTGAAGAAAGGTGATCATTTTTCTTGTTACATTAAAAAAAGTTAAAGGGGAGGGTATAGGGGACTTTCAGGATAGCATTTGAAATGTAAATAAAGAAAATATCTAATAAAAAATGGAAAAAATGTTGAAGTGGTAATGGACTGACACATGCTCAAAATAAAGAGTGGATATTATACTCTTTTTCTTAATCTTAATAAAATCCATTTTAAAATTAAAGTTGTAAGATTTCATTTGATCCAACTGAGTGGAACAAGGTTTTCTCTGGGTCCTAGAGAAGAGAAACAGTATCAACTAATATCCATTTTTACAGCATAGGTTATATGAAATTAGACTAATCAATAAGTCAGCCTCTGGAGAAACAACTATCACTATATGAATCAAATCTAGCATGGCGACCCCTTTATATAATCTCAGTACTGAGGAAGAGGCAAGCTTATGCCTGAAGCTGACCTGAGCTACAGTGAGATATTACCTCAAAAATACAAAACACAACAAATTAATAACACACTAATAAATGACCTCATGCTAAGAGCTCCTCAAAGAGCATGCTTACTGATCAACACTTCTGTAGTGTCATAAGCTCAAAAGTCTATGTAAACAAACAAACAAACAAACAAAAAAACCTGAATTTTAGTTAATCATAAAGTTCACCTTACCTTGGCACCATATTTAGAATAGTTCATTTCTGTTAGCGTTACTGGTCGTAATTTATCAATATCTCCAAAAGCCACTCCAGGAACATATAGGGCACAAACAATGTGGACCCATCTATAAGAGAAGAGACATAATTCTGCTATCAAATGCATTCCTGAAATTCTCACATAAAATCCAAACATAAAATATGTTCCACCTTAAAATAGTTTTGAAAGCATTCTATGATTAGATGTTTTTTAAAAAATCCTCAAGACGCCTAACTAAAAAACCCAGCATAGCTAGAGAATGATAGCAGATAATTAATCACAGGAAGCATGACTGCAGTGAGCATTACTTTTCAAGAAGCCAAACTGTAGATTTAGAACCATAATTGCTTTCCACTTAAGATTCACTGCACTTTGGTCTTATCTGTTATTCTTAAATATTTGCATAAGACTGCTATTCAAGGGTAACAAAACATCACTTTCACATTCAAGGAAAGATATGCACATTCATTACTGTGAGTACTTTTAGAATTAAGGATTCTAATTTAAGAACTATGAAGTTATTCTGCAGTAATTAGGTTAATTGTTCTTTATTGCTACTTTCCCCCAAGGCTGTTGGATATCCCTAAGGGTATATCTTCAAACAGTTTTGGTAGAAAGTTTAACTTTTGTTGGTGGTTGAGAAAAGGTACAAAACAAAGTTATAATAATTCAAAGATGTCATGTTTTCATTGAGAGCCTCTATTCCCTATGTAGCCTATGAACTAAAATTACAAACCCACATACAACTACATTGTGTAAAGTCTGCACAAGACTTTAACACTTTAAAAAATGTTCACTCTAAGCATACTGAAAAAAAAATTGTTGGTTTTAATTTCTTTTAACACTCTGAGCTATTCATTTATTACATATCTGTTTGCTTGCAGACAAAGAAAATGTTGAATAGCTATGTGGAATGTAAATACCAGATTTGCATCCCTTATATAAGAAAAAGGATAAAAATGAGATGCCAAATCTCTATGAATCTTGGGACTATACTGACAACTTTTGCTTTATCCTAGTTTAAAAGGTTCTGGTTTTGTGATGTACCAAGTTTTAAAAGACTAAGACTTAATCATTCTATAGAAGTATTCAGAAAAAGTCTAAAGTTTTTATCATTTTTGTTGTACAAAAACCCCCACAGTTCTGAAATTTTCGTGATAGAACATTTTAATCTAACCTCCCCTATGCGTCCTGTGGAGTTCAGTATAAAGATAGCATCTCCACCAGCAGCAACTTTCTCAATGTAATCTGTGTAGCCTCTTCTCTTCATGCAGTGATGTATTAAACGCCGCCTTTCTCTACAGGAGTTTACCTCTGATAAACCAACAGCTGCCTGCTTGCTTTGTACCGACCTTCCTAACATGTGCAGCGAAGATCTCAACTGCCATTTCTGTGTGACTGGCACACAAATGTATAATTTTGCTCAGTTATTTACGAGAACACCAATGTAAGTCCTTATTAAAATATGTATCAAAGTCACTGAAAATTATTGCTAACACAATTTTGTTCCTTTGAGCACTTTTTGTTCACATATTTTAGAACTTATTAATTAAATTGGGAAATCAAAACAGCAAGAAAATCTTCCTTGTTACTTTACCATCCATTTTGCTTGGAGCTATGATGACAGATGTTGGTTGGGAAAAGGAGCAGAAAACAAGTATCACAAACCCATCAAAAGACAGCAGCAGACTGTCATTCTAGAATGGAAACTATCAATGCATTCGATTAAATTCATATATTGTTGATAATCAGGCAACAATGAAGTAGTAATATATTCTTGAAAAACTCTTATGTGACCACAGAAATTAAATTAATAGAATAATTTTAAAGTACTTTTTCTGTGTAGTACCTTTTCCTCATATTTAAGATATATTTTAAAATTATCTGTACTACGTTATTTCTATTCCTTCACCTCAGAACCATGGTTAAGTGTGTCCCAGGTAAAGAACATCACAGATTATCTGCAACTTAGACGCAGGTGAATGTGAAATACTTAAAGCAGGTTTAGCGTCCTGTCTTTGCTCAAGTAACATTTGCTACAATAAAAATGAAAGGGTCTGAATGTTTCCTACTGATGGCAAATCGTTCTTCTCATTCGCAAATCAAGAAATGCTTTCAAAGGACTGGATATTTCAACTATAGCAAGTGTAGAAGAGGCAAGTGGTGACGTTTAAGGAGTCTAATGTTCCCATCCTTCTCCTGCAGTGGCTCTCAGCTGGGAGGTTATGACCCCTCTGAGATGAAAGAGCCCCTTTACAGGAATCACCCACGGTCATTAGAAAACAGAATTTACACTCCAGCTTAGCAGTAGCAAAACTAAAGTTATAAAGTAGCCATGAAAATAATTTTTATGGCTAGGGATCCCCACAACGTGAGGAATTGTATTAAAGAGTGGCAGCATTTGGAAGGTTGAGAACCACTACTCCAGTGTGTCATAATGCTTATTAAAGTAGAAAGAAGACCCATGAATCATAGCCATATTGCACTGGAAATACACAAAAGAATAGCCTACAACAGTGATAAAAGGAGGACAACTCCGGCTCTTCTTGTTTCCAGGATGGTCACTAAGTCTCTCTTTAGAATATATGCCTTGCTTTACTTTGTTAAAAAAGTCATTTAGGAAGTAAAGTAAAAATTTAGTTTTTATTTCATGCACAGCAATTTCCACACATGAAATCACTTTGCATGTAGAAATAGTAATTCACAACAATAGAGGACTGTCTAGTTAAACTCGTGCGATAAATCAGTTTCAGAATGTCTTCAGCCAGTCTCTACACTACTCATCCTTTTCCTGGGATTCCTTAATGAAGAACAAAATACAAAAGGAACTGTCCATGTTTTATTGCTTTTTCTCTCTCTTGGTCTTAAATCAAGCTGGTATTACAATGCAGCAAAAGACATGAATGCCCATAATTTCTACTCTAGCCTACATAGGACTATGGACATGAACAAGTATTTAGACAGCCTATTACAAAATTTTTCAGATGGCCCATGAAAAGGTATCTATATTATGAAGAGTAGCTAATACACATATTTCCTTTTAAATCTCAATGCTTAAAGAGATTTCTTTTGTCTTTTTTTAGAACACATTACAAATTACTTTTCAGAGTATAATAGCACCAAAGACAGTCTGTCAATAGAACTTTAAAGTTAATAGGAAACCAAGTAAAATGAATTATCTTCCTCCAAGGAAGCTGGGCTTCTGTTTTGTTTTTCAAAATGGCCTTACTTCACAAAGATGGAGTTTTCAAACTTTCAATATTCGAAATTAAAAGTCACCAAATGAAAACCACATGATCATTTCATTAAATACTGAGAAAGCATTTGACAAAATTCAACACCTGTTCATGTTAAAAGTCTTGGAAAGATCAGGAATTCAAGGCCCATACCTAAACATAATAAAAGCAACAATATATAGCAAAACAGTAGCCAACATCAAACTAAATGGAGAGAAACTTGAAGCAATCCCACTAAAATTAGAGACTAGACAAGGCTTCCCACTCTCTCTCTCCCTACCTATTCAATATAGTACTTGAGGTCCTAGCCAGAGCAATTAGACAACAAAAGAGGTCAAGGGCATACAAATTGGAAAGGCAGAAGTCAAGATATCACTATTTGCAGATGATATGATAGTATATGTAAGTAACCCCAAAAATTCCACCAGAGAACTCCTATACCTGATAAACAGCTTCGGTGACGTAGCTGGATATAAAATTAACTCAAACAAGTCAATGGCCTTTCTCTACACAAAGAATAAACAGGCTGAGAAAGAAATTAGGGAAACAACACCCTTCTCAATAGTCACAAATAATATAAAATATCTCGGTGTGACTCTAACTAAGGAAGTGAAAGATCTGTATGATGAGAACTTCAAGTCTCTGTACTGGTACAGTGACAGTCAGGTAGATCAATGGAATAGAATTGAAGACCCAGAAATAAACCCACACACCTATGGTCACTTGATCTTTGACAAAGGAGCTAAAACCATTCATGGAAAAAAGACCGCATTTTCAACAAATAGTGCTGGCTCAACTGGTGGTTAGCATGTAGAAAAATGTGAACTGTACAAAGGTCAAGTCTAAGTGGATCAAGGAACTCGACATAAAACCAGAGACACTGAGACTTATGGAGGATAAAGTGGGGAAGAGCCTAGAATATATGGGTACAAGGGGGAAATTCTTGAACAGAACACCAATGCCTCGTGATATAAGATCAAGAATCAACAAATGGGACCTCATAAAATTGCAAAGATTCTATAAGACAAAGGGCACTGTCAATAGGACAAAAAGGTAACCAACAAATTGGGAAAAGATCTTTACCAATCCTAAATCAGATAGGGAACTAATATCCAATATATATAAAGAACTCAAGAAGCTGGATTCCAGAAAACCAAATAACCCTATTAAAAAATGGGCACAGAGCTAAACAATGAATTCTCAACTGATGAATACAGAATGGCCGAGAAGCAGCTAAAAAATGTTCAACATCCTTAATCATCAGGGAAATGCAAATCAAAAGAACCCTGAGATTCCACCTCACTCCAGTCAGAATGGCTAAGATCAAAAATTATTCAGGTGACAGCAGTTGCTGTGGAAGATGTGGTGAAAGAGGAACAGTCCTCCACTACTGGTGGGATTACAAGCTTGTACAGCCACTCTGGAAATCAGTCTGGTGGTTCCTCAGAAAATTGGACATAGTACTACCAGAAGATCCAGCAATACCACTCCTGGGCATATACCCAGAAGATGCTCCAACATGTAAGAAGGACACATGCTCCACTATGTTCATAGCAGTCTTACTTATAATAGCCAGAAGCTGGAAAGAACCCAGATGTCCCTCAACAGAGGAGTGGATACATAAAATATGGTACATTTATACAACGGAGTACTACTCAGCAATTAAAAACAATGAATTTAGTGGGATTGCTTCCAGCTTCTCTCCATTTACTTTGATGTTGGCTACTGGTTTGCTGTAGATTGCTTTTATCATGTTTAGGTATGGGCCTTGAATTCCTGATCTTTCCAAAACTTTTATCATGAATGGGTGTTGGATCTTGTCAAATGCTTTTTCTGCATCTAACGAGATGATCATGTGGTTTTTGTCTTTGAGTTTGTTTATATAATGGATTACATTGATGGATTTTCGTATATTAAACCATCCCTGCATCCCTGGAATAAAACCTACTTGGTCAGGATGGATGATTGCTTTAATGTGTTCTTGGATTCGGTTAGCGAGAATTTTATTGAGGATTTTTGCATCGATATTCATAAGAGAAATTGGTCTGAAGTTCTCTATCTTTGTTGGATCTTTCTGTGGTTTAGGTATCAGAGTAATAGTGGCTTCATAAAATGAGTTGGGTAGAGTACCTTCTACTTCTATTTTGTGAAATAGTTTGTGCAGAATTGGAATTAGATCTTCTTTGAAGGTCTGATAGAACTCTGCACTAAACCCATCTGGTCCTGGGCTTTTTTTGGTTGGGAGACTATTAATAACTGCTTCTATTTCTTTAGGTGATATGGGACTGTTTAGATGGTCAACTTGATCCTGATTCAACTTTGGTACCTGGAAGCTGGAGTGGGTGGGTGGGGAGCCGGAGAGGCAAGAGGGGATAGGGGATTTTCGGAGGGGAAACTAGGACAGGAGATCACATTTGAAATGTAAATAAAGAAAATATCTAATAAAAATCAATAAAAAAAAAAGTTACCAACTAGGCTGTCTCCACGAATGGCTCCCTTAAGTAAGTAGAACAACCCTGCTCAGAAGAAAGCACTCTTTAAAGCAGCACTGAGAGTGAAAACCCAACTACATCCCAGGAACTGTTGTACATGACAGCACTACCAAACTAAGGTATAGTCATGAGGTTATGAAATCTGCCTAAAGTCATAACAGGATAAAAACAAAAAATAAAACAAACAAACAAAAAATATAAGCATGGGCAAAACATTTTGAAAGCACAAACTATTAATGTTACTAAACCCACAGTTGTAGGCCATAGTCCAAAAATGCCACTGATAAAATATGATCAAGTTCTCGTTTATATATCAAAGTACTTACTATTTTTTACTTCACTGATTTTCTTAGGTGACAAGAGATCTGGAACCTCAGCACAAGTTTCTGAAGTCTCATTGTAGACTCTTTGCTGTCCTAGCAATCTACTGAGACTACACTTCTCAAGGATCGACTACTAAGTGAAATAAAATGAGAAGTGTGCTTTTCTTAATTTTACTAAAGTAAACGTCGATGGTGAAAACCATGTTGTTTGGTAGTTCTTGTGGCTATTATTAAGAGAGTAAGCATTCTGCTTTATTTGTCCTTTGGTTTTTGCGAGACAGGGTTTCTACCTCCCCAACTGTCTTGGCTCTTGCTGTGTAGACCAGGCTGGTCTTGAACTCACAGAGATCTACCTGCCTCTGTACTAGGATTAAAAGAGTCCACCATCACGCCCAGTAAAATATTAAGCAATCTTAACTAAAACATTCTAGATGATAGAGAAATGGCCCTACAGTTAAGCACACACTGCTTTTACTGCTCTTGCTAAAGACCCACACCCACACCAGGCAGCTCACACATGCTTATACCTCCAGCCCCAGAGAATCTGAACCCTCCTCTGGACTCTGCAGACACCTACATTCATGTGCTCATACCCACACAGACATAAATACATATATTTATTTTCAAATAATAATTTAAAAATAAGTAAATTTTTAAAATTCTAATGCCTTATTTATCAAAATAAAAACGTGAGCATTGATTATTGGCAGGGTTGAGGTACGTAATCATCAAAACACACAAGATTGGGGAAAATTCTTATACTGTAGTCAACCACCCCAGACTCATAGAGAAACAAACAACATAAATGATGTCAGCACTTCTCTGAGACAACTGCTCTGTTGGTGACCATGAGAGTGATTCCAGTGAAAAGCCCTACGTGTGTGTGCCAAGCCCTGGTGTAATTGTCTCGCAGCCTCACATCCGTGCTTTAATATTGAGTCTGCATTGACAGAAAGAATGTCCTCAGCACTTGTCATTTACAGTGAGTGTGATTCTGCCATCAGTAGAGCAGGGCACTGTAATCAAAGCCATAGAGGACAGTAGAAGAAAAGAGTTTCTCCACAGGACAGACAGGACACATTACTATAGAAGAGCCACGTGTTCAGTTCTTAGTACCTCACAACCCTGGCCCAACCTTGAGATTAGTTTTTACTTCTTTCTCAATAAACACCTACCGCATGTGTAACAGGCTTTAAAGTAGAGCTGCAGCTCTCCCTGAAAACTGTGTCAGCCACCTACTTTTAAGATCCAAAGACTGGAAGATAAAGCAGAAAAGGTTTCTGGCACCCTCTTGGTACAACTTGTTCTTGTGACAAAGTCTAACCTCCAATACCAGAAAAGAGAAAATTCCTTAATTTTGGTTATCCTTCATCTGTGTGTCATCCCTAGGATTTCTTCCAAGAATTCATTTATAACTTTCATGTACTTTGGGACTATAATCTTAATAACTTTTAAATAATGATTCTTAAATAAGAATTCTATCCTTAAGTTGTTAAAGGACTGAAGCCCTGAGGGTCAACAAAAAAATCAAAACAGGCAACCTCAGGAGACAGGAGATTGAGGGGACCCTCCAGAATGCACCAGAGACCTGGGAAGTGAAAGACTCTCAGGACTGCCTGCCCAACAGTAGGGAGAGAGAACTTATAAAGCCCATCTCCAGCAAGAAGACAGGGCATCAAATGGGGGAGGGGGGGCAATCCCACAGTCACTGACCCATAATTGTTCCTGTCTTAATTCTTAAATATTCTTAAGAATTCTAAAAATGTCTCCACTTTAGTCACTGTATGTTATACTCCTGAAGTGAGAAAAGACCTGTGTGCAAATTTTGCTATTTACCAGACTGTGGTCTTGAGGTAACATGATTTAAATGGTAAGAGTCTTGGATGTTATCAGCATAACCTGAGGAACTACCATGTGCTTCTTCCCAGTAACAGGGATGATAAGTGCAAAGACAGATGCAAGTACTTGGGAGATGGTCTTTCTTCCTCCCCTCATCCATCTACATGGCCAAGTCACTCCTCTATGTCAAGAAGATGGGAAGAATGTGTGTGACTCAAAAGTCACATGGAAGAAAAAGGAATTCCAAAGCAGGCAAGTCATGAAGCAGGCATATGGACACAACATAATGAAGACATCAACCTTCCAGCATCCGTCTCCTTGAAAATCCCATCCTGATTAGGACATAGTTCACAGCTAGGAGATACACCACATTTACAGGCATCACAAAACCAAGGCTCAGTGGAGTTTTCAGAAGCCGAACTCATAATAGAGTCACTCTCCCCATCGACTCCATAACAACCTAGAAAAGGAAAAGAAATAGTTATGATTTAACACGGTGTATTTTTTAAACTCTCTTTTGTAAAACCAACAAAGAAACAGAAAAAGTACAGAAAAATTCTGAAAATATTCAATGGTTTGTATAACTGATATAAAAATAGGAAAGTAATTTTTCAAAAACTCTTTTTCACCTTACAGCTATGACTTATATAGTCCATTAAAAACAAAAGTTGTTAGCCCTATGCAATTCAAGAGTACTATAATAGCCCATTTCAATATACTCAAAGTCATATAAGAGAATGCCAAAGAAATGGTTTTAAAGGGACTAATTTAGCACACAAGCAAAGAAATCAAAATGTACTAATTTCTTTAGTATTAAATTTTAGTAACCACCATCTTCATTGCTTATGACTAAGTATAATTTTGTAATACAAAATCATAAATTTAAAGAATTTATAATTTTCTCATTGGTACAGTTACTGTTACCTATAAAAGAGCAATAACGAAAATCTACTTAGAAGCTGAGGAGGAGGCTGACCCTGTAGGAGGACCAGCAGCCTCAATAAATCTGGACCCCCAAGATCTCTCAAACACTGGACCACCAAACAGGCAGCATACACACAACACACAAACAGTAGAGGACTGCGGGGTCTGTGTTCAATCACAAATAAACATAAGAGACTAAAGGCCCCAGGGAGTTTAGAGGTCAGGTAGGGTGGGGGTGGGCGTTAGGGACATCCACATGGAGTAGGGGGGTGGGGAGGAGGTATGAATGTGGACAGTCTGAGGGTGGATGGGGCGTGGGGAATAAAGTCTGGAGTATAAAAAAAATTCATTTAAAAAATACATAATAAAAGTAGTCAGTCAATCAATCTATTTTCTCAATAAGCAATCCAATACTACAAGAAGGGAAATCTACTTCATTTACAATATAATGTTCCTTTAAAGCAAATTATTTCAAGGCAGATGAAATCTGTATTCAAAGAAGACAATTACCAAGATAAGGAAGGCCCCAAGAGGCTGTCAAATTTATTAACCTGGTCTGTAAAATCAGGACAAATCACAGCAGTTCACATGTTTAGCTCAGTTTCAATTCTGTTCTAAAAACTGTATGTGCCACTCAGCAAACATCTGCAGAATTTTAAAACACCTACAAACATCCATGGGACTGGATTCTGAACGTCATTACCAGGCTGTCCTCCTCTGTAATCTAGAACACGGGTACTCTGCCAGTCGAGGGACAGCTGTCCTCAGCTGCACTGTCCCTGAAGACTGACACACTGTAACACAGCCCCCACAGAACATTTGACATCTGACCTACCATGTCATCATATTTTCTGCCATAATCTTAGTATTTAGTGTAAACTGAAAATCTGCCATTTTATACCAACTCTAGTTCTAATTAATAACCAGATAAATTTTAAAATATTTATCTCTTTCATTCAAAACATGAACATCAAAAAACCCTCATTTTTTATATGGAAAATGTTAAATTTTAAAAAGCATAAATTCATATCTTATATGTTAACTATTTTCAAATGTGAAACAGGTTTAGCAAAGGTAACCTCTAGAAACCATATTTAAAGGAAATATATTAAATACATTTATAATTGTCTTGAATTTTATGAAGATATAGATGATTCAAATTAGTAGAATTTGGATTCTTAAAATGAAACACAATAATGTATATTTTTCTACCTTTTGGCTATGTAGCTTTAAAAACTAACCCTTTGAGGCTTGGATCTTATTGGTAATGTGTATTTAGAAACATTTATCATAATGTCTTGGTATTTAAAAACAGAAAACAAAACACAAAAACTGCCAATGATCTACATTTAAAAACCTGCATTTAACAAGAAAATATATGAGTCCCAGAGATCAAACTCAGGATGTCAGGGTTTACAGCAAGCACCTATACCAACTGTGCCATATTGCTGATTCTATATAACACATTTAAAAAAATTAACAAACAAAAATAGTGGACCTGAGAAAGTCACAACACAAAATTACAAGTCCTTGAGACAACTGGAAACACAGCAAACCAAGACACACATCTAGCTAAACAATCTTTTAAAATTAAAAAATAAAAAGAAGAAACAAATTTATCTTCAATTCTTTAAAAATAAACTAAATTAGTAAAAGCAAACAATAAAAACCCAAACAAAAAATAAATCAGGTCGAAAAGAACAACAGCAAGGATCAAAGAAACAAGTTCAATTTTTTTGACAATGAACAGAATTACTAAGTTTACAGTGCACACCCACGGAGGGCAAATTACATCTGACATCAGAAAAATTTATACTAAGGACTGTTTTGAAAAAATATATAATTATAAGGAAATTTCTTAAGAAACTGACCGACCTGGAAATAGCTGAATTCCAAAAGTGAACCAAGAAGATAAAAAATTTCTGACAGATCAACAAAGAAGGAAGTCAGTACTACAAAGTCTCACAACCCTGGGGAGACAGTGCATACAGTAAGCCCATGCTGAGCAAGCATGAAGACCTAAAGGCGGCCTCCAGCACCCCAGGCACAGCAGATCTGCGATCCCCTTACTGAAAAGACAGACAGTCTAGCTAGACTGTATGGCCAGCAAGCCCTGGGATGTTCCTGTCTGTGTCTTTTCTTGGTTCACTTTTAATAAATGCTGCTGAAAGACAAGATACAAATAGGCATGCAGAAAACTGTAAACAGATTTTTGTTTCTCAGCTCAAAACAAAGGCCTGAATGCAAGACCCAGAACTAAAGACTAATAGAGGAAAATATACTGAAAATACTTCAATATAGCGAGACCATGATTTTTCTAGGTAAGAGTCTGTGATGCTTTGAGTAAGAATGGATCCCATATCTTCATATATTTGAGTTCTTGATCCACAGTCTAAATGTTTTGGAAGGATTAGGAGATGTAACCTTGTTGAAGGAGCTATATCATTGGAGGTAGGCTCTGAGGTTTCCAAAGGCCAAGCCATTCCCAGTTAGTGCATGCACTCTCTCCCTCTCCACCCATCCTCCACCCAGCTTGTGCCTGCGGATCACATGTAGTCTCTCAGCTACTGCTCCAGAGCCATACCTACTTGCTACCATGCTTTCTGGCCTAATGGGCATGAACTATAATACCGTCTGGAACTATAACTCCAAAATTAAATGCTTTCTTTATTAAGTTTTCTTGGTCCTGGTGCCTCTATACAGCACCAGAAAAATAACTAAGACTAAATCCAATCCCTCTAAAAGCAAAAATTACTAAATGGGGTTACATCAAAGTAAATATTCCTGGTACAAAGGGAACCATTAAAACAGAGTACAGAGACAATTAACAGAAAGAAACAAGATTTTTGCCATGTTTTTATCTGACAGAAGTCCAAAATACAAACTATAAAACAAGAACTCAGTAGCCAAAATCCAAGTGATCTAATTAAAAAACACGGGAAAATGACATGAATACAAACTTTTCCAAAGAAGATATACAAATAGCCAATAAATATATGAAAGACATGTTCTGAATTACTAGCCATGGCAAAATGTAAATCAAACCTACAAAAATGTAATACCTTGCTCCAGTTAAAATAGCAATTTTTAAAAAGTATAATAAAAGTGAATACTGTGGAGATGTAGAATATATGAAACAACTCTACACTGTTGATATGGAGGGTCCTTAAAAACTACCCGTAAACCTATTCTATAATCCACCTAGCCACCTCCTACCTACACAGCCAAAGAATATGAAGTCAGAATCCAGAGTTATTTGCATGCCAAGTTTTAATATGGCACGATTCATAGTAACTAATATATATTCTGCATAGGTATCTGTTAATAAATGAATAGAGAAAGAAACCATGGTGTACTCTTATAATGGAGTACTATTCAGCTATGGAAAAAAATAACATTTACAGAAGTCTTTAAACGGGATGAAAAATGAAAGATATTAAAGACAATAAGCCAAATACAGAAAGACAATGTTCTCTTAATATATGTAGAAACTTAAAAGAAGTTGGCTGGCGGTAGAAGAGGAATTTATAGGAACTGAGAAGAGTACCAGAGGGCAGAAAGCAGAATAAATGAGCATAATCAATAAGTATTTCTGCATAAATGAAAACACCACAGTGAATATCACTAATCTGTACAAGTTATGTTAATAATAAAATAAATACAATGAAAACAAGATTCCATGACATTTTAAATTATTGAATTAGGATGTTCACACATATGACCAGTTAATTAATTATACAATATGAAGATTTACTCAAGAGTGGAAAAACTATACACTTTTTTACATGTCAAATAGTAGCCGGCTCTCAAAAAATACTTGAAAGAATAAGTCCATGAGCATCACACACTTTCTTACCCTCCTCTTCCTTCTATGACAACAGGGCTGTGACGTGGGAGAAGAAGTCAGTGCACTGGGTTGTACTGATACACAGGATCTGGAGACACAATGGAAGCAAGCTAACCTCCTGTGCATGAAAGGACTATCTAGGCTAGCTAACTGAGGTGAGGAAACCCTTTGTAAAGGTACACTAAAAGTGGTAAGTAACATTCCACAAGATGGGGTCCTAGACGGAATAAAATGGAGAAAATAAGTGAGTACCAAGCACTCCTCATTCTGTGCCTACTGGCTGTTCATAAAGTTGGGCAGTGTCTGCAGCTCCTGTAGCATTGTCTTCCTCGCTATTATGACTGGACCCTATGCAACTGGTTGGGAGCCAAAAGAACCCCTTTCTTCCTGAAGTTGCTGTTGTCATGTATTTTCGCCTAGCAATACATAAAGAGACTAATACAACTAGTAATCATTAGCAAATGCTCCAAAGGAGTTGAAACTTGCACTGTCATCAGACACTACAATGAATTACATGTTGAATTAAGTTTGGCCCCCAAAGATTCCTGTTTTGAATGCTTAGTCATGGTGAATGGCATTATTAGGAGGTGTGGCTTTACTGGGGGAAGTGAGGCTTTGTTGGAGGAGGTATGTCATAGGTGAGCACTGAGGCCTCCTACGCTAAGGCTCTGCCCAGTGTGAAAGAGCTCTTCCTTCTGGCTGTCTTCTGATCAAGATTACAACTCTCAGCTCCTTCTCCAGCACTATGTCTGCCTGCATGCTGCCATGCTTCCTGCAATGATAATGGACCACACCTCTGAAACTGTAAACTAGTCCCAATTAAATGTTTTCCTTTCTAAGAGTTGCCTTTATCATGGTGTCTGTTCACAGGAATAAAGTCCTAACTAAGAAACACGTGAAACGCTATTATGAAGCTTTAACCTTCTTTCTGACTCACATGGCATTATTACCTATCTTGACCATCTTATTTGTCTGCTTTGATTCAGACTGACATTTTAGTTGTTTCTAAAATTAAAAGCTACTTGAAAAGGTAGACTTGTCTTTAATGAGGCTATTTATCTAAAACAGAGGTCACATTTTTGAACCTTTAATTAACCTGAAAGATCTCAGCAGAACTAACATGGTATCCTTATAGAAATCTGTGTTTATTTGAACAATGAATTTATTTAAAAAAACAGTTCCTGATTTCAAAACAATAGGAAGAAGTGTAGGTATACAGTTCACTGACAATGTGTCTGTCTAGCATGAGCCAGGGCTTCTGGTAGATACAAACCAGATGGAGAAGCACATGCCTGTAATCCCACATCTCAGGAGAGGAAGCAGAGGATTAGAGTGTCAGGGTATTTAAGATACACAGCAAGTTCTAGGTCAGTCTGGGATAAATGACATTCTACCTGTCACAATAATCAATCAATAAATCAACAAGCAAACATATACATGTGCACACATACACATACACACACACACACCGCTAGGGTGTTGATAAGTGCCCATTATAACAACTACCTGAAAGGCTGAGGAAGGAGAGTGGCAAATTAAGTGACTGGCAACATAGGAGACTATGACGGTTTGAAGGAGAATGGTTCCCATAGGCTTTAATGTTTGACTACTTGGCCCTCAGTTGGTAGAACTGCTTAAAAGAATTAGGAGGGGTGCCTTGTTATAGGAGTTGTGTCACTGGGGGTAGGGGTGTGCTGTCTCTGTCTGTCTGTCTACTTCCCACGGTAGATAAGATGTGAGCCCTCAGTTACTGTTCCAAGTCCATGCTTGCTTGCCTGCTGCCATGCTCACACCATGATGGTCATGGAGTCACTCTCTGAAACTATGAACCCCTATTAAATGCTTTGGTCTCTAACTTGCCTAAGTTATGGTGTCTTATAATAGCAATCGAAAGTAACCAAGACATAGAATCTGTCTTAAAACAAGAAAATAAAATTAAGTAAACAGGGACCAGAGCACTACTGAATGGAACAATGCTTACTAAGGAGGTGTGAAGTCCTGGATTCAATTCTCAGTACCAAGAAATAACAAGAGAAAAAATAGGATAGAGAAAAAGTTCCTTCTGAATTTTCAATGGTAGTATTTCTTGGTGGGCTCAAGTCACACACCAGACAGAGCCTTTAATCCCAAATCTTAAGAGTTGGGAAGCCACTAATCAGGGTTTACAGCTGGTCTCAACTGCATGGAGTTCAAAAACCAACTTAGGCTACACTACTTAAGAACCTATCACAGAAAAACAAAAAGATGCATTAGAATCAAAGATGTAAAACATTGAAATCTCAAAGCATCTTCACTCCATCCCCCCCTGCCCCCAAGTATAGAGTAAATGAGAAACTGCATGTTCACCCATCTCCACAGACCAGGAAAACATAGGAGATTAAGTAAGTGGTCAAGGTAAATTGAAGACTGCAGGGCTGTTCAGGTGAAACCAATTTCTGATGGAAGAAAATGAAGATCTAGTAATGTAGAGCTTCTTTTAAAAAGCTTCCAAATGCCAAACTGGCAGCAAAATAGCCCATGCCTGTAATTCCAGCACTCAGAAAACTGAGGCAGGAGAAAGTCTGTAAGTCTGATGAACAACTAGACTACCAAGATCCTGTCTCAAAAGCCGGTGGTGGTGGTGGCGCATGCCTTTAATCCCAGCACTTGGGAGGCAGAGGCAGGTGGATTTCTGAGTTCAAGACCAGCCTGGTCTACAAAGTGAGTTCCAGGACAGCCAGGGCTACACAGAGAAACCCTCTCTCAAAAAAAAAAAAAAAAAAAAAAAAAAAAAAAAAAAAAAAAATCCTGTCTCAAAAAAACTAATAAGAAAATAGCAGCAATTAAATGTATAAAAATATCCTAGCATCAGAATGTCAGAAATTGATATCCATGGTCAAATGACCTAACCTAAACTATGACCCAAAGACTAATCTAAGAAATAGAAATTACCCTCAGTGTGACAATGAAATAGCGAGAAGTAAATGGAGTCAGTGTCCTCAGCACAACAGAAGTCTCTATATGACACATCAACAATAACATTCACAGGCACAAGCAACCATCACAACACCAACATCACTAGTCAGTACAACAAACCTAGTCAGTACTGCTACAGTTCCATTGTTCACACTCTCTACATCTGCTTTTGAGAATTTTAACTACACCTAGATGAGAATAAACATCACAAAGTCTTTGTACAGTTGGTGGGTGACTCTGCAACAGAATACCTGATATTGAATAATGTACAACATGAAAGGCTAGCTCATGATTCAGGCTGGTGGTTGGAGAGTAAAAATAGCATGACATTGCAGTCATAGCCTCAATGACACCACATGACACAAGACTAAAGGGGCACAGGTACAAGAAACTAAACTGCGAGTCAAGCCCGCTGTGCCCCTTCTAGGGCAACCAATAAAGCCCCATGAGATCTGATTCCCTACAGAGTGACAGCATTCCACTGATCAAGGTGAACCCACAGTGATGGTTACTTCTGCCAGCTTGACCAGATTTTATAGTCACCAAAGAAACTTATCTCTGGGTGTGTCTGTGAGGGATTTTCTAGATTAAGTTAAATAACTAAGGTAGGGAAGACCCACCCCAAATGCAGATGCCATCATTCCGGGGTGGGAGGCAGGGTGGGGGGGAATGCCAAACTTGATAAGAGGAGAATGGAAGCTAAGCAGCATTCACTGTTCTGTTTTCTGGCCATTAGTGTGCCATGTAACCAGCTACCTTCTATTCCTGCCACTATGCCCCCAAACCCAGCAGGCTGCATTGTATCCCCTCCAACTATAGGCAAACAAACAAACAAATTCTTCCTAGACATTTTTCAAACCAATAAGAAAAGCAATCGCTATACTTCATAATAAGAATATCTCCACTAGCTCCTACCTCCTAAAGGTTCCACAACCTCAGTACTACAACACTGGGAACCAAGCTTCTTACACACAAACTTCTGGAGACAGAATCACATCCAAATTTCAAGTCCCCTCTGTGCTCACTATCACTTCTGCTACCTATTTTACTAAGAAAATAAATACTCAACAACTTCCACATGTTCCAACCACCCCATCTAATAACTTACATCTATACCCACACACCATCCTTCCTCGATAGTTATAATGATGGCTGCTCTCATCTGCTCCATCTCTGCTTCGTGTTGGAACCCACCCCCTCTAACATTGTATGCAATGTCCTTTAATTCTTTACATCAGCTATCAATGCTCCCTTCCCACTGGGTCCTTTCTATAAGCACAGAACAAGCAATATACTATGCCTGTGGCTGTCTTTAACAGCCCTCCGTAATCAACATTGCCTGGCAGACTCTTGGAATGGCCCCTCCTATATTTAGCTTTGGTTTAAACAATGTGACACAGCAAAGTGGTACTATGTCTGTCCTAAACTAGGTAAAATAAGATACTTGCTCTTTCAAAAGCCATCTCCATCTCTTCTGTCTTTCTCTTTGATCACTCATATAATCATCTCTAGCTCTTTTGTTTTTTAACAAACCGCTCTGAAATCGCCAGTGGGGTAGCATGTAGAGCATAAAGAGCGGAAAATGGTGTGGAACTGACCAATAGGCACCAAACAGTTGAGGACTAACATAGCTAAGTTTGGGAACAAAGCCTCTAGCTCCAGTCCTAGAAGGACTGCAACCTAGACCAACAGATTTATCTGCAGCTTCAAAGACCCTACACTAGAACCATTCAAAGATTCTCAAGTGTTAGGGTTAAAATATCCAACTTGACTTCTTACTCATTAGAAATGACGTAAGTTACAAATGTCTATTGTTTTAAATAAGATGCTATATTTGGGGGTAATTGTTATATAGAAACTGATAGCTACTCTAACATCTAAATTATAGAGACAAACTCTCCCTTATTTTATAGCCCTATCAGCTAGTTACATCTCCCTACATCTCCTTACAAAAGCTTATCACAAAATTTATATCTGGTCACATATTTTACTTCTCCTTCCTTGAATTTCATTTTATCTCTCTAAGATCAATAGATTGATGTGTGTTAAGTTCCTGTAAGTCCAATGGTAGTTTTCCTTGTTTTAGGACATTGAATTCTGCTATAGAAAATCAAAATAAAACAAAGGGAACCTACATGTGTCATCTAGAGATAAACAGGAAATAAAAGAATACATGCATTAAACAGAAACAGTAAATGACAAAAAACATGAGGCACATAGTTACTAAATATACAAAGGATTCTGAAGGTCTTGGAATAATCTCTTCAAAATGATTTAATTTGGCACCTATGGATACCATATTCTGGTATCTTGCTTAAGAAACAAACCCCATGGCTATTCAGCAGGCTAACCAGAGCCAAAGCTGGAGCCATACATAACTCTTGCTTCATCTGCACACCAATATAATGCCCCCAGGGAGCTTTACACGTGGGCCTTGTCTGGGTTCCCTCTTTACTTACTGAGTCATGTAGAAATATTACATATGCATGCTGTGTGTGCAGTGCATGGGTGTATCACTATATGCACACGCTTGAGTACTGCTGTGAGTGCATGCGCATGTGTGCATTGGGAGGCCTGAAGCTCATTTCAGGCATCTTCGTCAATCACTCTCCACCTTACATATAGAAGCACTGTCTTTCAATGCAACTCAAACTTCATGATAATTTTATTCTTGCTAGCCATGTTATCTAAACATTCTGTCTCCATCTCCTGAGGTGGAGATAAAAGAAAGACTGCCATAGCCACCTGAACTTTATAGGGTCCTAGAATCTGAACTCCAGTCTCTGCTTATGCTCTTTTTGTGTGTGTGCTTTACTGGAGAAGTCACCCACCCCCAGCCTATTATTGCTACTGTTTGCCTCTTAACCTGAGCTAGCTTGCTAGTGGCATTCCCGAAGTCCACCATTGAGTCTGGGTAACTCCCCATATGAATTAGGCCATTATCTAACTCTAAACTATTATTTATCAGACACGTACCCATTTTCTCTCCTCTTATTTTATAGTTACCTCCACACTAATATTTCCCTTATATCCTCTCATCCTGGATGGAAAGGGTTGGGTGGATTATTAGAAGCTTCTATTTCTAGAATAAGCAGTGACCTAAGGGAAGTGAAAGAGAAATGTCATGAGGTTGTTTGTATTTAATAGAATATTCTAAACCTAGGAAGTAAAGTGTATAAAGATCTTGCAGTGAGAACATATTCGTGGTGTTTGTATAGTTGCACAGAAGTTAGTAAGCTAGAACGGAGTGTGCAAGGTGTAGTATAGGATTCAAACTGCTTAGACTATGTTTTGGAAGACCATTTCTGCTAGCTAAGTGGGTTAGAGAAGGGGAGTCTGGGTGACTATTTGAGAGACCACTGAAATGACCCAGGAGTTGACTAAATTATGTTAACCTTGTATCAGATGTCATAGCATTTCCTATACATGTTGAGTTTTATTTTTCTCTGTATCCAAATCAAACATTTTTAGGATTTTTAAATTTTTATTTATTTATTATTAATTTACCTATTTATCCTTCATTTCCCTAGACATTAAGTTCCAAAAGATCAGCCGTTTGCACATTTATTCTACACGATGCCTAAAAACTACAGAACACTAAGCACGCAGGATAATAAACAAACTACTGAATGGTTTCAAAACATAGAGCAATAGGAGGTCTTCCCACTATGACCCTCAATCCACTGCTCCATGAGGGCAAGAGGAGCTCTGTGAGAGGAATATGTAATCCCAGAAAGCAAGGGAAGGACACTGCCCCAGAAATACTGCTTTGGACTGAGCAACAGCAGGCGTACTAACTAACTGCCAAATACATTCCCACTGTTGCCAGGAGTTCATGAAATACCAATCCCTCCTCTCTCTGCTCCCTTTTTCCTTCCACCCTTGCCCAGAGGCAGTCTCTGTATATTCCCTCCCAAATAAACCTTCCATGTGAGATCTGTCCTTGACTGGTGTGACTCTATGGCATCCATGGCTTATAGATCATAACAATGTTCATCAGGCAGAATGTGAAATCACAAGTCTGTAAAATCAGTCCTAGGTCATCCTCTACTACACAGCAAACTCAATGTAAACCTAGGGTACACAGGATCCTTATGGAAACACTCAGACACACACACACACACACACACACACACACACACACACACACACACCAATACAGCAACATTAGGACTCAGGGGACGATTCTGTGGTCCAGTGCTTGCGCTCATGTAAAAAGCTGGGCTTAGGTGGTATATGTCGTGTGTGCACGCGCGCACACACACTCCACATATATATACAAAATAAAACAAATTTCAAGCACTTTATATATATTATTTTCAATTAAATAATATCATATAATAGTGTAGTAAAACTTTAAATGAGTACAAAAGGGAAACAATTTAAAGTTCCTTTGAATAAGATGTCAACCAGCCATTTCTAACAGGAAAAAAAACAGCAAAATTACCTTCATGAACTGTAATGCCACAATTATCACACTGAATTATTTCATCTGCATCTTCACTATTATCTCCAAGACAAACACAGCAAATCAGAATGTGGTCCATTTTCTGAGAACTCCAATTTTGACTCTTCTCAAGAATCAGAGAGTCCTAATATTAAAATAAATCAGAAAAATCACGCTTTAATTAAAAAGTAATTTAATACACACAATTCTCATTTTGGTTCAAAATACTTTCTTGTACTTCAAATTTATGTGGCATTCTATTAGTAGGTTCAAAGAATGTTACACCACTGTTCAAGGACCCTTTACACATCCTCTTACTCTCTCTTCAGGTGCCATGTGTTCTCCCCTCTGCAAAGGAAGAAGGCACAGGCATGCAAATAGCTCTACCTGCTTAACATTTGACTTTGGCCCTTAAACTAGGGAAAAAAGGAACACTCAATCCTCAAGTAATTATCAGCTCTATACACACTTTCAGAGTCTAAGATGTGGTTTTTAAACTTCAGTAAAGTTGCTATCTAGGAAAGACAAGACACACATATACAAAATAGGAGGAAAAAAGATAAAGATAACATGTAAGCAAGTATGCATTTGATGTCAGAGACTCTAGACTCCAAAGTATACAAGGTCCAGAGTTACCCAACTACTCAGAAACAGCCTGAACACATCAGCTACAACAGAAAAAAAGTTAAGTAATTGCTAGAAAAGTAAGAAAATGTACTCTTTACTTTTATGTCAAGAAATATCGAGGGCAAACTGGTAATAAAGATAGCTAGCTACTATCAATATAAACGATAAAAGCCTTAGTATCCGATGAGTATAAAAGGATAAAATTTCAAAAATGAAAAGTCTATCCATTGTAAATTTAAACCTTTTGCATTTGTGGATGTAAACTTTAATAAGAAAACACTTCATCCTGGCACAGTGGCACACACATAGCTCCAGCCACAGAGAGGAGTAGGCCGAAGGATAACATGAACCTGGGAGTTAAACTCCAGTCTGAATCAAATAGCAAGACTCCACCTCAAGAAACAAAACAAAGAGTCCTGTTATATTGATATGTAACAATCAACATAATAATGTGGTATATATGGACATTTTCATTTACAAAGCTAGCCACAAAGAGGAAAGGATGGACAATCCAGAATACCCCACCCGGGGATCCATCCCATAATCAGTCACTAAACACAGACACTATTGCATATGCCAGAAAGATTTTGCTGAAGGGACCCTGTTATAGCTGTCTCTTGTGAGGCTATGGCAGTGCCTGGCAAATACAGAAGTGAATGCTCACTGTCATCTATAAGATGGAACGAACACAGGGCCCCCAATGGAGAAGCTAGAGAAAGCACCCAAGGATCTGAAGGGGTCTGCAACCCTATAGGTAGAACAATATGAACTAACCAGTACCATCAGAGCTCATGTCTCTAGCTGCATATGTAGCAGAAGATGGCCTAGTCTGCCATCACTGGGAAGAGAGGCCCCTTGGTCTTGCAAACTTTATATGCCCCAGTACAGGGGAATGCCAGGGCCAAGAAGTGGGAGTGGGTGGGCAGGGGAGTGGGGGGTGGGGTATAGGGGACTTTCAGGATAGCATTTGAAATGTAAATAAAGAAAATATCTAATAAAAAAAAAGCTAGCCAGTCAAAAGCAAAATTGTTGATAGTTCCAGCCACAGTCACTAAATATATTTAATTCAGTCACTAACTATATTTAATTTCATATTAATTTTTTGCTGGTTTATAGCACTTTAAATTCTACCAATACTCTCAAAGATAACACTTGGAACCATCATTTCAATAAAAATTGTAAATGATATGTTTAAATATTTTGTGGGGAGGAGCTTTTTGAGACAAGATCCAAAGATCTCAAGATGTTCTTGATCTTCCTATGTACCCAAGGTTGGCCTAGAACTTCTAGTCCTCCCGTCTCTACTTCTCACTAGCTCTGATTACAGGCATATGTCACAACACCCACTGACCATCCTGAAAGGTCACAAGAAATAATTCTTTTGACTCATTTTATGAATAGTATCTAAAATTACTACCGCTGTAAAACAAATCGGGGAAAGCGAAGTGAGGCTATCTTGTAAAGAAACTCCTGTGCTTACATTATCTTGGTAGCTAATGAACATCCTGGGTTCATTTGCAGCTTTCATTACAGCTGTCGAACACAGTGTTCCCGTTTGTAAAATGAGAATGACCAAATTAAAAGGGGCCAGAAAGGTCATTGTAAGACTCCATAAAGCACTAAAGGTCCTCAGTGCGGCATTACCCATGCCCTTCCTCCTCTCCTCTATACTTCCTGTACATGGCTCATAACAGAAACACGGACTGACACCTAAGCATTAGGCAAGGGTGGGATGAGCTCTTTTGAACGTCAGAGGTAAGTGACAAGCCCAAATGAGCACTATAATTCACCATCCCAGTGGTAACTCCAAACGTTTCCGTAGGCCATCACTTCTAAATCACTTGTCTTTTGTTTTGTTGAATATCATGAGCTAGGAAACGACCTAGTGAAACAGAGTCTGATTTTTTTTTGTTTTTGTTTTTTTGAGACAGGGTTTCTCTGTGTAGCCCTGGCTGTCCTGGAACTCACTTTGTAGACCATGCTGGCCTCGAACTCAGAAATCCACCTGCCTCTGCCTCCCAAGTGCTGGGATTAAAGGCGTGCACTACCACTGCCCGGCCCAGAGTCTGATAATTAAGAGGCTACCTGTGCTATCTGTGTTAATGGACTGTCAACATCTGTATGATAGAATTACATCTAAGCCTTAGAAAATGGCTTAAGAGAGAAATATATGAGAATTCTACGATTAAACCTGTGAATGGGAAGAAACTGAATTCTTGAAGTAGAAACTGAATCAGTAATCTGTCACTTCTGTGATGAGCCCTGGCTTTTCCCTCTGCCAAGGGGAGAAATGGAATTTTCTCTGTTTTCTGGTTTTATGCAGAAGAACAATGACTAAGCTATCTCTGCCAATTATCTCAACATGTACTGTGCTCTAGTGCCTGGGAATAAGAAAACAGCAGTGACTTCTGGTTAGGATCCTCTGATCCAGAGACGCTTGTCCCAGCTGTACTGCCAGGAAGCGGGAACTGCAGCCCCACAGTGTTCCATAACAGTGGGCCACAATGGTTCAATGGGAAAACCTAAATCAAAGTTTTGAAAACATAATCTTAGTGTCTGTTAATAGAGCAGATATGCATTACTGTTTAAGTGTTATTTAAGAACATTTATAATCAAAATAATAGAGTCCAGTTTCCTATGAATTTTTTACCATATTTCTGAAGGTATGTGTCATCTTTCAAAGGAAACTGGGCTAAAACCTTTAACAAAAAAATTAATGAAGCTTTACACAAAAATAGAAATTAGATAAGTAAGTTATAGATGGCAAAAGAAAACATCTCAAAATTAGAAAAAAAGAAGGCACTACAGTAATAATTCAATGATTATTTCATTTTTCTCCTTGGAATTTAAAGTTAATCTTAAAGAAAAGAACTTACAGGAGGTGAGATTACACAGGGAAATATATTTATATGTAAAAGCTAAGCAAAGGGTCTAAATGGAGAAGAAAAGGGCGCATGTAAAGAGAGGAGGGGAACCAGGCAGAGTACAGGGAAGCAACTGAGAACTCAGTATAATGTATGAAGATTCTCGGGCAAACCCCAATGGCCTGTATGCCAATCTAAAAATTAATAAATACACAGTTGCCTAAAAATGAAACATTGTCTACAGATCTCCCTGCACTCTAAAACATATTTTATGTCATATATTCTATAAGATGTTTATAAATATATACAAAAGGACTAAATTGAACCTGTTGTATTTAAATTCAATAGAGACAATTCCACTATACTTTAAATGGTACCAGTTTTAAAACATAATTAAAAAAATGCTATACCAAACATGTGATCAATGTTTTATTTGAAAGTTTAGCTCTTAAGATTCTCAAATGTAGGGCTGGTGAGATGGCTCAGTGGGTAAAAGCACCTGACTGCTCTTCCGAAGGTCCAGAGTTCGAATCCCAGCAACCACATGGTGGCTCACAGCCATCGGTAATGAGATCTGACTCCCTCTTCTGGAGTGTATGAGGACAGCTACAGTGTACTTACATATAATAAAAATAAATAAATCTTAAAAAAAATCTTCATTTAAAAAAAATCTCAAATGTTTGTACAATATTCCAAAACTGTTTTGAATAGGACTTACAGCAAATTTTTTCTACAAAATGTGCAAAGAGATAACTAACTAGTAAGTCAGACATCCCAAGCACACACACTTCTTCAGCAGTATGTAACAAGAACTGTGAATGCTTTGTATTCATTGGATCCTGTGCTTGATTTACTTGTACATACTTGCTCTATGGAAACACAGATGGTTTTTCAAGAGAAAGGGTTAATATTTTCCTACTTAAAATTTGATAAATTTTGCCAAAATCCTTACATATTAACTGCAAACATCAAATGACATCTATCATTAAGCATAAAAGAACCTTATATGACAAATTCTTATACTAAGCCAAAAATATAAGGTTGTAGTTATCAAAACAGTATTCCAAGAGCCAAACTCTTCTACAATTTCTTCCTCAATGAGAAAGAAATATTTCCTCCTTAACAAAACAAGACTAGAAATTCTACTGAGAGAATTTCTTCCATTTATAAATTTTCAACTACAACTCTAGGTTCAATGTCTTGAAATTGAGAACCGTTTTCTGAAAATGTTACACTATCCATCTTTGAAAAACTTAAGTCAGAGATAAATGGGTGGACAAAATGGTATTAGTGACACTCAGAAGTTTCCAAATGAAGGATGAAAAAAATACAGCCATACTGCAGGGCTGCTATCCAAACTGTACTAATTTACAAACTACAAAGGCAAAAGCCAACAGTCACCAATTTATAGAAAATGTAACTCATCAAGTGCTCCACCCACTTTAGAGTGGCAAAAGTATGTCCCAGGAAGCTCTCTTGCAGAAAGTGCACAGTAAAGTAAAGTATCTCATGATGCCACCTTGCCTGTTTCTGTATCTTTAGTGTAGTTTTGTTTTTGTGTTTGTTTTTAGAATATCTAAGATTAACTTGAAATTGTAAACGTCAACAGATGTAGTCTATGTAAATACTCCAAGTCTTCAATAACGTTTTAATAAAGGGATCCTAAAGCCAATATGTTTTAGAAGCACTCCTCTAGGTATTGTGAAGCCATCAAAGAGTGTGAGTTATAAATGGGCCCTGAGCAAAAACAGTGAATTCTCCTAAGAAACTGAAAATTGTTATGGTTCAAGAGCATCATTTCCCTATAGACGATGTATATCATTTCTCTGTAAATATACCTGACATTGCAATAAGAAAAGGCTACCAGCTATGATATTCTTGTGTATATTTCTAAAGCCCTGCTTTTGGCTGTCTCTACTCTAGAGTAGACCTACAGGTTTCTCAACACCTACAGGCAAAATAGAGAAATATAAAATTTCAGAAACAAACTTAACTACAATGAATATTTAGTTATTATTATTACCTAAAATGGGTAACTAGAAAGACTGACAAAACTATTAGCCATAAGGCAACAAAAATAAACTTTAAACATCTTTCTTATAAATACAAGAGCTATATAAACAGAAAATCTAAACATAAGTAATAATCTAAACATTAATTTCTTAAGTAAAAGTTGATATTTAGTTTATCTTATAATTTAAATGTAATTAAAATCATGAAAATTATTAAGGAATTAAAATAGATATAAAACTGTAACAAAGTTTTACACAGGCTGTTCTAGAGAAATCAGCCTTCCGTAGGTCAGTCTATGTGGGCACTTTTCTACAGGTCAGTCTATGTGGGCACTTTTCTACAGGTCAGTCTATGTGGGCACTTTTCTACAGGTCAGTCTATGTGGGCACTTTTCTACAGGTCAGTCTATGTGGGCACTACTTAAATATAGGTCTCATTATTTACCAGACTATGTAAATGTTTTCACTAGAAGAAGAAAAAGACACTAACACATATATATGATCTTAAAATGTATTATAAAGTTTAGCCTGTTAAGCTATAGTATCAAGTAGAGGTTATTAAAACAAATACTTTTCTACACCTTTACAAGTGTCCCTGTGTATTAACGTGAGTCTTCTTCAGAAGTTTTCTATTATTAAATGACTTCTGTGAATAGTAACCTAAACATGAAACATTAGATATGCTGCCAAAAGTAAGCTCAGTCAATAGATATAAGTGCTAAATGCTATAAAAAATAAACTGAACAAATGCCCAATCTAAATATTAACAAATATCCATAAATACGCCAAGACAGCATGTTACAGTTCATGCTACAACCTTAAATAGTGCCATACTATCTCCTCAAATGAGTTTTCCTTTACCTAAAGATAAGAATTAGGATAGCAAAAAAAAAAAAAAAAAAAAAAAAAAAATTAAGATAGCATTGAAAGCAGGCAACATTCTTCATGGGAATAAGAGCAATCTAGGAATTAATCAGTGCTTATCATATAAATATAAGCTTTTAATTCATCTCTGCTGGCATGGAATCCCTGAGAGTTTGCTACACATTATTTAAGAGAAACAAGCCCACAAAATCTATAATAAGCTTAATTAAAATAGACAGTTACTACTTTGAAAATCTGTAAGCAGAAAAAATAAGAAAAAATAAAGCATAAAGAAACTCTACCAGTTTAAGATACCTCAATGATATGTAAAAAAAAAAATGGTGAAGCAAATTTTGTTGACATAAACACAATAACAGAAATGACATAGTACAGTTCTGCATGTGATGTAACATACATCTACATGTAAGACATCAACTCAATCTTTCTTTTGGAAGGAAAACACATAGGCACACAGACAGAGACACAGATATGTTTAACTGAAGTCTTGAACGTTGCCTCTGGACCAATGGACAAACCTAACTTGCAGAAGAACTTCAATGGCAGGACTCATTACTGTTGCTTCAGGATAGAAATGTTTGTTCTATGGGGCAAAATGTTTGCTTTTATTTTTACTTCTTTGCAGAAAATTTGCTCATTAAGGATGCGTTAGGAGAAAAAAAGTACATTTTACTGTCACACACATAAACCAAAGATTGGAAATACACTGAGGACTGCTACAGCTGATAACTAACTTTTAAAACAACTCTCTGAACGTCTGAGAGAGCAAAAATGAGCTTGATGTTACCTTCTTCTAATGTACGCAAAAGCCTTACTTCAAAACTATGTTTGAAGAAAGAGCCTCTACTTTCCTAATCCACTCTTTGCCAGTTAGCATCTATGAACAGAAATAGAAATGGGAATAGAAAACTATCATTTCCCAAATCTACAGATAGAAAAATGTATCTCTACATATTTTCCTTGGAAATGGAGACTACAGATCCAGGAGAATGTTGACAAATAGTGAATTAATTAAAAGTTTGTTGACCAAATGAATAAATGTTAAATTCAGGGTGTTCATTCACTCCTACATCCAAATAAAAATTCAAGGATGCCACTTAATAAAATAAGTACTGATTTAGAAAATTCCCTTTCCCCAGACAGACAGATATAAAAATTGGGTTGCTCTACCTCATTACTCTTGCTTTGAGATAGGGTCAGGCTATCATTGGTCAGTTCCTCATCATCAGCACTGTTTCTGCTAAGAACTTTACTCCTCTTCTTCTTGCCACCTGCTTCGCTAGCAGGGCTGCTATGATCTTCATCATTGCCCTCATCATTCTCATCTTCCTCACTCCCACTTCCCTCATCGTCATCATCCTCATTGTCTCCATCACTGCCCTCCTTCTGAGACGCTGATCGCCCCTTTCTCTTTACTACAGTAGGTCTCCAGTCATTATCATCCTCACTGTCATAATCATCCATAGCATTGAGTTCTTCCATGGATACAAAGTCCAACAGGGGACGGTTCCGACGAAGATTCCATTTCTTGGGCTCACTGACTTGTTCCTCCGTGGTGGTGGTAGTGGTGGTAGGGACAGAAGGGGAGGTGACAGCAGGAGGGCTTGTGGCTGGTGTGGTGCCAGCAGCAGAAGCAGCTGCACTATCAGATACTGTTGCTTTCTCTTTGTCCTTCTCCCTTTCCTTTTCTTTCTCCTTTTCTTTCTCCTTTTTCTTTCTAGGTCTTTCTCCGTTTTCTTCTTCTTCCTTCTTTTCCATTTTAATTAACTGTTTGTCTGATGGCATTATTTCCTCTGTAGAATTTTTAAGCTGTTCTTCTTTTACTTGAATATCTTCATTCAGTTCTTCTTCTAAAATGTTTTCCTCAGAATCACTACAGGAACCTTCTCCACTGTCCTTTGAAGGATCTTCACTTCCATTACCACTCCCTTCAGAATCTGTTGAAAATATGAGAAAAAAACCACACATATGTATATACATACACACACACACACAACACTGACACAAATGAAACCACCAAAACTTGTGGATAACTTGCAAAACAATATAAACAAATCTAAGGCAAAGGATGGTAGACATTCCCAACCTCATTAAATAATAAGTCAACAAAGTTGATATATGATTTAATCCAGGATGAACTAATGAAGATGAGAAATGAAATGTATGTTAGAATATACCTTAAACATAGTACCACTGATTTATATCAAATAGCTAATAGCAGTATAGTGACCTAAAGATAATTACTTATTTTCTAAATGTATGTTTTAATGAGAAGTTGACTGTAACTTAATCATAATAATTTATTATTCTTTTACATCCTTCTTTCATATAATATGCATACTTAAACTAATAAATCAAATCTCAAGCAAAACAATGTTAGCCCTGTAAAACTGTCTATTAAACTTTTTATCTATCAAAACAAGCAAAGATCTATGGTAGTCAACTTGTAGCAGATGTCTGATCAGTACAAAAGCAAAGCTAGACAATACAATGGCACATAAAACAGTGGAAGATGAAAGAAGATTTCAGTCTCCCTGATAAACAGGACACTGCTTGTGTCATGTGTCATGTTAGCCTTCTAAGTTCCAGCTACTAGATGCGCTTGAATGGAAAACGCTGACAAAGAAATGAGTCTATCCTAAATGATCAGCTACCTGCTACTGAATGAGTAGGCTATGGTTATTGAGTAGCTCATGCAAGCCTTTAATTAGCAAGCTGTTTCTATCCCCACCTAGGGCAGCAGAGTCCACAGCAACCCAGCACAATTTTTATTCTAATCTTGTCTCAGACAAGCCAACAAATAAAAATTTGAAATATTTGGACAGGAGCATAAATGGAAGTGGAAAAAAAAAGAGGGAGATAAGGATTTGTATACAACTGTAAAATTTATAGAAAAACAAATTGTCTGCATCTATAATCAAGAAAATAGAAATACTAAAATAGCATAAAGTATTATTGCTTCCATACAATTTTAATTTCTTTGAATTTAACTTTCTTTGACCTGTAAATTTAACTAGGAATTTAAGGTTCAAAAATTAATTAGTATATCTAAATCACCTAAGAAGCCCCATATACACAGCTAATAATCAAACTATCCTGTGTGTTAGTTAGCTCATGTAAGAAATGAAAACAGATTTTGAATGACTCAAAGAAATTATTATCAATCTCAAGACTATCAGCTTATTTAATAGTGTTTTGAAGAAAAACAAAACCACACGTATTCTAAAGAAACTTACACAGGGCAAAAGTGCACTACTATCCAAGCCAATCAATTCCTTAGGTTTCAGACCTCTGGAGCCAGGTATGTGTGCTTAAATTTGGAAATTTTCACATTTTACGCCTATAAGGTACTATTCTATAATCAAATACAATAGTTCAACAATATAAAGTATAAGTATTTACAGAGTATGAGATATGACACAAATTAAGTTGATTTTAAATAGGTTTTGATATTAAACAAGTCTCTGCCAAAGTTAAGAAATTCTTATAGCTCTCTGAGCTTTTTGGATTTAAAGAGTATAGACTCAATATAACTTCAAAGCAAAGTGACTTGTTTTCAGCTCAAGAGTTCTACAAATCATTATGAAAATTTGAATTTTTAAATCATTCATAATAATTAAACCTAACCTACAAAGAAAAATCAGACCTACCTAAAATCAGCAATAATTTCTACAATTTTTATAATAATGGTCTTCTGAAAAATAAGCAGATTCCACTAAATACTTCAAAGGCAAGCCCTTGTGCACAGTAACTAAAGAACATCACAACACAAGCAACACCGAAATCAAGAAAGCTAAGCAGCAGACAAGAAGGAAAGGTTCTAATCTTCTAGATCAGTCATCTAGAAGCTATTTTAACACAATAATTTATCAGCCAATAAAACAACCCTAAAGCTCACTAGTACAGATTCCTGGTGAGAACTCAACGTTGTAACACCTGGTAAACTTTACAAATATCACGAAGTTGTGATTTTATTTTCGATGTCAATACTCATGCAATTATTGTCAAATGTAGAGGTAAACTAATATTCTTTGATTTGTTTTTGTTTTATAACCATGTCTCAGCACAGTGCAATGTTAAGTTCAACTGTTTTACCTTTGAACTTGTCAATAGATTATTACAAGAACATGACATTCTTCTCCAAATACAAATACTAGCCCAACGTTTTAGTCACAGAATGTAACATCTTAGTCATAATCTAATCTAACAACAGGACCAGGGTCTTGGGAATATAACTTTTTCATAACTAGTCATTTTTTGGTACATATTCTACCATATTCTACATATTCATTTGAGGAAGAGATATTTATTCATAATCACGGATGAATAACCACAATGAGAAAACAAGGTCCACAACTGGCTATATTTTTAAAGGCTGCAAAAGAAAAAAACATTTCTATTTCCATGATGTCAAAAACTACCCCATGCTGCCTTCCAAACTTAACATTTCATGTGGAAAAAAGGAAAGAAGAGAAGGAAGAAAAGCAAAGAAAGAAGGAAAATGAATAGTGTCAATTATCCATATATTCTGAAAATTTATCTTATGCATAAGAACAGAGTAAATTAATCCCACATCTACAATGAAATTTTTTAACATATAAAAATAACTTTAAAATCAAACTCCTATTCCTAATTTAGTTACAAATTAAAAAAACAAAAACAAAAAAAACCTTCAAAGCACACAGTATTTCAGGATCTCTCAAAGTAACATTCATTTCAACTGTTAAGGAATTTTTTTTCAGTTACAGAATTAACAATATACTTTCAAAAATCCCTTGGCAATATTCAGATAATATGAATGCAATAATCAACAGTCATCAGTATCATTACAACAAAGCTCATTTTTTCTTCATGATAAAAAATAAATATAATCAGTACAATTTAGAGATTTAAAACTATGAAATATAATCTCTGCCCAACAATTCCATAAACTTTATTCTTTTCATAGGTACAGAGCAACAAGAATTAGCACCATAAATAAGCATAGTAAATAAGACAGACACCACTAGTTTGCTGGTTAATCCTGAGTTATCCTAAAGTCACCTTTAACTGATTCTGAAGCCCATCACTCAACCCAACTCATTCTCTACTGACTCGAGTTACAGATTCTGGGGAAATTTAAACTAGAGCTTCTCTAATAAGGACAACTCTTGCCTCAAAAGACATGCATGCACTAGTTCCTAAAAACACTGGCAGTCACACAGCAGGTACAACATGTAGGGAAGACACTACAACACTACAGGCATCAAGTATAAGACAAAGATGCTATAAACACCACACTATACTACACAGAACAAACCTCTACAAGAGAATTAGCCAACACAAAATGCCAACAGTACCAAGGCATTCTGAGAATCCCACATCTAGAATAAGATCTCCATCTTCTCACTATTTTCTAGGTATGTTCTACCCCAAATAGAAATAACATTTCCGCATCTCCATACCTTAACATTTAATGTTTCCCTCACCAAAATTGTTTTTCTCTAAATATTCTTAGTTCACACTCCTCCTCTCATTCCTCAATGGAATTGATCTATCTATCTATCTATCTATCTATCCATCTATTTCTCAATCTGGTCTAAAATAATTCTTTCTCCTGACTGGAACTATACACAGAATCAACCACCCCTGTATTAACCATCATTTAATAATAGCAATCTAATGACTTATTTGTGATTTCACTGTAACATTTGGAAAAGTATTGAGTGAAATGCTAATGAATATCATTTGATCAGGTTAACGGAAAAGAACTACCAAAAAGAACTACAAACACCTCAACCTGACTCTTCCAGCTAGATTACTCCTAGGCACAATGGCTACACTAACTAAATAACCCATCAAAATCTAGTTAACTCCCGTTATATAGCAAAGAAAGGAGGAAAGGCCAGGACACCCCAAGTTTATATTAATAATAAGATTACTAACTGCTCACATCTTCAAAAGCATTCAATTTAGATAAAAAATAATAATAATCATCTCTAACCCTAGGCACAAATCAAATAAACTATTTATCTAAGCTAAACCACATAATTTCCAATATTGGGCTGGTTTAGACCTACAAAAATAAGTCACTTGTATATGGTTCCACCTAACATTTCTATATATGGCTTTTCTGGAGGTCATTATTTTAATTTAAACTGTGCCCTAACTGAGGGCATATTTATTTATTGTCCTCAACCAACTATGAGAGGAAATAGTGCTGATCTAGCATACATTAATATCTCCTCTCTGAACACCAACACATCTGAGTCAAATGGAAAAAGAAGACTCACCTGCCATTGACTATTATTTAAAATAAAATCATATTCCACTAGCTCTTTTTCACAGTAACATGCAGAAGCTACAAAAGTAAACTTATGACCTGAAATCTTAGCTCACATATACTCGCCAGGAGCCAGGGCAGTAGACGAATGGGGATTATATGTTAAGAGGCAACAAATAGTATGAAGTTTTTAGTTCTTTTAGGGATCAAACATTTGCCAAATATAACGTCCCTTCAACATCTTCAACATCCCTTCTGGAACCTTGGCTTGGCTTAATACCATACACTCTTTTTCAGGTAGCTTATAAACTTATCTTTGGACTATTTCATCCCTCAGAAAGAGAAATGTCTGGGAATGACTCCACCTTAATAAACAAAACAATAAAACTATCAAACCAGGATTTATTGAAACCAAACCACTTTTGAACATTTACAGAACGTAAACGTCGGAGTTTGTTTCATTGATTCCTATCTTTTAAACGGTAGCAACTTCTCATTTTAAACCTCACCTATGCACCAGTACTACCTTTCAGCAAAGAATACTCCTGTTAGTCAACCCTAGGAAGAAGTCATTTACCTCCTTTCCCTTTCCTTGTTTTCCTTCTTTGAAAGTACCAAACCTCAGTGAATCAACTACATAGGAGATAAAGAGCTGCAACGTGAAGGTTAGAAAACAGTTAATCGAGGTAATTTTTTGAGTGTTGACGGCTGGCGTGAACTCATTAGTTGCCACAATTGCCAGGCCATTTTGATTTGAGATTCTATCAATCCACTTTTAGCGTAGTCGGACCCACTGGCTATCAGTTTCTGAAGAACGTCATGAGCAGTCCTTTAAACTCAGTTCCTCTATGACTGTGAAGGAGTATCTCCTACATGAGCTATTATAAAGTTAAACGAGATTCTGTAGCAAATCACAATGCAAACTGTCTGCTGATGCTGTTAAGAGTAACACAATCCAAGGAATTTTTTGTTTGTTTTCTAAGACAAGGTTTGACTCTGTAGCCCTGGCTGCCTTCCAACTCGCAGAGTTCCTCCCCACTGCTAGGATTAAAGGCATGTGCCAGGAGTACCTGGCTGATGCAAACTAATTTCATCTCTTCTCACCACCTTTAAAAAGAGAGGTGAGAGTGTCGGAGAAAAGGAGCAAGACGTTCCAAACTCTCAGACTGCCTGATGGGACGGTAACATGTCAGAGGGGCTGGTGCATGATGGGATATTAAACTATGTCAGACGGACTGCAAGTGTGGTCTAGCAGCAGAGCCTGTGAAAGGCCCTGCGTATGCTCCCACTGCTTCAAGATAAGAGCCTCAGAAGAGCTGAACTCAGACAGGCTTTTATCTTATACTTTATCTAAATGTTCATCAATGGGAGCGAAATACAAAAAGGTCTTAATGTTCAGGTGTCCACTGATGCTTTGCAGATACAACAGCCTGTATCATTCTGTTTCTCGGGTTGCCTTAACTGAAACTTAATACATTAAGTACACAGAAGAAGAATGCACAAAGAAAACCTCTAATGTTCCCTCTCTGCTTTTAAACTATGTGAACATACAAGTTCACCACCTCTTCACATCACTAACTGGAATAAGCAAGCACTCAAGGCACTGGGCCACGGTACCTGCTGTTTTAAAGCACAAGGTTTCCTTGGGCTTCATTGTTAGCGAGCTCGTGCACAAAAAGAACTCCCCTAAGTATGCCTAGGGGGCTGATATGGGAGTAACACTGCGCAAGAATATTGTGGTCCATATTATTCATAATATACTCTTCTACATCTGGGGTACCTCAAGTCTTCACTCGAGTATATAAGCATAAATATAGTTTAGGGTATAGATTGGGAAAAATGTTTCTCCTTTTTGAATAAGGCTTCCTCCCTACCAGCTAACCATCTGAGTAAATCTGGACGGAAGCAGAAGCCATAGTAGGTTCTAATGAGAGGTTCTTAGGTTAATGTGAGAAATTAAATGACCAAAATAAATGGTTTGTGTGCACAGTAAATGAACATTTTAATCAAAAGTCTCAAAAAAAAATTAAAAAGTTAAAAATGCAGTGAACGGCAGAAAGCTGTGAAAGGGAGAGAAAGCAAACATTTACCTGAAGCATCTCCAACTTTAAAATCACTGTCATCTGAACTATCATAATCAAGAGCTTCCAGGAGAGAAGCGGCCAAAGGCTTCACCTGCCTCCTCTTGGAGCTGCGATCCACTGTTAAGAGAAAAAATTACAATCATTTTACAATCTCACCAAACAGGGAGAACTGTGATGCTGGGGGAAATAGAAATGACTTCGTGCACTGCACGGAATCTCCAATTGACTTCTCCACACTGAGCTTGGTGGGAAAAGTTGGGTTTGGGGGCGCTGGATGCAGAGAGCCTGGCTGCCCCTGACGTTAGGCCAGGACCAATGCAAACAGCCCACATCCTCGCAGACCCCCGCCTAACTTCTGACCACTCGGTAATCCCTCACTCAGACAACGTACGGCCACGCACGCTATCTCGGAAGCCAAGGGACCACGGAGCAGCTTCCAGCAAGGGTCCGTCTGTCTGTCTGTCCTGCAGGACCCACCCGGCCCTCCCTGCTCAGCACCGCCTGACTTGAAAGGAGAAGTGGCGCGGGGCTGAGGCCTCGGAGACACTTACTAAGGAATCCGTGAGGTGGTCGTTTGGAGAGCTAGGGAAGGCTGCGAGAGGCAAGGCAGCAGGGACGCGCAGAGGACCAAGGAGACCGGTCGGAGAGCAGCTACCGAGGCAGGGCGCTGCGCCGACCGAGCAGGGGCGACCCCGGGGGTGGGCTACTGTCCCTCCCCACGCCCCGCGCCCGCCCGCCCGCCCGCCCGGCGCCCCTTCCCCCGCGCTCCCCGGCCAGGGGCGCTAGGCCCGAACCGGCCGCCCTGCGAGGGGAACTGCCCCGGTAAAAACTGGAAATAAAAAGAAAACTTTATTAGCCTGCACCAGAAGCAACAAAAGACCCAGAATTTGCACAGCGGAGGGCCTTCTGTCAGAGACAATAGGGAGAACAGCGACCCGGATACAGCTCCGACAAGGAGGAAGTGAAAGCCGCCGCGGAAACGCCGCCCTGGGCAGCCGAAGCTGAGGGCGCATGCGCGCACTCGCTCCCTCGCCGGAACTCAGTAACTTTAAGAATATTCACAGATTCTCTAGTTCCATCCATCTGCCTAAGAACTAGTCATTGCTGGTGGGAGTGAAAACTGGTACAGCTACTATGGAAATCAGAGTACAGGTTCCTCACGAAGCTGAGTCTCCATCTACCTCAAGATTCGACTATAACACTTGTACTTCCTAGTTTTGTGTATCAACTTAACACAAGCTGGAGTAATCAAAGGAGCCTCCCTTGAGGAAATGCCTCCAAGAGATCCAGCTGTAAGGTATTTTCTCAAATAGTGATCAAGCACTGAGGGCCTAGCCCATCATGGGTAGTGCCATCCCTGGGCTAGTATTCTTTGATTCTATAAGAAAGCCAGGGGAAGAAAGACAGTAAACAGAACTCCTCCATGGCTTCTGCATCCACTTCAGCCTCCAAGTTCCTGACCTGCTTGAGTTCCTGTCATGACTTCCTTTGGTGATGAACAGCAATGTGCAAGTGTAAGCTGAATAAACCCTTTCCTCCCCAACTTGCTTCTTGGCCATGATGTTTTGTGTACGAATAGAAACACTGACTAAGACACCACTCAGACGTTGATATTTGCTCATTCATGTCCATTGCTGCTCTCTATATAATCACCAAAATTTAGAAACATTATAGATGTCCATAAGCTAATGGTTGAATAGTGAAAATGTTTTATAGTTACACAATGGAATATTATTCAGCTGTTAAGAAAAATGAAATTTGCAAGAAAATGGACAAACATAGCAAAAATTATCCTGCGTGAGGTAACTAGGACTCAAAAAGACAAATATTCCATTTTTCAAAGTTAGGAACATAAGTTAAAAAGAAAAGAAGAAAGACAACTATTTTGTGTAACTCCAGTAAGTAAGTAAGCCTCAGAAACAAGGCAGACAGGAGCCAAGCCCAGGACTGGCTTTAATAGGCTAATGAACGAATCTGAAGGTGAAGTTAAGATGCTAGTGAAAAAAAAGTCTAATGGGGGTGGGAAATATAGAGAAGACAACTAACACTAAAGACCCCTTCAAAAAATATATGGAAAAACTGTTTACCACTCTACAGGGGCCTGGGATAACAGAACCTAAAAAGAAGGTAGACTAAGTTCTCATGCAATAGCTAACTTTATTCAGAACATCAGAAAATTTAAACTGTAAGAGTTAAGAATCACAAGAGTAAAGAGTCCAATTGCAAGGAAAGCTGCACATGTCAAAAATGTCTTTTCCTTGGTGGTAATAAACAAATAACAATAGTTAGCTGTGATGGATAAGCTGAAATAAACTCACTCCTATTCACTACACCTGGGAGGAGCACGAAGCAGTCCAAAAGCAAGTTCTGTGTTCTGAAGAAACTGAGCTCCAAGACTCTTGTCTTGTTGTCTTATAGTCTCCCAAGCACTCAGAATTCTCTTCACCAATTCTCCTCACTAAGAAAACAGCATTCTGGGGACTGTGTTACAACAGAAATCTACAAGCATAGAGGCTCTTTAAAGCAAATACAATATGCAAGGAAATGAAATAGAATATATTTACTCCCCCATATACTGGGGGAGACAATGCCTCAACTAGATAGCTTATCTCACCAAGTGAAAACTCCAGTGCTACAAATGGGTTCTCTCCTGTTGAGTCACTGGACAGATTCCATACAACCCTTCAAGTATCACAGACTATTGTTACTTGATCTCTACAACCTGATAGCAAATCCCTACTGCTGAAGACACTACTTATATTATTGAACATTAAACTGGTGCTCAACTAGAAGTTCCATCCCTAATGGCTAAGGTTAAGGTGCTCTGCACACTATGAGAGGACGAGAAACGTAATCATCAGCACCTCCCAAGCACAAACACTGAGATCTGGCCTCAGACAAAGCAACCTGCCTCCAAGATATGCTGGTGCAGTAGTGGCACAAAGGTTACAGGAGTAACCAACCACATTTGATTGGAAGACATCCATATAAATAAACCACAGTACTCAGTATTACTAAGAGGAAAAAAGAACATAATACAAATATGGCAAATCTTATATTGATATTACACAAAGGTTTGAATGAAACCAATTAAACTCATTTATTTATTCCACAAATACATGTTGAATGTCAGTATGTTTAGAATGGGAAATGAAATGTTTTGAAAAATTGTGAAATTTATAGACATCAAATCACCGAATGCAATGAGGAGGAAACTCTTCAAAGATATTTTCATTGAAACATATTTAATAAATACCATATATAGCAATTTAAGGAATGTACCAAAATGATTATTGTCTTTTCCCAGCCACAGGTTGAGATACAACTGAATATATAATCAAGTAAATTACTGTTTGTTACTCTGGACAACCAGAGAAAGAATACACACATTCAGAGAGGAGGAAACACAAAGGAAAAGCATTCTAGAGCAATTTATATTTATACTCATACACAAAAAGTTTAAGTATGCATCTAAACTGGGGTGGGTGTCAAGAGTGAAGGGAGATGTTTTTTAAAAGTACAGAAATTCCCAGGGCTAAGAGCATGTTGAAAAAATCCGATTGGCACACTAATATGTTTAGGTAATAAAAAAGAAATAAAATTTTACCCTATAAAATAAAGATTTATTTGATATGGCTTGGCTCAAAAAGCAGGGAAATTGTTATTGCCAATAAAATGAAGATATTGTAATGAGAAATAATTAGTTAAATTATCACATGTGATTATTGATCACAGTCTACGGGCAACAAGTACTTCTTCTAATAGACCATCGAGATGGAGCAAAAAATAAATAAATGGCCTGAGATGAAAGCAATGCCAAGAACAGCCAATATGTATATTTAAATATAATAAATAAATATTAAATGTGTATTTAAATAGTGTGTGTGTGTGTGTGTGTGTGAGTGTGAGTGATGAGCAAAAGTTCAGAGTTTTAAATTCATTGTCAAGAAATACAGCTTCTCTGTTACTCAAAACTAGGATTTCTCAGTGTAGGCACCATGGATACTTTGGGCTAAATAATGTAGTGTAGAAGATGACCCTGTGTCTGTAGATGATCCAGCTTTTTCCCTCTAGCAACAACATGCCGAAGCAGCTCACCTTTATTCAAGTTGTGATATCTAAAAAGTTTTTGCCAAATGTCCTTTGAAAAGAAAAGCCAACAGTGGTAACCTCATTCATGCCTCTAACTGAGAATCGGTGTTCTAATAAAATCATTGAGCAATGCCAACAGCCAGTGATCTTGAATCCACAGGTTGAAATTTTAGACAAGTCTGTGAGCATTGAGTATATCGATTGGTAAGGAGGCTATCTGAAGAATTGAGAATAGGTTGCAACATCAAAGACTTCTCTTTGTCAGTGTAATTAGACCTTTCCTTTTTGTCGAAATTGGACTCATATCTATCCTGTTCATCTGTATCGGTCTCAGAGTCTCTTGGAAATGGGACTGCAGATGTGATTTGTGTTTGGCCCTAAGAAGAGATTTGGCAACAGAAGCCGACAGTAGCTAATCACCTGTAGTGTAGCAGCAAACTGTAGTACAGAGAAGCTGATCTTATTATAGACATTTTAATGCAGGGGCTTTTCTAAGTTATAAAGACTTTCCAAAGGATGCTATGCTGGAGAGTTAAATGTCACTTTGGCACAATGTAGAGTCATCAGAGAGGAAGAAGTCTCAACTGAGAAAATGCCTCCATATGATTGGGCCAACTGAGGTGGTAGTCCTGGGTTCTGTAAGACAGGAGGCTGAGCAAGTTATATGCAGCAAGTCAATAGAGCACCCTTCCATGGCTTTGCATCAGCTCTTGCTTCCAGTTTACTGCCCTGTTTGATTTCCTACCTTGACTTCTTGCAATGATATACTATGGTCTGGGAGCAGAAGCCAAATGAGCCCTTTCATCAATCACTTGCTTTGGTTAAGGCTTTCATCACACCCAGAACCAGCAATTTCTTGGTTCTCTGGCTTCGTCTCTGGTTTGTAAAGTATCTGGGAAGCTGTTTGAAGGTACAGAGACTTGGTGACGTGTTTATTCCCAGGAGGACTCTCAGCTGCTGCTAGATTTTGCACCTCCAATGGTACTAAAAAAAGTATCAGCTTAATATTTAAACTTTATAAAGGTTTCTTCTTTATGGCCAATAGAAAAACAAAATTGTACCACACTTTCTGGCATTTATAAGAAGGATGACCCTTCTTTCAGGGTCCATCCAAATATGCTCCATTTCTTCATGAATCTTTATGAGAGAAGTAAATATTTAAATATTTATCTGTGCTTATGACTACCTTTAGATGTACAGAATGTGTTTTACTAGGATTGACTTAGATCTCCATATTTCCACAAACTATTTCTTAAGGACATCTAAGCTGTTTCTATTATACTCTAAACAATATTTCAGCTCCAATTCCAAAGCCACCTTCACATATTCAAGCATCTCTTCCAACAGTGTCCAACTTAGGACTGTCAATATGTACACTAGCTTTCTAAGAATACTATAAAATTACTTCAAAGTGGATGGCTGAAGATAACACGAAATTATTTCCCCACAGTTCTAGAGGTCAGCAGTGTGGAGATGAAGTAGTAAACAAAGCTATTCTCTCTCTAGAGACTCTGGAGAATAATCTATTTTTTGCCTCTTCTAGTTCCTAGTGGCCCTTGATGTTTCTGGGCTTCAAACAACAAATGCAATCTCTGCTTCTCTCTTGACTTGGTCTCCTCTGCATGTCTATATTTATCACCTTCTTGTAAGAATAGTAAGCATTTGATTTAGGACTCACCCTACTCCAATGTGGCCTTATTACCTTAAGTACAAGTACCCTAATGTCTCAAGATCGCATTAGGAGGTTCTGTGGCTTCATGGATTTCAGGGAAGCATAAGTCAACCCATATACTGTAAGTCTGTACAATCTACATCATCTGACATCAACTAACTCTTCTAGTTCTAGGAATGAAAGCCTGAGAAACTTAAATCAAGTAAATGTATGCATATTTTACTAGGGCCTCATAGTTTGAGAGAGCTGATATTTCTTTGATAAAGCTGATAAAGTCATTCTGGTTGAGATTACAGAAAGAATGAGCTGATTATTTTCATGTGTTCTCTTTATTAGCTTACATTTATTTAAGTGTATATGTCTTTCTGTATGCCTGTATGTCACATTGTGCAGCTACTCCTGGAAGTTTTGATAAAGAAGGCATTTCATCCTATAACTGGAGATGCAGGCAGCTATATTCTGCCCAATGTGGGTGCTGGATCCTCTGCAAGAGCAGCAAGTGCTCTCTGAGCCATGCTAAAGAATCTTTTATTGCTTGATGTAACTGTCATCTCCCAGGCTTATTGCCTCAGTCTGCTAACCTAGGCCTAGTTCTGGAAGTTTCTAGCCTCTGTAGAATCATATCTAGGCCTAGAATGTTTTCAGCCTTTGAGACTTACTGCTGAATAAACTCACCCTTTCTTGTTCTTGGCTGACTCTGGCTAGCTGGTTGAACTCAGCTGTTTGGGTTCAAAATTCCTCTCCAAGATGATCAGGCTTCTCTTTTGGCCTCTGACTAAATTGTTCTGCTTAACTTGTCTCTGTAAAACTCTCCCAGTAAAACTGCCTCCTCTCTCTCTCACTACACTTCTCCCCCAAGTACCTTCCCTTTCCTCTCTCTTCTCATGAGAGTTGGGCCTATCATATTCTGTCAAGCATTTCTGTGACTTGTCATTTTGTCTGCCCCTCAATTAGACATCACTTTTACACATGGGTGCTTCCTCCTACTAACTAACTTTACTTCCATTATTTAGGATTAAAGGTGAGTACTAAGGGCCTGTTTATATTCCAGCCAGAGTAGCCATGTTGCTTTTTAGAAGTGAAAAGAAAACTGCTGTATGACAGATGTGAGAGATGCTTTGTAGGATCTATCACACTCTGCTGATCTCTGTGCCTGTTTTTATGCCACGTATTGTTTTGATTATTCAAATGAGTCCCATGTTGATAGATTAAAAAAATCCCTCTACATAGTCCCTTTTCTGTTTAAAAACAAACAAACAAAAGCAAAAACAAAAACACTGTCATCTCTTCAGTCCCAGTGATTTAACATCACTGTGCAAAAATTGTACTTATATGTATTTTCATTTATTAGGGTTTGCTTCTTAGCTGTCCACCAAAAACTCATGGATTGAAAGCCTGGCCCCTAAAGCAGCAGTGTTCACAGTCTTTAGGAAGCAATTGGATCATGAGTGAATTAATCCATTTCTGATTCATAGCCCCATGGGTGTGAGGCATGAAGGAACCTTGTTACAGGAGTGAGAACTCTTTGCTTCCTGGCCACCATAAATTGAGCAGCTTTCTTCTGTCACATAATTCTCCCTGGCATACTGAGTTACCTAGGGCCTAAGGGCAGCATAATCCAGAGAAGGGAACTTAAATTGAAGCCTCAGGACCATAGAACCTTTGCTCTTATTGACTGACTATTTTAGGTACTTTAGTCACAGTGACAGAAAGCTCAAAAAACAGGATTGTACCCATAATAGTGACCTCAAAAAATTAGCCTTTATTTTTAGTGTATGGGTGTTTTGCCTACATCTGTGTCTATGTACTATGATACTGAAATTAATAAAAATAAAGAGGACTATATGTAGTATGTCGTGCTAGACTATTTAAGCAACTATGGAAAGACAAGATTTGGATTATCATACAACTTTTAAAAAAACCTGCATGCAAGCCCCAGACAATCTTAAAACAGACAGAAGTGGAAGAGCTCACATTGCTTCAGTTCTAAATGAATAATCAAAACAGTCCGTGGCATAACAACAGGCACAGAGATCAGTGGAGTGGGATAGATCCTACAAAGCATCTCTCACGGCTGTCAGCCAATGGTTTTCTTTTCACTTCTAAAAAGCAAAACAACAACAAAGTTGGAAAAACTACACTTGATAAGTATGGTGGCTTGCGCCTCTACTCCCATCACTCAGCAGTGTGAGGTTGGAGGATTTCGAGTAGATTGGGACCAGCCTGGACTACAGTGTTAGTCCAGGCCAGTTTGACCCTGTCCCCCAAATAAATAAAAGTCTACCCACCCCCAGCCCCCTTTGGAGACAGTTTCTCATATATCCATGGTACACTTTGAATTCATTATACAGCCAATGCTCGCATTGAACTGCTGATCCTCCTTTTGCCTCCCACATGCTGGGATGACAGGCCGATACCACCCCTGCTGGATTTATAGGCATCCATATATGCAGCTCTATTTAGGTTAACAAACTATAAGGTGCAGGTACAGAATGTGATAAGGTGGTATTTTATTACGTACAGAGGTTTAAATCTAAGGTCTGAGACATGCTAGATGTGTATTCCACCACTGAATTACATATCTGCAGCTCTGGTTTTATTTTCTGGAGACAAGGTGTCACTATGAAGACCAGAATGGCTCAAGTCTCAGGATTTCTTGCCTAAAGCTCTGCAATTACTAGCATGTTAGGAACGAACCACCATGTCCTACTGAATATGCTAATTTGACATATATAAACACTATGAAGTGATTACCATAATAAAGCTAACATATCTCTTCAGATCACCCTTTTACTGTTTGTTTGTTTATTTTGAGACAGAGTAAAAACACTATAGCTAATGTTGGCCTGGAACTTCTGATGTAGTCTAAGCTAAACTCAAACTCAGGACAATCTTTCTAAACCAGCCTCTATAGAGCAGAGAGGATCATACCTAGCCACTCTCAGCTACCTTTTTTTTTTTCCTTTTTTATTTTATTTTTGTAATGACAACATTTAAGATCGAGTCTGTTAGCAAATTTAAAACACAAAATTCACTATTAGTAACTCTACTCACTGTTTTGTAATCTCCAGACCTGATTCTGCCTGTGTGGCCGGCACTTTGCTGCCTTTCACTAACATCTCCCATTCTACCCACCCTTCAATCACTGACAGCCATCCATTTCCTCGATGTTTCAGGAGCTTAAACTCTTTTTTCTGAGAGCCTATATGCCTTTATTTACTTCCTTAGGGTCAAATACTGACATTTTATTTTATGCCTTTGATAGCACCATCAATTTTTGTTTATGTGTGATCTCTGTAGCTTTTGGTTGCTGTCCACACATGTGAAGTAGGTACCTCTTCCAGCTTTTATTGGCTGGATTCATCAGGGAAAGCCCTTTACCAGTCAGTACATCTACTGAATATGGATACACAACAGTTGGGGCCCAGGAGTGAGCTTGATGCTGGACCCTTTGTCAGGCTGATCTGGTACTCGGCTCAGTGGGTAAAACTCTGGGAACTTGTAGACGTTGGAGTGATTCTGTATTTTTTGGTTCACATGAATGAACTTGCCTGAGGCCTTGAACCTCACTGAGCAGCATAAAGCATAAAGGTGCAGGAGTTTCTGGGCTCTGGGGTTCACTGGGCAAGTCATGTGCTCCTACATTTTTTTAATCCCATGAAAACAGTGGGTACCATTAATAACCCAAAATGTTTCTAGTTTGGGGAAGGGCTCAAAGTAAAGGGGGTTCTACAATAGATCTAGGCTGCAATGTGAACTGTTCTTCAACTATTATATGTGACTCAATATTTCTGTGAATTCTTGTAGCATGGTAACATGCTACATATGTTTTTATTTAATCAATAACTGGATGTTGTCTTGCAAGAAGGAACCAAACTGAAGCCATTTTGAATAAAATTTCCATTCTGAATCAATGTCAAATAAAGTTTATGTTCCAAAGACCTTCCTGGGTAACTGATATCCTGCTGGGCAGAGAGAAAGAGACAAGACAAGACAGACAGACAGAGAAGTATATGGGTAACTGCCACCCTGGCTGGCAAGTTGAAACATGAATGATAGGTGAGTTGCCTGCCAGAGTGGAATGACCCAACCAATGGAAAGGGGACAAGTGTACCATAGAGGGCTGTTCCTAAGGACGTCCCTTATTCCTAAATACGTAACTGAAACCTGGCACACATGTTCATGGTTATCAAGCTTCAAAGCTCTGTAATAGTCTCTAGATCAGGTGGGGTGGATGGTTCCCAGTTCAGCTCGGAGCATGCTCTGTGGCCCTGACTAATCAGCAGCAGCTGACTAAAGTGAAATCTTCTCAGCTGCATTCACCTAGTATCTGAGTTGTGTTGGATCTAAGAGGACCCCACAGCAATGTGACAACAAAGCTACAAGACTGTAGGTGAACAGCAGCATGCCATTGCCAGAAAGGAACAGAGCAAGCCACATAGGTTCTACTAGATCTTAAAGCTTGAGTAATCGGGGCGAGCAAGTGTCACAGATAACTATAGTCCATACTCCTTTACCAGTGTCCCTTCCCTTCTTTGTCTGCACGTGCCATTCTGTGGACAGTTTCGCACATGCAGTTCTATTGGTTTGGTTGGTTGATTTTAGTACTTTAGACTGAACACAGAGCCTGGGAGAGATCAAACACATGCTAAACCATTGAGCTAGATCCTTAACACCTTCCAATTTCCAATTAACTGAGGAAGAAATCTGACATTCAGATGCTCATCTACATGAAACATTGTCAATAAACCCAAACTAGAAAGCAAGTCACTATAGTACCATGGTAGATTAGTATTGAGTGACAATAGTGAAAGATAATCTCACCAGAAGCAGAACTTCTAACATTTCATCACAATATTAATTTATGTAGAAGGAAAAATATCCAGATATAAGTTTGTGTGAGAGAATGTGTGTGTGTGTGTGTGTGTGTGTGTGCGCGCACACACACTTGTTTAATATTGTGCCTACATAACCAAGAATTTTAAAAGAATAGAACTAGAAAACTTAGTTGACAAAGAGGACTAGAGAAGATGTGTATGTACAAATATTTCAAAATTGACAAAGAGCATGAAAGCGATTGTTTCAAATGGATGCTCACCATGATAAAAGAGGACATAGATGATTATGAACGAGACACTGCTTTGTTATAATGGCTCCAACACTGTAGACATGGGCTTGACTTGATTGCCTGCTTGGCATAGTATTGATTCTGCTCAGCAAACTCATTTTATGACAAATCAACTATGAAAATTGGATCATAAGCATGGAATTTGATTGCCTTACTGTACGGTACTGTAAACAATTTCCCTAATACAATAGGTGAGGTTATGTTTTGAAGACACAGTTACAGTGCCACTTGGGAGCAATACTTTGGTGAGGTGGAATCATTTTTCTAGATAATAGACATTCTAAGTTAGCAAAGAGTGTCTACTGCTACTTACCAAAAACAAATGGATTAGATATGAAAGTGGCTCTTGTTGCTATGATCTTAGACACACTATAGTGGCTTCTTATCTTGATAACATAGCTCAGCTGGCATAGAAGTCTTTGTCTATTTGTTTGTTTGTTTATGTTTGTTTTAGACAGGGTTTCTCTGTGTAGCTGTGGCTGTCCTAGAACTCCCTCTGTAGAACACACTCTGGCATTGAACTCAGAAATCGTCCTGCCTCTGCCTCCTGTGTGCTGGCATTAAAGATGTGTGCCACTACCACCCTGTTCAGAAGACAGTTTTGGAAGGATGCTTCTATCAGAGTGCAAGCTGATTTTACTAAATCGGAGGCTTAGGCTGCTCCCTGTTCAATCTGGGCCCATCATGCCAGTCAATAAACAGGAAAATTGCGCATTGTGCTATGAGTTCCTGTGATTTATCCAGTTTGTGAAGGAGACATCAGGGCAAACTACTCAATGGGGTTAAAGAGTAGTATATCTAGAATGCATGACCTCATCAAGGATAGTTAATACTCTTCATACTGCCATATTCCTTTCTCGTATATTCTTCTGGACTAAGATTGTGTTTAGTTTTGTAAGAAGAGCGATAGAGTCATTTGTGAGACTCCCATACATTGAATTGGAAATATGGAAACAAGAAACAAATACTCATTATGTGATTGTACTCACTATGTGTCTAAGGTGATTTTGTCTGCTTCATGTCTTCTTTTCCCAACTGACTCCTCTGCTGACCTCAGGTAGCACTGGAAGTTGTTTTCCACAGGCCATATTATAGCAATTCAAAATAATAAATATGTAACCACACAACTATGCAGCTTACGAGGTCAGCTTCTCTGCTTGACCCTAACTGATGTACTGACCTTCGGTTCTGGTTTGCTATTTCCTCACTCTTGTCCTGCTCTTCATTTGCTCGTAGTCTCTAGAGAAGTTCTCAACCTTCCCAATGGGCCAATCCTTTAATATAGTTTCTCATGCTGTGGTGACCCCAACCATAAAACTATTCTCATTGCTGCTTTATAGCTGTAATTTTGGTAGTGTTACGAGTTATAATATAAATATCTGATATGCAACTCACATGTTGAGAACCACTGTTCTTTTCTTCCTATACATTCTTTTTTACATACTTGTTGAGAATAAGCCCTTAGGTTTCCATTATATAAACTCTCATCTTACAGACTCTTCATTTTCAAGTTTTCTTGATCTTAAGAGTGACATATATCTTGCCTGGCTTATCATGTCTCCAACAGGAGATATTTCACATTTTTTCTAGGTTCAGTGATTCCACAATGATCTCACGGGGCTGGAGAGATGGTTCAGTGGCAAAGTGCTTGCTGTAGAACAGGGGACCTGAGTCAATCTCTAACGCCCATACGAAACCAGGGAGCAGTGCTGTGCACCTATAACACCCGAACAAGAGGAAACGAGGTAAGGAGGATTCGTGAGCTCGGGGCCAGCTAGTCTAACCAAATCCACATGCTCTAGGCTAGTGAGAGACTATCTCAGAAACGAAGGTGGAGAGTGACTGAGGACCACACCAGACACGAACCTCTGATACATACACACATAAGTATGCAGATTCCCTGCCCACTCGGGACAGCAAACAGTACCTAGTAAGCATCCAATACATGCTCATGAGCAAATGACTGAATGAACTTAGGAATCCATAAAGGAAATAAAAAATGAAGAGAGATAATAAATGGCATCAAAGAAGAAGGATGGAAAATGAGATAATCTGAAGTCTACATGAAGTTTAGATGTTTCATGTCCTATTCGAAACAAGACAAGCACATTTTTCCTAAAATATTATGTAGCCATGTTTCAAATAAAAAGTATGAACAAACTTGCTGTGTCTCTGCTTTTTAATATTCATTGAATTTTGCACGTAAAGTATTTCAAATATTTAATTTAAACTTATAGTAGTGAAGCTTTGCGATTTATAACACTGAGAGTAAACTTTAAGTCCAAAATACTTCATTTTTCTAATAGAAGGTTTATAATTAGTGGTAGTTTATGCTAAAGTGTCATGCTAGTAGAAGAATATATTTGTTTTTAGGTTAAGGATAGCTGCAGAATCTTTAACAAGTGAAGGTTTTGTATTTGTATTATCATAAAAATAACTCAAATTGTCATTTTATCTACTAGAAAAATAATGAAAATCCTAAATGCAAACTGAATAAAAATATGAATCTGTCTTCAATTTATATTAATATAATTGTATTCTATGGTTCAGTTATTAAATTATATTTTTCAAAAGAAGCTATTTCTTTATTGTCATGCATTAATAACAACACATAATCACAATAACTTTCAGAATCTTCTAGGCTTAAATCTTCAAGGAAAATGTACAAGAGCACTAATTTATCTTGGGTGCCATTGATGGGGATTTAGAGGTATTCACCATACAAAACCTGTGTGTTTGTTTGTTTGATCGGTTGATGTTTGTTTGTTTGTTTGTTTGTTTTGAAGACATGCTCTTTTGTAGCCTAGTCTGGCCTCACACTCATATGTAGCTGAGGCTGACTTTAAAGTCCTGACTTTCCAGCCTTTGTTTCTAAAATGCTGGGATTATAAATATATGCCACCATGTCAGGCTATAGTTTCATTTAATTCAGAAAATTATTGTCTACATGATTTTAAAATTTTAAATCATTTAAAATTTTAAAACAAAACAAAAGAACAAGAAATAAACATGTTACAAATCTCAAAGTGAAATGGTAAAAGGTATCCCAATTCATTTGTTAAGATCCTATGCCATTGTTAGGTCTGAAAGCGTCACCACACAGAGACCACCACTGACATTGTAATAATGCAATAGGTAACAGTGGTCTTACTTCGTGAAAGGAGTTGACCACTTACATAAATGGTGACCATAGACAAAGGGATATAAGTCTTTATAGGAAACTGGAGGAATTTTACCAAAGTTTAGGAAATCACTGGAGGGTGCCAGGGAAGTCACAGGGGTAGGTTTCCGATTGCTTCCGAAGGTAAGCATCGTTTACTGTGACATCTCCCCAGCCTTCTTTTTATATTATTTTTATTTTTAATGGTGTATGCTTCATTGACCAAATCAAGTTACCTGTCTGAGCTTGACACTAGCCAAAGGACTAAATATAATTTTTCCAAGAAAAAGCATTAAATATGTGAACAAAAGGACAATATAAAAAATTTTGTCATTGCTTTTTTTTTAATTACAATCATTTCGGACTCTCCAAAATGACTCTCTTCAAGACACTCAGGTCTCCACTATCTGTGCTCAAAGTGCCTTCAGCACTGGGAGAACCTAAAACTCCATCTGTCAGTATTCCTAACTCAGTACATAGAGTACTTCATACTCTATGTTTGTTTCACTGTATTTGGTGAGGCCTTGAGGAAACTCCAGGAACCAAGTCAGCTCTGAGCATATCCTCCCTTTGTTAGTCACCCATTGTTGGTAGCATCTTCTGAGGAGCCCAACTGGCTTCCCTGGGAAACCAAGACTTCCATTCCCAAGGGTTTTAATGTTTTCAGAAGATCTCTCACCATGCACTTGCTTTACTCTGTGGTTAAATATAACATTTGAATCTTCACTACCTAAAGGATAAAACTCTAAATCTCCAACTCCCCCAAATCTGAGCTACCCTTTCAGCTTCATTTCCCATGTCTCCTTCCTAGGAATCTCAAGTGCCACCATGCTACACTCCCCTTCTTCCATACACTATGAACTCAACAATATAAGCTTTCATTTCTTCCTGTGTTGTTAAGAACATTTTATATGTATGGTCTACAAGGCTCCTTTTCCCTCAATAAGTCTATATGATATGATACTTTGTCACAGCTTTAATAATTCCTATATTATTCTTTCTTTTTATATTTCCGAGTGTGTATGCATATTTGTGAAGACATGCATAATGGCAGTCAGGTGGAGGTTGGAGGAGATCATCAAGGATTGACGCTTGTCTTCTACCTCGTTTGAGACAGAATTCCTTCCTGTTGGCTACTTCATCCTCCAGCCTTGTGAGCTTGTATCTTGGGAGCTTCTAGGGTCTGTCTGTTTTCTCTAGGATTGGAGAATGGGGCTGAACTTGAGTTCTAGGGATGAAATCTCAGGTACTCATACTTGAAAGGTAAGCATCTTTTATGGTGACATCTCCTCAGCCTTCTTTTTATATTATTTTTATTTTTAATGGTGCATGCTTCATTGACCAAATCAAGTTACCTGTCTGAGCTTGACACTAGCCAAAGGACTAAATATAATTTTTCCAAGAAAAAGCATTAAATATGTGAACAAAGGCCAATATAAAACAATTGTCATTTTTTTTTTAAATTACAATCATTTCGGACTCTCCAAAATGACTCTCTTCAAGACACTCAGGTCTCCACTATCTGTGCTCAAAGTGCCTTCAGCACTGGGAGAACCTAAAACTCCATCTGTCGGTATTCCTAACTCAGTCTAAGATCTACAAATGATGCTGTAGATGCTTCTTCTCTTATTATCTTTTCTCTTTCTGTCATTCCTGACTTAGTTTTTCTTTTCTTATTTTTCCCCTCCTTTTATCGTCTTTAAAATTTCTTTTCAGTGCTACGGATGGAACTAAAATTCTTACACACACTAAGCAAGTGATAGAGAACTGAGTTATAGTCCCAGTCCAATACTGTGATTTCTAGGTGGTTTGTTTTTCTAGGATTGTTTTTGATCGGTCTGAAGGTCTGTGAATTAACACCACCTTTAACTGCCCTACAACAGACACACATAATTTTCTACAGTAGAACAGAGACTTGATACTGGATACTTATAGTGAAGAGGATGAGGACTGTATACAGACATTGACATGCTGTTGGATATACGTTGCCACAGAGTTACCTAGTCTTTAACTAGAGCATGATTTTGTCAGTGTTCTTCCTTGCTTCTTGGCTTGAATCCATGTAAGGAGTTCATAAGCACAGCATATTTTTCTGCCTGATTCTTTCCTCTAGAGGACTGGAGAAATGTAATGTCAATTCATATCTCAAACAGTCACAGTTTTTAAAACCCAAAGCTAAGAGTTCCTTTGGCAATATGTAGTCTGCTTCTTTTCTATTTGAACCCTGCATCACTGGTCAAAGGTGTAATTCTTTTTGAGACAGACTACACTGCTAATCACAATTACTATGATTTTAAACAGTAAAGCTTTCTTTCCTACTTTCTATACATGCCTATCATAGACACACGACGGCTCTTTCCAAACAGCATTCAAGCTGGTAAAGTAGCCACTGTTTGGAACATAACTTGATCTTGTCATGATGGGAAAAGAGAAGAGAGAGAGTAGCACACATGGGAGCCAACAGTTCTGTGTGACAGATGGAATTCTCACATTCCATGTCTTACTAAAGAAAGTCACCTGATCAAAGCTGATGCTACTGAGGCAGTGAGATGACCTCTCTCCCTCAGGGTTAGCATGAGGAATTTGTAAATGATATAATCTACTACACGCAAAGTCCCTACTGCTGAAAGTCACACTGAAGTTTGCAATCCCCCCCTTTACACTGGCTTTTCTAAATTGTTAGCACTATTGTCTCCAGCCCTAATTAAAATGCAGCTAGAATATTCTTTCCCCTAAGTTTAATATGCAAAATTTAAGTGTTGACAATTTGACCTGTTAGTTGGGTACAGTTTAGGCAAATTTATATTGTGTAATTCTGCTTTATTGATATTTCAAAAGGCTTCACCTGGTTGTCAAATTATTATGTCTAGGAACTAGGCTAATAAGATTATTTTAAAAATCAACAAAACAGCAAATTTCTAGACTTTCTTTTGAATCATGGCATTTCTATATATCTACTTACTTTTTATTACCAATATTTATCATTCCAAATAAAATTTTCAGCAAAGGTCCTCCTGTCATGAAATTCTGTTACTAGCAGCCTCGCTGTACTCACTACCATTACTTCTCCTGTTTACATCTGAGTACTTTCTGTACTGATTTTTAATATAAGCATACTCATTACCATAGTATATAAAGGATTACCAAAATTGTTACTCTCTCGGTGATCTCCTTTTTCTCTCCTCCATTGCTATGTCTGGACCAGTCACTCATGCCTCTTGCTGTTTGTTATCATACCTTGGTAATTTCTTCTTTTCGTCTAGTTTTCAACTCAGATGATATCCCCAGGGGCATCTTTCCTTGCCCACTCTAGCTAAAGTAATCTTTCCTCTGCCTCTCCCATGTCACTTTTCACTGTTATTTATTTTAGTGGCACATCTATAGTTATATAAAGTTATCTGTTTATTTCCTGCTCTTCTTAGTCAACATGGTACGTATTTTTTTTTCCCCTCAATACTAAATCCCTAGAAGCTGAATGTTGTTCATGGAGGTGTATGTCTGCAATGCCAACTCTTGGAAGGCTGAGGCAGGAGGATCTTGAGTCAGAGGCCTGCCAAACCAAAAGCAAAAGCAACAAGATATGGTACAGAGTAGGTACTTAGCAAAAGTTTTCTGAGAGAGAGAGAGGGAGAGAGAGAGAGAGAGAGAGAGAGAGAGAGAAAACAAACCATGCCAGCCTTTATATGCATAACCTTCAGTTTATCATCCATGGCCCCCTCCTTGTTTTATTCAAACAAACATACTTGAATTGCTCAGTTTGATCCTGAGTCTTTTCTCACTCTATGTCCTACTGAGGAGACAGAGTGAGGAAAGTAAAGTGACTTGACTTTAGCAGTCATACAGCTCATTTCCTAAGAAACAAAACCACTCCATCTATTGTCTACTCTAGATATTCTAGAGTATTCTGCTCTCGAGAAATACCGTGGGTTTTGCATACACACTCATCCATTATTTCAGTAATTGGCATGGATATGTTCACAGCTGCTCACCACTAAAGTTCTGATTTACTCTTTTTTTTTTATTCTTTTTCACTCATTCACCCATAACCATCCAACTATCAAGTTCTGTTGATACCACAAAATTTTCTCTGATATTTTTGGTGATTTTTTTTCCCCAATCAGTACATTCCTCCCCACCCCCAGGACAACTAAAAATTCTCTCACATGGACAACTACAATAGCCCTTTTATCTACTCCATTCTTCATAGCCAAAGGAATTCTTTTCAACCATATAATCTTATTGGTGAACTTCTGAAAGTCCTGAACATAAAGTCCTTGCATAAGTGGTCCCTGCCTCGGATGTGGCTCCTACTTTGCCTTCCCTTTTAAATGGTAGACTGTGTGCTTCATGCCTTCATGTGAATTGTCTTCCTTATACACCGCCACCTGAAGCCTGTACTGGGCTAATGCTACCTGTTCAGTTTAGCAGTTTCGGCGAAACCCTCTCCTTATTATTTGAAACGTTTTAACATGTGTAGGGAGTCCAAATTGTTGGCTGTGATTCGAAAGTGCCCATTAAACCTGCCCCAAGGAAGAACTTTTGGGTAAAAGTAAATTTGCAAAGAGATAAATGAACATTGACTTAGGATGGTAGAAAAGGTTAAGTTCAGCAACACGGCCAATGAAGATACTTTTAAGGATTCAATATCTGGACCAAAAAGAGATGGTGGCATGTTGCAAAACTTCTTTGGGGGGCGACAACTCTTCAATAGTGCCACGACCTAAGAATCTAGAAATCACATTGTAGAAACTATGGCCAGCTTTAAGTCACTTACTAGTGTTTCAACTTCTGTCCCTAAGCGCCAGTGAAAGTCAGGAAGCAGCTGCAGTCTTAAACCGCAGCCGTTGACCCCGGCGGCTGGAGACTCGACCTGTCCTGCGGGATCTGGGCGCTGAGCCTGCAGAGGCGCCTGGCAGCTCCCTCCGGGGCCCTCCGGGCGGCGCGGCGCGCGCCCCACACGCGCGCCCCCAAGCGCGTCCACGCGCGGCCCTGGCCGGGAGGCGCCGCTAAGGAAGCCGCGCCCGCCGAGCGCACTGCCAGCGGACCGCCGGATGACCCTGGTCTATACGCATGCCGTCCTGAAAAGTGCCTGTCTCACCAGTCGAGACGCTCTGCCTGCTATGCAAAAAATAAAAAAATAAACCTATCAAAAAGATGCATGGTGGAGAACTGATGGATCATGAACTCAAAAATGCGAAGAAGTGGTCGGGACATTTAGGGCAATCGCGCGAGGGCTGACTACCTATTCAGGCACCTTAGAGGACAGCCGCATCCGGGCTTTCCTGCTGCAGGCTGCCCTCAGCGCCAGGGGTCCTTCAGGTAGGAGGTCCTGGGTGACTTTGGACGTCCGCTCAGCCAGGTTGCAGAAGCGGCTTAGCGTGTGTCCTAATCTTCTCTCTGCGTGTAGGTAGGCCTGTGCCGCAAACATGCTCCGCCAGATCCTCGGGCAAGCCAAGAAGCATCCCAGCGTAAGTTCACGGTCTTTGCCAGGGTGGCCTCTTAGCTGTGGTTGCTCCTGCCCGTGTCCCCTGGGGACGTTCTCTTTTCTCTGTTCCTTGGGGTTACATTCTGTTGTTGGGATGACCTGATTGCTTGAAGCCTCTACCTGGGGTGGAGGTGAGGTTGCCTGAAGCAGAAGGTGGCAGAGATCAGGGAGAAAGGTAAACATTCTGAGTGTTGGAACACTGTGGCTCTCAGATTACTTGGTCCCAAGAGGGGTGAGTGGTACGTTGAGTGATTAGAATCCAAGAGAGGCCAAGTTTGTTATGCTGCTCTTTGCGGCTTTTAGAGTCACTGCATTGCACCACCAAACCTTCAGAAGTGCAAGGGATCGTCATCGTGTAATCCCCACTTTGCTTGGAAAACTTGACACTGGCAAAATTGATTTAAGTTTTCTTGACCTGTCACTTTCGTCCAGTATAGCTCGATAGAGGATGCTGTGTACCTAAAACTCCCACTGATGGGCCTTCATCTTTGCCTTAAGCCTGGTTTTCTAAATACTCAGCAAAATTAACTGCAGTCTGTTTTCAGAGTTCATTCCTAAAACTAGTGCTTTTAATAGGCATTTCTGTCCGCTAGTTATGCTCTTTATTTCACAGAGATTATGTTCACAGAACTTTTGGTTTTTCGAGACAGGGTTTCTCTGTATAGCCCTGGCTGTCCTGGAACTCATTCTGTGGACCAGGCTGGCCTCAAACTCAGAAATCTGCCTGCCTCTGCTTCCCAGTTGCTGGATCAAAGGTGTACGCCACATTGCCTGGCTCACAGAACTTTTAAGGGCCACTTTTCAGTAGTTCCCGAAGAGATTCCGCTCCCAGCCTACCAGGGAAGTATATCTCGTTACTTCCAGGGAAGCAATGAAATTTAATGGGAATGCTGTTCAAGACTTACAGAGGTGAATGTACTTGATAGGATTATTTGTTCATATAATTTAATCCATGTAAGGAAGTTGGACTCTTAAGCCAACACCATCCTGATGTCTTTTTACAGAGATCATGCCTTTAGAATACAATTGAAAGAAACACTGCTTCAATCCAAGTTCAACCGTTATTCCCATTGTAGGACAAATTAGCCAAATAGCAGATTTAGAGGTTGGCTTATATAGAAAGGAACCAGTGTGCCCTTATTTGGACAAGATCAAGGGATGTGATGATGGCTACTCTTCTTTGTCTATTTGTTTCTAGTTGATTCCTCTCTTCGTATTTATTGGAGCAGGGGGTACTGGAGCAGCACTGTATGTGATGCGCTTGGCACTGTTTAATCCAGATGTCAGGTGAGTGTAAATGCTTTAATATTTGGATGGCTAATCATCTGGCTGGGGGCCCCAGTCACGGGAGAAGTCACAGAGTAGAAACAACTACAGTTTGTAGCTTTGCAGTCAGCCCAGGGCTGCTGACTTTTACTTGGCTGGCTTCGTGAGCTCATCTCAATCTCGCCTCCCCAAGTTGTAGTTTCATATTGGTCAAGTAGAATTGCTAATACCAACTCTTACATTTTGAAGGTTGGATAGCACTTGAGGTTTTTTTTGTTGTTGTTGTTTGTTTGCTTGTTTATGTTATGGCTGGAGGCATCCTCACACTATACATCTGGCCGTCCTGGAACTCACTGTGTAAATCAGGTTGGCCTCTCTAGTGCCGGAATTAAAGGCATGCACCATCATGCCTGACAGCAGTTGCTTTTTATGAAATACGTAACCACGATTCCTGTTGTATGTGAGTGTAACCTACTTTTTCCTCAATAAACTGGTCTTTTTTTTTAGTTGGAAAATGATAAAAGCCAAATACAAACATTTCTGTTATAAAGACAGGGATGTAGACAGATATCCCAAAGAGTGGTGTTCTGTGATTTTACCAGTTACATGCTTGTTTACCTATAAACTCTACTTCTGTTTAGCTCTGTAATGAAAGTAATGCCTAATAAAAAGTGAGATTGACTTATTCAAAGTACTAGCTTCTAAGGAAGTATTTTTAAAATACTATTGTAAGTAGTGTTTCATTACTATAATAATTACAATATTTTATCCATTTTAGCTGGGACAGAAAGAACAACCCAGAGCCATGGAACAAACTGGGTCCCAATGAACAATATAAGGTAAGGTACAAAGTGGTTAAAAATTGCAGGAAAGCATATTGTAGCAGATGTGGCTATATGGTAGTTCTCTTGAAATGGGATATGCAAGTGAAATCCTGTTTTTATTATATTGAACGTGAAGAGCCCCTGCCCCGTTGAGTTAGCTGGGACTGAAGGTTTGAGTTGCCTAATCTTCAGGTGCTGCTGCTGTTGATGTGTGGGCAACTCTGGTCTCTTGGGTGCTTTGCTTGGCTGTTTCTTCTTGCTATGATTCAAGTATTTTTGGTGTGGATTAGTAGGAAGAGATGAAAGTTGAAATTAAATTTTGCCATGAGCCTCATAGTTAACCTTTAACATTTTCTCAGAGGAGTGCTCTGTGTAGCTATTTTTTTTTTGTTTGGTTTTTGTTTTGAAAGAATGTGTTCATTCGCCCAGAATATTGATTTCACAAATGAGACTTTATACGTAAATGCTTTTACATGAAGACCCTCACATTACCAAAATATTGCTATATTTGGATATAATTTCATGTCATACAGATTTATCTATTTAAAGTATCCCATATGTTATACTATCAGCTGTTTCTAAGCAGCCAGTAGTTGTTTACCTTAGCACTCAGGAAGAGACACAAAGTCTTCTTTGACTAACACCTGGGGGAAGTGTCTGTGGTAGAGATAGGTGCCCTTTAGTACTATTTATAGCAGCTTTTATGATTTACTCTTTATTTGCTTAAAACTTTCTGCTTACCCCAACTATAATTTGGCTTTTAAGATAAGTTGCTGCCTCTAAAGATACAACAGGAAATTTACTAGCCACTCTGAAACAGAATGTCTGATACGTATTTTTAACAATGTACTCAAGAAACAGTAAACAGATATTCTCACTTGTAATTTTGTCTTAGGAATTTTAAGTACCAGTTATTCGGGGGAGGGATATATCTGCATCTAACGTTTAAAAAAGGAGAAAAAAGAACTAGAGTTTGGATGTTTAACCAAAAAGTATATTGGAATATTGTGTAAATATTTTTCAGAAAATGTACCAGATGATTCTAATAGTTATACTAGTTACCAGTGCTTTGGAAAATGATGACATAGGCTGATGTAAGGCCATGTTACCTGGAGGTGGAATGCTGCTGTTTTAAGACCCTATTGTTAAGAGTTGGCTGGAGATGGCAGCACACAGCTTTAATTCCAGCACTCAGGAGGCAGAGGCAGGCAGATCTCTAACTTCTAGGCCAGCCAAGTCTACACAGAGAAATTCTGTCTTAGACCCAGTTATTTGTGGCATAGTTTGAGCAGCACTGTGTACCTGTAGCTAATAAAAGGTAGAAGGGAAGAGAGTTGCCATATTGAAATAGAGATGAAGAGAACTCAATCTAGGATTTGAAAGCATTGAACGAATGATGTCTACTTTTGCTTCTGTACCCAAGCAGTGAGGTAAACTAGGTAACATTGTTAATTTTTCTGTCACCTAAGAGAAATTTCTGAGGATGGGGTTTCTGTATGTATCCTTGGATGTCTAAGAACTCACTCTGGCCTTGAACTCAGAGAGCTGCCTGCCCCTCAATCCTGAGTGCTGGGTCTAAAGACACTTGGCATCACCTAAAAGAATTAAAGGGAGTTTTCTTTATCCTGCCCAGAGAAATTAGATTTCACTGTATGCCTTTCTATGACAGATGTGAGATGAGATTTATTCTTTCCTTTTCTCTTGAGAACAAAAGTGACCTATAAGGGCTTCTCATCAGACTTAAGATTGGAATGAAGTGAATGTGGAGTAGTTAACTTAGAAACAACAACATGAATAAAAAGGAAAGGTCTGTGATGGTAAGACAGTAATATTTGAGGTGGCTATGATAAGTCTCATAGATAGGGAAGTTTAGGCAACAGAAGTTTGGGAGCTGGGGAGTGTGAGATCAGGATGTGAGATCTCTGCTTCTATAGGAGGAAAAGAGGTAGATGCTCTGTCTCTTTTTCCTCCAGTTCTGATGGCTCTGCCCTTACGACATAATTACCTTCCAGATGCTCAGTTTATCCCATCGGGGCTAGAATTTGAACAGACATTTCAAGAGGACATGAGTATTGAGTGCATAAAAGGAGATTATTGGTTCCTCAAAGGAAAAGTGAATGTAACAATAAGAGATTAGACAAAGATGGGATTTAAGGACTAGGGGCCTAGAAATACATCAAGGAAAGAAATGCTCAAAAGCCCAGATCAGATACAGCAATCTAGGATGCACTTGAGGTAAACACTGTTAAGAAAAACAGCAAATAGCAAAGACATGGATGTGAAAACATAAAGGAAACTTAAAAATTACTTGTGTAGAGAAATTTAAGTACAAAGCCATACATCAAAAGCCTGTTAGCTTTGAGAGAGGGGGAAAAAATGTTGAGACAAAGTCCCTCTACATATCTCTGGCTGTCCCCTGGAACTCAGTGTGTTGACCAGGCAAGCCTTAAATTCATAGATACCTGCCTCTTTGCCTCCAAAGTGCTGGAATTAAAGGCATGTATCATCATGTCTGGCAAAACAGTTGGTTTAAGGAAGTAGCCATGGCTGTCTTGGAACTTAATATGTAGTTTAGGCTGATCTTGAATTCACAGAGATCCACCTACCTATGCCTCAGGAATGCTGGGTTTAAAGGTGTACTCTACCAGTCTCACCACACCTAGCTGTAGCTTTGGTTTTTTGTTTGTTTGGTTTGGTTTGGTTTGGTTTGGTTTAATATTTTTTTAAAGATTTAGTTGATGTATATGAATATACTGTCGCTGTCTTAAGACACACCAGAAAGGGGCATCAGACTCCATTACTGATGGTTGTGAGCCACCATGTGGTTCCTGGGAATTAAACTCAGTACCTCTAGAAGAACAGTCAGTGCTCCTAGCCACTGAGCCATCTGTCCAGCCCTGTAACTTTGTTTTTAAAGATTTATTTTTATTATTTGAATACATATAGTATGTGTTAACTGCACCTAATTATTGGTACTTACTAAAACTATGGGTGTCACAGTCCATTGAGGTTACAGAGGTTGTTGAGAGCCACCCCACATGGGTGCTGGGAACTGAACTCTGTGAGCCTTTAGGTGGGTGGTACATGCTTTCAGCCATTAAGCTAACTCCAGCCTTTTAGGTTAGTCAGTTTTAAGTAAGCCGTAATTCATATTCAGTTAGATGTTTATAAAGCAGTGGGAATGTAAAGGACTGAGGTGATTAAATAAACAGAACAGCTAATAATTGTTGACATCTACTAGATGTTTATTTTCTTTATAATATATACTATACCTCATATCTATCTTCATATCTATCTGTAAATATCCTAACATGTGAACAGTTTAGAGACTAGTATTCTGTTGTCTTGCTAAACTGATTTTTAAGACAGAGCAAAGAATATTGATAGTTTACTTAAGATTTTCTATCCCACAAAACCCTAGGTCTGTGTGTATATACCTGAGGATGAAATGGTAATATGCTTTAAAATTTCGAGGTTTTTCTTTTTTAAAACTCAAGTAAGGGGAAGGGGTTGTGCTGGTAAGGTACTAACTTAGCACATACCGAACCCTGTGTTCAGCCCTCAGCACCTTTAAAACTGAGTGTAGTGGCTTTCAGTCGAGTGCTTGGGAGGAAGATGGAAAACCTCAACTCTTAAGATCATCATCAGACAGAACACTGAGGTCACCTTAGGCTGTGTGAGCAGTCTGTGTTTGAAGTAAAAGAGGTTTGAAGAAATCTGTTTGGGAACAGATCTTTGTGAACTACTTGTTAGTATATTTTTTCACAATGGAAAAGGATGAATGTAGGCCCTCAAATAGGCTAAGCTACTCCTGTGCCTTTGAACTTTGACAACCACTCTTAAGTCCTCTCTTAATACAAACTGTCTTCGTCACTCTTACATTGTGGTGAGGAGACCCCATGACAGAGGCAGATCACATGAAAGAGAACATGTAATTGGGACCTTGCTTATAGTTTCAGAGGTTTGGTCCATTAACAAACAGCAAGGCTGTTGTGGCATCCTTGCAGGGGGGTGTGGTGCTGGAGAATACACATGAACTCCATCCTGATCTTCAAGCAGAGAAAGAACTTGGTGTGGCATGGGCTTTTGAAACCTCAGAACCCACCTCCAGTGACTCATTTCCTCCAGCAAGGCCACACCTAATCCTTTAATCCTATCAGAGGTCATTCCTCGGTAACTAAGTATTCAAATATATGACCGTATGTGGATCATTCTTGTGCAATCCAGCAGTTCCTTAACCAAGGCGAAAAGTCTATATATTTACCTTCTGTTAGAGATTCCTGAATATAAATAATCTAGATGAACTAGAAGCTTAAAAGGATAGAAGTATGTATCCGAAGGAATTAATAGTTACTCATTTTGCAGTGGATTCTCTCTATTGGTCTAGCTAGTAGAATATACTTAAGCTTCAGGTTGGATGCCTAGTTACCTCACCAAAACTATCCTGAAAGACTGCAATTTTAGATAAAGTAAATTTTTGTGAATTAAGTTTACATCATGAAATATTCTAAAATTTTTTATTTATAAGTTGTTATTGAGAAAGTTGCATCATCAAATTCTAAAATTTCTGTGCCATGTCAGTTTTTGGCAATATAAAATGTTTTTTGTTTTGTTTTGTTTTTAAGTTCTACTCTGTGAATGTGGACTACAGCAAACTGAAGAAAGAAGGCCCAGACTTCTAAACTATGAAGTTCACTGTAAAGCTGCTGATAATGAAGGTCTTTCAGAAGCCATCCGCACAATTTTCCACTTAAGCAGGAAATATGTCTCTGAATGCATGAAATCATGTTGATTTTTTTTTTTTTTGGAGTTTATTACACTGATGAATAAATCTCTGAAACTTGATGCGTGTCACTATTTAATGCTGAAAATTCATGTGGGATTTGATAGCTAGGATATAAGAACTAAAGTATTAGGATGTAAAGAATCTCTTGAATTTCTCTTAATACATTTGAAAGTGAGACTTTATGCTGCTTTAATAAGTGTGTGTGTGTGTGTATGTAGGCCCATACTTGGTGACTTCAAACTGGAAACTAAAGGGCAACCGAGAAGAATATTCATGCCTTTGTTCAATGATGAACAAAATAGAAAGCTGTGCATTTCTGTTATTGGCTGGAATTGAAACACAGTTAACCTTCTTTACCTTGACATTACTTTCAGGGTTATTCACTCACTAGTACTAGCATAAGATAAACTCAGTCTGTCACTGCTATTAGCCAAAAGGTGGTGAGACTTTCTATTGTGTGGCTTTGGCAGATGTTCCAAGGTTAGAAAGTAATCAGTGACTTTAAAATTGGGTCTTTGAGTTCTACTTAGGGTGGCGAATGGTGAGTGAGTATTTTGATGTTTCCCAATGTATACTTCAGGCCCCTGGGCTCAGATGCCCCTAAGGATAGAAGATTTCAGTGGTGGCTAAGAAAGTAAGCATGTATCCTATAACAAGTTTTTACAGAAGTGTGTATCAATCATCACATCAGAGACTAATTTAGTGAGATAATTTTGATTTTTAGCATAAGTATATAAATTTTATTTGTAGTGAACATACTGAACCTGAATTTGGGATACATATTTTGTCTCATTTTAAAAGCTGAGGAAGTAAGGTTTGGACTAAATTATCAGAAATTCAAATAAATAGCTATTGAACTCAGGCTGAATTTAGTGTGAAGAATTTCAGTTACTTCTCCGTTTTTATTATTTAAAACAATTTTTCAATTTAAATATATTTTACCATATTCATCTTCCTCAAGTCCTTCCCGGTGTTCGTCCCCGTCCCTAATCACCAAACACTGGACAGAACAAAACTAAGAAAACCAAATTAACCACCATCCAAGAACTAAAAACTACAAGTGCAGGCACACACACACACAAACTGGGGTCCATTATATGTTGGTCAACATTCCTGAACTTGACCTAGGATGTAACTCCATATACTCAGGGTCATGCCATTGGAAAAACTGGCCCTCTCCCAGAAGGTTTAAAAGGCAATTCTGATGTTAACTTTTACTCTATTTTAGGTTTCCACTTACTATCTTCTCAAATATATCAAAATATAAGACAAAACAACATTGAAGTTGGACAAGACAGAAGGAAAAGAAGCCAAGAGTACGAGACCCACTTGTTTGCACTCAGGAATCCCATAAAAACAGTAAACTTGGAGCCATAATATATACGCAGAGGAACCCAATGCAGACCCTGTGTATACATGGTGCTTCTCATTCATGGCTGGGTGTTCCAAGGTCTCCCACGGAGCAATACCTAGCTGTGGGTCCCTATATGTTCCCAGGAGGAAACTTCTCTGGTGATGACCCCATAAGGCACTAACCTATGAGAATAGTGGGATATCATTAGATATTTTATCGTCACATTTTTAAAAAGACAAGTATTTGGGTTTACCCCAGGTCTTGAGACCCATCTCATGGAGTGATTGGCTATTCCCACAAGCATTGTGGCACCATTGCCCTAGATGTCTTGCTAGCAATGCACCATTATAGACAAAAAGTTTCTAACTGGTTTGTTTTTCTCTTTTGAGAGCAGTCAGTGTACGAAGTATTCAGTGTCTTTCCTGACACTGAACCATAGGGGTAAAGGCTCTATATAGGGGCCAGCTCATCATTTCCACATCCGATGGGTTGTATAGGTGTCTTCAGCAGTGGGGCCTTGCTGTTAGTTTGTAGAGAGCAACCTACAGTCTTGGCAAGAGCCTGAGTTGTTCAGTGATTTCTGCAGGGCCCCTTGGGCGAGCAACTCAATTACATGTAACCCAATTCCAATACTGGAAGTTTTGTTTGGTGACAAGAGCCATTTGGGACTGTCTTCCCCCATTATTCAGCAATTTCATTTAGATGTTCAGTATTAGGTTTCCATTATCCCTCAAATGGCCCTTAATTTTAGCTGTCTCGGTTTTCTCTCCCATAATCCCCCTTCTCTCCCTCCCAACTTGATCCTTTGATTCCAGCCCAAATCGTTCCATCTATATCTATTTTTATTTCCCTTTCCTAAAGATCTATCTGTTCCCACTGGCTTCTTACTCTATACCTATCCTCTGTGGTTCTATGGATTGTAGCTTGGCTATTATCGACAGCTAACATCCACATAAAAGGGAATACACACAATAACTGTCTTTCTGGGTCTGGGTTACCTACTCATTAGTTTTTCTAGTTTTGTCAATTTACCTGCAAATTTCATTATGTCAATTTTTTGTTTGTTTTGTTTTTACTAGTGCGGTAATACTCCATTGTGTAAATGTACCACATTTCCTTTAACCATTCTTTTGTTGAGGGACATCTGGGTTGTTTTCACGTTATGAATAGAGCAATGAATATGGTTGAACTAGGGTCTCTGTGTTAGGATGATGCATTCTTTTGAGTATATGCTCAAACGTGGTACAGCTGGATCTTGAGGTACATCAATTTCCATCTTTCTAAGGAACTGCCACACTGATACCATAGTGGATATACAAGTTTGCACTCCCACCAGCAGTATATTAGTGTTTCTCGTACTCCACGTCCTCACCAGCATGACCTGTCACTTGTTTTGCTAAGCTAGCCTTTCTGACAGATGTAAAATAAAATCTAAAAAGAAGTTTTAATTCACATTTTTCTGGTGGCTATGATTATTGGACATTTCATCAAACATTTCTTAGCCATTTGAGTTTCCTCTTTTGAGACTTCTCTGCTTAGATCCGTTCCCCATTTTTAATTAGGTTATTTGTTTTCTTGATATCTAGTTTCTTGAGTTCTTTATATATTTTGATATTAGTCCTCTTTGAAAGCCTGATAGAGTTCTGCACTAAAACCACATGGTCCTGGGATTTTTTGGTTGGGAGACTTTCAATGACTGTTTCAGTCTTACTGGTGGTTATGTGTTTGTTTAAATTACTTATCTAATTATTCTAATTGTGTTCCAATTTGGTGGCATGTAAGTTTTTATAGAATATCCTCATTATTCTCTGGATTTCCTCAGTATCTCAGGGTGCCTCCCTTTTCATTTCTCATTTTGATACTTTGGATCTTCTCTCTGTGCCTTTAGTAATGGATAAGGGTTTGTTTTTTTTTTTTTTGTTTTTTTTTTTTTTTTTTGTTTTTTTTTGAAGAACTAACTTCGTTTCATTGATGTCTTTTTTTTTTCCATTTTTTATTAGGTATTTAGCTCATTTACATTTCCAATGCTATACCAAAAGTCCCCCATATCCACCCACCCCCACTCCCCTGCCCACCCACTTCCCCTTTTTGGCCCTGGTGTTCCCCTGTACTGGGGCATATAAAGTTTGCAAGTCCAATGGGCCTCTCTTTCCAGTGATGGCCGACTAGGCCATCTTTTGATATATATGCAGCTAGAGTCAAGAGCTCCGGGGTACTGGTTAGTTCATAATGTTGTTCCACCTATAGGGTTGCAGATCCCTTTAGTTCCTTGGCTACTTTCTCTAGCTCCTCCATTGGGAGCCCTATGATCCATCCATTAGCTGACTGTGAGCATCCACTTCTGTGTTTGCTAGGCCCCGGCATAGTCTCACAAGAGACAGCTACATCTGGGTCCTTTCAATAAAATCTTGCTAGTGTATGCAATGGTGTCAGCGTTTGGATGCTGATTATGGGGTGGATCCCTGGATATGGCAGTCTCTACATGGTCCATCCTTTCATCTCAGCTCCAAACTTTGTCTCTGTAACTCCTTCCATGGGTGTTTTGTTCCCAAATCTAAGGAGGGGCATAGTGTCCACACTTCAGTCTTCATTCTTCTTGAGTTTCCTGTGTTTAGCAAATTATATCTTATATCTTGGGTATCCTAGGTTTGGGGCTAATATCCACTTATCAGTGAGTACATATTGTGTGAGTTTCTTTGTGAATGTGTTACCTCACTCAGGATGATGCCCTCCAGGTCCATCCATTTGGCTAGGAATTTCATAAATTCATTCTTTTTAATAGCTGAGTAGTACTCCATTGTGTAGATGTACCACATTTTCTGTATCCATTCCTCTGTTGAGGGGCATCTGGGTTCTTTCCAGCTTCTGGCTATTATAAATAAGGCTGCTATGAACATAGTGGAGCATGTGTCCTTCTTACCAGTTGGGGCATCTTCTGGATATATGCCCAGGAGAGGTATTGCGGGATCCTCCGGTAGTACTATGTCCAATTTTCTGAGGAACCGCCAGACTGATTTCCAGAGTGGTTGTACAAGCCTGCAATCCCACCAACAATGAAGGAGTGTTCCTCTTTCTCCACATCCACGCCAGCATCTGCTGTCACCTGAATTTTTGATCTTAGCCATTCTGACTGGTGTGAGGTGGAATCTCAGGGTTGTTTTGATTTGCATTTCCCTGATGATTAAGGATGTTGAACATTTTTTCAGGTGCTTCTCTGCCATTCGGTATTCCTCAGGTGAGAATTCTTTGTTCAGTTCTGAGCCCAATTTTTTAATGGGGTTATTTGATTTTCTGAAGTCCACCTTCTTGAGTTCTTTATATATGTTGGATATTAGTCCCCTATCTGATTTAGGATAGGTAAAGATCCTTTCCCAATCTGTTGGTGGTCTTTTTGTCTTATTGACAGTGTCTTTTGCCTTGCAGAAACTTTGGAGTTTCATTAGGTCCCATTTGTCAATTCTCGATCTTACAGCACAAGCCATTGCTGTTCTGTTCAGGAATTTTTCCCCTGTGCCCATATCTTCAAGGCTTTTCCCCACTTTCTCCTCTATAAGTTTCAGTGTCTCTGGTTTTATGTGAAGTTCCTTGATCCACTTAGATTTGACCTTAGTACAAGGAGATAAGTATGGATCGATTCGCATTCTTCTACACGATAACAACCAGTTGTGCCAGCACCAATTGTTGAAAATGCTGTCTTTCTTCCACTGGATGGTTTTAGCTCCCTTGTCGAAGATCAAGTGACCGTAGGTGTGTGGGTTCATTTCTGGGTCTTCAATTCTATTCCATTGGCCTACTTGTCTGTCTCTATACCAGTACCATGCAGTTTTTATCACAATTGCTCTGTAGTAAAGCTTTAGGTCTGGCATGGTGATTCCGCCAGAAGTTCTTTTATCCTTGAGAAGACTTTTTGCTATCCTAGGTTTTTTGTTATTCCAGACAAATTTGCAAATTGCTCCTTCCAATTCGTTGAAGAATTGAGTTGGAATTTTGATGGGGATTGCATTGAATCTGTAGATTGCTTTTGGCAAGATAGCCATTTTTACAATGTTGATCCTGCCAATCCATGAGCATGGGAGATCTTTCCATCTTCTGAGATCTTCCTTAATTTCTTTCTTCAGAGATTTGAAGTTTTTATCATACAGATCTTTCACTTCCTTAGTTAGAGTCATGCCGAGATATTTTATATTATTTGTGACTATTGAGAAGGGTGTTGTTTCCCTAATTTCTTTCTCAGCCTGTTTATTCTTTGTATAGAGAAAGGCCATTGACTTGTTTGAGTTAATTTTATATCCAGCTACTTCACCGAAGCTGTTTATCAGGTTTAGGAGTTCTCTGGTAGAATTTTTAGGGTCACTTATATATACTATCATATCATCTGCAAAAAGTGATATTTTGACTTCCTCTTTTCCAATTTGTATCCCCTTGATCTCCTTTTGTTGTCGAATTGCTCTGGCTAATACTTCAAGTACTATGTTGAAAAGGTAGGGAGAAAGTGGGCAGCCTTGTCTAGTCCCTGATTTTAGTGGGATTGCTTCCAGCTTCTCTCCATTTACTTTGATGTTGGCTACTGGTTTGCTGTATATTGCTTTTATCATGTTTAGGTATGGGCCTTGAATTCCTGATCTTTCCAAAACTTTTATCATGAATGGGTGTTGGATCTTGTCAAATGCCTTTTCTGCATCTAACGAGATGATCATGTGGTTTTTGTCTTTGAGTTTGTTTATATAATGGATTACATTGATGGATCTTCGTATATTAAACCATCCCTGCATCCCTGGAATAAAACCTACTTGGTCAGGATGGATGATTGCTTTAATGTGTTCTTGGATTCGATTAGCGAGAATTTTATTGAGGATTTTTGCATCGATATTCATAAGAGAAATTGGTAGAAGTTATCTTTGTTGGGTCTTTCTGTGGTTTAGGTATCAGAGTAATAGTGGCTTCATAAAATGAGTTGGGTAGAGTACCTTCTACTTCTATTTTGTGAAATAGTTTGTGCAGAACTGGAATTAGATATTCTTTGAAGGTCTGATAGAACTCTGCACTAAACCCATCTGGTCCTGGGCTTTTTTTGGTTGGGAGACTATTAATAACTGCTTCTATTTCTTTAGGTGATATAGGACTGTTTAGATGATCAACTTGATCCTGATTCAACTTTGGTACCTGGTATCTGTCCAGAAATTTGTCCATTTCATCCAGGTTTTCCAGTTTTGTTGAGTATAGCCTTTTGTAGAAGGATCTGATGGTGTTTTGGATTTCTTCAGGATCTGTTGTTATGTCTCCCTTTTCATTTCTGATTTTGTTAATTAGGATTTTGTCCCTGTGCCCTTTAGTGAGTCTAGCTAAGGGTTTATCTATCTTGTTAATTTTCTCAAAGAACCAACTCCTCGTTTGGTTAATTCTTTGAATAGTTCTTCTTGTTTCCACTTGGTTGATTTCACCCCTGAGTTTGATTATTTCCTGCCGTCTACTCCTCTTGGGTGAATTTGCTTCCTTTTTTTCTAGGGCTTTTAGATGTGTTGTCAAGCTGCTAGTATGTGCTGTCTCCTGTTTCTTCTTGGAGGCACTCAGAGCTATGAGTTTCCCTCTTAAAAATGCTTTCATTGTGTCCCATAGGTTTGGGTATGTTGTGGCTTCATTTTCATTAAACTCTAAAAAGTCTTTAATTTCTTTCTTTATTCCTTCCTTGACCAAGGTATCATTGAGAAGAGTGTTATTCAGTTTCCACGTGAATGTTGGGTTTCCATTATTTATGTTGTTATTGAAGATCAGTCTTAGGCCATGGTGGTCTGATAGGATACATGGGACAATTTCAATATTTTTGTATCTATTGAGGCCTGTTTTGTGACCAATTATATGGTCAATTTTGGAGAAGGTCCCGTGAGGTGCTGACAAGAAGGTATATCCTTTTGTTTTAGGATAAAATGTTCTGTAGATATCTGTCAGGTCCATTTGTTTCATAACTTCTGTTAGTTTCACTGTGTCCCTGTTTAGTTTCTGTTTCCACGATCTGTCCATTGAAGAAAGTGGTGTTTTGAAGTCTCCGACTATTATTGTGTGAGGTGCAATGTATGCTTTGAGCTTTACTAAAGTGTCTCTAATGAATGTGGCTGCCCTTGCATTTGGTGTGTAGATATTCAGAATTGAGAGTTCCTCTTGGAGGATTTTACCTTTGATGAGTATGAAGTGTCCCTCCTTGTCTTTTTTGATAACTTTGGGTTGGAAGTCGATTTTATCCGATATTAAAATGGCTACTCCAGCTTGTTTCTTCAGACCATTTGCTTTGAAAATTGTTTTCCAGCCTTTCACTCTGAGGTAGTGTCTGTCTTTTTCCCTGAGATGGGTTTCCTGTAAGCAGCAGAATGTTGGGTCCTGTTTGTGTAGCCAGTCTGTTAGTCTATGTCTTTTTATTGGGGAATTGAGTCCATTGATATTAAGAGATATTAAGGAAAAGTAATTGTTGCTTCCTTTTATTTTTGTTGTTAGAGTTGGCATTCTGTTCTTGTGGCTGTCTTCTTTTTGGTTTGTTGAATGATTACTTTCTTGGTTGTTCTAGGGCGTGATTTCCGTCCTTGTATTGCTTCTTTTCTGTTATTATCCTTTGAAGGGCTGGATTCGTGGAAAGATATTGTGTGAATTTGTTTTTGTCGTGGAATACTTTGGTTTCTCCATCTATGGTAATTGAGAGTTTGGCCGGGTATAGTAGCCTGGGCTGGCATTTGTGTTCTCTTAGTGTCTGTATAACATCTGTCCAGGCTCTTCTGGCTTTCATAGTCTCTGGTGAAAAGTCTGGTGTAATTCTGATAGGCCTTCCTTTATATGTTACTTGACCTTTCTCCCTTACTGCTTTTAATATTCTATCTTTATTTAGTGCATTTGTTGTTCTGATTATTATGTGTCGGGAGGAATTTCTTTTCTGGTCCAGTCTATTTGGAGTTCTGTAGGCTTCTTGTATGATCATGGGCATCTCTTTTTTTATGTTTGGGAAGTTTTCTTCTATTATTTTGTTGAAGATATTAGCTGGCCCTTTAAGTTGAAAATCTTCATTCTCATCAATTCCTATTATCCGTAGGTTTGGTCTTCTCATTGTGTCCTGGATTACCTGGATGTTTTGAGTTAGGATCCTTTTGCATTTTGTATTTTCTTTGACTGTTGTGTCGATGTTCTCTATGGAATCTTCTGCACCTGAGATTCTCTCTTCCATTTCTTGTATTCTGTTGCTGATGCTCGCATCTATGGTTCCAGATCTCTTTCCTAGGGTTTCTATCTCCAGCGTTGCCTCGCTTTGGGTTTTCTTTATTGTGTCTACTTCCCCTTTTAGTTCTAGTATGGTTTTGTTCATTTCCATCACCTGTTTGGATGTGTTTTCCTGTTTTCCTTTAATGATTTCTACCTGTTTGGCTGTGTTTTCCTGCTTTTCTTTAAGGGCCTGTAACTCTTTAGCAGTGCTCTCCTGTAATTCTTTAAGTGACTTATGAAAGTCCTTCTTGATGTCCTCTATCATCATCATGAGAAATGTTTTTAAATCTGTGTCTAGATTTTCGGTTGTGTTGGGGTGCCCAGGACTAGGTGGGGTGGGAGTGCTGCATTCTGATGATGGTGAGTGGTCTTGATTTCTGTTAGTAGGATTCTTACGTTTGCCTTTCGCCATCTGGTAATCTCTGAAGCTAGCTGTTTTAGTTGTCACTGTTAAGAGATTGTTCTTCAGGTGACTCTGTTAGCCTCTATAAGCAGACCTGGAGGGTAGCACTCTCCTTAGTTTCAGTGGGCAGAGTATTCTCTGCAGGCAAGCTCTCTTCTTGCAGGGCAGGTACCCAGATATCTGGTGTTCGAACCAGATTCCTGGCAGAAGTTGTGTTCATCTCACTAGAGGTCTTAGGATCTCGTGTGGAATCCTGTGTGGGCCCTTGCGGTTGTCAGGCGACTCCACTGGCAAGGTAGCCCGGGACTCGAGTGGAGCGGAAGGGGTTTGTGCCCCAGATCAAGCCCGGGTAGCCTGCTTCCCTATGTACCGCAGTCTCAGGTTCCGCGTGATTGGATTGGGGCAGGCGCTGTGTTCCACTCACCAGAGGTCTTAGGATTCCATGGGGAATCCTGTGTGGGCCCTTGCGGGTGTTGGGCGAGACTCTGCTGGCAAGGAAGCCCGGGGCTCGAGTGGAGCGGAAGGGGCTTGTCTCATTGATGTCTTATTATGTTGTATTGTTTCTATTTCATTGATTTCATACCTTAGCTTGATTATTTCTTGTCATCTACTATTTGGGGGAACTTTGTGTTCTATAGCTTTCAGATGTGCTGGTATGAGCTATCTCCATTCTTTTTAAATGTATAATGAACTTGATTTACTTAGTGCTATGAACTTTTCTGTAGCACTGCTCTCATTGTGTCCCCTAACTTTAGGTATGCTGTGTATTCATTTTCATTTCTTTAATTTTTTTCTCATTTCTGTCTTGAACCATTTTTATTCAGTAATATTCAATAGACAATTCTTCATGAATTTGTAAGCTTTTTGTCAATTCTGTTGCTTTTGATATCGAACTTTAATCCATGGTGGGCATATAGGATGAAGGGTGTTATATTGATTGTCTTATATCTATTGAGATTTGCTGTACTTCCAGGTATGTGGTCAATTTTGAAAAAAGTTCCATTAGGTGCTGAGCAATATTCTTTTCTGTTTGGGTGAAATGTTCTGCAGGTCTCTGTTAGGTCCACTTGTTTTATAACGTCTATTATCTCCAATATCCTTTGTTTAGTTTTTCTCTGGTTTACCTGTCTGTTGGTGAGAGTGGTGTATTTTATTCTCCCTCTACCAGTGTGTAGTGGTCAATATATGATTTAAGCTATAGTAGTGGTTCTTTTATAAGCTTGGTTGTCCCTGTGTTTGGGGCATAGGTATTAAGAATTGAAATATCCATTCCTCTTTTGGGAGACATCTGGGTTCTTTCCAGCTTCTGGCTATTATAAATAAGTCTGCTATGAACATAGTGGAGCATGTGTCCTTCTTACCAGTTGGGGCATCTTCTGGATATATGCCCAGGAGAGGTATTGCTGGATCCTCTGGTAATACTATGTCCAATTTTATGAAGAACAGTCAGACTGATTTCCAGAGTGGTTGTACAAGCTTACAATCCCACCAACAATGGAGGAGAGTTCCTCTTTCTCCACATCCTTGCCAGCATCTGCTGTCACCTGAATTTTTGATCTTAGCCATTCTGACTGATGTGAGATGGAATCTCAGGGTTGTTTTGATTTGCATTTCCCTGATGATTAAGGATGTTGAACATTTTTTTCAGGTGCTTCTCAGCCATTCGGAATTCCTCAGGTGAGAATTCTTTATTTAACTCTGAGCCCCATTTTTTAATGGGGCTATTTGATTTTCTGTAGTCTACCTTCTTGAGTTCTTTATATATTGGATATTACTCCCCTATCTGATTTAGGATAGATAAAGTTCCTTTCCCAATCTGCTGGTAGCCTTTTAGTCTTATTGACAGTGTCTTTTGCCTTACAGAAGCTTTGCGATTTTATGAGGTCCCTTTGTCAATTCTTGATCTTACAGCACAAGCCATTGCTGTTCTATTCGGGAATTTTTCCCTGTTCCCACATCTTCGAGGCTTTTCCCCACTTTCTCCTCTATAAGTTTTAGTGTCTCTGGTTTTATGTGGAGTTCCTTGATCCACTTAGATTTGACCTTAGTACAAGGAGATAGGAATGGATCAATTCACATTTTTCTACATGATAACTGCCAGTTGTTCCAAGCACCATTTGTTGAAAATGGTGTCTTTTTTCCACTGGATGGTTTTAGCTCCCTTGTCAAAGATCAAGTGACCATAGGTGTGTGGGTTCATTTCTGGGTCTTCAATTCTATTCCCTTGGTCTAATTGTCTTTTGATATACCAGTACCATGCAGTTTTTTTTTTAATCACAATTGCTCTGTAGTACAGCTTTAGGTCAGGCATGGTGATTCAACCAGAGGTTCTTTTATCATTGAGAAGAGTTTTTGCTATCCTAGGTTTTTTGTTGTTCCAGGTGAATTTGCAGATTGCCCTTTCTAATTTGTTGAAGAATTGATTTGGAATTTTGATGGGGATTGCATTGAATCTGTAGATTGCTTGTGGCAAGATAGCCATTTTTACTATATTGATCCTGCCCATCCATGAGCATGGGAGATCTTTCCATCTTCTGAGATCTTCTTCAGATTTCTTTCTTCAGAGACTTGAAGTTCTTATCATACAGATCTTTCACTTCCTTAGTTAGAGTCACGCCAAATTATTTTATATTACTTGTGACTATTGTGAAGGGTGTTGTTTCCCTAATTTCTTTCTCAGCCTGTTTATCCTTTGTGTAGAGAAAGGCCATTGACTTGTTTGAGTTAATTTTATATCCAGCTACTTCATTGAAGCTGAATATCAGGTTTAGGAGTTCTCTGGTGGAATTTTTAGGGTCACTTATATGTACTATCATATCATCTGCAAAGTACTACTTAGCTATTAAAAAGAATGAATTTATGAAATTCCTAGGCAAATGGATGGATCTGGAGGGCATCATCTTGAGTGAGGTAACCCAATCACAAAAGAACTCACATGATGTGTACTCACTGATAAGTGGATAATTAGCCCAGAAACTTAGAATGCTCAAGATACAAGATACAATCTGCAAAACACATGAAATTCAAGAAGAATGAAGACCAAAATGTAGACACTTTGCCCCTTCTTAGAATTGGGAACAAAACACCCATGGAAGGAGTTACAGAGACAAAGTTTGGAGCTGAGAGGAAAGGATGGACCATCTAGGGACTGCCATACCCGGGGATCCATCCCTTAATCATCCTCCAAATGCTGACACCATTGCATATGCTAGCAAGATTTTGCTGAAAGAATCCATATATAGCTGTCTTTAGTGAGGCTATGCTGGGACCTAGCAAACACAGAAGTGGATGGTCACAGTCAGCTATTGGATGGATCACAGGGCTCCCAATGGAGGTGCTAGAGAAAGTACCCAAGGAGCTAAAGGGGTCTGCCACCCTATAGGTGGAACAACAATGTGAACTAACCAGTACCCCCCAGAGCTCATGTTTCTAGCTGCATATGTATCAGAAGATGGCCTAGTCGGCCATCATTGGAAAGAGAGGCCCATCGGTTTTGCAAACTCTATATGCCTCAGTACAGGGGAAAGCCAGGGCCAAGAAGTGGGAGTGGGTTGGTAGGGGAGTGGGGGGAGGGTATGGGGGACTTTTGGGATAGCATTGGAAATGTAAATGAAGAAAATATCTAATTAAAAAAAAAGAATTGAAATATCATATTGGTGGAGTTTTTTTTTTCCTTTAATGAGTATGTAGTTATCTTCTATTTCTGTTAATTTGTATTTGGTTTGTCAGATATTAAAATGCCTACATCAACTTGTTGATTATGTTCATTTATTTAGAACATTTTTTCCAATCCTTTATTCTGAGATATCTATAACCTTGATGTTATGGTGTTTCTTAGATTAAGAAGAAGGGAGGATCCTGGTTTTACATCCATTCTGTCAGTCTGTGTCTTGGTATTGGGGAATTGAGACTATTGATGTTGAGAGATATGAATGTCCAATGAATGGTGGTTCCTGTTGGTGGTGGTGGGGTTGGTGGTGATATGTCTGCTTATCTTTTTCTTTATTTTGCAGGTGTGGGCTTATTATTGTTTTCTTGGATGAAGTTAACCACTTTAGGTTGGAGTTTATCTTCTAGTACCTTCTATACGGCTGAATTTGTAGATAGATATTACTTAAGTTTGGTTTTATCATGAAATAGATTATTTTCTCCATATGTGGTAATTGAAACTTTTGCTTAGTATAGTATCTGAGGTTGGTATTTGTCTGTTAGTACTTATAGAATATCTGCTCAGGCCCTTCTGGCTTTTAGGTTTCTATTGTGAAGTCAGGTATAGTTGTCATAGGGCTGCCTTTATATTTTACTTGTTTTATTATCTTACAGATTTTAATATTCATTCTTTGTTCTGTACATTTAGTGTTTTAAAATTATCTGCTGAGGGGATTTTTTTCTTGTCCAGTCTTTTTGGTGTTTTATATGCTCATTGTATTTTAGTAGTCATTTTCTTCTTTAGGTTATGGAAGTTTTCATCTATGACTTTGTTGAAGATAAGTTCAGGACTTTTGACCTGCGTTTCTTGTCCTTTCTCTATTGCTAGTACTCTTAGATTTGGTCTTTTCATAGTATTCCAGTTTCTCAGTGTTGTATGGCAGGATTTTGTTTTAGATGTAACATTTTCTTTGACTAATGCATCCATTCTTCTATCGTGCCTTTAGTGCCTGACTTAATGTTCCTTTCCATCCCTGGTATTCTGTTGCCGAGGCTTGCCTCCAAGGTTCCTGTTCAAGTTTCTAAAAAGCATAAAATTTTGTCAAACCATGTGATCTTAGTTATATGTAGTAAAGCAACTGAAACCCATCAAACTGTTCCAAATTAATGTCCATTGATTTATAATTGCCTTTGCTACCACAGGGATTCATAAACTAGTACATTTATATTTAATGTTTTTGGAAATTTGCAGTGTCCAGGCCTTACATACACAAGTAAAATGTACTAAATCACATTAATTTGAAGTAAGTTGCAGTTTTATTTTTTAATTCTACTAAAAGAATTTATGTTACCATCATCAGTGGGCTCCATCTTCCTAAATTCAGTCACTTACTAGTTTCACTTTGGCAAAACACTATTGGTTCGGTTCTTCCTTGAGCACTTTTATCCCTTGGTCACTAGAGCATTATTGTGTTCTCATTCTACAGCTCTACATTTGAGCTCCATCTCTGCCCTTCTTCATCTCACTGCCCTAGAAGTGGAGTGTCCCACTGAAGGACAAACTTTGGACCTCTTCACTATGAGTACTCATGTCTTTAAATACAACGTGTTGGAGGCCAAAATACTCGATGAGGTAGCTTTTCTCATTCAATAATTTCTTACTGTATAATCAGTGAGAGCCTTGCTATGTCATTCCAGAGTGAAAGGGAAAAAAGAAAACAGACAGCAAATGATGTCCAATCATGTTTTTTTTTGTTGTTTGTTTTTTTGTTTTTGTTTTTTAATAATGAATCCACTTGAAATACTGAGCCCAATGAAATAAAAAAAAAAAAAAAAGTAATTCACTTGTGAGTATAGAGCCCTCTGGACCAAACCACCTCTTCAAAGTCTTATGTCTTAACTCAAATTGGTGAAAAGTTTCCAACAACCAAATTTGCAGACACATTCAATCTGTCTTCAAGTATGCCTATTATTTTTAACCTAAGCTACTTAGATTATTAGACTAGCCTCTCAGCTTGTTTCCCTGTGTAAAATATCTTCTAACCATAACCAACAGCATCAGAATGTGACCTTCCTCTGCTTAATACTTATCATTTCTTCATTTTATACAAAGTAATACTTAAAAAAATTAAAGCCATACTCAATATATGGCCCTATTTAATCTGCCATCTATCCTGCTAACCTTCTGGACCCGCTGTTGTTGTTATTTTATTTACATTCCAGTCGCTGCCCTCTTCTTGGTCCCCCCTCCACAATTCCTCATCCCATTCCTCCTCCCCTTGCCTCCGAGAGGGTGCTCCCCCTCCCCAACAGGTCTCCCCGTTCCCTGGTGCCTCTCTAAGGCAGACCTGTGGTATATTTATGCCAAGGGACTCGGCCCCTGACCCTGCTTTCTACCAACTCTCCACTTTTCTCACAAACCCAGACAAGTAGACTTCATTTATCTTGTATGTAGAGATATGTTCCTGAATGAAATGCTGCCTTTGTCATTCTATTTAAACTCTCTTTCCCAAATACTGTATGTTAGCATATTGTTTCTAGTCTTTGCACCAGTATCTTTTTTGTTAATTTTTTATCCTTCTTTCCCCACATTTTTCTTCCTCTCCTCTCTTTCTCTTATCTTTTTTCTTACAGTTTTTTTCTCTGTTTTACTTTTTCTTTAAGGTGTGTGTGTGTGTGTGTGTGTGTGTGTGTGTGTGTGTGTGTGTGTATGCACACACGCATGTGTGTCAGGTTCTCCCTTTCTTAACCAGGCTCAAGAGATCCGGGAGCTCAGGTTCTATGTGTTGTACCATAAGCACCATCACTGCACTTGGCATCAAAGCCATCTTTGCAACATGACTTTTCTTGTCTAAGATGTTATATTCTACCTTGCTTTAATAATCACACTGTATCATTTTCTTTACTTGGCATTCACTAAAAAAAAAAATGCCAAAAACAAAAAAACATGTACACTGACTTATTTTCTTTGATGTATTTATACTAACTAAAAGGAAAGCTCCGTGAGGAAGATATATATGTGGATATATATATATATATATATATATATCACATGGATATATATATATATATATATATCCATGTGAGGATATATGTATATACACATCCTCGTATATGTCTATACATATATGTTTATATAAAATAATTTTTGTTGTGCAATATATTATGATTTTATGGTCATTTTTTCCAATCCTCCACCTCCTCTGAGATTCTTTCTGCCTCCCCACCCACCCAACTTCATATCTTTTTTCTCTCTCTCTTTAATAAACAAGTAGGTAAATAAACAAGCAAATATAAATCAGAATTTATAAAACAACAACAAAAACCAGAAAAAGCACAAAAACCACCCATACACACAAAACAACAACAACAACAAAAAAACAACAACAAAAAAAAAAAACAGGAGGGAAAACAAAGACCCCTCACAAAATTGGAAACCATAATATATAAGCCAAAGACCAGCAAGAAAAATAAAGGCCCAAAGCAATATAAGATTTAAAAAAAATTCTACAAACATACCAATGATTTCATTTGGTGTTGAGCATTTACTGATGAGAATAAGGACTACCCTTAAGTATGATTAATATATCCACTGAGACTCCATTGGACAAAACTAATTTCTCCTTTATAAGCAGATGTCAATTGCAAATAATTTTTTTTAGAGATTAGAGCTCAGGTCCACTTCTTTTGAGTGTTGGGACCCCATCTGACTTGAACCTGTGTGGCCCTTGCTTGTTGCCAGTACATTTATTAATTAGTTAATATGTGTATTGGCCCTGTTGTGTCTGAAAGACATTATTTCCTAGATTTGTCCAACCTCTCTGCCTCTCACAAATTTTCTGACTCCTTTTTACACAATTCCCTGAGCCTTAAGAGACCTCTCATCAACTTTGAGAGACCCCCTCTTTCCCCAGCCTCGTTAGTGTACTCCTAACCACTGAGTTATATAGATTGTAGCATGCCTATTGAAGGATTCAAAGCTAACATCTTCATGTAAGAGAACATATATACAATCCTTGTCTTTTGGGGTCTGGGTTACATCATTCAGAATAATTTTTTCTAGGTACATCCACTTACCTGCAATTTTCATAATTTTATTTTCTTTAACAACTGCTAACATCATCCTAGAGAGAAACTCAAAACATTTCCACTAAAATGAGAAATGAGACAAGATTTTCCACTCTTTCCATACCTATTCAGTTTAGTACCTAAAGTCTTAGCTAGAGCATTAAGACAACCAAAGGAGAAGAAAGAGATACAAATAGGAAATAAATAATTTAAAGTATCTCTGTTTACAGATACTATGGTTTTATACATAAAAGACCCTAAAACCTGCACCAAGAAACTTCCATAGCTGATAAATACTTTCATCCAAGTAACAACATACAAAATTAACACACAAAAATCAGTAGCCTTCATGAACAAGTGATAGAGTGAGAAAGAAATCTGAGAGATTATTCTTTTCACAATAACCCCCTCCCCCAAACAAGGAAAAATATCTTGGTATAATCATAACCAAGACAATGAAAGATTTGTGTAATAAAAATAGGAGAAAAATACTGAAGAAGACATCAGATGGAAAGACTCCCATGTTTATCATTGGTAGGATTAATACAGTGAAAATGGCCATCCTATCAAAAGCAATCTACAAATTCAATGCAATCTATAAAAGTAACTTTTATTCTCTGGAAGTAGTTGTTGTCCTGCAGGCTTATTGATGAATAAACTCATCCTATCTAGCTCTTTCTGAGTCTGGCTGGCTGGTTCAACTCAGCTGTTTTGGCCATTATCCTATCCAAGCTGACTAATTCAAACTGGCTTCTCTCAGCTTCTGACTAACTTACTCTGCTTGACCTCAAACTAACTCTGGCAATCCATTCTAATCTTCTGGCTCCTTTCATTCTCTGGCTTGTTCAGTCTTCATCTGTAACTTGTCTCTGTAAAACTGCCCCAGTAAAGCTGGGGCACCTCTCTCTGTGTCCCAGTGTCTATAGGTCTCTATGTCTCTGTCTCTCTCTGGATTGATCTCTTAAGTAGCATCTCTTTCCTGTTCTTCTCTCTTGTGAGTTGGGCACATCCTCTCTATGACACATTCTGTCAAACCATATTCTGATTTGTTACTTTGTCTGCCCCTCAATTGGATGTCTTTTATAAGCATTTACCACATCCTTCAGCAAGCTAAATGCACCTTCCTTGCTAGGTATTAATTGTACTAAGGATGTGACTGTACTCCAGCCAGAGGAATTAAAAGTGTGTCATTCAAGCCAGAACATACAGACATAGGTCTTTGAATATGATACAATGATGGAGAAGAATGTTGCTGGATTAGAATTCCTCTACTGAAATTCCTATCAAAATTCTAAAACAATTCTTCCCAGAAACTAAGAGAAAAATTTCAATTTAATATGGAAAATTAAAAACCCAGGATAGTTAAAACTATCCTGAATAATAAAATAACTGCTGAAGGTATCATTATCACTGATATCAAGATATACTAAGAAACAACATTATAAAACAGTATTGTTTATATTAGTTTTCCATAAAATTGTATTATCATTAAAAAGAATACCCAGACATAACTCCACACATCTATAGAAACCTAATCTTTGACCAAGAACCCAGAAATATAAACACTGAACAAAAATGATAGCATCTCTAACAAATGATGCTGGTTAAATTGGATGGCTGCATGTAGAAGTACCTAAAAAGATCCATACTTATTACCCTGTACAAAACTAAACTCCAAATATATCAAAGACTTTAGCTATAAGGCTAAATAACCTGAATCTGAAAGAAGACAGAGAAAGAGAGAGAGAGATCGAGAGAGAGACAGAGACAGAGACAGAGACAGAGAGACCTGAACTTATTGGCACGGGAAAAGACTTTGTGAGCAACACACCAATAACACAGGCACTAAGATAAACTATTAATAAATGGGACCTCATGAAACTTAAATGCTTCTGAATGACAAAGGATACCATCATTTGGACAAAATGGCATCCTACATAATAGGAAAATATTTTTACCTACTCCACATCTGATAAAAGACTAATATCAAGAAATATTAAAAAAAACCTTGGACATCAAGAAAACAAATAACCCAATTAAAAATTAAAAAAGAAAACTAAACAGAGGGTTGACAAATATGAAACACAAATTACAAGAAACACTCAAAAGAGATGCTCAACATCCAGAGTCATCAAGGAAATGCAAACTAAAACTACTTTGAGATTTCATCTTATACCAGTCAGAATGGCTGAGATCAATAAAACAAGTGACAGCTTCTGCTGGTGAGGATATGTGGGAAATGATACATTTATTCATTGTTGGAGGGAGTGCAAATTTGTACGGTCACAATGGAAATTAGTGTAGTCGGTCCCCAGGAAACTGGGAATAGCTCTAACTCAATATCCAGCTATACAACTCAATATCCAGCTATATAACTCAATATCCAGCTATACAACTCAATATCCAGCTATACAAAAGAGTCTTCATTCTACTGCAGAGATGCTTGGTTATTCATGGCCATTGCTACTCTGTTCATAATAACAAGTAACTGAAAACAGCCTAGATACCCATCAACAGATTAATGGACAATAAAAATTAGGATACGTATACATAACGGAATACTATTTAACCATTAAAAATGGAATTAGAAGATTAAATACTTTGGTCAGTTTTAACTTTTTAGGTCTTCTTGACAGTTAAGGTGGTACCCAGTACATAGTTGGTGTTAATAAAAATTTCTTGGAAAAAGCAGTTTATCAAGCTGCTGTATTTTAACATTTTAATAGTCTCAGTCAATGACTACAGAGAATCTGAAAAAAGATAACAAAAGGCCCTTTATAAAAAGTCTTTGAGCTGATGTATTACACTAGCCTTCCCAGTTGATAATTTTTAAACAGCTTCTTTGTTTGTTTCCAGATATATCTTTATATTTTCCCTAAGAGGATCTCCTATTCTAGATGTTGAATGCTGCTGTTTTAAATTTATTTCACATTTAAACCAAGGTGAGTATGAAGTAAGAAAACAGATATTAGCCTAAATAAAACCCACTGACCTTTTGTTTATTTTTTAAATGTATTTTATTTATTTACATTCCAAAAGTTGTCCACCTTCCTGATCCCTCCTCCCTGCGTTCTTCACCTCCTTCCCCTGCCTCTAAGAGGGTGTTCCTCCATCAGCCCACTTAAACCCTCTCCTCACCCACACCAGCATCCTTCTTCCCTGGAGCATCAAGCTTCCACAGGATTAAGGGCATCCTCTCCCACTGAGACTAGACAAGGCAGTCCTCAGCTCTGGGGCCACTGATCAGTTCATGTATGCTCCCCAGTTTTTGGCTTAGTCTCTGGGAGCTCTGAAGGGTCCCAGACAGTCACTGTTGTTCTTCCTATGGAATTGCAATCCCCCTCAGCTCCTTCAGTCTTTCCCCCAACTCCTCCATATGGGTCCCCAACCTCAATCCAATGATTGGCTTACAAGTGTCTCAGTCAGATGCTAGTAGAGCCTCCCAAAAGGCAGCCATGCCAGGCTCCTGTTCACAAGCACAATATGGCCTCAGCAATAGTGTCAGGGTTTGGTGTGTGCACTGAGCGTGTGATGGATCCCAAGTTGGACCAGTCACTGAGTGGCCTTTCTTTTAGTCTCTGCTTCGTTTTTGTCCCTGCATTTATTTTATACAGGAATAATGTGGCTTAAACATTTTGGAGATAGGTGGGTGGTCCCCTGCCTCAACTGGGGGCCTTTTCTACCCACTGGATGTGGTCTCTTAAGGCTCCATCTCCCCCCTCCCAAGCCCCCGTTGGGCATTTTTTGAAAAGTCTCTAGAGTAGTAGTAACATCATAGTCCCCATTGCTGAAAGCTAGCTATTTCCTTTGTTCCTAGTTTTCCTTTTCTTTTTAAGTTATAAAAGCACTGGATACTCAAAACACTTGATACTTTGAGGGTAGGCTATAATAACCATTATTAATGATGTTTTTAAAAATGCTCAACAATAGCATTCAGAAATCTGTGTGTGCATGTGTGTGTGTGTGTGCATGGGGAGGAGGCGAGGGGGTGGTTGGAATTTAACTCTGGGGTTTGTGAAGCTAAGCAGTTACTCTGCTACTGTGCTATACTCGAATATTTTCCTAGTCAGCACTTGTAACATTTGCTTTTTGAAATAAAATAATTATATTACATGCACGGTCATAAATGTATTTTAGCACTTTAATATTTTTCATCACAGCTGTTGGTTCTTTTTCTCTAGGATAATTGGTAGATTTTATCTTTATGGAAAATCTCTACTTTTCATAGTTTTGTTAAAGGTAGAAAGAAAAGACAGGTAGATGGTTATAAGATGGCATCTGTTATTAATGAAATTAATGATAATAGGTAAAAGTTTTGAAGTATATGTGTATATGTTTGTGTACATATATGTGTGTATATATAAAACTTCATTTACTGCTAATCACACATTTCTTATTTTACTATTATTCTTTCTTGAAAAATAAATAAATAAAATGAATCATGCCCAAAAGTCCAACATAACTAAGCAATTCAGGACGTGAATCAAAAAAAAAAAAAATAGTTTGCCCTGAGCTGTCTAGATCTACTTCATAAAGTGGCTCTAGGAAATGAGAGCCTGTGTTTACGAGGTCTAGAATATCTTTAGTATATCTTATGATATAAGCTATTATAATTAACCTAGGATGCATTTCTTCTCAGCCTTCAGAAGCCTTAAAGGAAAACTTCTGAAAGTCGTATCACACAGGCCTAAGAGGAAATAAGAAACTTTGATAATAGTTTACCCACTAGCATCAGAGGGGTTAAGTGATACACTACTGGGTTCTGCATAGAGACAGGGAGACTACCTTTTACATCACAAATGTATGATTAGGACGTGATGTGATTTCTCCATAGGTTTGCTACCTCAACGTCTACACACATAGCATTCATAGCAATGTTGCACCCACTCTAATTTACATTATGACTCTGACTGAAAAATCTTGATATGCTGGTCTTCTCTTTATGGTGAAACTAGCACTGAATTAACCTGTGCTTGATGCTGAAAGAATGGTTCTATGAATGAATGACAAAGAGCTAGGAAAATGTATCCCAAATCCTATTCCATGCTGTTGGTTTTAATTCTTCAAAGGCAAGAGTTTGTGATCTCTATAACAACCAAGACAGGATAGAAAGATAGAAAAAATTATGGAACTGTAAGAAGGGAAAGGACCTCTTACTCAGCTTGGTTTGAGTCTCTTGCTAAATAAAAAGTGATCCCGGGAGGTGAAGAGAGGAAGAACCTGGGAGAGAGAAAGGAAGGGAAGGAAATAAGGGAGTAGAGTATCGGGTACAACAACAACAAACAAACAAAAACAAAAACACAACTGGAGAAAGGGCCATCTGGGGACCTCCTCACCTGGAAATCCATCCTGTCTGCAGACATCAAACCCCAAAATTGTTGCTGTTGCCAAGAAGCGCTTGCGGACAGGAACCTGGTTTGGCAGTTCCTTGGGAGGTTCTGCCAGCAACTGACCAATACAGATGTGGATGCTTGGAGTCAACTATCAGACTGAGCTCAGGGACCCAGGTGGGAGAGCTGGCGGCAGGACAGGAGGAGCAGAGGGTTGCAACCCCATAGAAAGAACGATGTACGCTAGCCAGACCACCAAGTACTCCCAGGGACTAGACCACCAAACAAGTAGTGTATAGGGAGCGATCCATAGCTCCAGATACATAGGTAGAAGATGACCTTGTCTGACATGAAAGCGAAGGGAGGCCCTTGGTTCTGTGGAGGTTTGATGCCCCAGAGTAGGGGGACGCAAGAGCAGTGGATCTGGGAAAAAGTGGGTGGGTGGGGGAACCCCCTCATAGATGCAAATGGAGTGGGTAGAGGGCAGATGTGGATGCGAGTTTGTGGAGGGGTAACCAGGAAGTGGGAGATCGTTTGAGAGGTAAATGAATGGAATGATTAAAAAAAAAAAAGATAAGTAAAGAAAAAAAAAGATTTTCATCATCATCAACATTTATGTGAAGGCTGTTAACACAGAAATAATATGATTTCATACATGGTTTGTGCTGAAGTATCAATGGGCCAGGCTTAAGACCTGGATGTATATGAGCTTGGGTAGGGCCCATTCCTTTGACCAGGCGTTGTCTGAGAAGATCAAACAGGATTGTCAACTTCATTTACAGAAAAGATCTCCTAACTTCCTGCTTCATTGTGTTTTGGACTTTCCCCTAATCAACTATAATTCTGTCAGGTGCCCTCAAAACTGCCCAGTAATAATTTAGCTGCCGGCAAAACACAGCACCATGCAGCTCTCTCTTAGAGAAGCCTGTGCCCATAGACTAGGGAACATGCCTAACTTGCTTTCTGAATCTCTTTCCTCTCTTAGCCAATGTCCTTAAGATATACTAAAATATCTTTATTAAATCTCAGTTCTGCTTCTTACATCCTAGCCCTGACACTTTTTTCTTGTTTGAAGCCAAGATTACTAGTTTGCCTTTAGCTGAACTCTCTAAACATTCAGGGGAACTCCTCAAGCACTGCAGAGAAAAGAGCTATGCTTCTTGCCTATGTGATCCACACCAATGACAGTAACTTTCTGTATTCCTGTTTGCATGTACTTAATCAGAAAAAAGTAATGAGTAAATACTATGAGATGATTAGATACACAACTTCAGTAATGACACATGGCACATTTGTTCTAAACTGGATAAAGAGTTACTCATTTTTCAAACATCTTAAATTACAAAACAAAATATGTGGTATGAATGTGTGTATGCATGCTCATATGTATGTGGGTACATGTGTGTGCACATGAGTGTAAAGGCCTGAAATAGATATTGGGTGTCTTCCTGGGTCATGTTTCATTTATGTTCTGAGACAAGGTCTCTCACTGAGCCTGGAGTAGATCTAATTTAATAGCTTTCCCCAGAGATCTTTCATCCCTATGAATACTAAGACAACATAGGGCCTCCAAACTTGCTAAACTTTTATGTAGGTTGTAGTGATCTGGACTCTGGTTATCACACTTGCATGATAAGCTCTTTATTCATTAAGCCATCTCCCCAGACCCATTTTATTAGAAGAATTCTGTTAAATTGTAACCATATGCTTCTTAAAGTCGCCCCCCCCCCCTCGTGGCTGTTTCTGTGCTGTTTAATGTTCCCTATGACTGGTCTCCTCCTAAAGGAATCCACATTTTAAATTCCCAACATATAATGTGTATAGCAAGAGCAGGAGTGCCAATGAAATTAATATTGCTAATCAACAGACCTTAAAATGATGGGATTGCCTTAAATAATTTAGTAAGTCCAATGTTAGCAGAAGGGGCCTTGAAAGTGAAAGCAAGAAAGTGAAGAAGAAAGTCAGAGGGAGGTGTGACTATGGAAGAATGGTCAGAGTAGTGCAATGCTACTGGCTTTGAACATAACAAAAGGGGGCTGTGAGGCAAGCATCTTCAAGATGACACAAAGTTATAGAAATGGATGCTAGACCTTCAGAAAGAAAGATGTATATACACTCCAGTGAGACTGAAAGTTCTAACACAGAGAACTCTAAGAGAACAAATCTACATCACATAAAGCAACTAATCTTATACTAGTTTGTTAATAGGAACTATAGAATACTCACAATGATATGCTACAATGTATTACTTTGGTATTAATGATCATAGGTAGACGAGATGTGAGAAAACCTAGCTGTCAAAAGCCCATGGGAGCTGAATTCAACATACTCCAAGGACTACTCATATCAGAAATTTTTGATTCTCTTTAAAACTTTTATTTTGTAGTAGAATAAGGCAGACTTTTAAAAAGTGACTAATTGAATACCTTGTAGTATATTTAAGCTTTCCTTACTCTGAAATTTTGTTTGTGCCTTTTCTCAGAAGGGGCAAGGCGGGAAGTGAGGAATTAGGGAAGGAGAATTAGTCAGACAGGTAAGACAGGTCCACCCACCATCAGCCAAACAGCTCCCAAAAGGCCTTTTCATGAAGACAATCGTATAGATGAATTAAGATCGTAAAAATCATTCAAAAGTAACAAACTACTGTTTTTTTAGTGAATTTTAAAGAATTGCCCAGAAACTATTTTTCTTAGTTAGGAGTAAAAAATCTAGGAAGAAAAAGCATAGGGCTTAAAATTGAATAGGTTTTGTGCCAAGTCTCCGCTGAGTCATTGACTAGGTATTTATCTTTGGTAGTATCTTGCTCAGAGCTCTCTAGAAAACAGAAACTGAATCAAGGCTTGTGAGCAAGGTAGTTATATAGAACCGGAATGACACAGCAGGGTAGTGAAATGGGGAAGAAAGACAAGTCAATGGCAAGAATGAGGGCTTTGTTGTTTGAGAATATTTTTTTTCCTAATTTGTTCTTACTATTACAAGCCTTTGGAGAAGCCTTAGATATGCTTCATAGAACTCTTGATCATAGAATGAAATGGAGAAAAATCTCTCTCCTTTAGCTTCTCCACCCACAAGGATAATATAAAGACTAACATTTCTTCCTCCTCCTCCTCCTCCTGCTCCTCCTCCTCTTCTTCTCCTTCTCCTCCTCCTCCTCCTGCTCCTTCTCCTCCTCTTCCTTCTCCTCCTCCTCCTCCTCCTTCTCCTCCTCCTTCTCCTCCTCCTCCTCCTTCTCCTCTTCCTCCTCCTTCTCCTCCTCCTTTTTCTCCTTCTCATTTTTCTCCTTCTCCTCCTCCTCATTACTATCTTTAATCTCTTTTTTACAGTCCAGTTGTTAAGGTTTGTTGATTAGCAACCCTCTGAGAGTTCTCATCCCATTCTTCTTCTCCCCACTCTTCTCCAAGAGGATTTCTCTACACAGCCACACCCCTGTCCCCATACACCACCAGGCCTCTGCATTCCCTGGACCCTCAAGTCTCTCAAATGTTAGGTGCTTCTTCTCTCATTGAGGTTACCAGTCCTATGCTGTATATGTGTTGGGGGCCTTAGACCAGTTGCCTGATTGATGACTCAGTGTCTAGAGAGATTTCAGCGGTCCAGGTTTGTTCAAGTTGCTGGTATGCCTATGGGGTTGCCCTCCTCCTTCAGCCTTTCCTGTCTTCTGCCTGTTTGCTTCTCTGAAGACTCCATAGTCTGAAGGCCTCCCAGGAAGTCAGCTACAGTCAAGACAAAGACTGTATCTATTCTTCTCAGTTATACATGTTGAGTATTTTCTTAAATCTCTCATAAAAGTGAGGAATGCTTAGTAAGTTTATCTGAATGAGAATGTCCCTCATTGGGCAGTGGTGGTGCATACTTTTAATCCTAGCATTCAAGAGGCAGAAGCAGGCCTCTGAGAGCTCGAGGCTAACTTGTTCCCCAGAGTAAGTTCCAAGATAGCTAGGGCTATAAAAGAATGTTCCCTGATTTATTTGAACACTTGTTCCCCATCTGGTGATGCTGTTTGTGAAGATTTAGGGGATAAGGCCTTGTTGGAGGAAGTAAGCTAATAGTGTTGGGCTTTGAGATTTCAAAAGCTTTACCATTCACTCTTTGCTTCGAACTTGTGGTTTAAGATGCAAGCTATACGTTTGTGTTATGGCTTGGTTTTTCCTCCATGATGGATTCCTACTCCCACCCCTGGAACTATAAACCCAAATCAACCCTTCCATTTATAGATTGCCTTGGTCATGTTTGTTTGTTTTTTTTAATCACAGCATCACAAAAGCAGATAATACATCTTGTCATAAGTATCATATGATGCTCAGATTGCACTTGTGCCAAACTAATCAGTGATTGAATGGAATTGAATGCTTCAACAATGTCTGAAGAAGATAAAGGTGATATAATATGAAGTAGTATCCAATGGGAATCAGAAATTCCTCTTCATCTGTCCCCATCAATACCCATCTCACAGTATTTTCAGTAGCAATATTAACTGAGTTAATATGGGTAACATTTGAGAGAGCTGCTGTATTTTATTTTTCATTTTCTCATTACACATTTACTCTTCAGTTTACGTGGTTTATATCCTTATTGCTTGGTGATTATATTCTCTCTGAGGTCCTTAATTTTATTGAAATTGGTCATCATTCCATTTAATATTGTGGTTTTGCTTTTTGCCTTAATATTGGTGCAATATTTGCTTTTATTACATTCATTTTCTTGCTTTTTTGTGTGAGAGGCATAGAAAGGCTAAGGTACTCCCACTGACTCATGCTTATTCATTCTTTAATCTAAAGTTTTTCTTACTGGTCTTTGTATATAATTCTTCACAATCCATATTTGCCTTATGTAGATATTCAATATATAATTGTTTTCTGTTAGAATTAATAAATGATAGAAGCAATAAAGATGAGGACTCAATCTTTCCCTTCCCCTAAACTCCATCCCCCAGTGTACCAGGTGCAGCCTTCTCTCTCTACTGCCCACAATCCCTGTGGATCCCACAGACCATCACCTTCTAACCTCCCTCCCTCAACTTGTTGCTTTGTCCCAGACCCTAAATCCAGCAGGTACCACCTGCTAAAAGACATGTCAAACCTGAGAAAACCAGAAGACTTCGTGAAGATCTTTTCTTCCACCCCTGCTCCTCTCAGTTCTAATTCCCAGCTCCAGCCACCAACTCTGCAGCAGAATTTCTTTGCCAGCATCCATTCCCCCATGTTCTGCTCTTATGTTCTCTGGATCCCACAGATCTTGTTCCTTCTAACCTTTCTCTCCCACTTGTTACTTTATCCCAAACCCCAACTTCAGCAATACCCCTCCTATCCCAGGGACCATTCTTCCCAGGGCAACAAGTAGTCTGAAGGCAGACCCACACCTCTCCTACTGCTCCTGAAATCCAGTTTCCGCAGACTCATTCCCAACTGGGAACCTGTTCTGATTCTCCCTTTCCTCTCAGATCCTATCTACAATGGATCACAAAGACCTTCCCCTCCATGCTTCCTTTTCCCAACTCATCTCAGTTACCCAGCCTCCAACACCAGCAGGCATTCCCTGTGAACACACCAGCTAAAGAGTGCAAATCCAACTAACCAACCAACCAAACAAACAGACAGACAGACAACACACAGCCATCACATTTTTCAAAAATCTAGTGAGGAAACAGAAATGAACAAAACATCACCCCCCCCCCCCCAAAAAAAAAGACAAATCCAGAAGTCAGCACATAGACCTTAAATCATCCTAACTCCAGATGCAGGGACACTAATGTAATGCAGCCAAGGTAATATGTCTCTACTACAGATCAGCTACCCAACCACAGCAGACTCCAGATAATCCAACATAGCTGAAGCACAACTTAAAACAAACAAAAAAACAAAACAAAAACCAAAAACCAAACCAAACCAAACCAAACCAAACCAAACCAAACCAGGCCTGGAGAGATGGCTCAGTGTTTAAGAGCACTGATTGCTCTTCCAGAGGTCCTGAGTTCAATTCCCAGCAACCACATCGTGGCTCACAAACATCTGAAATGGGATCTGGTGCCCTCTTCTGGTGTGTCTGAAGCTACAGTGTACTTAGATATAATAATAAATAACTCTTTAGACCAGAGGGAGCAGAGGTCCTGAATTTAAATTTCCAGCATCCACATGAAGGTTCACAACCATCAGTACAGTTACAGTGTACTCATAATGCATAAAGTAAATAAATCGTTAAAAAACAAACAACCCTCAAAACAGCCTCGATGATTATGATAGAGGTTATTAAATAATAAAGTGTGAAAAAATACTTAAAAGAAAATGTTGAATATAATAAATAAAATTGTTAGAAACAATAAGGAGAACTCAAACTGGTGGAAATCTAGAAATGAAGATTTTCAGAACTAAACAGGAACCACAGAGGCAAGTTTCACCAACAAAATACAAGAGGTGGAAGAGAAAAAAATCTTAGGCATTGATGACAGAAGAAATGGACCAACTGGTCAAAGAAAATGTTAAATCTAAAAAATTCCCATCATAAAACGTCTAGGACATCCTGGACACTATGAAAAGACCAAACCTAAGAATAATAGGTATAGAAGAAGAAACCAGCAGAGCTCAAAGACCAAATAAATAAGAAAACCATAGAAGAAAATCTTCCTTACATAAAGAAGGAGATGCCTATAAAAGTAAAAGAAAACACATAGAACATCAAATAAATGAGGCCAGAAAAGAAAGTCCACTCTCCATATAGTAATCAATACTCTAAATATACAGAGCAAAAAAAGACAATTAAAATCTGTAAGGGAAAAAAGACCAACTAACACACAAAGGCATTACTCCTGACTTCTCAATGTAGACTCTAAAAGCCAGAAGGGCTTGGAAATGTGTGCAGCAGACTCTTAAGCGGCCATGTATGCCAACCCAGCAAAACATAATCCATAGATTAAGAAAACATAAATATTCATAGAAGAAAAACCATAATTACGGAAAATAAGATATTCCATGATAAAGTTAAATTTAAACAATATCTATCTACAAATCAAGTCTCATTTGATTTAAAGCAAGAAGGTATTTGAAGAAAAGCTCCAACCTAACTATACATACAAAAACAAAGTAAATAATCTCACGCCAGCAAAAAGAAAAGAAAGGAAGACACACACACATACACAAATATACACACCAATACTCTACCACCACCACAACCATCACCACCACCAAAATAATTGGAATCAACAATTATTGGTTATTAATATTTTTCAATATGAATGGTTTAAATCCTCCAATTTAAAAAATGCAAATTAGCAGAATTGAATGGAAAACCAGGATCTATTCTTTTGCTACATCCAAGAAACAAACATCAACATCAAGGATAGAAAGGGTTGAAAAAAGATATTCTAAGCAAATGGATCTAAGAAGAGAGCTGGTGTAGCCATTTTAATACCTAAGAAAATAGACTTGAATTAAAAACTAATTAAAAGAGATAGAGAAGAACATTACATGCTCATCAAAGAAAAAAATTCACCAAGATGACATTTCAATTCTTTTTTTTTCCATTTTTTATTAGGTATTTAGCTCATTTACATTTCCAATGCTATACCAAAAGTCCCCCATATCCACCCACCCCCACTCCCCTGCCCACCCACTCCCCCTTTTTGGCCCTGGTGTTCCCCTGTACTGGGGCATATAAAGTTTGCAAGTCCAATGGGCCTCTCTTTCCAGTGATGGCCGACTAGGCCATCTTTTGATATATATGCAGCTAGAGTCAAGAGCTCCGGGATACTGCTTAGTTCATAATGTTGTTCCACCTATAGGGTTGCAGATCCCTTTAGCTCCTTGGCTACTTCCTCTAGCTCCTCCATTGGGAGCCCTATGATCCATCCATTAGCTGACTGTGAGCATCCACTTCTGTGTTTGCTAGGCCCCGGCATAGTCTCACAAGAGACAGCTACATCTGGGTCCTTTCAATAAAATCTTGCTAGTGTATGCAATGGTGTCAGCGTTTGGATGCTGATTATGGGGTGGATCCCTGGATATGGCAGTCTCTACATGGTCCATCCTTTCATCTCAGCTCCAAACTTTGTCTCTGTAACTCCTTCCATGGGTGTTTTGTTAACAAATCTAAGGAGGGGCATAGTGTCCACACTTCAGTCTTCATTCTTCTTGAGTTTCATGTGTTTAGCAAATTATATCTTATATCTTGGGTATCCTAGGTTTGGGGCTAATATCCACTTATCAGTGAGTACATATTGTGTGAGTTTCTTTGTGAATGTGTTACCTCACTCAGGATGATGCCCTCCAGGTCCATCCATTTGGCTAGGAATTTCATAAATTCATTCTTTTTAATAGCTGAGTAGTACTCCATTGTGTAGATATACCACATTTTCTGTATCCATTCCTCTGTTGAGGGGCATCTAGGTTCTTTCCAGCTTCTGGCTATTATAAATAAGGCTGCTATGAACATAGTGGAGCATGTGTCCTTCTTACCAGTTGGGGCATCTTCTGGATATATGCCCAGGAGAGGTATTGCGGGATCCTCCGGTAGTACTATGTCCAATTTTCTGAGGAACCGCCAGACTGATTTCCAGAGTGGTTGTACAAGCCTGCAATCCCACCAACAATGGAGGAGTGTTCCTCTTTCTCCACATCCACGCCAGCATCTGCTGTCACCTGAATTTTTGATCTTAGCCATTCTGACTGGTGTGAGGTGGAATCTCAGGGTTGTTTTGATTTGCATTTCCCTGATGATTAAGGATGTTGAACATTTTTTCAGGTGTTTCTCTGCCATTCGGTATTCCTCAGGTGAGAATTCTTTGTTCAGTTCTGAGCCCCATTTTTTAATGGGGTTATTTGATTTTCTGAAGTCCACCTTCTTGAGTTCTTTATATATGTTGGATATTAGTCCCCTATCTGATTTAGGATAGGTAAAGATCCTTTCCCAATCTGTTGGTGGTCTTTTTGTCTTATTGACGGTGTCTTTTGCCTTGCAGAAACTTTGGAGTTTCATTAGGTCCCATTTGTCAATTCTCGATCTTACAGCACAAGCCATTGCTGTTCTGTTCAGGAATTTTTCCCCTGTGCCCATATCTTCAAGGCTTTTCCCCACTTTCTCCTCTATAAGTTTCAGTGTCTCTGGTTTTATGTGAAGTTCCTTGATCCACTTAGATTTGACCTTAGTACAAGGAGATAAGTATGGATCGATTCGCATTCTTCTACACGATAACAACCAGTTGTGCCAGCACCAATTGTTGAAAATGCTGTCTTTCTTCCACTGGATGGTTTTAGCTCCCTTGTCGAAGATCAAGTGACCGTAGGTGTGTGGGTTCATTTCTGGGTCTTCAATTCTATTCCATTGGCCTACTTGTCTGTCTCTATACCAGTACCATGCAGTTTTTATCACAATTGCTCTGTAGTAAAGCTTTAGGTCTGGCATGGTGATTCCGCCAGAAGTTCTTTTATCCTTGAGAAGACTTTTTGCTATCCTAGGTTTTTTGTTATTCCAGACAAATTTGCAAATTGCTCCTTCCAATTCGTTGAAGAATTGAGTTGGAATTTTGATGGGGATTGCATTGAATCTGTAGATTGCTTTTGGCAAGATAGCCATTTTTACAATGTTGATCCTGCCAATCCATGAGCATGGGAGATCTTTCCATCTTCTGAGATCTTCCTTAATTTCTTTCTTCAGAGATTTGAAGTTTTTATCATACAGATCTTTCACTTCCTTAGTTAGAGTCATGCCGAGATATTTTATATTATTTGTGACTATTGAGAAGGGTGTTGTTTCCCTAATTTCTTTCTCAGCCTGTTTATTCTTTGTATAGAGAAAGGCCATTGACTTGTTTGAGTTAATTTTATATCCAGCTACTTCACCGAAGCTGTTTATCAGGTTTAGGAGTTCTCTGGTAGAATTTTTAGGGTCACTTATATATACTATCATATCATCTGCAAAAAGTGATATTTTGACTTCCTCTTTTCCAATTTGTATCCCCTTGATCTCCTTTTGTTGTCGAATTGCTCTGGCTAATACTTCAAGTACTATGTTGAAAAGGTAGGGAGAAAGTGGGCAGCCTTGTCTAGTCCCTGATTTTAGTGGGATTGCTTCCAGCTTCTCTCCATTTACTTTGATGTTGGCTACTGGTTTGCTGTATATTGCTTTTATCATGTTTAGGTATGGGCCTTGAATTCCTGATCTTTCCAAAACTTTTATCATGAATGGGTGTTGGATCTTGTCAAATGCCTTTTCTGCATCTAACGAGATGATCATGTGGTTTTTGTCTTTGAGTTTGTTTATATAATGGATTACATTGATGGATCTTCGTATATTAAACCATCCCTGCATCCCTGGAATAAAACCTACTTGGTCAGGATGGATGATTGCTTTAATGTGTTCTTGGATTCGATTAGCGAGAATTTTATTGAGGATTTTTGCATCGATATTCATAAGAGAAATTGGTAGAAGTTATCTTTGTTGGGTCTTTCTGTGGTTTAGGTATCAGAGTAATAGTGGCTTCATAAAATGAGTTGGGTAGAGTACCTTCTACTTCTATTTTGTGAAATAGTTTGTGCAGAACTGGAATTAGATATTCTTTGAAGGTCTGATAGAACTCTGCACTAAACCCATCTGGTCCTGGGCTTTTTTTGGTTGGGAGACTATTAATAACTGCTTCTATTTCTTTAGGTGATATAGGACTGTTTAGATGATCAACTTGATCCTGATTCAACTTTGGTACCTGGTATCTGTCCAGAAATTTGTCCATTTCATCCAGGTTTTCCAGTTTTGTTGAGTATAGCCTTTTGTAGAAGGATCTGATGGTGTTTTGGATTTCTTCAGGATCTGTTGTTATGTCTCCCTTTTCATTTCTGATTTTGTTAATTAGGATTTTGTCCCTGTGCCCTTTAGTGAGTCTAGCTAAGGGTTTATCTATCTTGTTAATTTTCTCAAAGAACCAACTCCTCGTTTGGTTAATTCTTTGAATAGTTCTTCTTGTTTCCACTTGGTTGATTTCACCCCTGAGTTTGATTATTTCCTGCCGTCTACTCCTCTTGGGTGAATTTGCTTCCTTTTTTTCTAGGGCTTTTAGATGTGTTGTCAAGCTGCTAGTATGTGCTGTCTCCTGTTTCTTCTTGGAGGCACTCAGAGCTATGAGTTTCCCTCTTAAAAATGCTTTCATTGTGTCCCATAGGTTTGGGTATGTTGTGGCTTCATTTTCATTAAACTCTAAAAAGTCTTTAATTTCTTTCTTTATTCCTTCCTTGACCAAGGTATCATTGAGAAGAGTGTTATTCAGTTTCCACGTGAATGTTGGGTTTCCATTATTTATGTTGTTATTGAAGATCAGTCTTAGGCCATGGTGGTCTGATAGGATACATGGGACAATTTCAATATTTTTGTATCTATTGAGGCCTGTTTTGTGACCAATTATATGGTCAATTTTGGAGAAGGTCCCGTGAGGTGCTGACAAGAAGGTATATCCTTTTGTTTTAGGATAAAATGTTCTGTAGATATCTGTCAGGTCCATTTGTTTCATAACTTCTGTTAGTTTCACTGTGTCCCTGTTTAGTTTCTGTTTCCACGATCTGTCCATTGAAGAAAGTGGTGTTTTGAAGTCTCCGACTATTATTGTGTGAGGTGCAATGTATGCTTTGAGCTTTACTAAAGTGTCTCTAATGAATGTGGCTGCCCTTGCATTTGGTGTGTAGATATTCAGAATTGAGAGTTCCTCTTGGAGGATTTTACCTTTGATGAGTATGAAGTGTCCCTCCTTGTCTTTTTTGATAACTTTGGGTTGGAAGTCGATTTTATCCGATATTAAAATGGCTACTCCAGCTTGTTTCTTCAGACCATTTGCTTTGAAAATTGTTTTCCAGCCTTTCACTCTGAGGTAGTGTCTGTCTTTTTCCCTGAGATGGGTTTCCTGTAAGCAGCAGAATGTTGGGTCCTGTTTGTGTAGCCAGTCTGTTAGTCTATGTCTTTTTATTGGGGAATTGAGTCCATTGATATTAAGAGATATTAAGGAAAAGTAATTGTTGCTTCCTTTTATTTTTGTTGTTAGAGTTGGCATTCTGTTCTTGTGGCTGTCTTCTTTTTGGTTTGTTGAATGATTACTTTCTTGGTTGTTCTAGGGCGTGATTTCCGTCCTTGTATTGCTTCTTTTCTGTTATTATCCTTTGAAGGGCTGGATTCGTGGAAAGATATTGTGTGAATTTGTTTTTGTCGTGGAATACTTTGGTTTCTCCATCTATGGTAATTGAGAGTTTGGCCGGGTATAGTAGCCTGGGCTGGCATTTGTGTTCTCTTAGTGTCTGTATAACATCTGTCCAGGCTCTTCTGGCTTTCATAGTCTCTGGTGAAAAGTCTGGTGTAATTCTGATAGGCCTTCCTTTATATGTTACTTGACCTTTCTCCCTTACTGCTTTTAATATTCTATCTTTATTTAGTGCATTTGTTGTTCTGATTATTATGTGTCGGGAGGAATTTCTTTTCTGGTCCAGTCTATTTGGAGTTCTGTAGGCTTCTTGTATGATCATGGGCATCTCTTTTTTTATGTTTGGGAAGTTTTCTTCTATTATTTTGTTGAAGATATTAGCTGGCCCTTTAAGTTGAAAATCTTCATTCTCATCAATTCCTATTATCCGTAGGTTTGGTCTTCTCATTGTGTCCTGGATTACCTGGATGTTTTGAGTTAGGATCCTTTTGCATTTTGTATTTTCTTTGACTGTTGTGTCGATGTTCTCTATGGAATCTTCTGCACCTGAGATTCTCTCTTCCATTTCTTGTATTCTGTTGCTGATGCTCGCATCTATGGTTCCAGATCTCTTTCCTAGGGTTTCTATCTCCAGCGTTGCCTCGCTTTGGGTTTTCTTTATTGTGTCTACTTCCCCTTTTAGTTCTAGTATGGTTTTGTTCATTTCCATCACCTGTTTGGATGTGTTTTCCTGTTTTCCTTTAATGATTTCTACCTGTTTGGCTGTGTTTTCCTGCTTTTCTTTAAGGGCCTGTAACTCTTTAGCAGTGCTCTCCTGTAATTCTTTAAGTGACTTATGAAAGTCCTTCTTGATGTCCTCTATCATCATCATGAGAAATGTTTTTAAATCTGTGTCTAGATTTTCGGTTGTGTTGGGGTGCCCAGGACTAGGTGGGGTGGGAGTGCTGCATTCTGATGATGGTGAGTGGTCTTGATTTCTGTTAGTAGGATTCTTACGTTTGCCTTTCGCCATCTGGTAATCTCTGAAGCTAGCTGTTTTAGTTGTCACTGTTAAGAGATTGTTCTTCAGGTGACTCTGTTAGCCTCTATAAGCAGACCTGGAGGGTAGCACTCTCCTTAGTTTCAGTGGGCAGAGTATTCTCTGCAGGCAAGCTCTCTTCTTGCAGGGCAGGTACCCAGATATCTGGTGTTCGAACCAGATTCCTGGCAGAAGTTGTGTTCATCTCACTAGAGGTCTTAGGATCTCGTGTGGAATCCTGTGTGGGCCCTTGCGGTTGTCAGGCGACTCCACTGGCAAGGTAGCCCGGGACTCGAGTGGAGCGGAAGGGGTTTGTGCCCCAGATCAAGCCCGGGTAGCCTGCTTCCCTATGTACCGCAGTCTCAGGTTCCGCGTGATTGGATTGGGGCAGGCGCTGTGTTCCACTCACCAGAGGTCTTAGGATTCCATGGGGAATCCTGTGTGGGCCCTTGCGGGTGTTGGGCGAGACTCTGCTGGCAAGGAAGCCCGGGGCTCGAGTGGAGCGGAAGGGGCTTGTCTCATTGATGTCTTATTATGTTGTATTGTTTCTATTTCATTGATTTCATACCTTAGCTTGATTATTTCTTGTCATCTACTATTTGGGGGAACTTTGTGTTCTATAGCTTTCAGATGTGCTGGTATGAGCTATCTCCATTCTTTTTAAATGTATAATGAACTTGATTTACTTAGTGCTATGAACTTTTCTGTAGCACTGCTCTCATTGTGTCCCCTAACTTTAGGTATGCTGTGTATTCATTTTCATTTCTTTAATTTTTTTCTCATTTCTGTCTTGAACCATTTTTATTCAGTAATATTCAATAGACAATTCTTCATGAATTTGTAAGCTTTTTGTCAATTCTGTTGCTTTTGATATCGAACTTTAATCCATGGTGGGCATATAGGATGAAGGGTGTTATATTGATTGTCTTATATCTATTGAGATTTGCTGTACTTCCAGGTATGTGGTCAATTTTGAAAAAAGTTCCATTAGGTGCTGAGCAATATTCTTTTCTGTTTGGGTGAAATGTTCTGCAGGTCTCTGTTAGGTCCACTTGTTTTATAACGTCTATTATCTCCAATATCCTTTGTTTAGTTTTTCTCTGGTTTACCTGTCTGTTGGTGAGAGTGGTGTATTTTATTCTCCCTCTACCAGTGTGTAGTGGTCAATATATGATTTAAGCTATAGTAGTGGTTCTTTTATAAGCTTGGTTGTCCCTGTGTTTGGGGCATAGGTATTAAGAATTGAAATATCCATTCCTCTTTTGGGAGACATCTGGGTTCTTTCCAGCTTCTGGCTATTATAAATAAGTCTGCTATGAACATAGTGGAGCATGTGTCCTTCTTACCAGTTGGGGCATCTTCTGGATATATGCCCAGGAGAGGTATTGCTGGATCCTCTGGTAATACTATGTCCAATTTTATGAAGAACAGTCAGACTGATTTCCAGAGTGGTTGTACAAGCTTACAATCCCACCAACAATGGAGGAGAGTTCCTCTTTCTCCACATCCTTGCCAGCATCTGCTGTCACCTGAATTTTTGATCTTAGCCATTCTGACTGATGTGAGATGGAATCTCAGGGTTGTTTTGATTTGCATTTCCCTGATGATTAAGGATGTTGAACATTTTTTTCAGGTGCTTCTCAGCCATTCGGAATTCCTCAGGTGAGAATTCTTTATTTAACTCTGAGCCCCATTTTTTAATGGGGCTATTTGATTTTCTGTAGTCTACCTTCTTGAGTTCTTTATATATTGGATATTACTCCCCTATCTGATTTAGGATAGATAAAGTTCCTTTCCCAATCTGCTGGTAGCCTTTTAGTCTTATTGACAGTGTCTTTTGCCTTACAGAAGCTTTGCGATTTTATGAGGTCCCTTTGTCAATTCTTGATCTTACAGCACAAGCCATTGCTGTTCTATTCGGGAATTTTTCCCTGTTCCCACATCTTCGAGGCTTTTCCCCACTTTCTCCTCTATAAGTTTTAGTGTCTCTGGTTTTATGTGGAGTTCCTTGATCCACTTAGATTTGACCTTAGTACAAGGAGATAGGAATGGATCAATTCACATTTTTCTACATGATAACTGCCAGTTGTTCCAAGCACCATTTGTTGAAAATGGTGTCTTTTTTCCACTGGATGGTTTTAGCTCCCTTGTCAAAGATCAAGTGACCATAGGTGTGTGGGTTCATTTCTGGGTCTTCAATTCTATTCCCTTGGTCTAATTGTCTTTTGATATACCAGTACCATGCAGTTTTTTTTTTAATCACAATTGCTCTGTAGTACAGCTTTAGGTCAGGCATGGTGATTCAACCAGAGGTTCTTTTATCATTGAGAAGAGTTTTTGCTATCCTAGGTTTTTTGTTGTTCCAGGTGAATTTGCAGATTGCCCTTTCTAATTTGTTGAAGAATTGATTTGGAATTTTGATGGGGATTGCATTGAATCTGTAGATTGCTTGTGGCAAGATAGCCATTTTTACTATATTGATCCTGCCCATCCATGAGCATGGGAGATCTTTCCATCTTCTGAGATCTTCTTCAGATTTCTTTCTTCAGAGACTTGAAGTTCTTATCATACAGATCTTTCACTTCCTTAGTTAGAGTCACGCCAAATTATTTTATATTACTTGTGACTATTGTGAAGGGTGTTGTTTCCCTAATTTCTTTCTCAGCCTGTTTATCCTTTGTGTAGAGAAAGGCCATTGACTTGTTTGAGTTAATTTTATATCCAGCTACTTCATTGAAGCTGAATATCAGGTTTAGGAGTTCTCTGGTGGAATTTTTAGGGTCACTTATATGTACTATCATATCATCTGCAAAGTACTACTTAGCTATTAAAAAGAATGAATTTATGAAATTCCTAGGCAAATGGATGGATCTGGAGGGCATCATCTTGAGTGAGGTAACCCAATCACAAAAGAACTCACATGATGTGTACTCACTGATAAGTGGATAATTAGCCCAGAAACTTAGAATGCTCAAGATACAAGATACAATCTGCAAAACACATGAAATTCAAGAAGAATGAAGACCAAAATGTAGACACTTTGCCCCTTCTTAGAATTGGGAACAAAACACCCATGGAAGGAGTTACAGAGACAAAGTTTGGAGCTGAGAGGAAAGGATGGACCATCTAGGGACTGCCATACCCGGGGATCCATCCCTTAATCATCCTCCAAATGCTGACACCATTGCATATGCTAGCAAGATTTTGCTGAAAGAATCCATATATAGCTGTCTTTAGTGAGGCTATGCTGGGACCTAGCAAACACAGAAGTGGATGGTCACAGTCAGCTATTGGATGGATCACAGGGCTCCCAATGGAGGTGCTAGAGAAAGTACCCAAGGAGCTAAAGGGGTCTGCCACCCTATAGGTGGAACAACAATGTGAACTAACCAGTACCCCCCAGAGCTCATGTTTCTAGCTGCATATGTATCAGAAGATGGCCTAGTCGGCCATCATTGGAAAGAGAGGCCCATCGGTTTTGCAAACTCTATATGCCTCAGTACAGGGGAAAGCCAGGGCCAAGAAGTGGGAGTGGGTTGGTAGGGGAGTGGGGGGAGGGTATGGGGGACTTTTGGGATAGCATTGGAAATGTAAATGAAGAAAATATCTAATTAAAAAAAAAGAATTGAAATATCATCTTGGTGGAGTTTTTTTTTTCCTTTAATGAGTATGTAGTTATCTTCTATTTCTGTTAATTTGTATTTGGTTTGTCAGATATTAAAATGCCTACATCAACTTGTTGATTATGTTCATTTATTTAGAACATTTTTTCCAATCCTTTATTCTGAGATATCTATAACCTTGATGTTATGGTGTTTCTTAGATTAAGAAGAAGGGAGGATCCTGGTTTTACATCCATTCTGTCAGTCTGTGTCTTGGTATTGGGGAATTGAGACTATTGATGTTGAGAGATATGAATGTCCAATGAATGGTGGTTCCTGTTGGTGGTGGTGGGGTTGGTGGTGATATGTCTGCTTATCTTTTTCTTTATTTTGCAGGTGTGGGCTTATTATTGTTTTCTTGGATGAAGTTAACCACTTTAGGTTGGAGTTTATCTTCTAGTACCTTCTATACGGCTGAATTTGTAGATAGATATTACTTAAGTTTGGTTTTATCATGAAATAGATTATTTTCTCCATATGTGGTAATTGAAACTTTTGCTTAGTATAGTATCTGAGGTTGGTATTTGTCTGTTAGTACTTATAGAATATCTGCTCAGGCCCTTCTGGCTTTTAGGTTTCTATTGTGAAGTCAGGTATAGTTGTCATAGGGCTGCCTTTATATTTTACTTGTTTTATTATCTTACAGATTTTAATATTCATTCTTTGTTCTGTACATTTAGTGTTTTAAAATTATCTGCTGAGGGGATTTTTTTCTTGTCCAGTCTTTTTGGTGTTTTATATGCTCATTGTATTTTAGTAGTCATTTTCTTCTTTAGGTTATGGAAGTTTTCATCTATGACTTTGTTGAAGATAAGTTCAGGACTTTTGACCTGCGTTTCTTGTCCTTTCTCTATTGCTAGTACTCTTAGATTTGGTCTTTTCATAGTATTCCAGTTTCTCAGTGTTGTATGGCAGGATTTTGTTTTAGATGTAACATTTTCTTTGACTAATGCATCCATTCTTCTATCGTGCCTTTAGTGCCTGACTTAATGTTCCTTTCCATCCCTGGTATTCTGTTGCCGAGGCTTGCCTCCAAGGTTCCTGTTCAAGTTTCTAAAAAGCATAAAATTTTGTCAAACCATGTGATCTTAGTTATATGTAGTAAAGCAACTGAAACCCATCAAACTGTTCCAAATTAATGTCCATTGATTTATAATTGCCTTTGCTACCACAGGGATTCATAAACTAGTACATTTATATTTAATGTTTTTGGAAATTTGCAGTGTCCAGGCCTTACATACACAAGTAAAATGTACTAAATCACATTAATTTGAAGTAAGTTGCAGTTTTATTTTTTAATTCTACTAAAAGAATTTATGTTACCATCATCAGTGGGCTCCATCTTCCTAAATTCAGTCACTTACTAGTTTCACTTTGGCAAAACACTATTGGTTCGGTTCTTCCTTGAGCACTTTTATCCCTTGGTCACTAGAGCATTATTGTGTTCTCATTCTACAGCTCTACATTTGAGCTCCATCTCTGCCCTTCTTCATCTCACTGCCCTAGAAGTGGAGTGTCCCACTGAAGGACAAACTTTGGACCTCTTCACTATGAGTACTCATGTCTTTAAATACAACGTGTTGGAGGCCAAAATACTCGATGAGGTAGCTTTTCTCATTCAATAATTTCTTACTGTATAATCAGTGAGAGCCTTGCTATGTCATTCCAGAGTGAAAGGGAAAAAAGAAAACAGACAGCAAATGATGTCCAATCATGTTTTTTTTTGTTGTTTGTTTTTTTGTTTTTGTTTTTTAATAATGAATCCACTTGAAATACTGAGCCCAATGAAATAAAAAAAAAAAAAAAAGTAATTCACTTGTGAGTATAGAGCCCTCTGGACCAAACCACCTCTTCAAAGTCTTATGTCTTAACTCAAATTGGTGAAAAGTTTCCAACAACCAAATTTGCAGACACATTCAATCTGTCTTCAAGTATGCCTATTATTTTTAACCTAAGCTACTTAGATTATTAGACTAGCCTCTCAGCTTGTTTCCCTGTGTAAAATATCTTCTAACCATAACCAACAGCATCAGAATGTGACCTTCCTCTGCTTAATACTTATCATTTCTTCATTTTATACAAAGTAATACTTAAAAAAATTAAAGCCATACTCAATATATGGCCCTATTTAATCTGCCATCTATCCTGCTAACCTTCTGGACCCGCTGTTGTTGTTATTTTATTTACATTCCAGTCGCTGCCCTCTTCTTGGTCCCCCCTCCACAATTCCTCATCCCATTCCTCCTCCCCTTGCCTCCGAGAGGGTGCTCCCCCTCCCCAACAGGTCTCCCCGTTCCCTGGTGCCTCTCTAAGGCAGACCTGTGGTATATTTATGCCAAGGGACTCGGCCCCTGACCCTGCTTTCTACCAACTCTCCACTTTTCTCACAAACCCAGACAAGTAGACTTCATTTATCTTGTATGTAGAGATATGTTCCTGAATGAAATGCTGCCTTTGTCATTCTATTTAAACTCTCTTTCCCAAATACTGTATGTTAGCATATTGTTTCTAGTCTTTGCACCAGTATCTTTTTTGTTAATTTTTTATCCTTCTTTCCCCACATTTTTCTTCCTCTCCTCTCTTTCTCTTATCTTTTTTCTTACAGTTTTTTTCTCTGTTTTACTTTTTCTTTAAGGTGTGTGTGTGTGTGTGTGTGTGTGTGTGTGTGTGTGTGTGTGTGTATGCACACACGCATGTGTGTCAGGTTCTCCCTTTCTTAACCAGGCTCAAGAGATCCGGGAGCTCAGGTTCTATGTGTTGTACCATAAGCACCATCACTGCACTTGGCATCAAAGCCATCTTTGCAACATGACTTTTCTTGTCTAAGATGTTATATTCTACCTTGCTTTAATAATCACACTGTATCATTTTCTTTACTTGGCATTCACTAAAAAAAAAAATGCCAAAAACAAAAAAACATGTACACTGACTTATTTTCTTTGATGTATTTATACTAACTAAAAGGAAAGCTCCGTGAGGAAGATATATATGTGGATATATATATATATATATATATCACATGGATATATATATATATATATATATATCCATGTGAGGATATATGTATATACACATCCTCGTATATGTCTATACATATATGTTTATATAAAATAATTTTTGTTGTGCAATATATTATGATTTTATGGTCATTTTTTCCAATCCTCCACCTCCTCTGAGATTCTTTCTGCCTCCCCACCCACCCAACTTCATATCTTTTTTCTCTCTCTCTTTAATAAACAAGTAGGTAAATAAACAAGCAAATATAAATCAGAATTTATAAAACAACAACAAAAACCAGAAAAAGCACAAAAACCACCCATACACACAAAACAACAACAACAACAAAAAAACAACAACAAAAAAAAAAAACAGGAGGGAAAACAAAGACCCCTCACAAAATTGGAAACCATAATATATAAGCCAAAGACCAGCAAGAAAAATAAAGGCCCAAAGCAATATAAGATTTAAAAAAAATTCTACAAACATACCAATGATTTCATTTGGTGTTGAGCATTTACTGATGAGAATAAGGACTACCCTTAAGTATGATTAATATATCCACTGAGACTCCATTGGACAAAACTAATTTCTCCTTTATAAGCAGATGTCAATTGCAAATAATTTTTTTTAGAGATTAGAGCTCAGGTCCACTTCTTTTGAGTGTTGGGACCCCATCTGACTTGAACCTGTGTGGCCCTTGCTTGTTGCCAGTACATTTATTAATTAGTTAATATGTGTATTGGCCCTGTTGTGTCTGAAAGACATTATTTCCTAGATTTGTCCAACCTCTCTGCCTCTCACAAATTTTCTGACTCCTTTTTACACAATTCCCTGAGCCTTAAGAGACCTCTCATCAACTTTGAGAGACCCCCTCTTTCCCCAGCCTCGTTAGTGTACTCCTAACCACTGAGTTATATAGATTGTAGCATGCCTATTGAAGGATTCAAAGCTAACATCTTCATGTAAGAGAACATATATACAATCCTTGTCTTTTGGGGTCTGGGTTACATCATTCAGAATAATTTTTTCTAGGTACATCCACTTACCTGCAATTTTCATAATTTTATTTTCTTTAACAACTGCTAACATCATCCTAGAGAGAAACTCAAAACATTTCCACTAAAATGAGAAATGAGACAAGATTTTCCACTCTTTCCATACCTATTCAGTTTAGTACCTAAAGTCTTAGCTAGAGCATTAAGACAACCAAAGGAGAAGAAAGAGATACAAATAGGAAATAAATAATTTAAAGTATCTCTGTTTACAGATACTATGGTTTTATACATAAAAGACCCTAAAACCTGCACCAAGAAACTTCCATAGCTGATAAATACTTTCATCCAAGTAACAACATACAAAATTAACACACAAAAATCAGTAGCCTTCATGAACAAGTGATAGAGTGAGAAAGAAATCTGAGAGATTATTCTTTTCACAATAACCCCCTCCCCCAAACAAGGAAAAATATCTTGGTATAATCATAACCAAGACAATGAAAGATTTGTGTAATAAAAATAGGAGAAAAATACTGAAGAAGACATCAGATGGAAAGACTCCCATGTTTATCATTGGTAGGATTAATACAGTGAAAATGGCCATCCTATCAAAAGCAATCTACAAATTCAATGCAATCTATAAAAGTAACTTTTATTCTCTGGAAGTAGTTGTTGTCCTGCAGGCTTATTGATGAATAAACTCATCCTATCTAGCTCTTTCTGAGTCTGGCTGGCTGGTTCAACTCAGCTGTTTTGGCCATTATCCTATCCAAGCTGACTAATTCAAACTGGCTTCTCTCAGCTTCTGACTAACTTACTCTGCTTGACCTCAAACTAACTCTGGCAATCCATTCTAATCTTCTGGCTCCTTTCATTCTCTGGCTTGTTCAGTCTTCATCTGTAACTTGTCTCTGTAAAACTGCCCCAGTAAAGCTGGGGCACCTCTCTCTGTGTCCCAGTGTCTATAGGTCTCTATGTCTCTGTCTCTCTCTGGATTGATCTCTTAAGTAGCATCTCTTTCCTGTTCTTCTCTCTTGTGAGTTGGGCACATCCTCTCTATGACACATTCTGTCAAACCATATTCTGATTTGTTACTTTGTCTGCCCCTCAATTGGATGTCTTTTATAAGCATTTACCACATCCTTCAGCAAGCTAAATGCACCTTCCTTGCTAGGTATTAATTGTACTAAGGATGTGACTGTACTCCAGCCAGAGGAATTAAAAGTGTGTCATTCAAGCCAGAACATACAGACATAGGTCTTTGAATATGATACAATGATGGAGAAGAATGTTGCTGGATTAGAATTCCTCTACTGAAATTCCTATCAAAATTCTAAAACAATTCTTCCCAGAAACTAAGAGAAAAATTTCAATTTAATATGGAAAATTAAAAACCCAGGATAGTTAAAACTATCCTGAATAATAAAATAACTGCTGAAGGTATCATTATCACTGATATCAAGATATACTAAGAAACAACATTATAAAACAGTATTGTTTATATTAGTTTTCCATAAAATTGTATTATCATTAAAAAGAATACCCAGACATAACTCCACACATCTATAGAAACCTAATCTTTGACCAAGAACCCAGAAATATAAACACTGAACAAAAATGATAGCATCTCTAACAAATGATGCTGGTTAAATTGGATGGCTGCATGTAGAAGTACCTAAAAAGATCCATACTTATTACCCTGTACAAAACTAAACTCCAAATATATCAAAGACTTTAGCTATAAGGCTAAATAACCTGAATCTGAAAGAAGACAGAGAAAGAGAGAGAGAGATCGAGAGAGAGACAGAGACAGAGACAGAGACAGAGAGACCTGAACTTATTGGCACGGGAAAAGACTTTGTGAGCAACACACCAATAACACAGGCACTAAGATAAACTATTAATAAATGGGACCTCATGAAACTTAAATGCTTCTGAATGACAAAGGATACCATCATTTGGACAAAATGGCATCCTACATAATAGGAAAATATTTTTACCTACTCCACATCTGATAAAAGACTAATATCAAGAAATATTAAAAAAAACCTTGGACATCAAGAAAACAAATAACCCAATTAAAAATTAAAAAAGAAAACTAAACAGAGGGTTGACAAATATGAAACACAAATTACAAGAAACACTCAAAAGAGATGCTCAACATCCAGAGTCATCAGGGAAATGCAAACTAAAACTACTTTGAGATTTCATCTTATACCAGTCAGAATGGCTGAGATCAATAAAACAAGTGACAGCTCCTGCTGGTGAGGATATGTGGGAAATGATACATTTATTCATTGTTGGAGGGAGTGCAAATTTGTACGGTCACAATGGAAATTAGTGTAGTCGGTCCCCAGGAAACTGGGAATAGCTCTAACTCAATATCCAGCTATACAACTCAATATCCAGCTATATAACTCAATATCCAGCTATACAACTCAATATCCAGCTATACAAAAGAGTCTTCATTCTACTGCAGAGATGCTTGGTTATTCATGGCCATTGCTACTCTGTTCATAATAACAAGTAACTGAAAACAGCCTAGATACCCATCAACAGATTAATGGACAATAAAAATTAGGATACGTATACATAACGGAATACTATTTAACCATTAAAAATGGAATTAGAAGATTAAATACTTTGGTCAGTTTTAACTTTTTAGGTCTTCTTGACAGTTAAGGTGGTACCCAGTACATAGTTGGTGTTAATAAAAATTTCTTGGAAAAAGCAGTTTATCAAGCTGCTGTATTTTAACATTTTAATAGTCTCAGTCAATGACTACAGAGAATCTGAAAAAAGATAACAAAAGGCCCTTTATAAAAAGTCTTTGAGCTGATGTATTACACTAGCCTTCCCAGTTGATAATTTTTAAACAGCTTCTTTGTTTGTTTCCAGATATATCTTTATATTTTCCCTAAGAGGATCTCCTATTCTAGATGTTGAATGCTGCTGTTTTAAATTTATTTCACATTTAAACCAAGGTGAGTATGAAGTAAGAAAACAGATATTAGCCTAAATAAAACCCACTGACCTTTTGTTTATTTTTTAAACGTATTTTATTTATTTACATTCCAAAAGTTGTCCACCTTCCTGATCCCTCCTCCCTGCGTTCTTCACCTCCTTCCCCTGCCTCTAAGAGGGTGTTCCTCCATCAGCCCACTTAAACCCTCTCCTCACCCACACCAGCATCCTTCTTCCCTGGAGCATCAAGCTTCCACAGGATTAAGGGCATCCTCTCCCACTGAGACTAGACAAGGCAGTCCTCAGCTCTGGGGCCACTGATCAGTTCATGTATGCTCCCCAGTTTTTGGCTTAGTCTCTGGGAGCTCTGAAGGGTCCCAGACAGTCACTGTTGTTCTTCCTATGGAATTGCAATCCCCCTCAGCTCCTTCAGTCTTTCCCCCAACTCCTCCATATGGGTCCCCAACCTCAATCCAATGATTGGCTTACAAGTGTCTCAGTCAGATGCTAGTAGAGCCTCCCAAAAGGCAGCCATGCCAGGCTCCTGTTCACAAGCACAATATGGCCTCAGCAATAGTGTCAGGGTTTGGTGTGTGCACTGAGCGTGTGATGGATCCCAAGTTGGACCAGTCACTGAGTGGCCTTTCTTTTAGTCTCTGCTTCGTTTTTGTCCCTGCATTTATTTTATACAGGAATAATGTGGCTTAAACATTTTGGAGATAGGTGGGTGGTCCCCTGCCTCAACTGGGGGCCTTTTCTACCCACTGGATGTGGTCTCTTAAGGCTCCATCTCCCCCCTCCCAAGCCCCCGTTGGGCATTTTTTGAAAAGTCTCTAGAGTAGCAGTAACATCATAGTCCCCATTGCTGAAAGCTAGCTATTTCCTTTGTTCCTAGTTTTCCTTTTCTTTTTAAGTTATAAAAGCACTGGATACTCAAAACACTTGATACTTTGAGGGTAGGCTATAATAACCATTATTAATGATGTTTTTAAAAATGCTCAACAATAGCATTCAGAAATCTGTGTGTGCATGTGTGTGTGTGTGTGCATGGGGAGGAGGCGAGGGGGTGGTTGGAATTTAACTCTGGGGTTTGTGAAGCTAAGCAGTTACTCTGCTACTGTGCTATACTCGAATATTTTCCTAGTCAGCACTTGTAACATTTGCTTTTTGAAATAAAATAATTATATTACATGCACGGTCATAAATGTATTTTAGCACTTTAATATTTTTCATCACAGCTGTTGGTTCTTTTTCTCTAGGATAATTGGTAGATTTTATCTTTATGGAAAATCTCTACTTTTCATAGTTTTGTTAAAGGTAGAAAGAAAAGACAGGTAGATGGTTATAAGATGGCATCTGTTATTAATGAAATTAATGATAATAGGTAAAAGTTTTGAAGTATATGTGTATATGTTTGTGTACATATATGTGTGTATATATAAAACTTCATTTACTGCTAATCACACATTTCTTATTTTACTATTATTCTTTCTTGAAAAATAAATAAATAAAATGAATCATGCCCAAAAGTCCAACATAACTAAGCAATTCAGGACGTGAATCAAAAAAAAAAAAAATAGTTTGCCCTGAGCTGTCTAGATCTACTTCATAAAGTGGCTCTAGGAAATGAGAGCCTGTGTTTACGAGGTCTAGAATATCTTTAGTATATCTTATGATATAAGCTATTATAATTAACCTAGGATGCATTTCTTCTCAGCCTTCAGAAGCCTTAAAGGAAAACTTCTGAAAGTCGTATCACACAGGCCTAAGAGGAAATAAGAAACTTTGATAATAGTTTACCCACTAGCATCAGAGGGGTTAAGTGATACACTACTGGGTTCTGCATAGAGACAGGGAGACTACCTTTTACATCACAAATGTATGATTAGGACGTGATGTGATTTCTCCATAGGTTTGCTACCTCAACGTCTACACACATAGCATTCATAGCAATGTTGCACCCACTCTAATTTACATTATGACTCTGACTGAAAAATCTTGATATGCTGGTCTTCTCTTTATGGTGAAACTAGCACTGAATTAACCTGTGCTTGATGCTGAAAGAATGGTTCTATGAATGAATGACAAAGAGCTAGGAAAATGTATCCCAAATCCTATTCCATGCTGTTGGTTTTAATTCTTCAAAGGCAAGAGTTTGTGATCTCTATAACAACCAAGACAGGATAGAAAGATAGAAAAAATTATGGAACTGTAAGAAGGGAAAGGACCTCTTACTCAGCTTGGTTTGAGTCTCTTGCTAAATAAAAAGTGATCCCGGGAGGTGAAGAGAGGAAGAACCTGGGAGAGAGAAAGGAAGGGAAGGAAATAAGGGAGTAGAGTATCGGGTACAACAACAACAAACAAACAAAAACAAAAACACAACTGGAGAAAGGGCCATCTGGGGACCTCCTCACCTGGAAATCCATCCTGTCTGCAGACATCAAACCCCAAAATTGTTGCTGTTGCCAAGAAGCGCTTGCGGACAGGAACCTGGTTTGGCAGTTCCTTGGGAGGTTCTGCCAGCAACTGACCAATACAGATGTGGATGCTTGGAGTCAACTATCAGACTGAGCTCAGGGACCCAGGTGGGAGAGCTGGCGGCAGGACAGGAGGAGCAGAGGGTTGCAACCCCATAGAAAGAACGATGTACGCTAGCCAGACCACCAAGTACTCCCAGGGACTAGACCACCAAACAAGTAGTGTATAGGGAGCGATCCATAGCTCCAGATACATAGGTAGAAGATGACCTTGTCTGACATGAAAGCGAAGGGAGGCCCTTGGTTCTGTGGAGGTTTGATGCCCCAGAGTAGGGGGACGCAAGAGCAGTGGATCTGGGAAAAAGTGGGTGGGTGGGGGAACCCCCTCATAGATGCAAATGGAGTGGGTAGAGGGCAGATGTGGATGCGAGTTTGTGGAGGGGTAACCAGGAAGTGGGAGATCGTTTGAGAGGTAAATGAATGGAATGATTAAAAAAAAAAAAGATAAGTAAAGAAAAAAAAAGATTTTCATCATCATCAACATTTATGTGAAGGCTGTTAACACAGAAATAATATGATTTCATACATGGTTTGTGCTGAAGTATCAATGGGCCAGGCTTAAGACCTGGATGTATATGAGCTTGGGTAGGGCCCATTCCTTTGACCAGGCGTTGTCTGAGAAGATCAAACAGGATTGTCAACTTCATTTACAGAAAAGATCTCCTAACTTCCTGCTTCATTGTGTTTTGGACTTTCCCCTAATCAACTATAATTCTGTCAGGTGCCCTCAAAACTGCCCAGTAATAATTTAGCTGCCGGCAAAACACAGCACCATGCAGCTCTCTCTTAGAGAAGCCTGTGCCCATAGACTAGGGAACATGCCTAACTTGCTTTCTGAATCTCTTTCCTCTCTTAGCCAATGTCCTTAAGATATACTAAAATATCTTTATTAAATCTCAGTTCTGCTTCTTACATCCTAGCCCTGACACTTTTTTCTTGTTTGAAGCCAAGATTACTAGTTTGCCTTTAGCTGAACTCTCTAAACATTCAGGGGAACTCCTCAAGCACTGCAGAGAAAAGAGCTATGCTTCTTGCCTATGTGATCCACACCAATGACAGTAACTTTCTGTATTCCTGTTTGCATGTACTTAATCAGAAAAAAGTAATGAGTAAATACTATGAGATGATTAGATACACAACTTCAGTAATGACACATGGCACATTTGTTCTAAACTGGATAAAGAGTTACTCATTTTTCAAACATCTTAAATTACAAAACAAAATATGTGGTATGAATGTGTGTATGCATGCTCATATGTATGTGGGTACATGTGTGTGCACATGAGTGTAAAGGCCTGAAATAGATATTGGGTGTCTTCCTGGGTCATGTTTCATTTATGTTCTGAGACAAGGTCTCTCACTGAGCCTGGAGTAGATCTAATTTAATAGCTTTCCCCAGAGATCTTTCATCCCTATGAATACTAAGACAACATAGGGCCTCCAAACTTGCTAAACTTTTATGTAGGTTGTAGTGATCTGGACTCTGGTTATCACACTTGCATGATAAGCTCTTTATTCATTAAGCCATCTCCCCAGACCCATTTTATTAGAAGAATTCTGTTAAATTGTAACCATATGCTTCTTAAAGTCGCCCCCCCCCCTCGTGGCTGTTTCTGTGCTGTTTAATGTTCCCTATGACTGGTCTCCTCCTAAAGGAATCCACATTTTAAATTCCCAACATATAATGTGTATAGCAAGAGCAGGAGTGCCAATGAAATTAATATTGCTAATCAACAGACCTTAAAATGATGGGATTGCCTTAAATAATTTAGTAAGTCCAATGTTAGCAGAAGGGGCCTTGAAAGTGAAAGCAAGAAAGTGAAGAAGAAAGTCAGAGGGAGGTGTGACTATGGAAGAATGGTCAGAGTAGTGCAATGCTACTGGCTTTGAACATAACAAAAGGGGGCTGTGAGGCAAGCATCTTCAAGATGACACAAAGTTATAGAAATGGATGCTAGACCTTCAGAAAGAAAGATGTATATACACTCCAGTGAGACTGAAAGTTCTAACACAGAGAACTCTAAGAGAACAAATCTACATCACATAAAGCAACTAATCTTATACTAGTTTGTTAATAGGAACTATAGAATACTCACAATGATATGCTACAATGTATTACTTTGGTATTAATGATCATAGGTAGACGAGATGTGAGAAAACCTAGCTGTCAAAAGCCCATGGGAGCTGAATTCAACATACTCCAAGGACTACTCATATCAGAAATTTTTGATTCTCTTTAAAACTTTTATTTTGTAGTAGAATAAGGCAGACTTTTAAAAAGTGACTAATTGAATACCTTGTAGTATATTTAAGCTTTCCTTACTCTGAAATTTTGTTTGTGCCTTTTCTCAGAAGGGGCAAGGCGGGAAGTGAGGAATTAGGGAAGGAGAATTAGTCAGACAGGTAAGACAGGTCCACCCACCATCAGCCAAACAGCTCCCAAAAGGCCTTTTCATGAAGACAATCGTATAGATGAATTAAGATCGTAAAAATCATTCAAAAGTAACAAACTACTGTTTTTTTAGTGAATTTTAAAGAATTGCCCAGAAACTATTTTTCTTAGTTAGGAGTAAAAAATCTAGGAAGAAAAAGCATAGGGCTTAAAATTGAATAGGTTTTGTGCCAAGTCTCCGCTGAGTCATTGACTAGGTATTTATCTTTGGTAGTATCTTGCTCAGAGCTCTCTAGAAAACAGAAACTGAATCAAGGCTTGTGAGCAAGGTAGTTATATAGAACCGGAATGACACAGCAGGGTAGTGAAATGGGGAAGAAAGACAAGTCAATGGCAAGAATGAGGGCTTTGTTGTTTGAGAATATTTTTTTTCCTAATTTGTTCTTACTATTACAAGCCTTTGGAGAAGCCTTAGATATGCTTCATAGAACTCTTGATCATAGAATGAAATGGAGAAAAATCTCTCTCCTTTAGCTTCTCCACCCACAAGGATAATATAAAGACTAACATTTCTTCCTCCTCCTCCTCCTCCTGCTCCTCCTCCTCTTCTTCTCCTTCTCCTCCTCCTCCTCCTGCTCCTTCTCCTCCTCTTCCTTCTCCTCCTCCTCCTCCTCCTTCTCCTCCTCCTTCTCCTCCTCCTCCTCCTTCTCCTCTTCCTCCTCCTTCTCCTCCTCCTTTTTCTCCTTCTCATTTTTCTCCTTCTCCTCCTCCTCATTACTATCTTTAATCTCTTTTTTACAGTCCAGTTGTTAAGGTTTGTTGATTAGCAACCCTCTGAGAGTTCTCATCCCATTCTTCTTCTCCCCACTCTTCTCCAAGAGGATTTCTCTACACAGCCACACCCCTGTCCCCATACACCACCAGGCCTCTGCATTCCCTGGACCCTCAAGTCTCTCAAATGTTAGGTGCTTCTTCTCTCATTGAGGTTACCAGTCCTATGCTGTATATGTGTTGGGGGCCTTAGACCAGTTGCCTGATTGATGACTCAGTGTCTAGAGAGATTTCAGCGGTCCAGGTTTGTTCAAGTTGCTGGTATGCCTATGGGGTTGCCCTCCTCCTTCAGCCTTTCCTGTCTTCTGCCTGTTTGCTTCTCTGAAGACTCCATAGTCTGAAGGCCTCCCAGGAAGTCAGCTACAGTCAAGACAAAGACTGTATCTATTCTTCTCAGTTATACATGTTGAGTATTTTCTTAAATCTCTCATAAAAGTGAGGAATGCTTAGTAAGTTTATCTGAATGAGAATGTCCCTCATTGGGCAGTGGTGGTGCATACTTTTAATCCTAGCATTCAAGAGGCAGAAGCAGGCCTCTGAGAGCTCGAGGCTAACTTGTTCCCCAGAGTAAGTTCCAAGATAGCTAGGGCTATAAAAGAATGTTCCCTGATTTATTTGAACACTTGTTCCCCATCTGGTGATGCTGTTTGTGAAGATTTAGGGGATAAGGCCTTGTTGGAGGAAGTAAGCTAATAGTGTTGGGCTTTGAGATTTCAAAAGCTTTACCATTCACTCTTTGCTTCGAACTTGTGGTTTAAGATGCAAGCTATACGTTTGTGTTATGGCTTGGTTTTTCCTCCATGATGGATTCCTACTCCCACCCCTGGAACTATAAACCCAAATCAACCCTTCCATTTATAGATTGCCTTGGTCATGTTTGTTTGTTTTTTTTAATCACAGCATCACAAAAGCAGATAATACATCTTGTCATAAGTATCATATGATGCTCAGATTGCACTTGTGCCAAACTAATCAGTGATTGAATGGAATTGAATGCTTCAACAATGTCTGAAGAAGATAAAGGTGATATAATATGAAGTAGTATCCAATGGGAATCAGAAATTCCTCTTCATCTGTCCCCATCAATACCCATCTCACAGTATTTTCAGTAGCAATATTAACTGAGTTAATATGGGTAACATTTGAGAGAGCTGCTGTATTTTATTTTTCATTTTCTCATTACACATTTACTCTTCAGTTTACGTGGTTTATATCCTTATTGCTTGGTGATTATATTCTCTCTGAGGTCCTTAATTTTATTGAAATTGGTCATCATTCCATTTAATATTGTGGTTTTGCTTTTTGCCTTAATATTGGTGCAATATTTGCTTTTATTACATTCATTTTCTTGCTTTTTTGTGTGAGAGGCATAGAAAGGCTAAGGTACTCCCACTGACTCATGCTTATTCATTCTTTAATCTAAAGTTTTTCTTACTGGTCTTTGTATATAATTCTTCACAATCCATATTTGCCTTATGTAGATATTCAATATATAATTGTTTTCTGTTAGAATTAATAAATGATAGAAGCAATAAAGATGAGGACTCAATCTTTCCCTTCCCCTAAACTCCATCCCCCAGTGTACCAGGTGCAGCCTTCTCTCTCTACTGCCCACAATCCCTGTGGATCCCACAGACCATCACCTTCTAACCTCCCTCCCTCAACTTGTTGCTTTGTCCCAGACCCTAAATCCAGCAGGTACCACCTGCTAAAAGACATGTCAAACCTGAGAAAACCAGAAGACTTCGTGAAGATCTTTTCTTCCACCCCTGCTCCTCTCAGTTCTAATTCCCAGCTCCAGCCACCAACTCTGCAGCAGAATTTCTTTGCCAGCATCCATTCCCCCATGTTCTGCTCTTATGTTCTCTGGATCCCACAGATCTTGTTCCTTCTAACCTTTCTCTCCCACTTGTTACTTTATCCCAAACCCCAACTTCAGCAATACCCCTCCTATCCCAGGGACCATTCTTCCCAGGGCAACAAGTAGTCTGAAGGCAGACCCACACCTCTCCTACTGCTCCTGAAATCCAGTTTCCGCAGACTCATTCCCAACTGGGAACCTGTTCTGATTCTCCCTTTCCTCTCAGATCCTATCTACAATGGATCACAAAGACCTTCCCCTCCATGCTTCCTTTTCCCAACTCATCTCAGTTACCCAGCCTCCAACACCAGCAGGCATTCCCTGTGAACACACCAGCTAAAGAGTGCAAATCCAACTAACCAACCAACCAAACAAACAGACAGACAGACAACACACAGCCATCACATTTTTCAAAAATCTAGTGAGGAAACAGAAATGAACAAAACATCACCCCCCCCACCCCAAAAAAAAGACAAATCCAGAAGTCAGCACATAGACCTTAAATCATCCTAACTCCAGATGCAGGGACACTAATGTAATGCAGCCAAGGTAATATGTCTCTACTACAGATCAGCTACCCAACCACAGCAGACTCCAGATAATCCAACATAGCTGAAGCACAACTTAAAACAAACAAAAAAACAAAACAAAAACCAAAAACCAAACCAAACCAAACCAAACCAAACCAAACCAGGCCTGGAGAGATGGCTCAGTGTTTAAGAGCACTGATTGCTCTTCCAGAGGTCCTGAGTTCAATTCCCAGCAACCACATCGTGGCTCACAAACATCTGAAATGGGATCTGGTGCCCTCTTCTGGTGTGTCTGAAGCTACAGTGTACTTAGATATAATAATAAATAACTCTTTAGACCAGAGGGAGCAGAGGTCCTGAATTTAAATTTCCAGCATCCACATGAAGGTTCACAACCATCAGTACAGTTACAGTGTACTCATAATGCATAAAGTAAATAAATCGTTAAAAAACAAACAACCCTCAAAACAGCCTCGATGATTATGATAGAGGTTATTAAATAATAAAGTGTGAAAAAATACTTAAAAGAAAATGTTGAATATAATAAATAAAATTGTTAGAAACAATAAGGAGAACTCAAACTGGTGGAAATCTAGAAATGAAGATTTTCAGAACTAAACAGGAACCACAGAGGCAAGTTTCACCAACAAAATACAAGAGGTGGAAGAGAAAAAAATCTTAGGCATTGATGACAGAAGAAATGGACCAACTGGTCAAAGAAAATGTTAAATCTAAAAAATTCCCATCATAAAACGTCTAGGACATCCTGGACACTATGAAAAGACCAAACCTAAGAATAATAGGTATAGAAGAAGAAACCAGCAGAGCTCAAAGACCAAATAAATAAGAAAACCATAGAAGAAAATCTTCCTTACATAAAGAAGGAGATGCCTATAAAAGTAAAAGAAAACACATAGAACATCAAATAAATGAGGCCAGAAAAGAAAGTCCACTCTCCATATAGTAATCAATACTCTAAATATACAGAGCAAAAAAAGACAATTAAAATCTGTAAGGGAAAAAAGACCAACTAACACACAAAGGCATTACTCCTGACTTCTCAATGTAGACTCTAAAAGCCAGAAGGGCTTGGAAATGTGTGCAGCAGACTCTTAAGCGGCCATGTATGCCAACCCAGCAAAACATAATCCATAGATTAAGAAAACATAAATATTCATAGAAGAAAAACCATAATTACGGAAAATAAGATATTCCATGATAAAGTTAAATTTAAACAATATCTATCTACAAATCAAGTCTCATTTGATTTAAAGCAAGAAGGTATTTGAAGAAAAGCTCCAACCTAACTATACATACAAAAACAAAGTAAATAATCTCACGCCAGCAAAAAGAAAAGAAAGGAAGACACACACACATACACAAATATACACACCAATACTCTACCACCACCACAACCATCACCACCACCAAAATAATTGGAATCAACAATTATTGGTTATTAATATTTTTCAATATGAATGGTTTAAATCCTCCAATTTAAAAAATGCAAATTAGCAGAATTGAATGGAAAACCAGGATCTATTCTTTTGCTACATCCAAGAAACAAACATCAACATCAAGGATAGAAAGGGTTGAAAAAAGATATTCTAAGCAAATGGATCTAAGAAGAGAGCTGGTGTAGCCATTTTAATACCTAAGAAAATAGACTTGAATTAAAAACTAATTAAAAGAGATAGAGAAGAACATTACATGCTCATCAAAGAAAAAAATTCACCAAGATGACATTTCAATTCTTTTTTTTTCCATTTTTTATTAGGTATTTAGCTCATTTACATTTCCAATGCTATACCAAAAGTCCCCCATATCCACCCACCCCCACTCCCCTGCCCACCCACTCCCCCTTTTTGGCCCTGGTGTTCCCCTGTACTGGGGCATATAAAGTTTGCAAGTCCAATGGGCCTCTCTTTCCAGTGATGGCCGACTAGGCCATCTTTTGATATATATGCAGCTAGAGTCAAGAGCTCCGGGATACTGCTTAGTTCATAATGTTGTTCCACCTATAGGGTTGCAGATCCCTTTAGCTCCTTGGCTACTTCCTCTAGCTCCTCCATTGGGAGCCCTATGATCCATCCATTAGCTGACTGTGAGCATCCACTTCTGTGTTTGCTAGGCCCCGGCATAGTCTCACAAGAGACAGCTACATCTGGGTCCTTTCAATAAAATCTTGCTAGTGTATGCAATGGTGTCAGCGTTTGGATGCTGATTATGGGGTGGATCCCTGGATATGGCAGTCTCTACATGGTCCATCCTTTCATCTCAGCTCCAAACTTTGTCTCTGTAACTCCTTCCATGGGTGTTTTGTTAACAAATCTAAGGAGGGGCATAGTGTCCACACTTCAGTCTTCATTCTTCTTGAGTTTCATGTGTTTAGCAAATTATATCTTATATCTTGGGTATCCTAGGTTTGGGGCTAATATCGACTTATCAGTGAGTACATATTGTGTGAGTTTCTTTGTGAATGTGTTACCTCACTCAGGATGATGCCCTCCAGGTCCATCCATTTGGCTAGGAATTTCATAAATTCATTCTTTTTAATAGCTGAGTAGTACTCCATTGTGTAGATATACCACATTTTCTGTATCCATTCCTCTGTTGAGGGGCATCTAGGTTCTTTCCAGCTTCTGGCTATTATAAATAAGGCTGCTATGAACATAGTGGAGCATGTGTCCTTCTTACCAGTTGGGGCATCTTCTGGATATATGCCCAGGAGAGGTATTGCGGGATCCTCCGGTAGTACTATGTCCAATTTTCTGAGGAACCGCCAGACTGATTTCCAGAGTGGTTGTACAAGCCTGCAATCCCACCAACAATGGAGGAGTGTTCCTCTTTCTCCACATCCTCGCCAGCATCTGCTGTCACCTGAATTTTTGATCTTAGCCATTCTGACTGGTGTGAGGTGGAATCTCAGGGTTGTTTTGATTTGCATTTCCCTGATGATTAAGGATGTTGAACATTTTTTCAGGTGTTTCTCTGCCATTCGGTATTCCTCAGGTGAGAATTCTTTGTTCAGTTCTGAGCCCCATTTTTTAATGGGGTTATTTGATTTTCTGAAGTCCACCTTCTTGAGTTCTTTATATATGTTGGATATTAGTCCCCTATCTGATTTAGGATAGGTAAAGATCCTTTCCCAATCTGTTGGTGGTCTTTTTGTCTTATTGACGGTGTCTTTTGCCTTGCAGAAACTTTGGAGTTTCATTAGGTCCCATTTGTCAATTCTCGATCTTACAGCACAAGCCATTGCTGTTCTGTTCAGGAATTTTTCCCCTGTGCCCATATCTTCAAGGCTTTTCCCCACTTTCTCCTCTATAAGTTTCAGTGTCTCTGGTTTTATGTGAAGTTCCTTGATCCACTTAGATTTGACCTTAGTACAAGGAGATAAGTATGGATCGATTCGCATTCTTCTACACGATAACAACCAGTTGTGCCAGCACCAATTGTTGAAAATGCTGTCTTTCTTCCACTGGATGGTTTTAGCTCCCTTGTCGAAGATCAAGTGACCGTAGGTGTGTGGGTTCATTTCTGGGTCTTCAATTCTATTCCATTGGTCTACTTGTCTGTCTCTATACCAGTACCATGCAGTTTTTATCACAATTGCTCTGTAGTAAAGCTTTAGGTCTGGCATGGTGATTCCGCCAGAAGTTCTTTTATCCTTGAGAAGACTTTTTGCTATCCTAGGTTTTTTGTTATTCCAGACAAATTTGCAAATTGCTCCTTCCAATTCGTTGAAGAATTGAGTTGGAATTTTGATGGGGATTGCATTGAATCTGTAGATTGCTTTTGGCAAGATAGCCATTTTTACAATGTTGATCCTGCCAATCCATGAGCATGGGAGATCTTTCCATCTTCTGAGATCTTCCTTAATTTCTTTCTTCAGAGATTTGAAGTTTTTATCATACAGATCTTTCACTTCCTTAGTTAGAGTCACGCCGAGATATTTTATATTATTTGTGACTATTGAGAAGGGTGTTGTTTCCCTAATTTCTTTCTCAGCCTGTTTATTCTTTGTGTAGAGAAAGGCCATTGACTTGTTTGAGTTAATTTTATATCCAGCTACTTCACCAAAGCTGTTTATCAGGTTTAGGAGTTCTCTGGTAGAATTTTTAGGGTCACTTATATATACTATCATATCATCTGCAAAAAGTGATATTTTGACTTCATTTTTTCCAACTTGTATCCCCTTGATCTACTTTTGTTGTCGAATTGCTCTGGCTAGGACTTCAAGTACAATGTTGAATAGGTGTAGGGAGAAAGTGGGCAGCCTTGTCTAGTCCCTGATTTTAGTGGGATTGCTTCCAGCTTCTCTCCATTTACTTTGATGTTGGCTACTGGTTTGCTGTAGATTGCTTTTATCATGTTTAGGTATGGGCCTTGAATTCCTGATCTTTCCAACACTTTTATCATAAATGGGTGTTGGATCTTGTCAAATGCTTTTTCTGCATCTAACGAGATGATCATGTGGTTTTTGTCTTTGAGTTTGTTTATATAATGGATTACATTGATGGATTTTTGTATATTAAACCATCCCTGCATCCCTGGAATAAAACCTACTTGGTCAGGATGGATGATTGCTTTAATGTGTTCTTGGATTCGGTTAGCGAGAATTTTATTGAGGATTTTTGCATCGATATTCATAAGAGAAATTGGTCTGAAGTTATCTTTGTTGGGTCTTTCTGTGGTTTAGGTATCAGAGTAATAGTGGCTTCATAAAATGAGTTGGGTAGAGTACCTTCTACTTCTATTTTGTGAAATAGTTTGTGCAGAACTGGAATTAGATCTTCTTTGAAGGTCTGATAGAACTCTGCACTAAACCTGTCTGGTCCTGGGCTTTTTTTGGTTGGGAGACTATTAATAACTGCTTCTATTTCTTTAGGTGATATGGGACTGTTTAGATGATCAACTTGATCCTGATTCAACTTTGGTACCTGTTATCTGTCCAGAAATTTGTCCATTTCGTCCAAGTTTTCCAGTTTTGTTGAGTATAGCCTTTTGTAGAAGGATCTGATGGTGCTTTGGATCTCTTCAGGATCTGTTGTCATGTCTCCCTTTTCATTTCTGATTTTGTTAATTAGGATTTTGTCCCTGTGCCCTTTAGTGAGTCTAGCTAAGGGTTTATCTATCTTGTTGATTTTCTCAAAGAACCAACTCCTCGTTTGGTTAATTCTTTGAATAGTTCTTCTTGTTTCCACTTGGTTGATTTCACCCCTGAGTTTGATTATTTCCTGCCGTCTACTCCTCTTGGGTGAATTTGCTTCCTTTTTTTCAAGGGCTTTTAGATGTGTTGTCAAGCTGCTAGTATGTGCTGTCTCCCGTTTCTTCTTGGAGGCACTCAGAGCTATGAGTTTCCCTCTTTGAAATGCTTTCATTGTGTCCCATAGGTTTGGGTACGTTGTGGCTTCATTTTCATTAAACTCTAAAAAGTCTTTAATTTCTTTCTTTATTCCTTCCTTGACCAAGGTATCATTGAGAAGAGTGTTATTCAGTTTCCACGTGAATGTTGGGTTTCCATTATTTATGTTGTTATTGAAGATCAGTCTTAGGCCATGGTGGTCTGATAGGATACATGGGACATTTCAATATTTTTGTATCTGTTGAGGCCTGTTTTGTGACCAATTATATGGTCAATTTTGGAGAAGGTCCCATGAGGTGCTGACAAGAAGGTATATCCTTTTGTTTTAGGATAAAATGTTCTGTAGATATCTGTCAGGTCCATTTGTTTCATAACTTCTGTTAGTTTCACTGTGTCCCTGTTTAGTTTCTGTTTCCACGATCTGTCCATTGACAAAAGTGGTGTGTTGAAGTTCCCACTATTATTGTGTGAGGTGCAATGTATGCTTTGAGCTTTACTAAAGTGTCTCTAATGAATGTGGCTGCCCTTGCATTTGGTTTGTAGATATTCAGAATTGAGAGTTCCTCTTGGAGGATTTTACCTTTGATGAGTATGAAGTGTCCCTCCTCGTCTTTTTTGATAACTTTGGGTTGGAAGTCAATTTTTTTTTTTTTTTTTTGGTTTTAATATTTTTATTTTTATTTTTGTGGGAGGTCACAAGGGTAGGGAGTAGACATGGAGGAACTGGTAAATGGGTATAATGGGGTGCATCACGTGACATTCCCCTCAAAAAAATCAATAAAAGTATTATGTTGAAAAAAAGAGGGAAAATACCTTTCCAGGGCTCAAAAATCAGCCTAAGGCAAGGTGATTCTGAGGAAGATGCCAGCCCTATGTCTAACTCAAACATAAGACTGGCTAAATATGAGCTAACCCCAATCTTAATTCTCACCCTACATCTAACCAATAACCCTACTCCTAACCCCACCCCTAGCCCTAATCATACACACAACCCTAACCCTAACCCTGACCGTGGTCAGCTGTGTATTCTGCATGACAGCTGGCAGGTCAGCCTGGCACAGACTGTGGAATGACCGTGAGGTGAACGATGAAAGCTTCTCACAACGATGAAAGCTTCTCACGTCATCCCGGAGCTTGGACATGAATACATCAAAGGTTAGAAGGGCTCACTATAGGCCATGAGAACAAAACTGGGGTTTGTCCTCAGCTCTGAGGGGAACCTTCATTTTCTTTTTTTTTTTTTTTTTTTTTTTTTTGTGCAGACATTGCCAGGTCCCCTTTTATTTTATTTTTTTTTTCCATTTTTTATTAGGTATTTAACTCATTTACATTTCCAATGCTATACCAAAAGTCCCCCATATCCACCCACCCCCACTCCCCTGCCCACCCACTCACCCTTTTTGGCCCTGGTATTCCCCTGTACTGGGGCATATAAAGTTTGCAAGTCCAATGGGCCTCTCTTTCCAGTGATGGCCGACTAGGCCATCTTTTGATATATATGCAGCTAGAGTCAAGAGCTCCGGGGTACTGGTTAGCTCATAATGTTGTTCCACCTATAGGGTTGCAGATCCCTTTAGCTCCTTGGCTACTTTCTCTAGCTCCTCCATTGGGAGCCCTATGATCCATCCATTAGCTGACTGTGAGCATCCACTTCTGTGTTTGCTGGGCCCCGGCATAGTCTCACAAGAGACAGCTACATCTGCGTCCTTTCAATAAAATCTTGCTAGTGTATGCAATGGTGTCAGCGTTTGGATGCTGATTATGGGGTGGATCCCTGGATATGGCAGTCTCTACATGGTCCATCCTTTCATCTCAGCTCCAAACTTTGTTTCTGTAACTCCTTCCATGGGTGTTTTGTTCCCACTTCTAAGGAGGGGCATAGTGTCCACACTTCAGTCTTCATTTTTCTTGAGTTTCATGTGTTTAGGAAATTGTATCTTATATCGTGGGTATCCTAGGTTTTGGGCTAATATCCACTTATCAGTGAGTACATATTGTGTGAGTTCCTTTGTGATTGTGTTACCTCACTCAGGATGATGCTCTCCAGGTCCATCCATTTGGCTAGGAATTTCATAAATTCATTCTTTTTAATAGCTGAGTAGTACTCCATTGTGTAGATGTACCACATTTTCTGTATCCATTCCTCTGTTGAGGGGCATCTGGGTTCTTTCCAGTTTCTGGCTATTATAAATAAGGCTGCTATGAACATAGTGGAGCATGTGTCCTTCTTACCAGTTGGGGCTTCTTCTGGATATATGCCCAGGCGAGGTATTGCTGGATCCTCCGGTAGTACTATGTCCAATTTTCTGAGGAACCGCCAGACTGATTTCCAGAGTGGTTGTACAAGCCTGCAATCCCACCAACAATGGAGGAGTGTTCCTCTTTCTCCACATCCTCGCCAGCATCTGCTGTCACCTGAATTTTTGATCTTAGCCATTCTCACTGGTGTGAGGTGGAATCTCAGGGTTGTTTTGATTTGCATTTCCCTGATGATTAAGGATGTTGAACATTTTTTCAGGTGCTTCTCTGCCATTTGGTATTCCTCAGGTGAGAATTCTTTGTTCAGTTCTGAGCCCCATTTTTTAAGGGGGTTATTTGATTTTCTGAGGTCCACCTTCTTGAGTTCTTTATATATGTTGGATATTAGTCCCCTATCTGATTTAGGATAGGTAAAGATCCTTTCCCAGTCTGTTGGTGGTCTTTTTGTCTTATAGACAGTGTCTTTTGCCTTGCAGAAACTTTGGAGTTTCATTAGGTCCCATTTGTCAATTCTCGATCTTACAGCACAAGCCATTGCTGTTCTGTTCAGGAATTTTTCCCCTGTGCCCATATCTTCAAGGCTTTTCCCCACTTTCTCCTCTATAAGTTTCAGTGTCTCTGGTTTTATGTGAAGTTCCTTGATCCACTTAGATTTGACCTTAGTACAAGGAGATAAGTATGGATCGATTCGCATTCTTCTACATGATAACAACCAGTTGTGCCAGCACCAATTGTTGAAAATGCTGTCTTTCTTCCACTGGATGGTTTTGGCTCCCTTGTCGAAGATCAAGTGACCATAGGTGTGTGGGTTCATTTCTGGGTCTTCAATTCTATTCCATTGGTCCACTTGTCTGTCTCTATACCAGTACCATGCAGTTTTTATCACAATTGCTCTGTAGTAAAGCTTTAGGTCAGGCATGGTGATTCCACCAGAGGTTCTTTTATCCTTGAGAAGAGTTTTTGCTATCCTAGGTTTTTTGTTATTCCAGATGAATTTGCAAATTGCTCCTTCTAATTCGTTGAAGAATTGAGTTGGAATTTTAATGGGGATTGCATTGAATCTGTAGATTGCTTTTGGCAAGATAGCCATTTTTACAATGTTGGTCCTGCCAATCCATGAGCATGGGAGATCTTTCCATCTTCTGAGATCTTCTTTAATTTCTTTCTTCAGGGACTTGAAGTTTTTATCATACAGATCTTTCGCTTCCTTCGTTAGAGTCACGCCGAGATATTTTATATTATTTGTGGCTATTGAGAAGGGTGTTGTTTCCCTAATTTCTTTCTCAGCCTGTTTATTCTTTGTGT